>NC_064223.1:0-1200000 GCF_023101765.2 Spodoptera frugiperda
ATGCCCGCAGTAGTTCTCAGTGCAAATATATTTTCGGCTATCTCCCCCAGGTCGTTTCTTAATCGTCAGTCAAAGCCCGCCATCTGTTTTTTTGATGGTATAATTAAAGGTAATTTGGTCATTAGCAATGTCTAACATCGCAGGCTAAAAAAAGAAGGTACCTACTATATTGAATAATACTATGATCCATTTCTGAAAATAAGATTTATTACTTGGCTACCTTAATTTATCTGAATGGTTTTTTGAACGATTGAAATACAAGTATGGCCGTTGATTGATTTATTTTACATTTTACACTCAAATAAAATAAAGTATCCACTTTCCTTAAGTCTAATTTATTTAGCGTCTAGAGTTGAAAGCTTAGATTTTTTTCTGACACGAGACGTGACTAAATTAGTATTATTTAAAAACTATGCAAGCAGCAAAAACAAGCTTGTTCAGATTCTGTATAATTAATCAAAAAGTGTTCAATTTAATAATAAACTTGTGCTATGTTCTGTCTTTCTGAAATATTAACGATAATAGCGACAAGTTAAGGAACTTTTTTTCTGCGCGTGAGTCACGTGGCACGTGCGCCGGCGCATATGTTTGCGACAAGACAGGATACCGACTCAAGCGGTGCGGCGTCAAAATATAAATAGGCACCTGCTTTTGTTATGTGTAACCTGCCTAGTCTGACTAATTTATTTTAATTGAAGTAGGTATTATTATGCCTAGTCATGACCTATGAGTAGATCATACAAGATTTGTTACACGGAGGAAGAAACTACATTACGTTGCTTCTAGTGCTACTTATTGATGCTATTTGTTAGGATGTTTGTTCGTCCTTCCCGCAAAACAACAAAATAGGCTTGCTAAAATTAACCATCTATGTAAGGCACTTGACTAGATAATCACGTAATAGAATGGAATTTGATAATCCTCTTTTTTCGTTTTCCTCCTTTGTAATCCTCGATAATCCTTTTCGTTCAGTAGCCTCATGAATGTTTTCCACTTAGAGGTCCAAAAATATTCCAAATAGACTATAGTTTTAGTTAAACCATGAAGCTTTAAAAAGGTATTTAGAATATTGTCCAAAAAAATACGGTCGAATTGAGAACCTCCTCCATGGGTTTTTTTAAGTCGGTTAAAAAAATACTTAAATGCTTCTTATTCCTGTACTAACGCTGTGTCACTTCCAATAATTTAATATCACAACAAACTGCAGTATTTAACTATTTATCCTCATTATTTAAATTTATTTTTGGACGTCACCCACCTATACTGTGTTTATTATTATTGTATTACCTTATTTGCTAATAATGCTCGTTTTGTTGTACCTACTACAGTGCAGATATAACACTTGTTGTATTCAATATTTACTTGTATTATCTAAAGCTACACTTATTTTACGTGTAGATGTTTGTTTAGGGTAAAATGTTAATTTAACACCTTAATTCGATAAAATCTATGTAGTCGGTGTATGAATACCAAGATGTTCATCTTAGTTAGTACTAACAGGCCCATAACAATGTTTATTTTTTAAAATTGATTACAAATTGAGTTGCTGGTTTTTCAGAAGTTCTCTGTAATAGGTATTGTACAATCAGTCTTGAGTCAATCTTCCCAATAAAAGCAAGGTGACTCCTTATACTCATGTTATATTTTCCTTGTTACAGCAATACACAGGGGCACAGAAAATCAGCCAACAAAGAAAGCCAGAGGAGATGGCGGCGGCGACAGTGCGACTGGCGCACGAGACCAACATGCTTACAACTGTCTCCTACAAAACGAACTCCTCGGTGCCCAAATAGAAGAAGTTAGAGGACCCTCAGCATCATGTGCCGAAGGGAACAAAGCCAGTTTGGGAACAGCCCAGACTCCAAAGTCGTCGCAGGCGTATCTGCCAGTCTACAGGTTTAATGCGCAGAGTCACAACGCTGTGGTGAGTTGAGCTTTTCTTAGCTAAGCGAATTTTTAAAGCGCTTTATTGTGTAGAGTTTAGAATTCCATTTTGCTGTAAGAGGTATATTATAAGGAATCCTATCTTTCTTTCGATTTAAGGTCTTTTGCAGTCAGTCCAGATTTCCTTCATTGTGCAAATACAGTACTTACACCCACTTTCCAGTAATTGTGTGCCATGTCCTGCCTACAGGCCACAGTCCTTTATGCGATAACGAGATAACAGTCGCCAGCGAGCAAGGCATACAATCTGTCTATGGCAGTAATAGCGCTCGCCTTGTGCCAAATAGAGTGTGTTGACGTATTTTAATACTGATTCTAGTACATTCTGGGCTCGTTCCAATACGCCTAATTCGCCTACACTTGGTTAAAGCAAACTGGCTTTTTCTTTCCAAAGAAGAGATACCATTTTTGAGTTAATTCCTCATGACTACTTACTATTTTGCTATGTGCTCTATTTACTCAGTGATTTTGGCTTGCTGCCAGATAGCATGTGTGTATTGACTTGAATCTATATTTTAAATTTTAATTTAAACCGATTTCGGAATGTCGTCTGATTGTTTCCCCAACACCGTACTTTAAAATGCTATGTTACCTTTTACCACCTTTTTCAAATTCACACCTGGATAATATTTTCTATAGATCAAACAAATATTTGTTCTAGAAAGGTATTCCACCTGCACAGACACCGCAGACGTAAATTGTAATAGCATTGGGATGACCTATTTAAAGGCTAGCGTTCCTCAGAAACACAAAGTAAATATTTAGAAAGGCAACAGTACAATCAGCGTCTCTTGTTCTACTTTCAGGTGTTTCTATACGTATAAGTACTCCATATTCTTTAAATGCTCACAAATAACTTGGATCAATAAAGGGAATCATCATTCAATTACAATTGTTCACAAAACCTTTTCTAAGACGGATCGTTCATTCAGTTTCTCCAAGACGAGTCGTCTTCAAGCTTCGTCTTCAAATTAGTGATTGCTACAATTGTTCGTTGGAGCGTGCACTTTATTTAATGCGTATCGCAACAGGTCTCTTGAGGCGAAAAAATGCACTGTCATCGTGTTTTCCAATGTTTCTAGCTAGTGCAGTTTTAGAGTACCTCTAAAATTAACTTCAAAACTAAAATTACGATATTTACGATAGTCTCCTTCTTTGCTAAAAAAAATGGTAATACATACAATCTTTGTACAGTTTATGGTCTCACGTCAAATGTGTTACTACAGTACAAAAAATGCATGTCTAATACATATTTTATCCCAATGTGTTAAAAGAATGGATATGCGTTATGTCTGCATGTTTCTCTACCTGTGTCTAATTGCATCAAACATCTTCGTGCCAATGTAACGCGTTTTTTTATGAGATGTAAGCGTAATTGGTAATTCGCTTTGTTTTTTTGCAGTTTTTTGGTTATCCTTTGTTTGTCTGGCTACCCATCTAGATATTTCCCAGGCAGAGTTAATCCATGACTAAACAGCGTAGTGAGTCCGTCAAAAAATTACCAATACTTTTGTATCTCGCTATATAAGTGTATAAGTATTCTCTTTATAAAATTAACTTGATTATTGTGTTAAAAAAGAAATGTTTTGAGGTCTGTGAGCCTGAATTTAGCCTTTTATGCCCTGACAATATTTATGGGCGCGTCACAGTGATGTATTTGAACATTCCGTGATTCGATGAGTTATTTAGACGGCGATTGGCGTATTGTCAAAATGCATTTGGTTTATTGCACAATAAATGTGAGTTCTTAATTTGATTTTGTATTTATTGGCCTTTTTTATAGCCATCATTCCGTAAGGTTTTTATGTGATAATGACAAAAAGTTTTATTCTTTTGTATTCTGCTTGATTAATGTTTGATAATAATTCAGAATTATAAAGAATCCATGTTTCTCATTGTTGGTGGCGGAGTCATAACATGTCTTCTAAAGCGATTACAAGTTTTGTGAAGTGCCGAATCTTTGGTTTTGAGCCCACAACACTCGTTACTTGTATCAGATACCAAAATCTCGGAAACCACCCGAAAAAAATATTAATTAAATTGGACATAATTGTTTTGACCCGAACATTTAACCCCTGCCTACACTGAATTTAATTTGCCAATATCAGTCCATAATGGCACGTAAAGTACCCATCTAATGTGTGCCAAACACTGTTGTGACAGTATCCTTGGTCATAAGTATCCATTTTAAGTATAAACCTTATTAAAAGTCGGCGGTCATCGATTTTTATTAGAGGGTTAAGTGTTAGTGACGCTGTATCCCTCCGCGGCCAAACGGAATTCACATCGGTTTACCAAAAAGTACGAATCGATACTTTGATATCGATGCATTTTATTTTTTTATCGATATTTGCTCGAATTCCCATAATATCAATATGGTATACGCACATTAGGGGCCAAAATTAAATTTGATCCGATAAAATGTCGATTCACTTTTTTATTTGACTTCAAAAAGTTCCCACTTTCATTCTGTGTTTCATTTTATTGTAAGTGCATATTGTGAGTCTTGAACTGCAATCGTGCCCGCTTGCTTTGCATATAACTGTAACAACTCAGTAGGATTCCAAACGAACTTTCCTATGAGAATGTATGCAGTTAAAAGGATAAACGTTATTGATGAAGATGGAAGTTTTAAATCGTTCAAAGACCTAGACTAGACTTCCTCGTTCGTAATAACTGTTATACTTTCCTATCTGCTTGGATTTGCTATGCAGGGCTACGGATCAAGTCAATTGATGAGGCGAATCCGGTTGCAAGACGGCTTAGGTACACTTACATGATCGCAGACGGCAAAAGCCCCTTTACTGTTTATTAAGTAATCTGGCGACGGGGCCTGGAAGTAACCAGATCGATTAAATTTTAATAATTGGTTTCTGGCGACTAGGACCATCGTTCCATAAATGATAGCAAAAATCAATTGCACACACCCAAGCGGTACAGTCAGACGAAAAACTGTTTAAAGTAAGTAATCATTAAATAAATATTCTTTGATTCAAAAATATCAAATTATCAGGTACATCAGTGAGACCATTTCATTAATTCATGGTCTAGGTTAGGTTATATTTATTGTCTGGCCACACTTCTTCCTTCCTCTGTTTATTTATCTGATGTAAAAACGGGGAAAATAAAATTCAATTATTATTAATGGGAGAAACTTGGTCAATATGCACACACACTCATTAAACATTAGTATTGACCGGTCATTGATTGATTGACGTCTGATGATGGACCATTGAAAACCAAGTGTCAGAACTCTTCAACACAATATGTCTAAATTATCTTATAATTTATTATTTACTTAAGAGTCTGCGGAGGTGTTAAATTTGTTTTGATAGTACTCACGTTGAATTTATAAGTGTTAGAATGAAATTATTGATGTTTATTACGTTTTGTTAACCTTCAACAATATGAGGAATTGGCTACTGTTTCTACACAATATCCGATTTAGTAATGTACTACAAATCGCTGAGTCGAGGCGGTACGATTGTAACACGACGCCCGTATCGAATGTCACGCCATTCTTGTTAAACGTTAAACATTGTCATGCACAAACGTACATACTCACTTATTTATATGATAATCATATTATAATACGTCGAATATTGTTATTGAATGTGAGCCATCCACAAAAACTAATGTTGCACTTTAACACTATAATCTTTGACTCGACAAGTGTAGTGTCCATGTTTTTGTTACCAGTAATATTAATTAGTTATATTCATCGACACATGAATTCTTTAATGCTGTTTTAGAATCTAACATGCTTACTATATTTATTAAAAATGAAATACGTGGTCAGATCTTAAGATTTTTTGTTTCGCTTAAGAAAACATGATGACTGATGGACAGCTAGCTGATAAATGCAACATCTACTTGTATATTTTTTGCTCGGTTTATCTTAGTAACAGAGAGGCGAAAGTGCCTAATAAAATGTTGGCAGTGCGGGCAAAACTGCGCAAGAGTCTGTCCATACGCTTTATGTGTCAATTATCACAGAATGGACGTTTAGCGTATGAGTGACAACAAGGATATGCTAATCAGCACAGCACCCAACTTTTTGCACATTTTTTTAATTCTCTTTCTACCATGCAAATGTTATTTAGTGACTTTTTTAAATATTTATCCTTCTGCATCGTTTTTTTCCCTCCATTACATTAGCGATACAATGCCATTGTTTTTTTTTGCGTGTGCAACTATTTTTGTTTTTGTCCAATCATTGGTCTGTCTGTCTGTCTGACATCACTCAGTGACAACGACCCAAAATAATAATTTATTGAAATTTTACAGCCAGTCCAGTATTTTAAATTTTTTGAGTGCTAGAAGACGGATTTAGCTATAGTTGTTATTCAGATACATTTTAATAAGGCTCTAAAATATAATTAATGTTTCCTGGACGTCGCATAGTCGTTAGCCATACCGTGATAAGTGATTCAGCATGCATAAAACAGCGTGTTGCATCATTGCATGGTTGAAAAATAAATCCATACACGATAATAATTCTGTTAAGGTAAACGAACAACAATAAAATAAACTGATATTTGAGACCTCCCACAAATACTACAATTACATATCTCTACTCTAATTTAAATTGCCTCTTCGAATTAATTTAATAACACAAAATATTTCATTAATATTGCAATAGGTATTATAATTTAGGAGCAAGCTGTTAAAATTTGTCAAAACAGTCTATTCAAAGCGTAATTTACATAGAAAATAATGACCGCATGTTTACATAAGGTTATTAAAAGCGTCTGTGCAAAAACCAGTATCGCGCTTAAAAACACACGAGCATTCTGTTAAATAAATAATTTCTATTAAGCTATCTTAATCAAACAGTGAAAAAAAAACGTAATCGTGTAAACAGTTTTTATCCTCATGCATTAGTGGCTTGTCAGTTTGTACAGAGTGATGATGGTCATGCACGACCCGCTTGCTGCGTCCGCGCAACCCCGCTGTCAACGAGTCGAATTCAAAAAAAGAAACGTCATAAATACTCTTTGATATCATACCTTAAAGCCAGTAACTTTTAGTGGTAATCGCTCAGATTAATTAATATTCATCATATGATATCGACACCTCTGGAACAATGAGGAATGAATTAGTAAAAATCGGCGTTCTTCAAAACATGCACGTGGGAGCAATTGAATCTCTTTAATCGCCCATCCAGCACAAACGAAAATAATTGTCTATGTTGACCATAGATCACAGAAAAAACACAATAAAACCTCGCATGAATTTCTAAATCTGTCTTGTGGTACCCACCCACTGTATTATCCTTGCATTATGCACTGAATACAAAATATCTATACAAAAAAATGCATTGTTATTTTGATTCAATTCTTGATGCGTCCCCGTATAAATTTTTGCCGCTCTGCACATGTTGGATTTGAGAAAGACGCCGAATAATAAGTACCTAAGCACATAAAAATTCTTGTTTGTCTGTCTTAGCTAATGCTTATTTGCAATTTTGATTGTCTTCACTAGAAATAGTGGGAAAATTTTTGCACCAAGTTTTTTTCTTTTAGCGTTAATGGTGCTAGTACTGGGATTTATTCATTAAATATTAGTCTTTCATATTGCATCTCCTTGTCTTCGACGACTTCAATTAATAAATAATGAATCACGTTGACAACCCATATTCTGAGAGTTAAACCTGGTAAAAATCCGTCGTGGGTAGTATTTTAGTGTATAACATAAAAAATGTCTTCACATTTTGAACGCACACTAGCATCTGGGCTAAAATTTTCACGCCTTGTTATCTCCCCTGAGAAGCTATTTTTTACAACAGATCTAGAAATTTCACACTCATCCATAATATGCAAGATCACGAATGGTATCGCGGCACGCAATATAGGATTCCTGTGACTATCCTGCATCATTGCCAAAGCTTTTAAACTACATTAGAGTGTGTCGTTATTGCGATTCGGTTTATAATTTTATTGCGTCTAATTCCACCATCTTCACTTCCCAGGTGTAACAATTTGTATAGGCTAGAGGCTAGACAATAAAATGCGAAACTGTTAAAATGGCAATCGATTGTTTCTGCAATAATCCTAAATTGATTTGTTTTACGAACACATCAACCTCTACATCTACACTGTCTTAGAATCTGAGAACAAATGTAATTAATTCGTTTATAGTCCGCAACAATAAACAGAGTTGCACTCAGCATTCTATTTAAAAAAAAAAGATGATATCCGTCATTATGTTCATCTCCACTGTTTTACCTGTCGTGCAGTCACGACTTCAGAAAGGTAAACGTTCCTGTTTCTAATCGTGATGATAAATAAAATTTTATTTTAGTGTACCTAATGTTTTCACAAAAAAAAAGTGACTAAAAGCCTTCCATAATGCCTCTGTAGATGTGTTTTATCTACAACACAATTGAATTTTGAACAGGAAAGTATGATTTCGTACTAAACAGAGAATCCATTGTTGTAAATCATCATCAACCTTAGGCACCAGTGACGCACAGTCACCGCAATCATTAAATTATTATATTGTGTTCGTAACGTAGTAACTCACGCTATAACCTTAAAATAACTAATTATTATCAACACGCTAAAGTGTAAAACACAATAATGGTTGTTCAAAATTGTACAATTTTACCCATCATTTGCTGACTCACCTGAACTAAATATACTTAATTAATCCAATTTTATCTAAATTCGCGCGCCTACTTCAATGCCAACTGCAATTATATTGAAAGAATCGACATGTTAGTCGGATCACAGGCGCGTCGGATCGCAAACTCGCATCCCAATCTTAAGCTTTTTGTTACCCAGGCCTTGAGCAGATAGATAAAAGTCTAGACACTTTACAATTTACAGATTTTGCGCTTGTGCATTTCAATGATGCTTGTGATGCTTAAGTTCGTCGATCCGATTGTATCACGACATCTTTTTTTCCGTCATCAAAATGTCCTGGTACATCGTGATCAAAATTTTCAACGCACGAAACTTAGGCAGTATAAGCATGACGTATTTTTGCAGTGATGCAAAAAGTAGACGTCGAAATCTATTTTAGATGCTAATTTTTATTACTTTGACCACAAAATAGAAATGTATTCAATCAGTTCACGCTTAAAAATCAATTCGTCCATCCTTATAAATGAGAAAATGTATCCATCCGAGTGCTGCGTTTGAATTTAAAGAATTAAGCACGGTCACGGAAGCACCTGTACAAAATATGAAACTCGCATAAAGTGAAGTTTCCATTTATAATTCTCTCGTTGCTATTATTTAGTAATAAAAACTAATGTGAAATCAATTAGCCTGAACCTCACGATTGGTGCACGCCAGTAATTATTTAAAGCGCTCAGATACATTAAGAGTTAGTATTTGCAAAGTAATAGTTTAAAATGGTGAGCTATAAAAACGGTTCTAAGTAATACACCACGGGGATTGCGTATTTGCTCATCAAATCGTTATTATAAAGTTTTTTCAACAGAGACACGTCTGATTAGATACAAACTTTGGTCTAGACTTGAGGTCATTGCCAGGGGATGATTAGTAAGTTTTGCTATGCGAGTTGCTATGAATGCATTTTTTTCTTTTAATTTTTTATCCAACTGCATGAAATCGATTTCTTTGTAGTTGTTTTTGGACACACGTCGGTCGGCTGCCGTAGTGTTGTTACAATCTAGATCATGTCTTAGATTGTCCTCCCGAATTGCTGCACAGTCACGTTTCGGGATCATTCATTGTGTGGGTGCTCTAAGCTCTTTTAATTTTCGAGACATCTCGATATGAATTTCTCGTTAATTATATCAGAATTACTTTTTATGATCAAAACGTAGATATAGATACTAGTAACCTTGAATCCGAGTTTGTTGCCGGCACCTACGTGCTCATTTTTTTGTCATCGAGCATTGATACGAAAGCACTGATTGACACTAACAACATGCTAATCATAATGCAGATGTCCAAATAGTTATCTGATACGGGACAAGTTTAGTTACCAAATGCGACAGCACTGGTGACTGACACATTACACGGCGCGAACGATGTATCATGACAATAGAATGTGATGCGGCCATTATTGGCTGGCTAGGTATTGTGTATTATGTACGGTCTGTGCCTAGGTTTGGCCTTTAATGTTAGATATGCCTGTATAGGTGCTGCGTTCATTTGCTGCTATTGTTACTTGAACAGCAACGAGAAAAAATAACATCCATTAGATTAAAGATTAAACTGCAGCTCAATTCAAGAGTTGTAAAACTAACAAAACAATTTAATGTTTTTGGAACAAGTTTTGCATTATTTTAAAAGGACCAGTCTGTGTTGTCTGGCTAATGATACGCACAAGCGGCTCCTGTGCCATCATCAGCCATTGAACCGCTCACCAGAAGTGCCCATCCGTGTTCGCTCAGTGGTTTGTTTACAGAAACAACAAAGTCTACTGGTACCTACGCGAGGGAATTTCGCGTGAGGCCTCTACTTGGCCTTAATTTTTTTCCAAACTACATATTGACATAAGGTCTTGTATAAACAGAGGCTTTTTGCGATCGAGGCCCGGTAGGGTTACTAGTGTTGACAGTGCTAAATCAATCGATCCAACGATGAGTTTCTCAAGCTTCATGGTATCGGGCAGTCGTTTAATGGATCTATTTCTGCCGTCTCTGCGATGTGTTGCAGACAGACCACTATAAGTTTATTACCATCTGGAGATTACATCCTATACATGCATTAACCTGATTGGTTCCTTACTTATAATTTGTTACTAAAATAGAAACGTCTCTGTTCACGGTTAGTTTGTGGGCTTTGAACCTTCGGTGCTACCGTGAAAATGGAAAAGAAATTCTAGTTGGCTGATGTCGTAACCGCACAGTAGCTTTGGCGGGTTTTTGTTAGCATTCCTTGTGCACCTGATTACCTGACTTGAGGTTATGCAATATCTGAATATTATTGTTTTAAATTCCGATCAAAAGGGAAACAATATGACGATTAATATTTTTCTATTGGATAGGTACCTATACCAAAAATATTCAGCCCATTTTTTGGTTGGTTTAGTTAAGCAGGTTAGTACTGTTATTGTGAGTGTTTGTTAATCATTATTCTTATAGTTTTCTTATCTACTGAAAATCTGCACATTAGTCTAGCTCCTGTAGTGGTTCATTTTGTTTTATTGCAATGCGTACGACGTGACCCGCTTACGGAACTGCTACAGGTCACAATTGTACTTCATTTATAGAACCAATCAATCTGCTATCTACGATCTAGTCACTGCTGGATTTCTAGCTTTTTATGCGTCTGATGTCTGAGGTTAATAAACTTGCGTTTCTGATTGCTCATTCATCTTACATCATTGTGGTTTAGGATAGATTGAAATTTTTCATTTACCTGTATGCCCGGCTCCTGTATCATTAGTATCTAATACAATTTAGCTTTGCTCGCCTAGATTAGTGTTCATATCAAGTTTTTTCGGTCTAAGATTGAACGTTGCGCTTTTTGCATTTACAATTCGATTAGATACAACGATGTTGTGTCTTTTATGATCTTCAGCTAGACCAGACAGACGTTCGTTGTGGACAATTGTACAATCCATTGTTACAATGTTTTTGTCTGTTTGCTTTGAATAAGTCAATTGTGGATGAAGGAAGTGAACCATTTGGGTTCACTTGTTGCTTACTACAACGAATCGACTCACGCTACCTAAAATTTTCTCGCCGTTATAATTACTTAACGTTCCTTTAGTTACTGGCCGTTGGTGCGTGAAGGATGTTAAGTACACTTTAAATATTTTTTATATCACATTAAGTAGCCACTTGAGGTGTTGTTGACTTACAAAACATGTAGCTTAGGTAGTTAAATAAACGTCTATTTATTACGGAATGACGTGACCACTAGTATTGCCGACAATTTGGTGGGTGATTGCGTAAAAAATATCAGTAATTCACGTAATCAAAACGGCATTAGTAAAGCCAAAGCGGTTAAAAAACGTTTGCTCTTTGTTGTAATAGTAGATATGTTTAATGTTTCGGTACTTAGTCACGCACTATTTAAGTCGAAGGTAGTAATTGCCGTTACTCGAGCTCTTTATGAAGCTTCCATTAACTCTATCAAAGCACAATTGATTCAAAGAGATTGATCTGTCTGTAAACTTCGATTTTCTCTGTGAGTAATGAAGACATTAATTAATTCAGTTCAATAGGGAGTTGGCTATATGTAATTGTATAACTGGAACCATCTGTGTGTGAGATTGATTCACAGTGCACTACATCTGGTAAATGCGTTAGGTAGCTGATGCGTCGGTAGCGAGGTCGTTGGTACATGATTCCTATCTAACATGCAGTCTAGTCTAGACTAGACTAAACGTGATGTCAACGCAGCTATTCTAAAAATATTCCATCTTTTCCCATGCGAGTCGCATCGTGTATTCCAACTTCAGCATCCTTAAGAACATCACTTGAAATCACAGCTGATACACCTGTATTTTTATTTTTTATGTCGAGCAAACCTGTTGCAACTTGCTGCACAAGATTTACATCTTACATAATACGATTATATGCATCTAATTTGGAACCAAGGTCAATATGTCAATGACCAATTCGGGGCGGGGCATCGATTAAGTCAATATCTCCTTAAGTGGCACTTGCGAATTAATCATCGTGCATGTCTCGATGCACTTTCCATCTTACTACAACTGTTCCGTTAGTATTTTTGATTCATTCATGAATCTGATTCACTGGAAAGATATGTTGTTTTAGCTCTGCTGCTATTCTTGTTCGTACTGCATGTATATCATTGATTGAAAACCAAATTCGGGACGACACGATGCAACGGTGTCGTACGCATTATCTTGTAGTATTACATGTAAATCTTCCCTTTATCAGCGATTTATTGGGTGCGCTTGACTTTAAACATTCATGTTTATTATCCCTGTACGTTTGTACCACCTTATGTTTGTACCACGTTGACGTAGGCGTCACAGTCCAGTTGTGTTTCCATCTGAATTACATTACAGTAAAATGTCCGAAATGGACGCGACATATCCTTTTGTTGTTATTTTCTTTAACTTAAATATGGCTCCGTTTGCGACCGAGAAACTACCAATATCTTCCACCCACACACGGCCAAATTCTATGCTGCAACAATAAAAGGATTATTATCAGCCCCAAAAAATACACATATGGTAATGGCGACCCACGTTATGTCTCAGGAAATTTGAGTCTCTTTATGAAGGTGTTATTCATCTAGATTACTTAGGAGTCCGTAATAAAAGCGGGTTCACGGACACTGAACTGCCGCGAGTTTAACAAAATTCTGCACTTTTTTGCAGTAGAATACTTAGAATTTCACGCTACGTTTGTCGGTGCGAAAATTCACATTAAAAATGTCAACATACTTGATATTTCGGACGGCAATAAACAAAATAAATGCAAGTTTTATATCTTTGTAAATAATTGTTCCTCTCAAACAGACGTTCTTGACGAATTACCGTGTTTGCTACAAGTGTAAGCGTAGACGTGTAGCGATATTAATCTTGTATCGCGCAGACTTCGTTAGACGAATGGTAGCAGTGGCTGATATATCATCAGGTGGTTTTAATTCCGGTCATCAATAAGTGTAATCAAAATGCGCTGTATACGAATTATTCTAATGATTAATTGTAAGCGTGCCGAAAAAAAATCGCTGACAAATCGAGACGCTATCAGACAGATACACGTTAAGTTTATTGCGTTTTTTCAGTGTCTTTTTATTCGCTTGTTTCTGACAAAAGGCTTTGGGTGGGCGAACTTTCAAGGCCTGTTTATGCTTCAGGAGCTCTCAATCTGTTTCCTCGTCAGAGCTTCAACATTTTCTTAAGTTCTAATCCCAATCGGCTCGTTTATCTCAATTTCCAGACGGTCTAAAAGCAGTTTTGCATAAACCAATTTGAATATTTTTGCATTCGCGTCTAAATTTACAGAGACTTTAAAAAAGTCGTAATAAAGTCTAGGTAGGTTTTTTATAGTTAGGTCATAAGCTTTTTTTGCGAGTTTCGTCATGCTTAATTTACAGATCTTTTACCTCTCGTGGCGATTGTTTCGTATGCATGCGTCTTGTATTTTATTATTATTTTTTGTATGTGTAGATTAGGATTCATCAAAATATATTGTTTTGCCACTAGCATGTAGTGTTGAAATTAGCAAATTCAATTTGTCAATAGTTTTTGTATAATCTTCATCGTGTTTAGTATTCGCGTGTTTCTGTTTTATGGCAGTGTGGCTAATGACTGCTGCAACATTTATAACTTTAACACCGTCTAATGTTTTTGTTCGTTTGACAAATATGTTCCTCTTAGTTCTACGGCCGCGTTCAGTTGCCACTTAAAATTATTATTTAACTTGAAATGAGTCGTAATTTTTTTGAGGGTTTGTACAGAAATCTTTATCTATTGTTGCTTGGTAAGATCTGTAATGAGTTTTTTTGTTACTTTTGTAATGAGATTGTCAAGATAGACAGCTTTTCGTAATGGCTGTTTATTGACTACCGTTCATTGTATTAGTGATACCGTCCGAAAAAAACTTTATCTATATTTAGATATTATAACAGAATAAAACTTGTTATTAGAAAACGATTATAATTATAACTACTTTGGTTGTTGCATCTTTTTTGTAAAATTTCCTTAGTTTTTGCTGGTTTTTATGTGTAGCTCTGCGCTTTATTTTTAAGTTTTTAGTAACATCATTCTACATGGTTATGATGGACAGGTTTTGCCACATAGCTCATTTGTCCGCACATTTTAATGTTGCAATTACATGTACCTAAATGTATTTTATTGTTGGTCATTCCCAGAATTGGCCTGTAATGAGTTTTTACGTGTCTTAATGTTTAGAATATTTAAAGTAACTGCTATGAGATGTGGAAACACGTGGAAGATTTTTGTATCTAAGATCAAAATGCAATTATGAAATATGTATTTTTTGTTGGTTGCCATTATGGGAGTTACGTAACTAGAATATTATTACTAATACTTAATATATTTTACAGGAAAACATCGATCCATCACCGTACAGTCTATCTCCAATATCGGCAAAGTCGGAGAAGCTGCTCCGGTCTCCGAGGAAGGCAACGAGGAAGATATCGAGGATCCCGTTCAAGGTGCTGGACGCTCCTGAGTTGCAGGACGACTTCTACCTGAACCTGGTGGACTGGTCTGCGCAGAATGTGCTCAGTGTGGGCCTCGGGAGCTGCGTCTATTTATGGAGCGCTTGTACTAGTCAGGTGAGGACTAAGTTACTATGAATAAACTAGAAACTACTACCTCTGGAATTGATTTTTAAACTTTTTCGATGACTTGGATGTTAAACTGTCTCGTTGGTCGAATTGATGCCTCTTTTTTATGGAACAAGCTGGTAAACGAGCAGACGGATCACCTGATGGTAAGCAATCGCCGCCGCCCATGGACACTTGATACACAAAAGGCGTTACAAGTGCGTTGCCGACATTTTGGAGGTTAGGAATCCAAGTGTTGTTGTGGAATCGGAGATTGGGAAGAGGGGAATTGGACCTCCGGTATAAAATATTTGGGCCATAGTTGCTTGAAATTTAGAACTGTAATATGGTTTGACAGGTGACGCGGCTCTGTGATCTCTCGTCCGAGGGTAACGCCGTGACATCAGTCGCGTGGAGTGAGAGAGGACACTTGGTTGCAGTGGGGACGCAGAAGGGACACATCAGCGTGTGGGATGTTGCTGTTAATAAAGAGGTAAGGACTCTTATAAAATGGTTTAAAAGTAGGACAATTGGAGCGATTCTTGGGTCTGTTGAAATGGTTCATTGATTTGAATATTGTCTTGCGAAATCTGGTGTATTGTGTAAAAGAACGCGAATTTCGAGTGAATAAATGGTGTTGATATGTTTCTGAAGTCAAAATTGAAGACTGGCAATTTTATATAGAATTTGCGGACGGGACTAAATACTTATCTCTTGTTGATTTTGCGCATAATATGTTAGCGGTCAATTAGGACACCGCCTTACTCCTTTCTTAACGCCAAGATAGCGAAACTAAGTCAAGTGGGTGACATGCTAGTCTTTGATACGCTTCTAGGTAAAATATACATCACGTTTAGGTTACCTATACCGAAGTTTTGAGTAATAGTAGCATTGCAATACTAATGTACACAGAGTTATCTCCTCATATTATTATCGTCACAAATTGTCACTAAATCAATATTATATTTCACTTGACTTTTCTTATGACATTGAAGACAGTTGAACACTTACAAATCGAGTAATTTAAGCCTCGTCTCTACTAGGAACATTTATAGAGCGACATGTGTCCCCAAAGACAACGAGCGATGTCGGGCGACATCGGACAACATCGCCGCGACATTGTTGAAACTGTTCCTTGTCGCACAGTCAACAATGTCGCGGCGCGGCGACATCGCACGATGTTTCCCGGGACACATGTCGCTAGACAAATGTTCCTAGTACGAGGGTATAAATATACACATCAGGTAGCGAAACAATAAATCGTATACCATTGAGCTGTTATTATATTTAATTAATAGAATTATGGTCTCTCCAGCTCTATAACTAATCAGCAATCAGTAGCCGACCAGTTAAAACTAGTCCGATAAATTATGCATCCGCAATGTCTAGATGCTAGATACCTAAGCTAGTGATGGACCGATCATCGAATACTTGTTTATTCGATTTAAATATTAGTTTCTATATCCGGCTGATAAGATTACATTATCTATTTTTAGTTTGTTGCACATTAGGTATCAAAAATAGTTTGTTATTGTCAAAGTTTCGTGTATCCAGTGCAAAACGTCAAGGTGTAAATTATTTTTTTGTATAAAACTGCGTACTTCATCCGAATACTCGAATAGAAAAATTGTATCGAATAAAGTATGATTCGGTTCTCAGCACAACACTAGCGAACTCGCGGATGCATAAGTTTTATTAGAATATTGCCTACGCTCCAGGCGTAATTTAATATCTAGATTTATTTCTAGAATATTATACTTGTGATCTAGCAATTTTCTAGCTACAGTCGTTTGTGGTTTAAATATAAAGCTGGTTATAGGTCTTCAACGTAGACTATGTTCGTTCATCTGTCACTGTCTCTATTGTCATAGATTTATTATACTTTGTTCTTGAGGAGTAACGTCACTTCTAATGTGTAGTATTTTGTAATGAGATAATCTTTCGGTCGGTGACATTTTGTTTATTGTAATGAGATGAGGGAACACTAACTTTTAGTTTATATAGAGCTTTATACATGGTTTATAGACATTTGTAATGAATAGACCTATACATAATAGATTTAAAAGTTTACACTGATTTTTTTCTTGGTCATCAAATTCTTCTATCAATCGGTAAAATTGATCTAGTATACGTGACGTGTTTACGCTGAACTGTTTAGTCTTCGCCTTAAGAATAATATATAAGTAACTAGCTTTCCGCCCGCGGCTTCGCCCACGTGTAATTCGGTTATATATAGCGTTTTTTAATGATCTCGACAGGGTTTTTTCTTCCACCTTCCGGTAGAGTATACTTTCAAGTTGGTCCCGTTGTTACCTAGTCAGGATCTGATGATGGTATTCCAGGGAAATCAAGGGCAAACCTCAAATTTACAGGCAATTACGTTTTTGACAATTTCATAGATCTGTTTAAGTATTTGCGTCTGATAGTCATCATCCCATGTGAATGAGCTGATGATGGAAGGTACAACTCCTCAACGGTTAGGAGTTGAAAGAAAATTCTTACGAAGTTATACGTACATGTGAGGCTATTAGGTTGACCTGATAATAAAAAGTAAATCTCATTAACGTTAAGAATTTAGGTGAAAATGGATGCGGACAAATTTCGTCTCTTCACTTGTTTCCTTTTAGCTGTTTGTATGGGTAGTGTTAACACAAAATAGGGATTTAAAGGCGTGATGTTATTAATGTTATGCATGTATGTACATAATTATGTATGTTATTATGTATGTTAAAGAGACGACTGAAAGTTGTCATACAAAGTCTTTTTTTTTTAAGGATGGGAAATCATCAAATGACCTCTCCCGCTCTGGGTGGAACGGAAGGGAGTGTCAGACTTTTACTGACTAAAACCCACCTCGTTCCTTCAGTTGCACTTTGCGTTCCGGGGCCACGGTATCTCGTTAGAACTTTCCCGCAGCCCCGGCTCAGTTTATCTCGTTTCCCCCCCTTGGGGGTTGACATTTCAAAAATCCCTTCTTAGTGCTCACTTATGTTACTAAAGGAACCTCTGTTCAAAATCTCAGACTCCTATACCGAGCGGTTTCGGCTGTGCGTTAATAAATCAGTCACCCAATCGCACCCCCTAAATCACGATTGGAGGGTAGTTTGAAAAAACTTATAATGTCAAACATATTTACTTGCCTATGTACGTGTTCATGCCAAGTTTCAAGTTTATAAACCCAAGGAATAAGATTTTTCATAGAAACGTTTTTACCCCTTTTCCCCCCTTGGGGGTTGAATTTCCAAAAATCCTTTCTTAGTGCTCCCCTACATATCCCAAGGAACCTACATTCCAAATTTCAGCTGTCTACGACCAGTAGTTTTGACTGTGGGTTGTCTGTCAGTCAGTCAATCAGTCAGTCATTCAGTCAGTCAGTCACTCAGTAACGGAAGAGTTTTATATATATAGATTTTCTGAGTTCTCACTTTCTTACAAAATCCTCTGGTAGCTATATTCTCACTCTTGACAGTCGGCATGAGGATAGAGTCTAGAGAAAGTATAAACAAAGTATAGGTAATTGTTAAAGTCTATACAGTAATAAAATTAAGATATAATTTGTGGTTCCTCCCCAGGTGACAAAACTTCAAGGGCATATTGCTCGAGTGGGCGCTCTGGCGTGGAACGGAGACATCCTCAGCTCCGGGTCCAGGGACAGGCATATACGGCAGAGAGATACAAGGACACCACGTGAGTACCTACTACCTATATATTTACTAAACAATAATGCATAAAGTTTTATATACTGTTTTTTCACTCATGAGCTCTAAGTCAGGCAAGGCATTTGAAAGAAAAGAAGAAAGAAAAACAGTTTATTTGCACCATTAATGTTTGGCACTAAATCTAATGGAATCTAGAATTATAATTCCATTAGATTTAGTGCCAGTGGTTTATAAACACCGCTCATCTTCGCAAAGCTTACGAAAATGGGTGTTACATAATATTTGGTATGCCGAAAACAGTAAAAACTGTACAAATTTTCATTGTGATCACACGTTATTCTTTAATGAACTGTGTTTCACTAAATCTAATTGTAGAAACGTAACCCTCCCTATATGTTATTCAAATCCATATAGTCTACTTGCAAAGGTTCAAAGACGGACAGTTCAGACAAAGGGTTAGTTCTCTCCTAAGCAGGCACTCGCTCGGTTACTTGCCCGCCATTAGAACAGCGGATTTCAAAGTTTTTGTGAATTACTCTGCAATTTCCATAACACCCATAAAGTGCAAGTTATTAAGTTTTTTTCGAAACTGGGATTCCCGCACAATTTAATATATCCACTACTAGATCTTTCCTCTATTATAGGTTGTGGATGAGTTTAAAAAAATATCTACCTGTCCACAAAAACAAGTAGGTACATCTGTTTTTTCCGAGTCTTAATTCTCGACACGTAATACAGTAGCCGACCACTGAATTATGGTGCGAAAAACACGTTGTTTTATTAAATACATTGTACGAAAACTAGTTCTTATACAATTTATTGCGAGCCATTTCAAATATTTTCGAGCTCAATTTATGTAAAAATGTAGCTTACAAAATTCGAATTGGACATTATGCATTTAAGCTGAATGATAAATGGTATTTATTCAGATAAAATAGACGTTTTACACGACAATATTTTACATAAAGATTTAGTTAAATTATCACAAGAAACTTCAGAGTAATAACTCATTACGGTACAAGTTACTGAAGTATTTTTTAATGTCGACATTTTCTCGGTAATTATGAATTTACTGGACTGTAGAAGAATGTGGTTTATTCACAATTAGCTCCAAGTTTGAGTATCATTTACTGAAGCACCGTTGCATCTCAAAGGCAAGCGCACGACTTTGCAAGTTCAATGACAATGCAATTATGCCAGTGCAGTGTTATACTTAGTACTCTCTACTCTGTCGGTACTTTGTTATCCATACTATTGTATTTTTGAACGCGCTTATCTCCGGAACTGCTAGTCCGATTGCAATAATTCTTTTTGTTCTGGATAGAGCGTTAATCGAGGAAAGCTGTAGTCTATAAAATGTCACGGTATGACCAATAGCAGCGGGTGAAACTGTGTGAGAGTAGCTATATACAAAATTATTTTGTTTGCATTGAAATGACTCCCACAATATAGAGAGGCTTAATTTTCAGGGGTAACAGGCTTTTCATCCCTAAATATATATACTCCATTATTCCTATAGGATCAGGACAATACAGTCTTTTTTTTGTTACTGAAAATATAAGCACACGTGCCTTCGTAGAATATTATCGTTTACTTAACATTTCGAAAAACTAAATTGAATTGAATTTTCTGGAATTATTATGTTCCAAAGTTTTATGAATATCTTTGTGTTAAGAACTTTGCAATGTATGGACTTACATTTTACAGCAGAGTACCTACAGATGCATTCAGATAACTCCCGCAACGATGTTGTTGGTAAACGTGCACTTAGCTCTAATGGCCGGTTTTATTACTCATGTCATTCTTGCGTTATGCACTTTTATCATTGATGTTTTTTATTATTTTCCTCGCTGACCGCATCATGGTATGATTTTGAGATTGTCCATTTATGATGAAAATCTTAAGGTAGCTTCGTTGTGGTATTTTAGTTTAATTATAAGTCCCAAGCAGTTCTAATTGCTGCGGACTACCTGGCGGGTTTACCGGGGCTCCGGATCGAAAAGCAGTAGTAGGGACGGGGTGGTTTTTAGTCAGTAAGAGTCTGTCACTCCCTCTTGCCTCGCCTAAGGCGGGAGAAGTCATTGGATGATTTTTCCCATTTAAAAAAGCAGTTCTAATTGCAATTTAAGCATTCGAGTAACATTTTCAAATTGTCTCCAATAAGCCACAGTTTACCACGATGCTAGGCTAACTATAATATGATACCTACAGTTACCTCAACAGTTACGGTGCATCGAGATAACAGGTCTCTACCGTGTAGCACAGCAAGCTACTCCATTCCCAACTTTATCCCCTAAACATTAAGGCTGAAACTCAATTGAAAGTAATCGATAAATCAGGGTAGTTTGACGTGCTTGCGTCTGTGTTCTTGTTAGTAAATACATGCGCCGGGGCACGTTTAGGAAGATCCATTACACCGTGTCCGTGGCACAGACTCGTTATGCTAACAGGATTGTATGAGTAGCTTTAAATAACATTATAGGGTCAATGTAGGCGTAGATTTTCTTACGTAACTAGCTTGGGTTCAGATTTTTTTAATAGGAGCTAAGTTATTTAGTTTTGAAGGCTTTAGCTGGCTTCTTGGCTGGATATCCTATTTGTAATAATTATACATGTTTAGTTAAATCGATGTTTCCGATGACATCTACTACCGTTGATGGAAGAATGAATAGCTTATGATTATTCGTGACATGATTATGATACTAAACATATTACAATGACCGTTGGTATTGTACATATAGTACAATATTCATTACACGTAATGTGGTTTAACATCGTCACCGTTTTTCCAACTTATATCTTTGACGTCATACAACAAGTTCATTAACCAAAATGACTCATAAAATTAAAATTTTATTCCTTTTTTTTACAGCGGTGCAAGCAAACCGTATCCTGCAGGGCCATAGACAAGAGGTTTGCGGTCTAAAATGGTCACCAGACGGCCAATCATTAGCTTCCGGGGGCAACGACAACAAACTTTTCGTCTGGTCTATGGTAAGTCCAGCAAAAAGTATTATAATACGGATATAGTCCATTATGTTCAGTTTAATGAAAGGATGTGTGCAAAAAATATAATCTGCATTTATTTTACGAGTGTTAGATATAAAAATGCAATTTAAGTGTGTCCATTTTAATTGCCTTGTTAGATTTGCATATGGAATTGGTTTTGTATTAATTTGTAACATTTTATTGTTATAAATGTCACCAATTTTCTGGCCATTAACGTTAATTATTAGCTATTAATTCTCTAAAACAAATGTTAATTAAGAAAACCACTAATGGTTAGTCTTGGCCAGCTGTCGGGTAGTAGGTAAATGGCGCGTTCCCATTGTTATCACGACGGAAATAATTAATAATATTCATAAAACTATTACGTTATAGGGCGGTCAATTTTGCGTGTTACCGCAGTTCTTATCGGAACTAATCATTCCCACGAGCATATACCTATACGGTTTACTATTAAGCTATGGAACTATGTAGTGGTTTAACTACTTATGAGTAATACATAAGGTGGATAAAAGACTAGGTTTAATGTAAATGAAAAGGACTACTTTCTCAACTCAATATCACATTAAACGCTCTTTATACAAGCAATGTAATATTATGGTGAATCTTTTGAGTTAGTACTAAATATGTAGTCCTATGAGTACACATTCTAATAATAATTGATATTACTCAAGAACATAAAGGACATCAACCACTTTGTATGGCGTTTGGGCTTGAACATGAACATGAAAATATTGTACTATTTTTTACTTTATTGAGCGGCTTACAGTCCAAAGAAAACGTATAGATAAGAAACTTTGTATCAAATTAATAATTAAACATAATATATGAAAAAACTTCAACACTTTAAAATAAATCGTTTATTTGTGAAACTATTCATTTTCATAATGTTAACAAAACATTTTCTAGAAACTGAGCTGGTGGAGTTACAGTCATGCCTTGCCCAACTTAAATACCTTGTCACAGACATGATATGAGCGCAGCAACCACTTACACTTACTTACTTAATGACTTACCACTTGTGGTGCGATCCATTGCAGTATAACTCGCTGCACTTCCACAAGATTAACATTGTGTCTTCTCCTGTGAGTGATTTCAGCTCCACAATTGACACAATATACAAGATAGATAGATTGATTGATTGTATAGATTAAATAGGCAAAATCGGAAAGTCCAAGTTTACGGGGTCGTCGTCATGTAAAGCGGCTTCGTTGCCAGGGTTAACGTTTGAGCAGATACTGAGTCTAAGAGTGAGCCGGGGTCATCGGATAGAAAATCACCAGAATCCATTTTGAATAGACGACTGTGTCGTCAAAAATAGCCAAAATCAAAATAATATTCGCTATATATGGTAATACGAAAAAGAACTGTCACAAAACTGTTGTCAGTGTCACCAATAATAACAATAATCAATTACAAAACTGTTTTTATTCTTATTTAATATTATTTATATTTACACTCCCGAATAGAAATCAAAATTCATTAAATATTATTATTAAATTATTTGTGAACTTCTTTTTTCTCAATACAGCTGTTCAAAACTCTAGCCCATTTTGGTTGATGTCCTTTATTTAGTCCTTTTCGGGAATGGGACATTTTGTTTTTTCCTGTCTTAGTTACCGATATCGGATATTTACGTGGCAACCGCAATTATGGCCATCTAAGTCAAAATTAAAATAGCGTTTGCAAGGTAGCCACCTAGTACTAATTCATATAATTAAAGGTACCTTCAACGGTGTAACAATTGTAGACCTTGTTACATAGGAGTTAAAGTTGTAAATTTTGTGTTAAATAAACTACTCGTTTGTTTCAATTACGCTCAATGGTGGTTTGACCTACATAGGATGTTATTTGTGCATTTTGTAGCAATTCAGTTAGTAGAAAATAGCATTTCAAAGACTAAAATACAGTTAGGTAGACGCTTTTTATTTAAATCAATGTCTTTTCAAAGTCAAAGTCAAGATTATTTATTTCAAATAGACCGGGAAGGCACTTTTGAACGTCAAAGCAAATATTACAATATTAAAATAAAATGTTTGTCGGTCAGTCCACTAGTGAAGCTATTTAATTTCTTTTATATTTACACCTATTCCTATACTAAACAAGTTAGTGTAGATCAAAATTCTAAACTAAACTCATGGTCATGTGTATCCGTCTTAAGTCGTTAAAATATCTTAATTAAGTATATTAAATATTTCTCTAAATCGTCTCAATTTAACTATCTAAATCAGATTACGAATTATTATACAAGTACTATTAGAAACTCCTTCTTTTCTATACTAACCAACTGACTTACCCCTCTACCTCTCCTTTTTTTTTTGACTGGGGGAAAATCATCCAATGACTCTGCCTTGGGCGAAGCGAGAGGGAGTGTCAGACTCTTACTGATTAAAAACCACTCCACCTGTGGTGGTCTGATGGCTCTTTGAGGGGCGCGCGGAACTGATATACTTCTACTAAATATCTATCTTTCGTTCCAGCACTCCACGTCCCCGGTACAGACGTACTCGGCGCACGTGGCGGCGGTGAAGGCCATCGCCTGGTCCCCCCACCAGCACGGGCTGCTCGCGTCCGGCGGCGGCACCGCAGACCGATGCATTCGGTTCTGGAACACGCTCACCTCGCAGCCCATGCAGTGTGTCGATACAGGTATGTAGAATGTACTTTATTTTCAATGGGAATGGGTTTAACCGCCCAGTTGAATATCAATAACAAAAAATATATCTACTATATAAGGAGGAGCAATCGTGTGAATTGAACGACAAAATCATGCATGTTTGCTGTCGCAGCAATACGACATGAACGGCTGGGACACGGAAATATAGGCGGTAGGCGATTAAAGGGTTAAAATTAATTGGGTTTTTGTATTGTATATTTTCGAATTTTGGAAATGTTCATGCTTATTCTCAACATTTTACTACGGGGACGTCTGATTAGTTTCGTACCTAACTGGGGCCCTTAGGAATCGCATGACGTATTTATTTAAACTTTTTTACCTTGCTAAGCTCAATGTTCAGTGCAGTCAATTAGACTGATTAAATATTGATTTTAAAGGTCTTAATACAGAACACTAATTAGGTACAATTCTCAATGTCTACTAAGATAGTCAAGATACTGTTATTTAACAACTGTGTACAATTCCAGGATCCCAAGTATGCAACCTGGCGTGGTCGAAACACTCCAGTGAGCTGGTGTCCACGCACGGCTACTCTCAGAACCAGATATTAGTATGGAAGTATCCGTCGCTGACGCAGGTATGTAATGCCCTAATATGTCATCTATTTCAAAATATGTTTCTTTAATGTCCTTTCTCAAACTATTTGTCTATTTTATCTTAGTCTGTTGTTCTTTGTCCTAAGTTACACGTTTCTTCGTCCCCAGGTGGCGAAACTAACAGGTCACTCATACCGCGTCCTGTACCTAGCACTATCCCCCGACGGCGAGGCGATCGTCACCGGCGCCGGCGACGAGACGCTCCGGTTTTGGAACGTTTTCTCCAAGACCCCCTCACACAAGGAGAACAAGAGCGTTCTCAACCTATACACAGCACTTAGATAAACATATACCTAGATATATAGACCTTTTGTATATACTAGATTTATTTATTTTTAGCTATTTAACCTTACGTTTCGAAGGATTTTTTCGGTGTTCTAATAAGCTGGACTGTTCTACAGTTTGTAACCCGTGTTTGGTTTTGGTGGTTTGTTTGTGTTTATATTGAAAATATATTTTATTTTATAGCAACACTGGGTTAAAGATGGCGGTATAAACAGTATTGCCATCTCTCACCCAAATATTTGGTGATTCGCTTCAAATTAACCACCATGCCGTACCAAATCGTTATTTTATACATAATGTACACTAGTTTGTGTATAGATTATATATATACATATGCTGTAAGTATGTATATTTGTTTAGATTGAGTTGTACATAGACATCTGTACAGTTACTGTGGTGACTATTTACGGTTCTTTGATAGAATTGTGTTGTTGCTTGTGTTATTATGTTTCTATGTATTTACTTAGATAATAGTGCAGGTTAAAGACGAACTCAGCAATAAAGCATTTGCTATCATTTAACAAAAAGCAATGAAGTCTGATAGGTGTTACTTAGACAGTAGTTATGATCGTTCAATGTCAAACATACATAAGAATGAAATATTGCTATCATTGAAATATGCCAAACACTTACTCAGTGTCACATTTCATTCGATTTAGTATCCAATGCTAATACGAATAAAGCATATTTTTATATGTCCCGTGAATAAGGTGGTAAACTATACTGCTGGACAGATCGACTTTGTCTTTAGTCTGCACTTGTATATTATAAAACTAGGCGATAGAGGGACTGAACTAGAAATATGTATTAAAAATATACTATGTATCTAGATGATGCTGATACGAGCGGTTAGTATTGAAATCAGCAGTTAAAACTGTTGAAATGACTTTGCTACCTTTGGTCAAAATTGGCCGCTTTGGCAGTGAAAGTGTTAAAAAGATTGAGTCAATTCCATATACAACTTGAGACGCATTGTATCGGTGTTTTTCTTGTTGATCTACATTGTAGATCTTAGGTTACTGGATTTCTAGTGGTTTCGTCTTAGGAAATATGTACCGTAAAACGGGGTGAATAGATACAGAAGAATAAAAGGGTGAATAAATGCTATGTTCTAACATGACTCACCCCCTTTCTTGTGTCTATTCACCCCGTTTTACCGTTAGTATGATTTGCATAAGAGCTGCCTGCTTTATTTGAGCAATGCGAAATGCATTATGACAATTTATTTCAAGGTCTTATACCCTAATCTCTAGGTTCAAATTACAACAGTTCCTTCCCTCTATCGTCTGAGTAAATTTTGACAAAACCCGTATACAGATAATGAAATAAATGAAACTTTATTTGTACTTTATATATATAAACATTTTGAAAATTCTGTCGATTTGGTATTGTATTGTTTCGTGTTACTAATCAACAATATTTTTCTGTTCCAGCTACTTATTTAGTTTCGATTCTTACCAATTGAGAGTAGGGTATTAACTTTAGGTAATATTATTATTATTATCATTCTCTCAAATGCTTTATAGTCGAAATTTGTTCCAGTCAGTCGAGGAGATGTTTAGAACGAGATAATACGGACTTTAATACGTCAAGCACGTCAAAAACAACTTTGTTGTAAAGTAACAAGGTTGAAAGTCGTTATAGATAGATAATTTGACGTAGCTTGATGTGCTAGAGTCTGTATAAGCAGTTTATTTACAGCTAAATTTCTATTATTACTGTAGTCTTACCGCCGCACTCAGAATCATTTAATGATTACTTAACCCAGTCCTTAGCAATTGGTCTTAGAACAAAATCCTTACTAAGGAAGAGTCCTAAGTAATCATTAAATGTCTCTGAGTGCGCAAGTTAATGTATATTGTGGATTCGCATTTATTAAATGTAAATTGTAAGTTTATAAAGAAACAATTGGAGGTGCCTCCGTAATGATCTCATTAACAACCCTACGATCTTAATATATGGCAACACTTTTTTATATGTAAACTTTTTCTTCTTAATTTTATTTATTGTTTTCGTCTTCTGAATAGTTTATTTTGTATTTTATTGTTATTTGTGGTGTTGTGGGTTGCCAGTTGTTGTTTTTATTAAACACTGGCAACACGTTTGCTTTAAAAGGTAATGTTGTATGTTTTTATATCGTACCATTATTTGTTTTTAGTGAAATGGTATTCTGAAGTAAATTTTACTTAATGCCTCCTACAGAGGGCTTAGTACGAGTTTATTTTACGTTGAACGAACGATTGGTATGGTTGATTCGTGCTGGCCAATCAAAGCTCCGAAACGCTCTCATTTCGTTTCCATTCAACGTAAAGCAAACTCATACTAAGGCTACAGAATATAGTGCATATATTAGTATAAAGGAGCTTATTATGGAGGTAATAAGGTACAGTTTACTTTGACACGACAGGTAACAATATGTTTCCGAGGCGCCTCTAGTTCCTTATGTATGTCCTACTAGATGTTATGTTGTAAGTTAGAATTTGACGCGTGCAATGTAGTTATTAATAAAAAATTGTATTGTGTATATATTTGTCGACTAAGATTATATTGTATCAATTGCAGTGTTCTAGGAAGGCGATTCTAAAATGATGTCTGTTTAAAAAGTCTTCAATTCTTAGTCGGGTAAAGTGTTATTGAGTTTTTCGATTGTTGAGATTCTCAGTAATAGTTAGACGTCTGGAATTATGCTCGTTGTACGGTAAAAGGCTCAGTTCTTTTACTTATAATTGTATGTATTAAATTAATACTTTTATCTAGTTGTGTATACAAGTTAATGATGTCATTCTCAAGTAGCTTTTTAGTTATGAATTTCTATTTCAGTAGTACTTACCCTTTATTACATTAAAATAACCATATATAATTATCTTGAACCAATAGTTAACCTCTGTCCATTTTAAAGTTCTCTACAATATCATTTAGTCTTGCCTTCATAGAATACTGCTTTTAAATGAATTATGTTCCAAAAAGGATACGGAACCAAATATTGTATTTCTTTTTGTTCCAACAGATGATTGCTCGGTGTGTTATTAAAATCAATATGTGATTGTGTGAATCAATGTCTAATCCTACGAGATGTATTTCTGTTCAATTGTGTTCTGTTTGTAAAATTTGATAGTTTATAACGTCATATTATATGGATGGGGGCTGTAACAACGTTTTTGCGTTCCCTAGGTGGCGTTAGTGTAGTTTTAAGTCCTGTTAGTCCAAACACTGAATTAAAAGTGGAAGGATTTTGAGTTTGATACTGGCACTTAGTCTGTTTGTCAAAAGGACTCTTCACTAAGCTTCTTGGTGGAATAATCAAGTGTTTGTAAACCCCTAAAATTGCTCCAAAATGGCGGCTTTCCATTTAATATGATGTTAAATTCTAACAAATTCATTAATGTAATAGTTTAAGAGACAACAACGTTAGGACATATCAATTTAAATAGTTAACAGGACATTCCTTATAACAAAGCTTTTCAATAATATTCACTAAAGTAAATATAATAATTCTTAATATACTAAATGTACGATAATTATGACTTTAACGTTCTTATCTCTCGGACTAATCAAAATACATATTATTAATCTCAAAAATACACATTCTAAGATATAAACAATGTATATTGTCTTCATAAAGAATATAATTCCAGTACATTATATGTTAAATTGTTAGTTTAAAATATCATATAATATAATAAAAGTAGTATCGTAAGAATCTAGCCGACTACTATTTATAGAGAAGAGTTATTATTTATATAAAATAGAGTGAAATAATATATTAAACTTGTATAGACTGAAAACATTTTTAATATGTATTTTAGAATTAAATGTTTGATTGTGTGCTGTATTTTGTGGTTTTATTTCTTTCATTTGCCCAGAATCAGCGTATTACTTTCTCATTGGAAGATTGGTTGAGTTTGCATGGAGTAACTGGTATTTATAATTTGAGACATACTAAATTAATTATTATGTTATCGGCTTAGTGGCAGCGCGACAATCGCCGCGTCGTGTGTCGCGGTATGCTGTTCATGAATATGAGCCTCTAGCATGGCTTGAAACTAGTCGAGTTCCTCGTCAAACAGCTATTTAAATTCTTGTTTTAACTTTTTTTTATATATTTGTAGCCTCTTGTCTGTGCTAAATAAACGTATTTTCTTTCTTTCTTTCTACGTGAGTAAGCCGATAACATAATAATTAACTGGTATTTACGTGTGTTTATCACTGATTGAGGACATAAGGAGTAGTGCTGATGCCTATTGTGGCCACAAGGAATGGCCTTTTACTACTGCAACTTAAAATAAAACAATCTCCATAAATTTTTCATCAATCATCGAATTTTATTGATACATCACCCCTGAATAATCAAGAGCATTTAACAATTAACAACAGTGTCGCTAATGTGCTCGACGCTATTCACAATGCTCCAGATATATTCCTTCACCCTGTCTTTACTAGCCTCTAGGTAAGGCAACACGAGTCTCATTTGAGCTGCATTGTTAAACTCTTCACTGAAATCGCGGAAGGTGTTCGCTAGGTGAACGAGGGACTCCAAGACTTCTATCTCTTTGGAATAGATCTCTATGTTGCTTTTAATTTTCTCGTCCATTACTCTGTCACACGAAGAATATTCTTCACATAGTTCTTGCTTTAGTTTCAGTAGCTGGAATTGTAAAGATGGTGATAGATTATTGACCGAGTCGACTATTTTTTTTATAATCCGTTGCCCCACCCTATGATTTTCTCCCTGCGACGTGGGTGCATTTACAAACATACAAGTTCACATACACATGACACCCAGACCCGAAACAACAATTTATGGATCACACAAAGAGTTGCTCCGTGCGGGAATCGATCTTGCGGCACGTTGCACGGCAGCCAGTTGCCCAGCCAACGCGCCAACCGTGCAGTCAAAGTTGCCCAGCCACCTAGGAGGACGTGGCCGCGCTACTACTGAGCAGGTACTGGGGTACTTTTTTTTTCAGGGGGAAAATCATCCAATGACTTCTCTCGCCAGGGCAAAGCGAGAGGGTGTGTCAGACTCTTACTGACTAAAAACCACCCCGTTCCTACTCCTGCTTGTCGAGTGGGAGCCCCAAGCAGGAGTAGGAACGTAAGAGTGCTTTTCTACCAGAGATGTGCTATACTATTTCGCTGTTGATGCGTCCGGCTTCCACACTTCATATTCATTGGTATACATAGCTTAGCACTAGTGGACACGGAATCAGGTAAGCTATGTCTTTTATATGGATAGATGCGTGCTATAGACGGTTTCCCCACTATCGATACACCGCATACTTGAGCTGCGTATCATCCTCGCACAGCTACATAACTTACTTACTTAGTGTCGGTGGAAACGGTGACATAGTTTCACAGTTTAGCTATTACATCTTCGCAGCATAGCTAAATAGCCCTTTTCTGTTGGAAAAGTAAGTTAAACCTCGGCTGGTGATGTATGGAAACAATACCTCGGTACATAGTGCTTGAAAGTTTTACCAGATAGAACTAACTAACAACTGTGTCTTACTTTTGGAATATGGGAATGTCCTCTTCGAATGTACTCCTCAATGGCGCGCGCGATTTTATGAGCATTCCTGAGTCCATTCGCGTAGTTTTTCTCTACGGTTTCCAAGTATACCGTATCGTACACCGCGTCCACGCTACAGAATGTACATACAATTAATAATTATTTTTAAACAGAAGTCTTATATGCAATTGGAATGAACCTAGACTTGTGCAAATATCCGGAGCTGCGGACTACCTAGCGGGTTTACCGGGGCTCCGGCTCGAAAAGCAGGAGAAGGAACGGGGTGGTTTTTAGTCAGTAAGAGTCTGACACTCCCTCTCGCCTCGCCCAAGGTGGGAGAAGTCAAGGGATGATTTTCCCCCCTCAAAAAAAAAAAACTTGCGCAAATATGTTTTCTATTTCCACGATTTCCAGAAGTAGGTCAATCTCTCTTTATTCCTGGGTGGACAGGTACTTATTTAACATAACTATTATTTAACAGCACTATCTAGCCGCTTTTGGCACGTATTATGAGGAAATCAGGAAAATGAGGATGATTTAGGAGGTACGTAGCACTGGCGATTTCCGACCAGATTGTAGAAGCTGGTCGGAAATTGTTTGGACTTACTCAGCACAAGTGCTCCTTACGATCTTCGCTAAAGCAATCAGAACTGCCAGGAGTGCGTTGAATTGGCGACCTGGGTCACTGTCGTACGAGTCCGTCGGCTTTATTTGCCTGTAAAGTTGCAAATTCATACAAATTAACTGCCAAATAGTGTTGAAATATCTGCTTATAACAAAATTAAGTCAGAAAGTTATAAGTTAAAAAGTGTTGTAAAGTGTGTCATGAATATGAGCCTCTAGCATGGCTTGAAACTAGTCGAGTTCCTCGTCAAATAGTTACGTGATTAAGCCGATAACATAGCCGATAACATAATTTAATTTAGTATGTGTCACGAAAGCTACAATAAAATTATAGTTGAAAAGCTATCACAAGTATTATAATACTTACGTTTTTTGTCTCAAATAGTTCCCGAACTGTTCAACCAGATCCAGGTCATGGTAATATGAATGTTCGTCAGTCGGAGCCTTCGCTTTTGGAAAATCCTCATCATGTGATAAATCGGTAAATTTCACAAGCTGCCTTATGTCAATATCTCCCTTTCTAAGCAGATTGCTTAGTTTTGCTAAATCCTCGAGAGTTTTTTTTTCTCCGCGTGCTGGGACCATATGGTGTGGTGGACTGTAGGGGCCAAAGATATCATCCATTGGTCCATCGTACGGTCTTGGCGGCCTGGTCACGATAAGGGTGGGAGGCATTATGTCATACTTCGTGCGAGAAGCCAATAAGTAGGGAGGTATTACTACGTCTTGTTGGTGCGCTCCCACGTGTAATACGCAAAAGATTGCAGGGATTAGCCACATCTCTTCTGAAATTAAAGATTTATACTAATTTTAAGCAATACTTTGATCTACAAAGTGTAACATGAAACCTAATACAACGTCGTTATCGTTACCATCTTGTTGCTGGAGCCACGGCAGATATTTACAAAAAGGCGATGAATCAGTTGACGGTAGGTAAGCCTATAGCCTTTGGTAAGCTATGAAATATGTTATTTTTTTAACTTTTGCTACATTAGGATTTTCTCCTGTGTCATACAAGTTCGCGGACACATACATGACACCCAGACCCGAAACAACAATTTGTGGATCACATGCAGTGATCCGCAACGTGATGACTGTCTCTGTGTGATGTTAGTTGCTAGTGTACGGACTATGGTGTCCACATACCTAGTATCTAGTTCCGTAATAGGCTTTCTTGTACAATATAGGAATACTTTATCAATTAGGTACCTAGGTAAGTATAGGCATTTTCGTTCCGTTATTTACATACAAAATAATAATAACAAATGAAACTTTCAAGAAAAGAGCATACTACTTTTTAAAAGCCCTGCTGCTTACCATCAGGTGACTCGTCTGCTCGTTTGCCACCTATTCCATAAAAAAATTGCTAATACTTACCGATTGGATGTTGACTGCAGTGATTTAATGAAGTGATAATAAATAATTGACTCAAACCTGGCAATTCAAGCATACATATATATAGTCCTTATCGTTAGCCCTAACTCTAGCATAATTTGTATTAGGCAGCGTTTCTAAACTATTTCTTAGAATTGATGTTTTTGAATACTTAGTATAGAAATGAAACTGTTGCTAACGAAACTGAGTCTTGGGCACTATCAAATGTTCATTACCTACAGCAATTCGGTATGACTGCATGAAAACATGTACGAAAATTCTGTTTGAAAAGAAGAGGGAAACTTCAAAAGACAGCACAGATCTTTTGGGGATAATTATTAGCTCGGTAGCCACCAGCAACACAAAAAATAGGACACCGGGTCCTCTCAATAGACCCGCTCTCCTTAACGGATACTTCGGAGCGAGAGGATTCCAATCCAACTCTGTGTAATGCCAACTAACCAGTAACTAACTGTAATGAAACATGGGGAGACCTGCCTCCTGTAAGTCTCCACGTGCGAGGCGGCGAGTGACCACTGTGCTGTGGTACCATCTACCCTGAGGGTGCTGGGTGGACGTCTAGAGTTTAAGCACCCATGACACCAAGGGTTCTTGTAGGCAAGGCAGGCAGGATATCAAACTGTACCCTAAGAATGAGTATGCTTTAGATTTAAAGTAATTGAAACGAGAGCGCGTTCGACACTGATTGGCCGGCTCGAATAAACCAACCAATCAATGTGCCGAACGCGCTTTCGTTTCGATTACTTTAAACGTAAAGCAAACTCATATTAAGGGTACTGTTATATTTAATCCTATAAGGAAAAAATATTACAAAATAAATACTGAAAAACTTTGACAATATTAATTAAAAAATGTTTTGAATATTATTTTGTTTAAGTTAATTATTTAGCTAATTCTAAACACGATATTAATTTAAATTAATTTTACCGTTCGTAGATATAATTCGTTGCGCATATAACCGTTTAATCAGAGCTAAATATGTATGGTTATGTGCAAATTAACTACCTAATTAGTAGGTACTTAGGTAAATTGTTTTGTTACTAACTGAATCTTGGTCAATGGGAATACTTTTTTTGGGCCAGCTTTGATTAGCTACAGACTTGACCTCCACAACTACCTTTTTTTTTGAGGGGGGAAAATCATCGAATGGCTTCCCGCCGAGGTGGCGAGGCGAGAGTGTCAGAGTCTGACTAAAAACCACCCCGTTCCTACTCCTGCTTTTCAAGCCGGAGCCCCGGTAAACCCGCTAGGTTCCACAACTACCTGGTGGTGATATAACATTCCTAGATTGCTCCAACAACTGGTTTTACATATTGAAAAGTAAATATTTCAAGTTTCTAGCAATTTTAATATAGATTAAAATAATAAAACGCTAATAGTAGCGTTATCGCTAATTTCATGGTTGGTAGAGGAAATTATCTCCGCATATAGGTATTATACTTCAAAGGTATATTCAATTAGGCACGTGGCGAATTTTTCTATGTACCTATTCCAAGTTACCTACCATACTATGTGCCTTTTTTGAGGGGGGAAAATCATCAAATTACTTCTCCCGCCTTGGGCGAGACGGGAGTGAGTGTCAGACTCTTACTGACTAAAAACCACCCCGTCCCTTCTCCTACTTTGAGTCGGAGCCATACAATGTACCTACCAAACTATTTGTTCTTTAAGAATATACCAACAACTTACTTAAAAATACATCTTTTTAAATCATATTACATCATCAATCCATCGTAGGCTGCATCATCACTTACCATCAGGCGAGATAGCGGCCAGACGTCAACCCATCCCATGTGAAAAAAAAAAAGAAATCGGCTGAACCATGGCTCCCACATCTGAAAAACTTAATACGACGTGTTTTTCTTTTATTTCCCATGACTCTAGGGTATGATTGAGACCATAATTATTAAAGAATCAACTTACATGTGAATTATTTTTCAGACATCCTTTTTTTTCATACAAAATCATTTGGCAGACTTTCATCTTACATAATATGTACCTAACACGATCAAGTTACCTACAAGTAGTACATAAAGCGACGCCTTCAAATAGCAACCGGAAACAGCGCATGCGACGGCGCGCCGTAGACGAGGGTTATTTCCGGCGCCGCCTCGCTCCGCCAATTAGATCATCCCCGTCGAAGGATAACGCAAATATTATAAAGAAATATTGTGTTAGGAAATGTTTATACAATCATATATCTGTACCCTTAGTATGAGTTTACTTTACGTTTGAAGTAATCGAATCAATCGCTCTGATTGGCCGGCTCGAAAAAAACAACCAATCAGAACGCCGAACGCCTTGTCGTGTTGATTATTTTAAACGTAAAACAAATTCGTACTAAGGGTATTTGACTCGTTGTTTGTACTCGTGGTTTTTGATAGTTAATTTCTGAATTGGTTTACCTATGTTAGTTATTGTCAGAGACTTTACAAAAGGACACATCTCCTATTTTTCATGTTCTCAAGAGTCTCGAGAATTGCAGAATATGATTGAGATGAACTTATGTGACACATTCAGTTATAAGTTAGTTTTTACTCCTTTTAAAGTATTTTTAGGTTGTAAATGAATTATAGTTTAGTAAAGCAATAAAGAAGTATCAAAACTTAAAACTAATTTCTCATTAGACACATACCATGATGTATCTGCTTCCGTCCTATTTAAATAGTCCCAGTTATTTATAAAATGGTTTATGTCTTATATGCAAAAAGTAAAAGTCTTGAGGCAATAATAGCACAAAATTAAGAATATCTCTTTCACAAAAATCAGACATTGTAACATCCCTTACAAAATTAGGGACGTCTTTGAACAGACTCTAAAATTAAGTTCCTTTAGAAATCGATCGCGGAAGATGCCGGGAATTATCATTTTAATAGAGCCTTCCTGCTGAGCGCCGAACCGTATCGATTTGAGTGCCACAATGGATAGGAGCTGCCTTCATTTAAGTCTCTTATCTGTCCGTCTAAGGGGCTGAAGAAAATGAGTGCTGAAATCATAGATTTCTTAGTATTTTATCGAGGTGATTGCCTTGTTGGTTAAGTGGTCGCAATGGCGACTGCCGGGCAAGGGGTCTCGGGTTAGATTCTCTGGTCGGGCAAAGTATTAGTGGGTATTTTTCAGTTTTTCGAAAATTTCTCAGTAGTAGCACGGAGTTCGGTTTTGTGCTCAGTATATGGCAATAGACACACCCTCTATTACATGGGACTTATAACACCAATGATGGAAAATGAAAACACTTTTAACCGAAAGAAAATCCGAAGAACGAAACTCTTTTTCCATCCAATGACTATTGGGTGAGGCGGGAGAGAGTGTCAGACTCTTACTGACTAAAACCCACCCCGTTCCTTCCACTGCTTTGAGCCGGAGCCCCGGTAACCTGTTACGTTGTCCATAGCTCCGGAAAGAATGAAACCCTAGCTTTAGAATTGGAAACCTCGTAACGTTTACCAACACAAAAATGTTTGCAGACAAATCTAATGCACAGTACAATCTAGAAGAAAGAGCGAATACAACAAAGTTATCAATATACCAATAAATAATACTCCAGAAAAGGTTAACAAACAAACATTAGGACGCATTTAGTGTCAGTAATCAATAATTTACATTCTCATTGGCCTAATGGACAGGCGCCGACGATACCGATCTTAACTACGATTAATGAACGCCACACTTCCATTTGATTTTTATTTTTACTCTAACGACAGTTTATTTTAGTTTTATCGGACCCTTGGTGATAGATAAATCTGATGACAAGCACCTACCTACTCGAATTAAAAACTATTTATAAATAAGTAATAATACATAAATACATTTTTCTATGTTAAACGGTTTTTGGGCTTATATTGTATGGTCATCAAGATTAAGAGTGTGTTCCGAATATCAAATCGATTAGACGTCAGGAAGGGGGTTAAATGCCTATTACTAAATATGGCCCAAACAAACAAACAGGTCAAGCTAAATAAAACCTATTAAATAGGTATTAGGTACCCTCGTCATCATCAGCCGGAAGGCGTCCACAGTTTATTGTAAAAAGGCCTGTCATGTAAGGAAGAGTTTCCCTTAAACGCGCGAAGCCTCCTTCCAATCGAGATTGGATAGAGGCTTCGAGATCGTATGTAGTAATCCCGATATATAAATATCAATTGCTCTTCTTTAGTCTCACTAAAACTCGAGAACAGCTGGACGGATTTTGCAAATTTTGACTTACTTGACTTTGGCTTATTCCCTTACCATTTAAGTTGAAAATTATACCAATGCAAACGGTTTTTTTAGGAGTATCTTACGGTATTGCAATGTTGTCGTAATTCCATTAAATATTTCCAATTAATTATGGTTGATGGCTACGTGTTCAGCGGTTTATCACGGGGCTCTGTAAGGCTTCGGACGAGAGTCCTGCAAAGCTGTTTCTTTGCTCGAAAGATGTACCTTTTTGTTGAAATAAGCTTTAAATGTTGACATCGTTGTGTAATGTTGGTTAACATTGATCTAAAATAAGATTGCGGTTTGTATTAGAATTGGTGCATTAAATGTATTTGTAGTGTTTCTAACTTGGAAATTAATTAGGTTTACTTCAGAGACATAGCGTGCCTTGGCGGGCCTTTACATAAAAATCTGTTGGTGGCCCTCGTTTTTTTGAAGGGGGATCAAACCCCTGAAAGTGGGGACTTACCGATGCTATAGCAGCGAGCCCATGTTTAGAGGTCCTTGTGATGACTTTAATTTTCCTAAAATTGCTGTCAACTTTTGAACGCATGCTTTACGCGGCAAAAAGGAATTGATTATTTGAACTTTTGTAATTTCCGAAATGAAATTAAAAATTAGGAAGTTTTTATTTTTACGCACCCCATAGCCCGGGGACCTCGTATAATTGATACGACAGATACGGCGCTAGCTACGCGCCTGATTTGCTTGGACCTGAGAATTCGACAATTTAAGCAGTTTGGCAAATAACTACGCCGTATTATGTCAATGTAGGAACTTTAAGTAAATACAAAACATATAATATTTATTTATAGAACACATAGCTACAAAGAGATTTATTCAATTCTATGTAACAATGGACATATACAACAATATATTTGGCAAAACATTTCGCTAGCCAAACAAAATGCGTCGCAGTACATTCGTACATTTATACATTTGTACATTTGTACATTCACAGCCTTTGTCAAAGTCCTTGTGCCCTTGACCTTGACCTATGTCGAAGGTCATTCTTATGTAAGATTACATACTTCAAGATATTATTGAGTTTCAGTATTGAGTGGCGTGGGAGAATTCTTTCTCATTGTATTTATTTATTTACTAGCTGTGCCCGCGACTTCGTCCGCGTGGAATAGTTATTTTAGGCATTATATTTATTTTTGCAAACAATTTTCTCAGCTTTATAAATTATAGCTGTTACCCACGGTTAATTTGTGCATTGAAAATTCGTGATAGCACTGGATTATGATTATAAGGAACAATCCACACTCATTTCTATACTATATGTGTTTCCACTGTTTTCCGGAAACCTGCGCCTATAGGTTGGGTAACCGCCACCCCGGTTTGTGTTTCAGAAATAAAATTCCTAGGGTACTTTTTAGATGGGCTCGCTACATACGCGTTATAGCAGTGGTAAGTCCCCTCTTTGAAGAGTGGCTTGAGAGGCGTCACGGCGTCCTCACCTACCGCCTGACGCAGGTACTTACCGGACACGGAAGTTTCGGTTGGTACCTGTTTCGAATTCGGCGGGAGGAAACACCCGGGCGTTTCGTCTGGGTGTCGTCATTGCGAGGACCGCCCGGAAGATATGGTGGAGCATACAGTGGCGGTGTGCATTGCATGTGCTAAGCATCGCCATGTCCTTAGGGATGTGAATGGCGACGGTAACCTCTCACGTCCGGCTCTAGTTCAGGCCAAGGTGCGGAGCGAGGGGGAAAGGGACGCCGTCTCCTCCTTCTGCGAAGCAGTCATGCTAGCTAAGGAAGAGGCGGAGTGCGTGAGGGAACGATCCTCCTCACGCCCCAATCGTCGCAGAAGACACTCCGGGTGTCGAGGATCGCATGACGATCTCCGGCCACCGTAAGCGCGGGTCTGCGGACGGCGAGTAAGAGTAGCTCGTCGCCCGATCAAAACCAGACCCGTGCGTACCGTGCGTCGCGTTCTGTGCGCGCCTCAAAGAGCCAGGCCACTACAGATGGGACCCAATAGGGCTGATGCCCGATTCGGTGCTGGAGACAACGTAAAAGATTACCAGGGCCCCGGCTCAAATCAGAAGGGGGTGATTTTTACACTCCTTCTCGCTTCACCCAAGGCAGGAGTAGACAACGGATGATATTTCCCCCTCAAAAAAAAAAAAAAAGAAAGAGTACTTTCTAGAACAAATGTTTTCTTTCATACATGGTGACGCAAGGTTATGAAATCCTTAAGGACCATATTTTTATATTTCAGCCGATATTATTGCACTATACGTAGAATCTGGTTGTACTTTGTTAGACAGCCACAATAAAATGTGGGCGTGTGGTAAACCGCTTTTTTGCCATTCTACGCTGTAAACAAACGCTTTCGATAGACTATAATTTTTTTGAGTATAGTTACACCACGCTCCACGTCGTTCGCAAACAATGCCTCTCCTCCTGGCAGCGTCGTGTTTCGCACATCATGCGGCGCGGGTGAATTGTATATCGGAGTTATTTTAAAATTGTAATATCTTCTAAGATGTTTATTGAAGTTTAGTGATGTCAAAGACAATTTTGTTCACAATTAAATACTCTTAATGAACAACACATTTATTTCGATAAAGATTAATATTTTTTCGTTAATACAACTCTTAACAAATAATGCATTATTTTCGACCCAGTTTGATTACCATAAAAACGATTCTAGTAAGTTAATCCTAAAAGATAGACATATACTGTCGCGGACTTTTTTTTAGATCATTTTAAGAGGAATAATTCTTCCATACATATAATTTTCGTATCTTGAACCATTTTCGCAGCGCACGCAACGGAAGCCCTCAAGAATTAATAATTTCCCCCGTTTTGTCCATATTTTCCTTTATTTCTTCGCTCCTAATAGTTATAGCGTGATGTTTTATAGCCTATAGCCTTCCTCGATAAATGGACTATCCAACACAAAAAGAATTATTCAAATCGGACCAGTAGTTCCGGAGATTAGCGCGTTCAAACAAACAAACAAACAAACAATCAAACAAACTCTTCAGCTTTATAATATTAGTATAGATTTGTGTTATGTTACGTTATTTGGATTTTGTCCTTGTGAAATATGATGACTAAGTTGTAGGTTGATTTTTCGGGGTTTCATGTTTTACTAAAGTATGAGGAAAAGCCTGTAAATGTAGTATTTTCTATGGAAATAAGTAGAACATAATTTTACAAATTATACAATAAGTGTTTGACGAGGAACTCTACTAGTTTCAAGCCATGCTAGAGGCTCATACAGTTACGTGAGTAAGCCGATAACATAATAATTAATTTAGTATGTCTCACGAAAGTTATAATAAAATTACACAAAGGTCCAAAGCATCAGTATCTTACAAAAAAGTTTTTAATAAAATAAAAATTGGTAAATACCTAGCTAGTTTTGGTGAAAATCTTAACACAATAGCCATTATTTATCGTAAAAAGTAAAACAAAAAAAGTAAATGTTTAATGGCGTCTACACATTTTTTTTTCGATAAAAATGGCCAGTAATTAATTTAGTCGTTCATCTTAGTAGGCAACAAAAAGGTTTTTACCAAAGATCGTAGTCATCATCTACTTATTAATATATTTTTTGTATTACGTGGTCTATTTACTTGTCTAAAAATTTTGAAGTATGTAAGAAATGAGTAATTAATAATTTTCCCTTTTTTGAGTAACATAATAGCAATAAATAAAATGTGCTCAGTAATTAGGAATTAGTTTTAATTAATATTGGCTGCTTGTGCATAAAAATTTACATGAACACCATTTTATTCATAGAAAAATGAAAAAGTAAAACTTAATGGCATTCATATTTTTTTTGATGGGAAATTGCCAGCATTACCTACTTGTAATTATGTCTTCCTCCTTGTTGTATAATATTACTTATGGTTGTAAGACTTTTCATCTTCCTTATTTATTTGTACCAACACAATAAGCTTTGTTACGCCTAACAATTGATGAGGAAGTTAATTTTGCCTGTTTAATTTAGGATTATAAGATTTTATTCTGACTAGGTAATTAAACAGGATGTTTAAAAGCATAGTGTATGAATGATCTCAGGTTTCGTAATGATTTAACAAACAAAATATGAAATTGAGATCTAACCATATAATATATAGTTTGGTATGTCCTAACAAAATTAGGTATAAACTTCAACAAAAACAAAATTAGGAATAGCCGTCGTTGGTTGTTCGTTGATTGGCATCAACGACGGATATTCCTAAATAAGTACTAGAGTCAATAACTTTATGGTACGTGCCAAAAGCCTAGAAGTTAATGACTTCACTCTACATGCTAAAAACTAAAGACCTCATCGCGTGATAGAGTTTTGGTTTCTATACCAAAAATCGTTTGATAAAATCGTCTGTTAAACGTCTACCTGTACTTAATATCTGAAATTAACACTTTCTACGTACCTATTTATTTTGTTCGTTTTTAATTTCAGTTTTCATTGAAATATTTAGTTGTATTCATTCATTTCATTTCATTTATTTCTCTCATTACCACTAAACAATGTACATCAAACAATTTTATTAGGATAGGTACAATAACTTGAGACTGATGTCTGTTGTAGGTAACCCCTGTCTTACAGATCACCAGGCCAACCTATCGACGCAAGGCTAGTAATACTTGTAGTTTCATTTAAGTCATATACCATCAAAAACATCCTGTAAAAAGTCCAAGTCTCGCACCTCATCAGTTTTTCTACCGTAAAAAGTTGTGAGATCCATGTAATACCAAGTCGGTTATTTTATTTAGTCCCTACTTAAGGGACCTTCTGTCTTAAGTTATTATGTGATTTAATATGAACATTACATTTATTTTACGTTTTATATAAAATAGATCGACTCGGCCATCATGATCGACTGATTTCCATACTGTATTCGATTGTTATCAATTGTTGCGGGCAGCATAATGAAATCGATTGTTGCGGGCTGTTGATGTTGATTCAAACTATTTCAAACGTTGATCCTCAGTATTATTTGAGCTCCATTCCTAAGTTTCCAAATTATAGTGTCACGATCTAACGACAGATGGCAGCACGTGCACAGAGCAATTAAGGCTGCTATAAAACCTAAAACATGAATAATCAATATGCGCGATGATCGTAAAGATTTAATGGCGTTCTTTCATAAAGATGTTGTTTTGTATATTTTATTAATGGCTAAATATTCATATAGTCTGTGAATATAAAAATAAGATAAGTAAGTAAGTAAGTATAGTATTTTCAAGTAGAATGATATTTCAGTTATTATTTAGCTCGAGTGGTCATCACCTAAGTTCAATAATTGTCGGGCAAAGAGGCGTACGATATTTTTTTTTTCAGGGGGAAAATCATGACAAAAACATTTCAAATTTTAATTTTTTCGGGGTCTAAGAAGTATTGAACGCTAACTTGGAGATAGTACAGATTCTAAAACTAAACTAAACTAAACTGTGCTCGATTTGTCGAAATAATCTTTCTACCTATGAAAGGGAACAAATGAAACTAATGAAAACTTGAAAAGACAATATTAAGTGGACGTAACAAAATTGCAATATCAAATTACTGACGATATAGTAACAGAAATCGATAAATCAAAATTACAAACTAGTTTTAAGTCAGTTAGCGAGTAATAACAAGAGATTGGTATTGCGAAGGCGATCCAATTACTTAGCCAGTGACTTGGTATACTGCTGTACTGGGCTGATGCCGTGGGACGGACGGGACGGCTAATATGCTGTCGGTAAATTGAATTTCGTCTTCTAATGCTGAGGGCACACCAGTCATTTAATAATAGGGAAACTTATAAAAGTTTTCTAGTTTTTTTGAGGAGTTTATAGAGTGTGGGATTTTTATCTAACTTAAACTAATCCAGTAGTCACCGTTGGCATGTTAACATGTAATGGAAAAAAGGCTTGGTTTATAGGATACCTAGTGCTCAGCATTAGCTGCGGACTGTCTAGCGGGTTACCGGGGCTCCGGTTTGTAAAGCAGGTTTTTAGTCACGCTAGTCTATCTCGCCACGCCTAAGGCAGGAGAAGTGATAGGATGATATTCATCCACCGAAGCTGTCATAATGGTTTAAATGTAATTTAACGATGATGAATTATTTTCGTCTCAAACACAAATACCTATGTCTAAGAAAATTGTTAAGCTTAGAAGAGAATAAATGAAGAGAGCTTCTCTTCATTTATTAGAAGCTTGTATAAAACTTTATATCGATAAAACGTTTTCGTTATGTTTGTTACTTTAAACGAATGTATATTGTTATGAAAGTTCCTTCGTTTTTATTAACTCCTTTGATAAACAAAGTACCTAATGACCCTATAATAGAAGAAAAGTAAAATACTTACATAAAGTCTAGAAGACTTTCAATAAAGATTGTTAAAAGTACGAAATTAAACAATAGTATCTACCCTTAGCCCCTAGTATGAGTTCGCTATACCAGCATAATTATTTTAAAATATTAGACACCTATTTGATTATCGTATCGTATATTGAAACAAATACTTTCCAAGATGTATCGATTTGAAATATCGCGTGACATCATTTCTTGGTATATTTCATACGTAGAACTGACGTAGGTATCTGCTCCCACTCCTAAAATTTGATTCGTTTTATCTAAGTATTATTATCTTAATATATTATCATGACGAAATAAAGAAATATGTGTCTAATATTTTTTCATTATTTTATACCCCGTCATCATCCCTATAGGTATATCATATTTACACAATCTCAAATAATATATCACATAGGACATTCAATATAAACCTAGAAACTAATACACAGTCTAAGTACCTAGGCACACAAGCTCAAGACCACAGCTCTCACGAGAAACACGAGACACTTATTTTATGTCCAGACATATACTTAATGGAGGATTGAGTCCCACTGTCCGTCTGTCCGGACCTACAATAATTGTGTATCATATAAAGGAGACTAGGTTTTTGTGTCATCAGTATTTATGTTTTATGTAGGTACTTACTTAGTTGTTTTTATGGAGCCTTCCTTCTAGCCGTCTTAAGACGTCACTTCTAGGTACATTATACGTAGAAATGACGTATTTGCTCCCCCGCTCTTAAAATTTAATCATTTTATCAATAGAACATGGTGATGTTGAGAGGCTTAACTACCTTCTCAAGAATGATATCTTTGATACACTTGTGCCGATGTTTTGATACCTTTTTCACAAAAATATGGCTGAGTCACTCCTTCATAGCTAACACCCCACCAAACCATCACTGAAGTCGGATAATGTCCACGTTGCACTCTGTCGATTAATTGGGAAGCTTCCTTAGAGCTTTGGGCATAAATACGGTCATTTTTACCCGACTGCGCCAGATGGAGGGTATGTTTTTCGAGAGTATGTATGTATAATTGTTTGGCTAATAAAAATCTTTTTGCACTAAGAAGGGCCTCATTCAAATACCGCCCTGGGCCTCTGACTAGGTTAGTCCGCCACTGCTCATAACTAACCGTTATCAAACACAATGTGATCTTTAACTATTTTTCTTTTTTTAACTGACTACTTCTAATACTAAGAGATGCAGTTGATAGCCTGTTATAAAATTCAGTATCTACTTACTACTAAGAGTGTCTTCGATGGACTATAAAGTTCAGGTCATATAATAAGACCCAGGAGTGGTCTGGTTTCATAACTAGGTCACAGTACTTTTTAAGTGGTACCTAGGTATATAGGTACTTAAGTACGATACGAGAAGCATACATTATGTGAATATGTGCCTTTTAAATTGTTACAGAAAAGGATTTAGGAGTAAGGTGCTTTTCAAATTATGAGACTTAACCCTGAATTACCGTAAAACGGGGTGAATAGAAACAAATCGGGGGTGAATAGGAACAACATTTTGTTGTGTTTTCACGTAATTTAGAACTGTTTAAACCATTTTAATATTTTTTATTAATTCATTCATAAAACCAAAAATGGCCTATTAAAACCAAAAACATGAAAACAAACTAGTAATCCTAATAAAAAAATTGTTTCTATTCACCCCCTGAGTTTCTATTCACCCCATTTTACCGTTACCTAAAAAAACAATTCCTTTTTTTTTGATTACGTGCGACTCTTAACCCAGGCATGGGGTTTATGCTAATCTCCCAAAATGGAAGGTTTATTTGAGTTCTACACTCTCGATAATGATAATAGGATATTAAAACAAAAAACAATGAATATTTTTAACGTAACACACCTAGTAGTCAAATTCGCAGACTAAAACAGGATCTCTACACATCCCGCTACTGCGCAAACTTTTATTTATTTTCTCATTATCATATTACAGTGCAAACAATTTGGATATACTAACTAGAGACTGGTGTCTGTTGTAGGTAGAACCTGTCTTACAGATCACCAGGCCAACTGTATAATATACGCATAGTAAGCAATAATGTCTGCTCATAAACTGTACAGCTCCCGAGAGTCGACCTTGGCACTTCCCAACTTTGGGTTTGCGGTCCAATGATTGCTCAGGGTGCCATTCTGTGTAACTTGCTTGGCCAAAGTTTTTTGTGTCAGACAGAATAATAGGGAACTAGTTTGTATTATTAAAACAAAACTTCGACGTAACATAGTGTTGTACGAGATTTTCATGACCTGTGAAAAGCAGTTTCTACAGTTCTGACACAGTCAAAATAGACCTTATAATAATATAAGTTTTAGGCAGATTTTAAGTGTATTTGTATATAAGTATATGTTATAATAACACTAAAAACGTTTCACTACAAGAAAATACATCCTATTTGTTAAGTACTGAATAAGATTATGGAATAATTTGGATAATTTGAATCCGAGACGTTAAGCTGCAAAAATGTATCTGATGGTAACCTGAGTCTGTATCTATTATTCTATGTTTAACACGATAATCAAACTCAGCACCTCCAAGCGGATAAAATAGTTACATACATATATAAACAAAGTTACCTAAAATAGTTACTTAGTATGTAAACGTACAAAGGCTACAAGTATAGAATAAATTCCTATCATGTCCTGTCCTTCGGTAATAGGGTCCGGGCAGTCCGTCCGCCGACCTTGGAAATCGCGACTCCGCTACTTTCCAATTGAGTTACAGTTACAGAGATGAGAAGGTCTTTCAGTGACCATGTCTTAGATCTTAGAAGGATGTTTAAATTGTATTGATTTATTAAAAAAAAATCGGTGTCTTACACTAGGATTTTCTCCTGTTCGTGGGTTCGTTTACAATCATAATTTCACATACACATGACATGCAATGACTTCTCCAGCCGTGGGTGAGGCGGGAGGGAGTGTAAGATTCTTACTGATTAATAACCACCCCTGTCCCTACTTCTGCTTTGAGCCGGAGCCCCGGTAATCTTTTACGTTGTCCGCAGCTCCGAATCGGGTCCGCAGCTCGGGATCTGGAGTAGCATGGAGTCTGGAATTGTGCCCAGAATTTAAACACAAATAGTGAAAAGTGGGTGTACAATATACATTGTATAGCAGCATTATGTGCCGTAATGTGCACCTCTGACTTGGGGATAAAAGGCGTGACGTTGCGTATGTGCTTCTTTGTTTTTTTTTAAATGCTATACTATGAAGAAAGATAGGAACTAACCACACTATACAACTAGGACTAGTACTCACACATATACACATGTATACTGTGTAACAAAACACTCACATATTCTTTACATGTGTGTGTACAGTTAATGCATTTGTCTTGTCTTTCGTTGAGTTAATGTGTCCTCATAGTTTGCACTTACCGAGCTTTTAACTCTACGTCTATGTCTGACACTAAGCGCCAGTTAGTTAGGATTTAGATGTGCCCCAAGGCTAGGTTTTATTTTCAATGCCTAGTTTAAAAGTATGGGCATACTTTTTCTAGTAATAATATCGTATTAACGTAGGTTCGCTACTGCGGACAGCCTAGCGGGTTACCGGGGCAGTGGCTCAAAAAGCAGTCTCTTAGTTAAAATTGGATATATCAATTTCAAAACGGTCAGCAATAGTAAATTTAACTTACCTACAAGTTAAAAATGATGGATTTTGAAAATTCAACAACTCGTGTCTTTTCTTTTAACCAAAATGTATCAAAGCACCAATATGATACATTTGTATAGCATAGCTCTAATTTACATTTTTACCTTTCTCTCGCTTTACATTATATTCAGCCAAGTAGATTGCGTGATTAAACACCTAAATCTTTTTTTTTTATACCTAGAACCTATTATATCGAACCTCACACTTTAGGACACAGTTCAAAGACCTAGGCTAATAGTAAAATAAACTATGTCGTCTGTTCCACACAATAGCTTTGTGTGGACTTGCGTGTCACATCCGAACGTTAGTAAATGTACCTATGTTATAATGTAAATAAGTTATTTGAATAATAAAATCGTTTTCGTGTAAAATATTACGAAGACAAGACTTTTTGGTTCGCACTTTATCAGATGCTAGCTGCTACTGCGCGGTTTCACCATCTCTGCTCAGCTGCTATTAATCAAAGCGCAATGTTAAAATAATATAGTTCTATTCGCAACAAATGGACTATTCAACACAAAAAGCATTATTCAAATCGGTACAGCGGTTTAAGCGGAAAGAAGAGACATAGACGGGAGTTACTCAATAGATGCACTATACAACACACAAAAAATATTCAAATCGGACCAGTAGTTCCGGAGATAAGCGCTATCAAACAAACAAACTACAGCTTTGACATCATCATCATAATCATCGGCCGGGAAGACGTCCACTGTTGAACCGTAGTCCCTCCCCGTGAGTCCTCCACGTAGAACGACAAGCCGCCTCCTGTATCCACTGGCTTCCCGCGACACTGGATTTTTAATACTACAGTTCCTCAACTTTACACAAGAGTCAAAACCTATGGAAAGACCGTAATATTGTTATATTTACTATTTCGATTGAAATGGTTCATATTGCCAAATAAATATAATATTTATTTTACAGCTTGCATACAGTATCTCTGGAATAAAAGTAATAAAAAAAGTACTCAACCTACCCTATTCACTTTTATTGCATCGCTACAAAGTATGAAATGAACAGTCGAAATTGTGTAACGACATTTCATTTGAAATGTCCACTGTTCTCTGGTGTTGCCAATGAAAATAAATAAAAATTCCGTTGAATTGTTAAATTTTAATATTTTCACACTCCAACCGAACCGGTGGGAATTGGGTATGATTGTAGATATATATTTGTATAACAATGTTAGTCTTTTTTATTTTTATACGAATATCATACTTAATCAAAAGTTTAAAGTCAAATCATTTATTCTTATCAAACCATAAGGTCTGTATGTGTGTATGTGTTCATTTGAAATGTCAACAAATAAAGAAATCAATAATAGTCTCTTTCCGTCAGTAAAGCTAGATACTAGGTATTTAATTAACTAAGGTTTTCTATACATTTGACTGTATCGATCATCAAACTGCTTACCTTATTTATCATTAAAATGATTATATCTTTACTTACATACATACTACACAAAGTAAAAAAAAAAACTGTCAATCCACAATCTAGTTCAAAACCGCAAAGACCACGGATTGACCTCAACAATCAACTGGCCCCACCGAAATGAGGCCCGGATGCCCTCTGACCTTCGGTTTCAATAAATAAATGAACAACGCCAATAACTGCTGGGCAAGCACAAAATTTAATTAATAATTGTCCGAGCGAAATTATGAATTTTATTATTTAGTCAATAAATTAGTAGCAGATTTTAATTAGTATTGTTTGACGGAAAACTAATTATTTTCTGAGTTGACCTTGAGGAAATTATTGCGGGCCAGATCCTCAAGATTAAGTTGCACGCATATTGGTATATCTATATTTGAGTGAGAGCTTCTAATTTCCTTTTTTTTCTATAAAAACATTACCCCGCACTAGGGTTTTCTCATATGTCGTGGGTGCGTTTATAAACATACAAGTTTACATACACATGACACCCAGACCCAAAACAACCACATGTGGATTCAAAGAGTTGCTCTGTGAAGGAATCAAATCTGATGCACGTTGCACGGCAGCCAGTTGCCCAGCCATCGCGCCAACCGTGCAGTCAATCCTTGATTTGTCACATTTGTCAATCCATAGTATGTCACTGATCTGAACTTCTTATAGTTAATTTTCTATTTGCACTAGTTGTAAATAGTATTTGGAACTAGATTAACTAAAAATCACGGTTTACTCACGTAAATATTTGAAGAAAAAGCTCTACTAGTTTCCAGTCACAGTAAGCCTTAGTAGGCTGCGCGACGTCGCCGCGTCTGCGCGTGCTGCTTATGATGAAGAGTCCCTCTGTGATGCGAACCTAGTAGGTAAAGCTTATCTCCAAATATTTACGCGAGTAAACATTTTAGTTGATTTAGTATGTCTCACATATGAAAAAGTATTTGAAACTGTTGTAAGCAGGTATTTTTATTAATTTTCATGTTTCTTCGTTATGTATTATTAAAACTACATCGCATTCTACGCTACTTTTGAATAAATGAGTATTAACAAATCCAGTACGACGGCGCGTCCTCACACAAAATTAGACACAATGTCATGACGTCTTAATATTAGGGTACCTAATTAATTATTTCGATATCCAATCAAGGTCCCAGACTGACAGACTGTGTGGTAGGTCTATGCCAACTATTTTTTTATGATATAATCAGGTAAGACATCCAAACCACCAGTGGCGTTACCGGCCTTTTGGGGGTTAGGAATTTAAAGGTGGTTGGGGATTGTCAAGATTGGGAAGCGGGGTAATTGGACCTCCGGCAACCTCACCCACACAACGAAACAACGGCAAGCGTTGTTTCACGTAGGTAAGTTTTCTGTGAGGCCGTGGTATCACTCCGGTCAAATCGGCCCATTCCTGCCGATGGTTCTTCCACACTTGAATTTCTACATAATTTTATGTAACTAGGCAGTAACAAACGAGAAGTTTTTAAATACTGAATTTACATACTATGCAAGTAAATAAAGTCGTTAAAATTTGGTCAAACTACTCGTAGATGGAGTTAAATAAATGGTGGAGAAACCTTTAAAAAAAGAGCGTATTCCTTTTTAAAAGGCCGGCAACGCACATGTGATTTCTTCAATGTTGCGGGTGTCCATGGGCGGCGCTGATTGCTTACCAACATACAGGTGACCCGTCTGCTCGTTTGCCATAAAAAATCACCAAATAATTGGATCGGTAACTATGTGTGGAATTTTCTATAGTGCAGCTGTAGTTCGATTGCATCTTATGGCATATACATGTGTATATAATTCTTTGTTACATTTCAGTCTCTCCCACCTTCCAGGGATTCAGTTTTTCCATGCAGCTATGCTAGTTGCAAGCTTATAACGTAAACTAACACAACAAAATAAGCGGATCACGTACCTATATACTAAGAACCTGCGCAGTAGAGACATCAAAATTCATTGAAAACTCTGTGTATTTTTCTCATATTTTTCCAATCCCAAGAAAACAAACAGTTTTACGAAAATAGGTTCATCTTTAGTGTTTGAAGAAAGTCTCTACTAAAATCTTTGTTTGACCTGTATGTATTTTTGTTTGACCTGTATGTATTCATCTCACGATCGGCTGAACCGATTTTGATCTGGTTTTCAGATAAGTGTTTGTTACATTTAGGAGCAGGTTTTAATTAATCGACTTCAAAAAGAGATGTTTTAAGTCGGTTTTTTAACGTAGTTTACGGACTTCACGGACGTAATGGTAAGGATTGTATTTATTTTGAACATATCTTCCACAAGACGTCCATAACTAAACATGTGCCTACCCCCATGACTTCTCTGACACCATCTGATAAAAACCCCATGAACCAAGAAGCTGAGAAATCATAACTCATAAAGTAAAAACACATTTGACACAAATTTGAAGTAAGCAAACAAATCCGACGCCTTCTAAATACTTCAAAGGCGAGTGGACTCGCTCAAGTAGTGGCACAAGTAGGTGTCTAGATCAAACGCGCCCCCTCGCGTGAGACTGAGGGGAGAGGTCGATGACCCGCTCCACAGACGACCAGACATCGTAATGCTATACAAGTTTTACTCACTGGTTTACTTGCCTTTGTAATTTTTGTTTTTAGATTAGTAATAACTAAGTTGTCGTAGCACTAAGCACACTTTCAACACCAGGAGCTATACAACCTACATAGCTCCGTCCCTCCTGCACTGCTCAGTGATCGACCATTCTGACACAATTGTAATATCAGACTAAGGCCCCAGGGCAGGGGGCTTATTCTTGAATCCAATTTCGATCGATTGACATTGATATTGTAAAATTTCATACTCTTGAGTTGCAACAATTGCACCCATTGGATCCATATTGCGTGGATATTGAATGAACTAAATGGTATTGAATTTGGCTTTATATTCCGTATTCTGAATGCTATTTTCACAGCTACGATTGGGGTTGTATATTTTATTTATTGAGAGTTTTATTGTATTGTAAGTTGTAAGTTGACCTGTCTACTAGTTTACCCTATCCCATAAAAAATATTACAGTATATATAAATACTTATTACAATATTATAGACATTGTGAATGTACTCGTATATATGAAAATTACATTGAAGAAGAACACACGATGAAGACCATCTGGATCTCGCCTGCCGAGTAAGGGATCTCCTTTCGTGCTAAAAACCCGGTTTGGGTACAATATTACCGAGTCTCCGATTTCGTCTGTAAATCTACGTAGTCAAATTGTCCACTGTACTATAACAAAAGGCTTACCTCATAACATAACAGACGAAATGTGGGTGTTACATTGAACACGTACCATTGTACCCACGCTTCTGCCTACCCATTCGGAGGCTAAAAGGCGTAATGTAACATTTATAAAATTACGGTTTATTTTCAGGCTAGCATTTATTCATTTCTCGTGTACAAAAAGGATTAAGGGCGAGAGATTTTTCTTTCTATTTTTATTATTGCGTAGTAGGATTTGGTATTGCTGTTATGATTTTTATTTTTTCTGTCTGTTGCTGTGTACGTATTTTGTATTATGGTTATTAATCCCCGGGGAAAGGTAGATATGTTCTGAAAATAGTATATTTATATTTAGTCTTCGATATGTTTATGTCTTTGCATGCCAAGACTTTGCATCTTGGAAGGTAATAGAATAGGAGAACTAAAATCCCTTTAAATTGAACATAAAAACATTTTTTTTAAATATTTAGTATTATAATTTACAGAACGTCTTAGGCAGTTTTATAAGTCAAGAAGATAAACATTGTCTAGAGAGTAGACAGCAATTCGAAACATGAGAGAAAATCATAACGATCTAAGCTACGATATAAAAAACTACATTAATTATGACAATAACAGTGGTCTAGACACACTGGTCACAGTTCACTGGCTACAACCATGAACTTGGTAACCAACTGACTGATCAGTCGGCATGGTTACCTTACACCCTCATAACCAGAGACGGATTAGTCAAGCGTGGGGCCCGTAACAAATTCTATTGATGGGGCCCCAGTCTTGAATATGGTGTCGCTTGAAGTATGTCATAATATAAGTGTTTGTTCGCTTGTAACCTTACTATCAAGAAAATTCTTTTTGTGATTGGAAAATTGTCAATTGACTCCGCACTTTAGTGTCAAACTCTTTGAATAAAAACCACACCGTTACTACTCCTGATCTGTGTCGAGACCGTGGTATAATATGAAGACATAATATTAGACCCTGGCAATTTAGTGTGTGTAATTAATTTTGTGGGGGTAACTCTCCAGACATCCTATTAGTATTATTAAAAAGTACTCTACGACAGTGATGAGTTTGGTTACAAGGGGGCCCCGTAAACGCGCGGGGCCCATAGTAAATGCTACTTTTGCGAATCCGGCTCTGTTTCTAACCCTCACCCCGCTTCACTGGGGGACTGGGTACTATTATCTAAAGTCCTCTTTTCCTCCCGTAGGGTTGAAATAATAAACCGGTAATTTGTATGGGACGAGGAATTAATCTGATTATGAAATATGTGGGAGTAATTAATGTCATTGTTTCATTTATGGCGTGTGGGTATTGTGATTTATATCTTAGATGTGATATGTGTAAAAGAGTGGGTGATATGAATTTATGAGTTCGATTTCATTTGTACGTTACGTATGTACCTACCTTTTAATTCGCTAAGGAGTAAATAGAGCTTTTTTTTTAAGAGGGAAAAATCATCAAATAACTTCTCCAGCCCTGAGCAAGGCGAGAGGGAGTGTCAGACTCTTACTGACTAAGACCACCCTGCTGTTCCGTCCTAGACCGTTCCTACTTCTGCCTTTCTAGCCGGATCCCCGGTAAACCCGTTAGGTAGTATTAGACAGAGCTAGATTTTCAGTAGATACTCAGTTATAATCAAGTCTCATGGAATTTTTAAGAGATCACCCATATAGGACGCTTATAGGACGGTTAGCACAGAGGCCCTACCTGTGCTCGCGGGACTACTTCCAGTCGATCTTGAGATGCAGCGACGTGCTGCTATGTATTACAATACGAGACCTAACTTTTCCGCGAACTTTCTAGCACAACGTTTACGTGATCGAAACAAAATTGCTAGACTGCTTAAGCCATTAACGGACGTCTGGGATGAGCTTCTAATTGAATGGCAGTGCAGATGGGAATATTCTACCAAGGGCCGTCACCTTTACCAGTTCTTTCCATCCGTGCATGAGCGACTGGAGAGGACTTGGCTGGAGGTGGATCACTGTGTTGCCCAGTTTCTTACTGGCCATGGCAACTTTAAAAGCAAATTGTTCTCATTTAAACTCGTTGATTCACCATGGTGCCAATGTTCGACAGCGGAGTTGCAACATGAGCAATCCGCCCATCACATACTCTGGGAGTGTGGTCTCTGGCAATCTGAGCGTAATACTATGTTGGATAATTTAACTGTTTCATCAGGTGTAGTCTATTATACGGACCTTGTGGAGTCTAGAACGAATTTCCGTGCGTTTAGGCGTTTTTGCCATACCTATTATTGGAAGCAAGTATAACAGCTCACACATAGGACCCACTTAGTTTTAAGTCAAATTTCCGTGGTGCTTGGCGACTGGGCTTCTCCCAGTTGTGGAGTCTCTTTGTGCCTTAAGGCTTAAGTCATTCTGTCTCCTGCATTAAATTCACCGAGGGAAGTGGAAACTATCGTTTTCTTTTCTTCTCCTCTAATAATATCTTCTGATTTATTTCGTTGCGGGATCCAAGACAGTCATTCATTTCCCTGGGACGCGCCGGACTTCAGTGTTCCGGTGTTTTCATGGTTGTATCTACTGTAGATCCTGGCTTACAGGAGTTGCAGCGGTATGGGAGGTTGTGGCGGGCTTGTCCCATAAAAAAAAAGAGATCACCCATATCATATTAGTAGCCAATAAGTGCTGACCAAAGGCTTCATCACACACAGAATAGATTTGAGCATTGATCACCACACTTGCTCAATGCGGATTGGCAATCAGCCAAAAATCAGACAAATACTGATTTTGGTATAATTGAGAAATTCCCTATTGCTCGTACTGGGAATGGAACCAAAGGCCGCTTGCTCGGTTGTTGCCTTATAGTAATTATATACAAAAATATCGATATATAAGCCATAAATAAGTTTAAAATACAAAACAAGGCGTTAGATTTAATAGCGTGGAAAGGCTATTAGCTTATTTATAGCCTAAAGTAAAGGTTATAGGTTGAAATCCCCGAAGGGCTATCGAAATCAATCCATTAAAGTACGGCAATTAGCATACATTTTTAAAAAGAGCTCTATTTCTACTCAGAAATAGTGTTCAGTTTTAAACTAGTTTCATTAATTCGTGTCAGTTCCTTGAATATAAATAAGTAATTGATGGAAATCGGTTGGAAATTAGTTCAGCATTTTCTTTTTTTATTTGGATCATCACGTGAATGAAAAACTTCTTAAGTTCTTGCGTATCTCAGCCCGTAATACGGTTAGGCGTTCAAATCTCCTTTGAAAGAGAAGATTTATGATTTTTTATTCATAAGTTTTTAGCAGTAGTATGAAATCCGAACAGCATTCATTTAAGAAGCATTTGATACGGTAGATGACTATTTTTTATTTTAATCTCCGTCTTGTAGATTATTTTAAAATATTAGTTACGAATTTTTTATTTTCTTATGGAAACAAATACTTTCGAAGATATTATATTGATTTGAAATATCGCGTGACGCCACTTCTAGGTACGTTTTATACGTAGAAATGATATTTTCCCTACTCCTAAACTTTGATTCGTTTTATCTAAGTATTGTTATCTTATAAGAATAAAAAATATGTGTCTAATATTTTTTCATTACCTCACTGACGGACTAAATAGATTTTTAATGTTTTTACCCCGTCATCATCCCTATTATACAAATGATTTTTTTCTGGGATTTAAAAAAATCATAAGTTACGTAAAGTACTTAACTTAACCTGTAAACTTCATTGCACTTCTTATCTACTAGACTATCCAATCACAGTACTATCGACGTATTTCATCAAAATTTAATTAAATCTAAGTTGGTAATAAAAACAAGAGTGACGTCATCGTTGTTGAGTCCAATGACCTCTCGATGTTAATTGACTGACAGTTCATAGTACACATACCTGTGCGATATTGTGACTTTGTTTATAATATGTACTTTCTAAGATTATTTAGACACCACTGACAAACGGTGAAGGAAAACATCGTGAGGAAACCTGGGCTTATAATTATAAGTTTGAAATCGCCAACCCGCATTGAGCAAGCGTGGTGATTAATGCTCAAACCTTATCCGTGTGAGAAGAAGCCTTTGATCAGCAGTGGCCACTTATAGGCTGATGATGTGATGTGACACAACAGAAACCTGTAAAGACACACACATAATCCTCTTTTTAGGGTTCCGTAGCCAAATGGCAAAAAACGGAACCCTTATAGATTCGTAATTTCCTAAATCGGTAAAAGAAAAAAATAGTCTTCGTCAATTAAGTCGTCACATTTTTATTTAGAAAAGGAGATATAGATTTATATCTAGTATCTAGATTCGTTCCCAATCCTGGCTGTCTATTTTCGCTGTCGTTTCCAGCCTGTCTAGATTTGATTTGTCAGTAATTCGATATATTTTTATTTCACTTCAGTTTCAGCTCGTAGGCTGTATGTGTATGTGTGCATATAAGTGTGTGTGTGTGTGGGTGTGTGTGATTGGGCAATTTGGTAATGTTCCTGGGGCATTTGTTTTTCTGCTATTTTTGGATTTAAGTATTGGGAAATGTATTATTGTTTTATTTCCATTAGTCATACTCGTAGTTCCCATCACATTGTCACGGTTTTGATTTCTGCTTGTGGCAACAATTTATTTGTGGGTTCTTTAAATTGTTGTGTTAGATTTCGTTATGGTGTGAATATTGTGTTTATTAATCACTCTTGGTATAGGACAAATCCTGGTGTAGTGGTCTATGGTGGGGTAACTTATAAAAAGCAAAATCGTTTCTTTATGGAGGGGGACATCCAATGACTTCTCCCGCCTTGGGCGAGGCGAGAGCGAGTATCAGACTCTTACTGACTAAAAACCACCCCGTTCTTATTCCTGCTATACTAATAAGCATAATCCGCTGACCAAAAAAATCACAACTCGTAAAAGAATAAAAACATACATCTCATGTAGATAGGTACATGTCATGTACAGTATGAACAAAATTTTAATCTAAACGTTTCTTACGAAAGAATATAAATGTAACATCGTCCGTTTGAGTTCGACATCAAAAGATTAATAAGTATAAGATGTTCCGTACATCTGTTCATTATTTCCGTCGACAATTTTGTAACGTCCTGTTTATGTGGGCGGTAAATGTTACTGTGTTTGAGAATACAGATACGAGCTTGTAAAACTATATCATAATGGTTTTTTTAATTCTGTATTATTGCCTCTTTTTATTCTATAAATGGGTAGACAGGAGTGTAGTAGAGGAACATATTTGTCATCACTATCATTCCTTTCTTTCTAGTAAGAGCCATTAAAGGAACTGTAAATTTGATCAGCTCACTGTTGCTGTCTATTATATTGTTGACGAGCGGAAACCCTCAAACGGTTTCGGGGAAAAAACTAGGGAGTGTGGGATTTTTACCTCACTAAAGGAGGGTTCGGGTCTTCTTAGTAGACCAACCCTGTTTTGATACCTCCTTATGGAGACTTATAATATGTCATCCTTAAACCTCTCTGTTAACATTTCTCTCTCTGAGGACATGACCACTGTGCCGCTGTCTTTTTTGAAGTCTCTGACATATGTGAACCTTTTAAACTACAATGTTCAACCTGTCTGTCAAGCTAGGAGATTGTGGCATTCTCTTTTAAGTAGAAGATTCCCGTAGTCTAGCAGTGGAGTGAAAAAAAGAAAAGAAAAAGCATTTATTCGACAAAAGATACGCATACAAATACAAAGATTATATATATAAAAAAAAACACAAATACTTTAATATATAATACAAAATAATAATAATAAACTTAAAAGAGTAAATACAAGAACAAAGAAACAGTGAAATAGAAGAAAACAGTGAAAATAAAATAAAAACAGAAATTAAATATTACTAAAAACAATTGTGCCCACGTTAAAAGGGCCTCCATCTCAGCATTGCGTTGAGAGTGGGCTCACTGACTGTTGGTGATGATGGTGTGGTTTAAAAGCTTCATGGATCAATCACTATCGCCCGGACGGTTACAAGTAGTACATTTGACCTATATTCCATTCTATTAGGTGTGAAATGACCGCGGCATTATTAAGATATCTCCATATAAGGCAGGACATGCTTGTGGTCGAGATCGAGACCGGCACTAGTCGAGGTATGTCACGTATACCAAACTACGTGGAGTATCGTTTGTTACGGTAAGCTGGAGCTACATTAGAAGCTAGGCTTTAGCGATCCCAGAGCTGCGGACTACCTAGCAGGTTTACCGGGGCTCCGGCTCAAAAAGCAGGAGTAGGAATAGGGTGGTTTTTAGTCAATAATAGTCTGACACTCCCTCTCGTGTTGCCGTGGGCGAGAGAAGTAATTAAATTATGATTTTACTCCTTACAATAAGTCCATAGCTACAACATATCAGTCAGTGCACACAACATCCTAATTAAAAATTAAATAAACGTTTTTTATTTGCGAAATTTGATAGTGGTCATCCAAAACTTGTGAAGCGGCAGTACTCTGTTCCAACAAAGTTTTTTTTAGAAGGGAGAAAATCATCGTATGGTTCCTCCCGATCTGAGGCGAGAGATAGTGTCAGACTCTTACTGACTTAAATCCATACCATTTCAACTACTGATTTGAGCCAGAGCCCCGAAACACGGTAAAATATTATGAATATTTTTATAGTAAACTATTAGTAATCATTAGTATTCAGTAGGTAATACGATAATTAAAAACTAGCATTGTGATACGTAATTCAAATAAAACAAATTACATTTATGAATTTATTTCAGTTATCGCCTCGCTCTCACTGTAACGCAGTCCTAACATCCGCGTTGCGGCTCCCAGGCAGCTGTGATGCGGCAGTGAACGTTTTGCGAAAAAATGTGTTTCCAAATATCAAATAATGTCGGCAACGATTCCGCACATAGTGTTCTGCCATGAATTTATAAAATAATACAGGTTTCAGCTGGAGTCAAATGGCTGTGAGGACTGGAATAGAGAGATAAATATAATATTTTATGTTTTGTTTCTGTTTAGTATTCAATATATGCGAATGACCTTTTTTTATCATAGCACAAAAATGGCTGGTAAGAGCCTGATGTTAAAGTAAATTGCATCAGGCAAAGATTTTTCACGTGTTGTTTCGGATTTTTCTCAACAATAAACTTTTATTCTTCTGCGGATATCTTCGTTTTTTATTCGGTATAGCACAGTCCTTTCCATAGCACGCTGAGCGACCTTAAGCTTCTTTATAAGGCCACTTTTCAGTTCCGTAGATCATCGCTAGTAACACACGTGCCCACTATGAATATGATTTAATACTTATTATCAAATGACGTAACACCTAAATATAAACTTTGATCAAATATTACAGTTAACTATGGCTTTAATGACGGAGTGAAATGTTTGTAAATATCATAAGGCTGATAGTTAACAGGTGTTTATTTTAAAATAAACGGTTAAAGCGTTCACGGTTAGCCATCATTCAAACTTTATGGTTATAATTTGTGTTCTAACTGAAAGATGGGCTGAAGAAACTGGTCGATCAATCCGTCAATGTATTTTGCACCTATTGTTTTTGTTGTAAAGTTTATTTTGCGTTAACAGTTTATAATAATGTGTAGGTTTAATGGAGATAGATTGGAGGCCTTAACTGTTTTGCTGTTAGCTTTTCTTAGTGATTTTTTTAGGTTTGTAGGTAACAGGACCAATTAGACCATTTAGACGAGACTTTCAATTTTATCTTATAAAGAACTTATATAAAAACACAATATTTATACTTTATGTCTTTACCTGCGAGCCCTGCATAACATCCTGGAGCTGCGGACTGCCTAACGGGTTACCAGGGCTCTGGCTTGAAAAGCAGGAAAAGGAACGGGGTGGTTTTTAGTCAACAAGAGTCTGACATTCCATCTGACCTCGCCTAAGGCGGTAAAAGCCACTGTATGATTTTCCCCCCTCAAAAGTTTAAAAAAAAACTCGAGAGCCCCTTTGCTCAGCAGTCATACTAAAAACCGGTCACCAATATAGGAGTTTTAGTATAATAAAAAACTTTTCAGCATTAAAAATAACAACAAACTCTCAAGGAATCCATACTCTTACAAGACAGGGTTTCAGTAGAACTTGTAAACTACAACTTTAAAGTAAGGACCTTCCCGTAACGTATACCGAGTACCTAGAAAAGTTCAGTGTTTCTTATTTTAACTATTACCGTTATATTTTTAGCTCGCCTGCAAACTTTGATACCGGATAAACTTTTAAGGACTTTTTAGAAAGTAACTGGGTCAGTTTTAACTGTGGTAATGACGCAGGTGTAGGTAGTACTTTATTTAAGGATACTAAAAATAACTAAGTATCCTTTCGTCTGTGTGCCGTTATAAACTTAGAAATTATGGGATGGATTTTTGTGCGGCTTTTACCAATATATACTTAGTTGGTGTGATTCCTGAGGACGTTCTTGGTTTTGAATTCGCGGCCAAAGAACTAAAATAAAATTAAGAAATGACTCTTGTATGTACGATATTATTTAGACACCACTAATAAAGGGTGAAGGAAAACATCGTGAGGAAACCTGGGCTTATAATTTTTAATTATAAGTTTGAAATCGCCAATCCGTATTGAGCAAGCGTGGTGATTCATGCTCAGATTTTCTTTGTGTGAGAAGAGGCCTTTGGTCAGCAGTAGCCACTTATATGCTGATGATGTGATAATGATGTACAAAATCGCTTGGAAAGATAAAGTTGACAGTTTCGCAGGCAGAGTTGTTAGAGGTGAGATCAATTTCAGATTCGATACCATTACTTATACATAGTAAGTACCACGGAACAGAACGGGAAGTGGCATCCAAAAAAATTACTATGGGAACCAGTGTCGCCAAATGCACACAAATTAAATGCTAATCATATATTGTACTTGGGAAGTACAGACATCCCATACGAGTTTATGAAATTTTTCATTTCATTAAAAAATTCTGAATTTCAAACGAATATACTTAAGTTTGCGGTAACCTCCTTATACTTTATACTTATTACTTATTAAGTAGGATCCTAACCTTGATAAGTCCGAGGTTGCATACCGCCCCAGGCATATGTTATCGATCCACATTCACAAGTATTAGGAACCTTCCTATAAACCTATTAGGCTATTACTAATTCATAAATGTAAGGCTTTGGCTATCACTGTAGAGGCTATGATGTTCTCTTTAAATAGTCGTTACATTAATGTCTTTGTAATAGTTTTTGGTTATGATGATGATGTAGCACTGAAATATCTAATTTTAATGAGACTTACATAGGTACTATACTTACATAAAAACAATCTCTTCTCAACTTGACTGGTTCTTCTGGTGTTCTGGCGAAATTGGAAGGATGGATGCTAGAAGTTTTATAAAAGAGGTGTATCCAGTATAGATAATGCTTAGTAAGTCCATTAGACTTACTTCGACTAAATTAATAGAGACATATTATAAAAGAGCCCTTCTTCTCTATTCTGTGAAAGAGCCTAATTAATTTAATAGAGGCGACATATAAAAGGGTCAAATTATAAGCTCATTCAATTGACGAGCGTGCATGAAGAGATTGCTGAATAGAGAGAAAAAAGAGATATGTCAGAATCGTCTCATGAGCGTTTCATTGTCTCTGCTTACGATAACAACAGCTAGTTTGGTAAAAAAGAGTTTGGTGGTGAGAATTTCAACAGAATACATTACAATTCACAACTTCTGTTGCTTAATGAACCATTTTAAATTAAGTAACACAAGTTAATGTGATACCATAGATTACAATTTTATTATTCCATATTCTTTCTTGCCAAATTCTGTGTCCACAAAAAAATACTATAGCTAATTGGAGAAAATCCAGAAAAATATCTTATACAGCGATATTAGATTTAAATAATGCGTTAACGAATGTTGATCGCTTGCCTAATGGTTACCAATAGAGTAGTAAAATGCCTATTGCAGCCTCCGGTTTCGGTAGGCATTTGGTGAGGGCAGGAATGATTTAGTGTCTCCTATGTGGGGGGGAAGTTGTGGTTTATTGTAGACTAGTTTAGTATATTTATATCAGTCTGATTGGGAATATATTACTGAATATATTTGGACTGTCAGTGTCGGTTACCAAAGTCGGTTGAGTAGTATTTTAACAACTTGGTTAGGCAACTTTACGGGTTGATACTTTACTCTACCTTATTTAGTTTACTGATTTTCAAATTTTTTTGACCCATTTTTTTACATTTCTTCTTCTTTCATGTTAGTTATTGTTTCAATAATTTTGTTCTATGATATCTGTTTAACTATTTTGGAATGGAAATAAAGTCTTTAACTCTGTCTATGAAGGCGTTGGGTAAAATTAAGTCACAAAATCTGCATACAAAAGTATCGGGTAAAATAAAACAAAGAATACGTTCGTTACCGTTATTATTGGATAATTTAAAATGCATTCCGGCACTTAAAGGTACCATTTTACATGTCTTTATCTATACATTTAGATGCATAAAGTTTCATTTAAATAAATAAACAATAGACCCGTTTTAAATTAGTTTACATTAAATTATAAATTTACAAAATCGATATAAATTAAAATAAAAAAATACTGCATTTCATTTTGACTTTGCGTCTTTAAAACTTAATAAAAAATTGCACTAGAAACTATAAAACATTTCGTTTTAAATGATAAAAAATAACATTGTTCTATTTTGTAAACATTGATTGGCAGAGAAAGTGACAGAGAATTTATATACAGAGTGCTCACTATTGCCACTGAGGTGCCAGTTACAAGGTATACATACATTATGTATCAAATTTAGTACGTTCTTAATACATGTTTCGCGAGAATCGGCACTCTGTAACATTCGCGGCAGAAGGGAAGCAGTGACATCATTTATTTACCAATACCTACGATGACAATGTAACACCGATCGTTTAAAAAAATGTTTACATTAGAATCACAATAAATACAATAATTTACTTACTCGACTCGACTTATGTTCCGCTTGAACGACACTTGAATATATCACGCGAATATTGTCTACGTTACTTATTGAGTATTCCGTTTCAAAGGAAATTTCTTTCTGTTTATATTCCAAGCAATTCCTTAATCAGTTCTTATTCGATTTAGGGGATATGTCTTAAATGTGTATGAAAAATGTATTGAGGATAATATCCAAGCGGAGAATAACTCGAGTCCTACCTTAATAATAAGCACTTTGGAATCGAATTAACTATACTTTACATAGCCATATCAACTAATCTCTACATACACTTAGAAAATCTACATAATTACAAACGTTTCACTAAGAATCTAGACTTTTTGAATTCTTCAGAGATCTAGGTTGTTGTACAAGTTTATTCTTTTTGTTCTTATTATCTAAGGCGAAGGTGTCGTTGGGGCCGGCGGGGGGCGTGTTGAACACCAGGTTCTTGGCGCTGGGCACGCTGTTCCCCGGCGACACGCCGCTGTCCGTGCTGACGGACGCGGGGCTCGGGCTGTCGCTCACATTGTTGCACACCGTCAGCTCCTGACCAGGGATGGACACGATCTGACCTATCGGCTTCTGCCTGACTAGATTTATGCTTTGGCACACGTTATTCTTCACTTCACTATCACTCGAGTCCTTCTTGTGGTATCGCGTCAGGGTGCCGGCGGAGCCCGCCGAGTTCGGCCGGTACATCGGCATGAACTGCGCCTGCGGGTAGTACTGCATGTCCGGGGGAGCCTGGCCCTGCACCCAGGGGCCCATCGTGGACACTACGGGAGGCATGTGTGTCCACATCGGCATCTGTACCATGTGGGTTCCATCTGCCATCGGGCTGAAGCCGGGTGCGACTGGCATCGGCCTCACGACACCCACGGGAGTCGGCGCACTGTGCGGCCGCATTGCTGGGTGCCCATACTGAGCCATGAACTCCTCTCCCTCGTACATCCTATTCGGAGTCGGGTTTTGTGAGTAATCTATATTAGGGAACACAGTGTGTGGACTTCTCTGTAGATATGTGAACATTTGCTGCTGCGCTTGCTTCATGGCGACGTACTGCTGCAGGTGGATGGCGGTCTGCTGCCGTTGCTGCGCGATGTCCTGCGCCATCGTCGTCGTGGTGTTGCCGTGTATGTAGTAGATATGTGGCTGAGTATTTACTTGTGTCACCGGGGACTGGCGCTGTGTGCTGTGTTTGCTATTGTCTACAGTATTGTTCTGAGGATCCTGGTATTCCTCTGGAGGAGCGATGTACTTGGGCGGTGACGGTGGCGTCACCTGCTGTGACATTGGGTAGCTTATAATCTGCGCTATGTATGGTTGTTGGGACTTGGCTGAGTGAGCTGGACTGTGTGTTTGGAATGTTGGGTTGAATGTTATCTGAGACATGTCTTGGCCGTCTGGGTTGTGATTCCCTCTGTAATCATTGGTGTCATTCTTCCTTGGCTTTTGATTGTAGGGCGCGACTTTGGGGTTGTTCTTCCAATTAGCTCCGGCGCTTTGTGGTCGTTTGACGGGAGATTTAGTGGGATCGTGCCAGTTGTCGCCATTGATTTGTCGTGGGTCTGGTGGGTGGTGGGACTGTGCGCTGTGTGATCTCCGTGGAGGAGGTGACATGCCGTCGGGGACGTGTTGTTGTCTGTAGCACCGTCTCCCTGAGCCGGGGCTGTTCTGGCGTTCAGGAGGAGGTGGTATCGGCCTGGGGACTCGTCTCCTGGCTGGCGTGGGTGGACTCGGCTGCGACTGCGAGGATTGCGTGGATAATGAAGCAGACCTCCACTGGTCTATCAGCACCCTTCGGCGTTCATGCTCTATTCGGATTTCTGTTTCGCTGGACGAATCATAGTCTTTGCCCTGGAGGAAGATATGGTAGATTACAATGATTGTACTTTTACCTATAAACAAAGGTGTATAGTTTTAAGAAGTAATTATTGTTACCTTTTCGATCTTTTCGTCCAACATCTTGAAGAAATCTTGTTGACTGGCTGACACCTCACTGTAACAGAAATTCCTTATATACCATACAATTTTCTGCAAGTTTCTGGATGACCTACCGTATTATTAGTCAATTGTGTAAAGAACTAATTTATTGAAAACGTGTTTCAGCTAGCTTGCAAGTTTCAAGTAGTAGAGTCAATTGTGTAAAGAACAGTTCATTTACGAATTATATTTTAACAACCAACAAATCAGGACTATATGAAGACAGAAGAAAAAAAACAGCAGTAATAAGCTTACAGCACAGCCGGGTGGTTGGTGAGTGGCAGGATGTGTTTGGTGGGCTGTTCTTGTTCCTCCTCATTGTCGTCAGGGGGCGCTGCTCCGCCGGCCGTGCCCTCCTCCTCGTCCGCCTCCTTATCCGCTGCGCCTGCGCAATGATAAGGAAAATCTTAATGATTAAGGTATTTGTATTTTTTATTACTATGGGACGTTTTAATGAGTTTCAAGTGATTGAGAATGAACTTAATGCTAAGTACGTATCGAACCCATATTTAGACTTCATGTTATTATTAGTCGAATTTTCGCAAAACTGAGAAATCCCTAACAGCGCTTTGCTTGACCCTAGAATTAGACCCAGGATCATTTCTTCGACAGTCCCATTCCACCATGACTGCATGGTTGGTGTGGTGGCTAGGCAACCGGCTACCGCGCAACGTGTACTGGGTTCGATTTCTGCACGAACCACTTCTTTGTGTGATCCACAAATTGTTGTTCCAGGCCTAGGTATCATGTGTAAGTTAAATTGTATGTTCGTAAACGCATTCACGGCACAAGAGAAATTGCTAGAGTGGGAATATGTAGTTCCAAAAAAAAATGTTTTTATAAAAAAAAAATTCCTTCTTAACTCTAAAAAAATGTCGCACTACCACTCAATAACCGGCTCTTGCGAGGTAGATAACAAAAATTGGCATAAGACATTATTATTACGCCCAACTTTAATATGTCAATGTCGAATCACTTACAAAGTTCAGTATTAAATTATTAAATGATACATCCATAAGTAGCTACTTAATAGCTATTACCTATTACCTAATGGATTGCATGCTATAACTTAGTGCATAATATCGTTAATAATGCAGTTAATAATAAATAATTCTGTCTGTCTGTCCGTCTTGGTACGTCAAAGAGGTTTTAGTATTGGTTGGAGGTGTACCAAAGTGGTAACACCCACGTATTGTATCATAATTGGTACATTATATAATTGGTACGTAGGAGTGTCGATTCAATGAAGAATGTGGGAGGTTTTTTTTTATAAAATTGTGGTAGAAAGTGTTCGTTTTTAGTTTCATTTTAAAATTTTGGTGCGTGGAAGAAGAAAGGAAAAACACTTTTTAACTTCAAAAGAGCTAAGTATAGGCGATGATTTGGCTCTTTTACTACAAAGATCATGTTTTAGAGCTCGAAGGTCCTGAAGGTCCTGTGTAAAAGGTACCTACAAAAATAAAATTAACTAAAAATTATAAACTAAAATGTCTAGTACATATCATTCGTAAAGATGTACGGCCTACTACAAGCATACTCTTGCTAAAAACATTATTATTCCTATAATTGCTATTTTTATGTAGACAATAGTCGATGAAATAAACATTTTTATTTAGGTACCTACAGAGAATTAAAAAAGAAAAATAGGTACATTGTTTACTCTTGGTTGCCGGAACGCAGATCTACGGAAGACATAATGTATTTTCAATTGTGGCTTATATACAATACTTTTAATATTTTCTCCACTTACTGAAACTAACATGTAGTATTAATGTAATGACCATTTTTTGACACTATTCTCTATACATTCAGTTAACCTTACTTACATCCATTAAGTAAATTAACTTCGCAGAAGCATGTAAAAAGTGAATAAAAAACTGCAAGTATGATAGTGTTTGTAGTGGCAAATGGCAATTATGCGCTAGATAATCTAGATTATGCAATTAGCTAATACTTATTGATCTAAAAACAAAACACCATCGTATGACATACGAGTACCTAAGAGTAAACCAAATAAGAAAAAAATGGCGAAAATAATGCCTTTTCACATTAAATGCAATGGATGGATGTGGGTATAAATAAGTGAATTGTAGATAATGCAGTGACAATGTTATATTAATTAAGATATTATTGTTCTCATGCGAGTGACTATGTATATCTTTTTTTATGAAAAAAAATCTTTAAACCTAAACCTAAATAGTAAACCCTTTTCCATTTCTTTCGACCACAACATACTAATATCGCAATCATTCAAAAATCAAACTTGTACAATTTGTCTTTAAGTCTAATTTACAGGAAACCGGTATAAACGGCGTGGCGGTAGACAGTGAGACACCGTCATTCACAGGGTGCTACAAAGGAGTGCGATTCATTACTAGCCACAAAGAGAAAACTTGTAAAATTCAGTCAAAACGTCCATTAGTAGACTGGAAACTAAAGTTATTCCTTTGACCTGCTCGCTTTACTTCACGTTGCTGTTGGCCGCTTTACAAACTTTTAAGTACAAGATTTTCTTTCTAGATTTTTTGAGTAATTAAATTTCGTTTCGTAGATTTTCAGGTTGTTTCGGAGTTACTGTGAAAACGACTTGTGATTTGTCCTGTAGACTTGTTAAGCTGCAGTTTTTTGGTAGTTAAACTGTTTAATCGCGCTTCGGGCTTAGCCTGCGGTTCCATAGGATAAAAATATCCTAAGTGTTAACCAGACCATAATGTACCCTTGTTCCAAATTTCATCCCGATCCCTTTAGCCATTTTGACGTGATTGAGTAACAAACATACACACAAACTCACAAACATTCGCAATTGTAGATAAGTAATAATTTAGAAATAGATTAAGATTAAATCCATCTCCATTTTTTTTTAGACTTTGCCCTACTCTAGTATTTTCTCCCATGTCATGGGTGCAATTTCACATGCACATAACAATTTACAACGTACAAACGAAAATAATAAAAAAGAGACTGCGGCATATAATATCTATCTTTCTTAATTTAAAAGTTAAACGCTTTACTAAAATTATTCAGCAAAATAACGCATCAATATTTTCAATAACCTTCCTGTAAAAGAAAACAAACTAAAAAAAAAATAGTAATACCAGCGAAATCCTTTCACATTTTCCCTTTGAAAGCAACGAGGTACAATAAAAAAATAAAATAAAAAAAGTTATTCAATAAAATGGCGTCCATTTATAGTGGCTCACTACAGCGGCATGATATAGGAATATTTGCAATTTAAAACATGTATATTCCTGGAACACTAGATCGGATTAATTAAGGGAAACTGTATATTGCATTTGTAACTAGGTCAGATCTCAGTATATGGAAACACGCGTCGTATCTTAATGTAAGAAGATTTAATTTATAGAAGAGTTATGTAATATATAATGTATGTGAATACTAGCTTCTACCAGCGGTTTCTATCACGTTCTTGAGGGATAAAAAGTGGCATAGTTGTTATTCCAGACCACAGTTTTTCCCTGTTGCAAATTTCATTCTGATTTCTTCAGCCGTTTTTACGTGGACAAACAAGCAAACATACAAACTTTCGTGTTTATAATATAAGTGGGATGTATTCTAACGACCTCGTTCTGGACTGAAATAATCTCATCCTTTCCTTTTTTTAAGGGGGAAAAATCATGGCTTGGAACTAGTCAAGTTCCTCGTTAAATAGTTACCTGAGTAAGCCGATAACATAATAATTAATTTAAGTCTCACGAAAGTTATAATAAAATAATACCGGATATCTTGAAATATTAGACAATTTTCGAAAATACATAATACCCAATAATAATATTTTACTCAATCAAGGAAACCCAATTTCGATCGGTGGAAATAGAGGACTTCTGTGGACGCCTTTGCCCCATCAAAGAGTCATAGGACCTTAAGTCAAGTAAGAAAACTACCCTTAAACAATTCGCTGGACAGTCGCCTCTATGACTAACCGACTACCGAGATCCACAGTGGTTAGTACACACTATTTTATTCATTGTTTGTTTTAACATACGTAGAACTGATGCGAGCTACACGCAACTCCAATTTGTACGGATATCAATGCATATTGGATTGTATTTACCTATAGCCAGGTACCGGGAAATATATGCTGCAAGTCCGATCAATGTTAGGTACTGTTGCTATGGAGGGGAATATTTTTGTAAGAATATATTGTATATTATTACAAAGTCAAAATCATTTTATTATAATTTTCGTGAGACATACTAAATTAATTATTATGTTATCGGCTTACTAGCAGTGCGACAATCGCCGCGTTGTGTGTCGCGGAATGCTGCTCATGAATATGAGCCTTTAGCATGTCATGAAACTAGTCGAGTTCCTCGTCAAACAGTTACGTGAGTAAGCCTATAATATAATAAATAATCAAAATCAAAATAGACCAGGAAGGTAATTTTGAATGTAATATAATGAAAAAATTAAGTTCTTCTAGTGAATCTATTTGCTCGTTCCTAAGTGTAGATTCTTATGGATAAGAACGAGCAAGAAACGGCTAATAGATAGTTTCGTAGTCTTTAAAAAATTGCATTGTTTGACTGTAGACGTAGTGTAAATAGTAAATAAAGGATCTGCTGACCTCCCCAGGACGTAATTATGTATGTGTAGTTTTTATTTACATACTTCTATAATCTAATAAAGTTTCATGTCATATCTGAACCCTATTATTAGATACAAAGACTTATTTCACTCTCAACTTGCTGTGAACGCCTTACAATTAATTTGCTTTCATAATACTTAATTTATTAAAGCATAAAAATAATAAAACACACGTAGGTATAACTGTATTTTATTTCAACTCAAAATCAATTTTCGCTACCAAAAAGGACTCAAGTCGATACCAGCGCCCCTAGCGGCGATTTCGAGCTCGCGTTTACAGGACCGCCCGTGCCCGGGACAGAGCTACTGTCGATGACCTCTATATGGGTTGATGAACGTTTATGCACTGCGTACATGTCAATAAATGAATAACTGAACTAGTCTAAAATTTTAACCTAGGTTTAAATATAGGTCTTAGTGTAGATAATTTAAAGTTCATATTACGACTGTCATCATCGCAAGGATAAGTAGAGATAAGTGCAGGATATACTTCGATAGGTACTTAGTAGAAACCAAACCTGTTGCTCTTTTAGAGTTTTGTAATGTTATCATGTATAAGAATAACATTTTGGTGCAAGAAACAAAGAAAAACTCTACACTAAAACTGTTTATTGGATGACATAGCTAATGAAATGTGGCTGAAACAATGTTTAATTATGTACCTTTCTATCTGTCCCTTTTGAGCGTTAAAAAGCGTGATTTTATAAATCTACATTAAAATTATTGTACATATTCTATTTTAAAAAAGATTTAAAGCCTATTGCCATTGCCATATACCGGGCACATTTCCAGACTCCGTGCTACCACTGAGGAACCGAAAAAAGCCCAGTAATACTTCGCCCGACCCGGGAATCGAACCCGAGACCCCTTGCCCGGCAGTCGCACTTGCAACCACTCGGCCAACGAGGCAGTCAGCAGTTTCTAAGTTTACCAAAATTATTGTTTTCTATTTAAAATAAGTTTTAAACAGAGAGGAGTGGAAAGAGGATAGGGAGGCCTTTGCCCTGCAGTGAGACGATCATGGCTGAAATCTAATCTAAAATCTATCGTTTTCTCTGTTTTCGTGGAATTAGTTCCACTACATAAACTACCATTTTACATATCCATTCCTATGCAACTCACGTTGCAGCATGTGTCACGGATCGTCACGTCATGGTTGGCATTCTAACGTCACGTACCTGACAATAGGGCTCATGATTGCACCCTGGATGCACCGTGTAAATTAAGTTACATGGTGTACTGCAAGCAGGGATGTGACGTAAACCTAGTTAAATGCTGTGTTAGCTTTACTTAAATATAAAGGCTGCCTTGTTTGCCGAGTGCGACTCCCAAGGGGTCTCGCGTTCGATTTCCGGGTCGGGCAAAGTATTGCTGGGCTTTTTTTCGGTATTCCGAAATTTTCTCTTTCGCAATTCTCGAGCAATTTCATCCGCTTGGCTTCTATTGATCATAGCGTGACGTTTGATGTTTTATCGAAAAATGGACTACCTATCCAATACAAAAATAATATAATTATTCAAATCGGAGCTATAGTTAGAGAGTAGCGCGTACAACCAAACAAACTCTTCAGTTTTATAATTAAATTACTGTAGACTATAATCACTAATTAATAAAACCTAACAAAACGCATTTTGCACTCAATTACATAGAAATCCTCTTATACAACAACTACTCCAATAACTTCTAGTAAGCGCAGTGCCATAAGTTTTTATCACATCTATTATTCGGCCATATTGGTCTGGGAATCGGCCTTAATTCCACCATGAGGTCGTATTAAAACTAGGATTATTGCTGTCCACAGCTGGGCGTGGGCCAAGTTGCTGTTATGTAAGTCCTGATGATATGTGGCTGAAGGAATCGGCACGTTTGTACCGACCGTATCATAAACTGTTTGAGAGGACATTGTTAAATGTGAAGAGATGTTGTGTAGATATGCTGATTCCTCATCATCATCAATATCAACAGCCTATAAGTGGCCACTGCTGACCAAAAGCCTCTTTTCACACGGACAAGGTTTGAGCATTAATCACCACGCTTGCTCAATGCGGGTTGGTGATTTTAATTCAATAATTAGAAATTACAAGCCCAGGTTTCCTCACGATAAATATGAATTCTGTAATGAAGTTCAAGGTTTAAGATAAAAGGCTCGGCCTCAATAAAAAAAAGTTGTTAAGGTATTTTTGTACTTGAACAAAGATATAATCTTCAAATATCTTGATAGGGCTTCTAAGTTTGTCAATATTAGAACCAAAGATAGCCTTTTAGCCAGTCAAGGACATTTATCAACGTTGTTGTAAGAGTCTTCAGGTAAACGAAGGGAACATTATAAGTACTTGGAAACTACTTAAGAACTAACGGATTATACATGATTTTGGAATAATATTATTGCCAATGCCAATGCCAATAATTAAAATTATTGTAAATGTCTGAAAGGGGTGAGTAGATATTTTTTTTAATTCTGAAACCGCTACACATTTCACAGCAGCTCGCATAGCCACTGTGTCGATGATAAAATGAGTCTTCATTTAAATGAAACATTCATATTGCGGCAATCAAGTTGTAAGACCTATGTAATACCAGCTATTCTATATTGTACCTTGTAGAAAGTGTATATTCTGGGGTAATACTATAAAGTTGAGAAAACAGATAAGTTCATTGAACCAAAGACCCTCTCAACATTTGCATTTGTGAATGAATGTGACAGTGAAAAGATCGAACAAAATAGATATAAAAAGTTTCAAAACCATTAAAGTTTGAACCTTATCATCTATATCGTAGTTATTATATTTATTTGTACCTTCCAAACTTCGAATAGGATTATCAGGGATTTGTATAAGTCGGATAATATAATTTGTAGCGTCCGTGGAATTTCAAAGTTCAGAACTTAATGCCAAAAGGATAAACTTCGACCAAGTAAAGAGGAAATCCTTTGAACTGAATTCGTTAAGTAAATAATGTATAACTTACTGAGAAATGCTTAGGATACCGTAACCGAACAATTTGTTTTTTGGTGTTCTCAAAATTATCATTAGAAATTTTATAAAAAGCAAGACTTTTACCACAAATATCATAAGACGAGGCCGTCAGGAGTCAGCAGGAAAAAGACGTGAAACAACGCTTGCGTTATGTTTCGTTGTTTGAGTGAAGTTACCGGAGGCCCAATTACCCCCCTTCCCGATCCCTGATTCCCCAACAATCCTTAATTCCTAACCCCTCAATGGCAACGCACTTGTAACGCCTTTGATATTTCGGGTGTCTATGGGTGGCGGCGATTGCTTACCATCAGGTGATCCGTCTGCTCGTCTACATTATAAGCCATACCATAAAAAACTATATTTCCTTTTACACTATCCTGGAAAAATCCACTGCAGTAACACCTACACTAAGTACCAAACGACAAAGGAAACTAGACATTATGAACATAACGTCTTGTGCTAACACAGTTCCATTTACAACAAGATTGTAACACCAACGCAGACTGACCCATTTTTCTTGAGAAATTGCTTGCAATAGGGTGCATTTTCCTTTGAAGTGTTCTTTGTGATTGTGTGGCAAATAAGTCTTTATAAAGTGTTGTTATTATTTACCAGCGGTTGGCAGCCATTGTTAAAATAACAATATGGCGGGCAAATTAGGTGGTTCAGCTGTTGCTTTGTAAATTAACTGGTTGGGGAGAGAAAGTGGTGGCTAGTGGTGATATACATATTTGTACTGTTAGAGGTGGATTTAAGGGTGGGAGAGCTATGCTTCGGCACGAATGGTCTGGCTAGACCGGAGTGTCACAGAAAGCTGACGTGGAACAACGTTTGCGTTATTTCTTCCCTTCCCTTCCCCAACCTCTCCAATCCCTAACAATCTTTAAGTTCTGAACCTCCTTAAAAGATCGGCAACACACTTGTAAAGCCTCTCGTGCTTCGGGTGTCTATAGGCGGCGCCAATTGCTTACCAATAGGATCAGGTGATCACCTGATCATCTCATTGAAAATCACTATAGTTTAATTACTAGATCAGAAAAATTGGAATCCGCTGTCTTAAATTGCCTTCTGTGTATTAAATGATAGGTTTTAGGTACATGTAACTTAGACAAATCTAGAAAAAGTAAATGTTAAAATATGCAACGTGCCTACCTATCCCTTCATTCGAAATCAGTCAGAGAGTCGGAGACAGTAGAGAAATTAAATTTGAAATAATTCAACCATAGATTAACTTTATACTAACATTATCAGACTTCAAATTCACTCTCACCTAAGGCTAAAGGTATATAGAAAACTAACGAAATGACTCCAATCTCTGCTTAGATCCTATTATCCTTTCCTTAAATATACGTCTGTATGACAAAAGATAGAAAGGTCAGGCTATAATGGACCTTCAAGTCGGAAAGACCTTATTCTAAGAAAAGGTTTTGTTATTGTTGGCCATCCTGTATAAGGTGGAGGGAATCCTTGATACATCCTGTATATGATATGTCCATATGTAGTTTCTTGGAAAACGTAGATAGGTATTATACTTTTACGGAAGATGTCTTATTTTTAGTAATAACTGTCGTAAGACATACTAAGAAATATCACGGTTTACTCACGTACATTAATGGAGAATGCTCTACTAGTTTCGAGTCACAGAGGGACTCTTCATCATGACGTCGCGCAACCTACTATATTGAAAATCAAAATAGTGCCAAATATATTGATAATCAAGTCAATTGGTCTCTACAGTAGATGACACAAATGATATTTTTTACTTTAAAAATACGTTACTGCACTCTAGGATTTTCTCCTGCATCACGAGTGCGTTAACAGACATACATACAAGTACACATAGGCATGACACACAGACCCAAAACAACAATTTGTGTATCACACCACACAAAGCGTTGCTTCGTGCGGGAATCAAACACGCTACGCCAACCGTGCAGTCAAATTTGAATGATTGATATTTAAAAGGTATATTAGAGCCAGACCTAAAAAAAAACAAAAGCAATTTGCCATAGCACTAAAATCAAGCTTATAAACTTTACGCTAATTCGAAAATGTTCAGTTTCATAGTTTCAGGGCTCCAGTTGATAATGTTCTCAACTGTTTGTCAATAAGATTGGCTGCGAGCTAATTTCGTGCGTGTTTACGTTCCACGTCAGCGCAGTTACGACTCCGGTAATACATTCACGACTTCATGAATGGCAGAGTTTCATGGTTCCTTATTATTGCTCCATGACTTATGTTCTTGCTAATTGAATTGTAACATTCTTAATGAGACATGGCTTAATGTCACGCTGTTTAGGTTTGAAATTGTGCTTGATGGCTCGTTTGTTGAAAGAGTGGTTTCAAGTGCTATGAGTGAGCTGTTCCTTGGTTGGTCAAAAGTGTAATTGGGTCTTTTCAGTTTTTGGAGTTTTTTTGGAGACTAATACGGATTCTGCAATTTTATTGTGCTCGGTAAATAGCAATAGTCTCTCCTTTTACATAGGACTCATAATGTAACACAAGTGTCGAAAAGTGAGTCTAATGTTTAAACCATCTCTGCTTATTTCTTTGTATACAAACGACTACAATAAATAATGTTGACTTTGACTTTGAACGAGTCAGGTTACTGTTAGGTATTAAATAAACGAGATTTGATATTAACATTATTAAATGATTTAAATTACTTTTTAACCGATTCTTACGCGGCTATGTTTAACTACGGACGTTAAACAATAATACGAGGCGCTATAAATACTCTAGAGTAAATAGACTAGGCAACAATGAAGTCTAGGCTATAGGCTATAAAGCTGATGTGTTTGTGGGGCGTTACTCCTGTGTAACGTGTACCAACATCTGTTTCGTGTTGTGTACGTCTTATTGTCTTCCTGTCTGCCGACCGTACATATCGACTGAAACGTAAATACAACTACACAGTTAAGGGCAAAACACACACAAACACGGCTCCGATATGACGTGGTATCGAATTCTGGCTACCGCTAGCTGCAAGCGTGCTTACAGCATGCCGACTGCGAGCTACAAGCAAAAGGATCAAATCTGATTGATGCGATGACCGCGAGTGTGACTGCCGTGCAAGGGATCTCGGATTCGATTCTTCGGTCGGGCTAAGTGTTGCTGGGCTTTTATCAGCTTTTCCAAACTTTATCAGTACCAGCACGGAGTCTAGAATTATTCCCAGTATAATAGAGGGTGTGCCTTTTGCTACAAACAGCACACAAATTCAGACTTTATGCTATTCATGATAATTTTTTGGATAACCGGAAAAATCCAATGATTCTTTGCCTGACTCCAATCCGAGATCACCAAACACTTTAAATATTTAAACGAAATACAGAATTGTGATTGTAATTCATATTTATTACGTCCCATAGGGAAGTGGCGAGTGTTTGGCTTTAATTAACAAACAGTGTTCACAGACTATTTCAATAAATAAACGGGGGCCATTCTATGGCCGGAGTTTTGCTTTATTTTACAACGGTAGCCATTTTGGAATGGCTGCAAATATTGTTTCTATGTGTTCGTTTTGTTAAGTCAACTTTAGTGACGGATTCGGTATAAAGTGAGTATGTACTGAGTGAGAAAAATTGTGGATCAAAGTTAACTGCACGGTTGATGCGGGTGGAAAACTGTCTAGGAATTGCGCAACGAGTAGTGCATTCGATTCCCGCACGGAAATCTCTTTATGTGATCCACAAACTTTGTATATTGTATTGGAGAAATTCCCAGTGTGAGGATCAAATTTTTTTTAAACCTTTTCATTTATGTAACTCTTAGTAGTAGGTTTTCCAAAAATATGACATTACACATCTCAATTCCATACAAGACTTTTAGAAAACTATTCGAGAAGTTAGATGATAATCCCCCCCTTAAAAAAACTTACAAAGTAACTTAATCAACTATTCATAATAGGAACCCTAGTTTTCTATGAATGCATCAATGATATGCCATCGGCCATCAAACTAATTAGTATTGACCGTGGTGCATTAAACATTGAACGAATGATATGAATGGATGGTGCATTATCAGAAATTGGTTTTATCGCTCGTTCACCATGCTGGAATTTTCGGTGAAAATTAATCTTTTATCCGGTTGATTGGGCTTTGTAGGATAAAGTTTTAAAGTAAGCCCTAGTAGTTAGCAATATTGTTATATGTATACTATGTGTTAAATGTACTGGTATACTCTTCACTAATGATTAGTCTAGTAAAATGAGAATTTGCATGTAAATTAATTGGAATACGCAATGGAAATCCTCATGGACTTCCCACGTCGTCGTGGGGACTATAGGAGGTGCGTGCCGGACTCTTACTGGCTAAAACCACCGCGGTGTTCCTCCACTGCCTGTGACCGTGATCCGGGTTACCCTTGCAAATTCACCACACCTGGCAGGCTTCGACCTACCATTTTTACCCGACTGCCAAGGAAGGGTTACCCATTAAATAAACTAGACTAAAATCATCCAATATGGGTCCCGACTGTTGCACTCAATTATGTTTCGCATAAGATTATTATTTTTTGTGTATTGATTATGAAATTATTAAATTTTATGGTAATAGCATTGCTATCTACACTTTTAGACTAAGCTTGTTTTCTACTTTTCAGTTTTTATTTAAAGTGTTTTTTATGCAGTCGGGTTTTTTAATTTTTTAAATTTATTTTTACGTTTGGGTGATTCATCAACTCGTCCCACATGCCTACGGTCAATTTGGGACGATTAGCAGAAATCAAAATAAATATTATTTTCATTCTGCAAGAATTATAAGCAAGAGTATTTATTTTGATTTTCTGCAATTCTCACATGTGGGACGAGTTGATGAATCACCCTTACGTTGGTTACGTTACGTTTGCGCCACGTTATGTAAATTAATTACCTACACTGAAAGGATTTTCCTAAATTCCTTTTCAAATTCAAAATCAAAGCATTTATTTCAATTAATCCTTAATTAGGCATTTTTGAAACGTCAAATTGAATTATTCATCGGTCTGTTTGTCAGTGAAGCCACGTGCTCGTTACCAAGTGTAGCTTCGAATAAAGAAGAACGAGCAAGAAACTCCATCGTTTTGTTTTCGTACATTAATTTTGTAAATGAGTTTTCCTATTTTTATTAATTCTTGATGATACATTAACGGTTTTACCAAAAATATTGTACTTGAGTCTATCGTATTAGAGCGAGATCCCAGAGCTGTCAGACATATCTTATTTTTACAAGCATTTAACCTTCGGCTTACAGTAGTCTTGTATATACTTTTTAATGCCTTAATGTTTGTAAAGCTTGCCGAGTGACACCTGCGCAGGTACCAGGTGAGAAAGGTAACTAAAAATTAGACTCACTTAACTTACATTTTTATGTCTGATTTTTATATATGTTTTGTAGAATATTACTCTGAAATCATATTAAAAAAATCAGACACTTTCCATGGACCAAAACTTTTATCAGACGCTTTAAAGCTCTAAAAAATAGTGCGCCTTACAAAATTGTAATAGCAATATATGTGAGGTTGGAGAGAAATATCTTTTCGGCACAGCAGTAGCACATTTGTAACATTCACGATGGTAATCACGTTCGTGCAAATTATCTGGTAAAACTATGATGATTTGTACTACTGTTTTGCATTACAGGGACACCATATATTGCTATTACAATTTTGTAAGGCGCACTATTTTTTAGAGCTTTAAGCCGTCTGATAAAAGTTTTGGTCCATGGAAAGTGTCTAATTTTTTTAATATGATTTCAAAGTAATTATATTCTACAAAACATATATAAAAATCGGACATAAATATTTACGTTAAGTGAGTCTAATTTTTAGTTACCTTTCTCACCTGGTACCTGCGCAGGTGTCACTCGGCAAGCTTTACAAACATTCAGGCATTAAAAAGTACATACAAGACTACTGTAAGCCGAAGGTTAAATGCTAAGATATGTCTGACAGCTCTGGGATCTCGGACCATATGTGTTTTTGTTTCTGTGAACTTGTTTATTGAAAACAAAAGCAATAAAGTGCCATAAAGAGTTGGCAAAATCCACATTCCGTATTCCTCTGGGTAGACACGGTCAACAGAAACATTGATATAATGGAACTGTTGAGGAAAAAACATATAACACACACACACACATACATACATAGAGTGGTGACGGATTTTATGATATTTTGTTTTATTAGTCAGCACAAGAATTTGGTATACAGGTAAAAATAATAGAGATGGACTCGGTGCAGAGATGTTATTTGTTACTGAAATTGCAAATCAGAGAAAGGTGAGCTTATCATTAGTTATTTATTACTCTTTTATTGAATGGAATAATTAATGCTTGTTTTACTTTGTGGTTTATAGTAGATACCTAATTTAGTTTTTAAACTGACATGGTCACTAACACTAGAATTGGAACTTAAAACGGAATATTTACCATGTTTTTGTGGCGCTTGTAACAGTGCCGAAATATCGGAAACTCATAAAAAATTAAAAACATGGTAAATATCCCGTTTTAAGTTCCGATACTTAATTAGTTTTGTGTTTGGAGAGCAATAGTAGGCATGGGTATTTTTTCCTCCCACGCGAATGAAGCCGCAGGCGAAAACTAGCTCACAAAATAACCCAAAATCGCAAAATTACAAAACATATAAAGACTTCTAAGACTAGAAACAAGACTTAAACTTCAGAACTTGCTTATCAACTCCCCAATCTTTATCGAGCGATATTGAACTTTACACCAATCGTTACAGAGTTAGAATTTGACTGGATTCGTGTTATTTAACTGGCTATAAAGTCAATATGGCAGAGCTAAGGACACTTATAAAGGGAGTTTGTAATCTTTATTGAGGGCCCCGTCAATGTATTGAAGAAAGTCGTTAAAGTTTAATATTATTTTGCTGGACTTTAGCGTTTTATCCCGGCCCTAAGGGAACAATTTGTACATGTAGGTATTAATCTGCTAAGGCTTGGCCGGTTAACAATTTCTGACCAGTTAGGATATCTTAATCGAGTAAGCTTGTCAACTAAATTTTAACATTAAATGTAAATGTCATATGATATATCACGTGCAGGAGAGCCATGCTTCGGTATTTAAGGGGCCGGCTCGACCGGAGTAATACGACAGCCTCACAGAAATCCGACGTGATATAACGCTTGCGTCATATTTCGTTGTGTGCAGTGAGGTGTACCGGAGGCCCAATCTTTCCCATCCCCGTATTTTGAATCCAACTGTTTTAACCGCTTAATATACCTTACCCCCAAAAGGCCGGCAACGCAACTTGACCTTTGTGTTTTGGGTGTCCATGGGCGGCATGCAAGTACTTTTTTTTTTTTTTTTTTTAGGGTGGAAAATCATCCAATGACTTCTCCCGCCTTGGGCGAGGCGAGAGGGAGTGTCAGACTCTTACTGACTAAAAACCACCCCGTTCCTACTCCTGCCCGTCGAGCCGAATATTTTTTATTCACATAAGTTTCATTGTGTTTACAAAGATGTTTGTAAACGCACCCACTTACTATCAGGTGAAAATCCTAGTCTGGGGCAACGTTTCATTAAAAAAAAAAATAATACAGCTAAAAGTAAGAACCTTACCTCTGTTAACACATTATTTTTTAAATATCTGCAAACCTGAGTTAACATAACCGAAACAGTTTATTCATCAACCACTCAATATCCCTAATTCCCCCATAACAGACACACACACGAACAAAACAGAATGCTTCACAGTGCGTTGTAACTTTTCAATGGACTCCCATAATTCATGGGCTACTATTTGTCCTACATTTGTCGGTGAATAGGAGGCGCGTCCGGCGTATGGTGAGCCGGGCCTTTGTACCCCCCACAATGGCTGGAGTTGGGGATAGACAGGGAAACAGGGTCAATATGGACTCTCCATCACTGGGATAGGGATGCAGATTGTTTTTTTTTTGTTTTGATATGTAATTTTAGTGTTTTTTTGTCGCCATATTTTAAAGTGGATATACTTAATGAGTAGTATTAAAAGTGTTTTAATTTATTTGTTAAGTTATAATTTGTTAAAAGTGCTTCAATTTATATTTTGTTAAGTAAATAGTACTTCTAGTCATTTGGCAAATGTATCTACTCTAAATAATATCTGTTAAATAAATAGTAGTGACAAAACAAGCAAACTTAAGCTTGTCAGTTGTGCTTGAAAAACAGGCAAAATTAGGCTTGTCAGTTTAGTCTGAAGATAAATGTGTATGACACAACATTTAATGTCTCTACCTTTCCCTGTTTGGTGCAAGTGGAAAGAAAAATATATAAATACAAAAAAAAAATAACAATTATGAGGAAGAGTTTCTCTGTAACTCGAAACTAGTAGAGCTTTTCTCAATATGTTTACGTGAGTAAACCGTAATTTACAGCCAATTTTATATCAAAACATTTCCCATAGAAGATTCTTGGCTATTTTCTTAAAAGAGACATTACTCGTAATAAAAAGCGAATTCTTAAGGGCCCCCATAACTCGCTTGTTAAAGGCTTTTTAAAGCGCCATTAAAAGCATTCCACGTGCGTCGTTACAACTCCATTCATGTTTAAAATAAGACGTAATTTACAATACCACATTGTGATTTAGCACTATAAACTTTAACTCAACGTAGTAAAGTTGACTTTTACATTGTACATCATTAAGAACTTTTCATTCATGTCGAACAGCCAATGAAAAATCGACTTACACACTCATTTAATAAGGTATACATTTCTCTAAAAACCATTTGAATTCTAATTTACACGACTTTAAAATTGAAATACGCTTTGAATCACTTAGGGTAGGTTACAAAAGAGGTTTCGAACAAAACGTTTAACACCTGCGCAGGCACATAAAACGATTGACAAAATTTTAAGACGCCATTAATGTTTAAAGTACGTGTTTATTACATCAGTCGGACATCTTAGAAGGAATATAAAGGACATCCGGTAATGTCTTTATTGATGGGAATTTGGAGGGTCTTGTTAGAAATCATCATCATCAACAGTATCTACAGACATTTGTCACCAGTCCTGGAGGCCTACTCTAATTCAACGAAAAACTAAGTTTCGTCCGAAACTTCGCAAATTTCGTACTACAATTCCATTAATTGCGAACTTTCGTGAACAAAAATTAACGAATGAAATGAAGATATCTTCATAAATAAATGGGTTTTGATTTAAAATTAAAAATAAAACGCTATTTCAGATAAATTCATTAGTAAATCAACTAAACCTACGGCCGAAGATTAAACGAAACTTCGCATTCGAGAACTGGAGTAGCCCTGCTGATCTTTCCGTAATTGTTATAAATGCTGATTAATGACACACATATGACAGAAACCAGCTAATAACACTTTTTAAAAGAATTGAAATTGTAAACTCCTACTCTTGCTAAACCTTTTTCTGATGGGGGTAAAATCATTTAGTGACATCTCCTCCGGCCTTGGGTGAGGCGAGAGGGAGTTATATTATGACAAATTTTCTTATGTAGTCCTGTACATTCCAGTAGTGGAGCTGTGGACTACCTAGCTGGTTACCGAGGCTCTGGCTCGAGGATTAGGCATAGAAACGGAGTGGTTTTTACTCAGTAAGAGTCTGACATTCCCTCTCGCCTTACCCAAGGCGGGAGAAGTCATTGGAAGATTTTCCCCTTGCAAAAAAGCAGTGAACTGTGACGGGTTGTTGATAATTATTAACAGAGTTGTATATATTATGTTCAGGGCTCTATGTACAAGCAAAACACAATTGTATATTTAGGTATTAAAGTCTAAAGTTAAATGCTGTAACAAGACATTTCTAATTACCTACATGTGTTGTTACAATTCCAGATGAAAAGTGTTCATAAGTATAAACACTTGGAGACTAAGAATTAAATTGTACAAGGCGTAGAATAAGGTACCTATGTGTGTGTGGCCATGAAATCTGCGAGTTACACTATTTAGGTACAGTTTTATATCTATATTTTGTCTCTAGTCATATGGTGGGTTTACCGGGGCTCCGGTTTGAAAAGCAGGAGTAGGAACGGGGTGGTTTTTAGTCAGTGAAAGCCTTACACTCCCTCTCGCCTCGCCCAAAGTGGGAGAAGCCATTGTGTTTCCATGATATTCCCCCCTTAAAAAAATCGTATGGTGACGGGACAGAAGAAACTAGTAGACTACATTTGACAAAGACCAGGCAGCAAAGCTCTCTGATAAACCTGAACCTTTTGAACTGCGTTTAACCCACCTATCAAGTACATACATACCTATCAAGTTTATAGTACATGGCAAACTCTTTTATGTAGACGAGACCCAAAACAAGCAGTGGACTGACACGGGTCGTTAATGTGATGTAATGTTGTCACTATCACTACACAATATGTTTAACATGATGTATGAAGCAACTAAACATATGTACATGCGTTATTTATCACCTCGAGGTATAAAAGATCTTATCTTTAGTACTTACACAAAAATCTTATTTATATAAGTTTTTAAACTGACATTGTCACTAACACTAGTATATACAAAACGTCATCATCATCAAACTCGAAACGGGATATTTCGGAAACTCATAGAAATAGAAAAACATGGTAAATACCCCGTTTCGAGTTCTAATCTCTTTTATATACTTATTCTTTTTGTTTGCCCAAAACAGTAGCCCCACACTAGGATTTTCTCCTATGTCGTGGATGCGTTTACAAACATACAAGTTCACATACACATGACACCCAGAACCGAAACAACAATTTGCAAAAGAGTTGCTTAGTGTAGCAATGGAAACCGCTACGCGTTGCGCGGCAGCCGGTTGCCCAGTTACCGCACCATCATCATCATAATCATCAGCCGGAATACGTCCACTGTTTAACAAAGACCTCCCCCTTAGTCCGCCAACCGTGCAGTCAAATTATTAAGAAGAATTATGTAAGTATTTCTACTTGTCCGCTGTTTTCGAGGCGCCGGCAATAATTCTTGTGCCGACACGAGCAAGGCTTGTCCTCCAAACTTCAGAACATTACATCTCCGTAACACATGGTCGTGAGCCCTGATGTATGTATGTAAGTTGTAAGTGTGTAAGTATGTATGTTTGTATAAGTCTACATCTCATTCATATTGTAGCTGCTTTGTTTCATACGCTTTTGATTAAACGTGGAAATTATTTTTATTTATTTTTTGTAAGTTATCAGAGAATGATGAGTTTTTTGTTTGTTTTTGTATTTAGTACGCATTAGAGTTTGGTATCAGTAGTGTTGCAGGGTCTATTTAAATCTAGATTACTTGAAATTTTATTGGGAGTATCATGAGACGTCTAGACAATCAACGCAGCACATGTCACACATGGTTATGGGTCCCTGTTGTGACTCGATACTAGTTGAGTACATCTCGTATAATACCGCATGCAGTATCTTCTTCCATCATCATAACAACATTCCCTTAAAAAAAGGTAAACAAAATCAGAACTGTACCAGATAGAGTAACACCATAGAATACTAGTGTAAACTAGCTTGGGGTCAATTTGTCAGGCAACTTGTGGCCGGGGGCAAGCATACTACGTCACCGTGTTTGTGCCCCGTCGGCTCGTGTGGCTCAAAGGTGGTAAAGGTATTTGGTTTACCAAGTTGTATAGTAGTAAGTAGTAGTGTAAAGTACACTTTTAAGCGTAGATTAAGAAAATGGTAGTACTTTCTTTACTATATATTTTTTTTAATATGCAAACTGTAACAGCACATGATAAATAACTTCACGCCTGTCTCCTATGGGGTTTTTTTGAGGGTGGAAAATCATCCGACGACTTCTCCCGCCCTGGGCAAGGCGAGAGGGAATGTCAGACTCTTACTGACTAAAAACCACTCCATTCCTATTCCTGCTTGTCGAGCCGGAGCCCCGGTAAACTCGCTAGGTAGTCCGCAGCTCCGGGTCGGAAGCAGCAACTTTAAATCCGCTTATTTTTTAGGCAGAGACAATGGGCCGCCAATTGCTACGACTCTTACATACCTCTTTCGCTTCATCAACAGTCATCAGTCTTTTCATGCCTGATCGTCGGTTAAAGGTACTTTTAATTTGGCCCTTCTACAATGTCGCCAATCTGGTCTCTATATGTCCGTCTAGGGCGTCCTCTACCGACGGCCCCATTCATATTCGCCTTGTATATTTCTTTCGTAAATCTGCTTTCATCCATCTTTTCTACACAAGTATTAATAGTTTTCCAAGAAATGTGCCTACTTTTAGTGACATAAATATGGTTTGATGGATATAAAAACTTATTTACTCTGTTGTTCTAAGAAAAATATTGTACTAGGTACTTGTATGTAGATATGTGGATACTTTGTTCAACCTAGTTATCAGGTTTGCCTTGTAAGCAATCGACTATATTACGATAGTTTTAAGATACCGTTTTCCTTAGATATTTTTGTACACTATTGCTTTACCCTGGTTGTACCTAACAGATTTCTTTCCGACCTGACAGAACTAAGAAAATAACCACTAAAAATATATTACTGGGACTTTTTTCGGTTTTTTGAAAAGTTCTCAGTAGTAGCACGGAATTCTGGAATTGTGGCCAGCATATGGTAATAGACCCCTATTACATGGGACATATAACACGAATGGTGGAAAGCGTACATTGTTTAGCGGCATTACGTGCCGTAATGTGCACTTCTGCCTACCCCTTCGGGGATAAAAGGTGTGATGTTGCATATACAATATCTAAAATCTAAAAATACCTATCTTCAAAAATAACAAGCAGGTAACATAACATAACATTATAATAATATTATTGTAACGCAAAATGACGAGTCGACACACACTTATAAATATTAAACCGGGTATAGGCACCTGATACAGACATCTGTGGCAGCCGGCGATACCTTTCAGAAAAGGGTTTATTTTATCCCGTAAACATTCAAGGATCGGATAACCGGGTCGACCACACATTATGGCTTTTACCCTTAAAGGGGACTCAGTATAAACGGTTTAAAATACCATCGGATCGGTGATCTAGAAGTTGGTATTGTGAATTCGGAAGTATATTTCGGTTGGCTGATGAAGTATTTTGCAAATGTTGGTAGGTAGAATGAATTCTAGAATTAAATGGGGTAGTAACAGTACCCTTAAGTTTAACGAAATCGAAACGAGAGTGCGTTCGGCGTTGTGATTGGCCGGCTCGAATGAACTAACCAATCACAGTGCCAAACGCGCTCTCGTTTCGTTTTAGTTCAACGTAAAGTAAACTTATTGTAAGGGTACAGATATCTTCTATATTTTTTAAATAATTAATGTGAGACTCACGATAACAGCTCAACTAGTTTCAAATAAAGCCGGGGCCCATATTCAAGAGCAGCGTGTGACGTCATGCAGCTAAGACACACAGACAGCTATTAAGAAGTAGATACGTTTCGAAGTAACTAATTTTATTCTGAGTTGAAGAGACTGTAAATTGTATGCCTAAATTATGTCCTATATAAGTAGCTACTGAATCAGGTCTGTCTAGAAATAAGTCTATTTAATTTGCTCCTATGTCCTTGAACAAATCTTTGCTTACACAGCTTCATATTTTCTGAGACAGATGTAATCAGATCAAATTACTGTTACGAATGAAGGTTGATATTATGTGAATGTCTATTACTTTGTATGTAACTAATATTATCTTACCTTTTGTACGTATTTTATGTTAACTGTCTTACTGGTTAGTCACGAGTAAGATTGTTGAACTGTATTCTTAGTACGAGTTTGCGCTACTGGCGCTCTGATTGCTTGGTTTATACGAGCCGGCCAATCAGAGCGCCGAACGCGCTCTGGTTTCGATTACTTTAAACGTAAAACAAACTCATAGTAAGGGTACTGTTTGCGATAAGTACGACAGTCTAGCAAAGGCTTTTCCAAATTCGAGTATGACATAAAAATTATGCCCGAAATACGCATATCTATATCTATATATTCTATACTATACTAGCTGACCCGCGCAACTTCGTTTGCGTGTATCCCGCTACTTCGACAAATACAGTCAACGCACCAACACATATTGGATACTAATTTTCAATTCACAATAACTTCTCTTTCCCTTAACCGCGTTTAAAATATTAAAATGTTTTTTGGTTTCTGTGACTCTTCTTTGATCGCCCCCCCTATCAGTTTTTGGAAAAAATATTTAAGTAATGTACAGATTTTTTTTTGTCTTATATGTATAGATCAAAGTCGTAGTACCTACTTTTTAATATTATTTATTTTTTATGTACCGTTTTTTTATATTTTTTGTTTTTTTTTTATGTACTTACCTACTTTTGTTATACATATACATCTAACTATTATTTTCTTGTTTACTTTTTAAATTATTTACATTCTACATTTTATTACTTTTACTTACTTTTTATTTACTTAAAACAATTAATTTCCGATAGAAGATTAACGTTGTGTACCTACATTTTAAACTTATTTATTTTTTACATTTTTATTTTATCTTTACAACAATTATTATATTACAGAATGTCTTTATATACAACGTTCACAGCTTTTTTGTCATTAGACAATACAAACATGTTTTCTCGAGAGGTTACTCTAAAGTGCTAATGGGGAGCCGCTGTCGCCGACGCGCTATTTATAGGGACGCTGCCCCCGCCGCCGCGGCCGGCCCGTACCGTGCCGCAATACTAATATCGTGATATCTCCTAAACTATATGTCTAAATAACACACTGTAAACTGCAAAAATAATCTAAATTAAATGCTCGTGATGATGAACTTACTTATTATGATAAGGATATATGTATTATTGGTTATATCACCAGTTAAACATCACCCAACGAATTAAATGTTTTTTTAATACAGAAAAGTAGTTTTTGTGACTTAAATAAAAAAGCTGGATATATGTTATCGCGGACTTTTTTGTAGAACTAATAAAGACCAATGTTTTTGCTATACATTGTTCTTACTTGTATCCAACGGTATAAGCGGCGCACGCACAAATGCAATCTTCAATTAGATTTTTTTTCTGACTTCTTGGACATAAATCGCTATAACTCAGCTAATATAGTTTCAATGTATTTCAATTATATATAAAAACCTGTCGGAGAAAATACTCTTTCTATTAGTGAAAATCGCATCAAAATCCGTTGCGTAGTTTTAAAGTTTTATGCATACGAAGGGACTACAGACAAAATGGGCGACTTTGTTTTATACTATGTATAGATTAATATTATGAAGCTGAGTATAAAACTGAAGAGTTTGTTTCATTGTTTGTTTGAACGCGATAATTTTCAAAACTACTGGTCCGAATTGAATAATTCTTTTTGTGTTGGATAGTGTATTTATCGAGGAAGGCTATAGGCTATAAAACATCACGCTATTACCAATAGGAGCCGAGCAGAGCGGGTGAAACCGCGCGGAAGTAGCTAGTATAAAATATGCGTCTAAGACAGAGCAACTATATATGTACATCCACAGTACCTATACTATGAGCATGTGAGTATTTAATAAACAAAATACTCATTTTTGAAAAAAAAAATCCTTGAAAGGATAGGTAGAGGTGCACATTACAACACGTAATGCCATCGTACAATGTAATAGGGGGTGAGCCTATTGCCACATATCGGGCACAATTTTTGAAAATAACACAAAATTACATTACAAAGCACAAAATCACAAAACCAACCCAAATCTTTTTAAACGACTGCTCCTCCCCAACCATATTTAATCACGAAAGGATTTACCTACGCAGCCAGAAACTTCAGAGAGAACCTAATTACTGTTATCTTGTCCAGAAAGATTACAACCAACTGCCTTTGTCCCACTCTTTCATTTGTTTTGCTCAAATCTTGAGGTCGTTCCGAATGACCGTAGAGAGTATTTCAATGTCATTTTATAACCTTGTCAAATATAAAGTACCCTTAGTATGAGTTTGCTCAATTAGAGCGCCGAAACCGCTCTCGTTGCGATTACTTTCACGTAAAGCAAACTCGTACTAAGGGTACACTAGTTTACACTATACGCTTGAAACGAGAGCGTGTTCGGTGCTCTGATTGGTTGGTTTATACGAGCCGTCCAATCAGAGCGCTGATACCGCTCTCGTTTCGATTACTAAAAGAGAACCGGAAGACACATTATGGACACGTCACACCCCAATCTTTAACATTTAGATTACTTACAAGACGTTTTTTTTTCAGATTACATATTATGGGTGCTACATAAACACGGTTTCCGCACGCAGTTTTTTGTTTAGGAAACAATACAAAAAGACTGCAAGCGCGGTGACAGCGCGCTTACCACTTTTTTATATTGATGTAATGAAATATAACATATGACATACGATTTAAAGTTCAAATTAAATTACTAACTTGTAACAGTGAATTTTAGTGTGTTATTGTTTTTAAAAACTCAATACCTTTTTGTCTGATTCTGGAAACGAGCCCAAAACCCTTTTGGTCCAATAATGAGTATTACATGTTTAAAGACATAGTTTACTTAGAGACATGGTAAGGGTCTTTATTTAATTCCCTCTAGTATTCAGCTTCCTTTTAAGGAAATTTCGTACAAGTTACTGTTTTAAGTAGTTCCTCAATATGCTGTTTGTGAAGGAAAAGTTTTAACAAGACGACCTTTTTCTTTTTGAAAACTTGGTATACACATATGCAAGTACAAACATGTGAGAAAAATGGTAGAATGTCTCTGACTTGGTCAATATGACCGTAATAACGTATAAATAAATATTTATGTATTCTTCTCTTAGACTTAGCGCCTGTTTCACTATTTTCATATAAGTGCCCGATAAAGGGATAAACTTATGTGACAGTGCATACTAATTACGTTCTTAATTGAAAGTTATCTGATACATAGCGGCTATACAGACATTGTTAAACAAGTCCTTAGACTAATAAATAAGAACAATAATTACAATATCAATAGCTATGTAGGAAAAAAATATAGGTCAGATTGTCTACATAAGCTTGTAATTTCCAACGCATCACTTTTAAACACAGAGAACAAACAATAAACAAAATGGCGGATGATACAGAACGAGTACAAACTCATTAATTATTCAAACGTATCGCTGTCAACAAAATGCCACCAAAACCGACACATCCACGACGGATACCAGATTAATTATTAATTCATTTAATACAATATATATCAGAACTTTGTACTAAGCTGTAATTTTAAGGTAGAATACAATCTCACGTTAACTTATAGCATGATTTTGTGTGTAGGGGGCAAAGTACCTATGAGGAGGTAGGTTTGATTTGTCTTTTTTTCATCATGAGATGGTGATCATATTTAAAAGATGTCCATATATCCCATATTTTTTTTAATTATACATAATAATGGCAAAGAAAAATAACTCTTTGAATACCAGGAGCGAACAAAAATCAACCGAAGGCAAATCTTGCTGACACTGGTCACCGCTAGCCCCTACGACGTTTAAAGTGTTAATCAAATATTTATGTTAAGACCCGAAATAGATACAGATATGTTGTCACGTAGGTAATTACAGAGCAGTCTATTCAGGTAATAAACACGAAAATTACAGGATGGGCGCAGCACTTGATAACTGACGTCACTCCAATGTTATATTTTACTTTTAAAATGGCCGTGCACGTGTATGTCTGTCTTATTAATTAATTATTAGTTTACCGCTTTGATGTAGTTTAGAAGGTTTGTCTCGTCTCCAAATAGTTCCAATAAGAGATGAACTGCGGATAACATAACAGGTTACCGGAGTTTCGGCTCAAAGCAGGAGAAGGAACGGGGTGGTTTTTAGTCAGTAAGAGTCTGACACTCTCTCGCCTCACCCAAAGCGGAAAAAGTCATTGGATGATTCACCAAACACCTCAAAAAAAAAAAAATATTAAGAGAAAATACGCTTGTGTTACTACTTCCTGAAATGTAATCATTTTTCAAATTGGTCCAATAGAATTCGTCCAACACAAATAAACAAATATTAAATCAAATCATAGATCTAGAGGGATGTAGAAAAAAAAGACAAATTCACAAAGCTATATCCAGCCACTGCAGATATATTCAGATGAACAATTTAATTGGTACAGCGGCAGCTTTTACCAAGAAAAATATTCGCCATCCTAAACCAACATACAGAGATTGGCTTTCATAATAATACGAGTATTGGTAAACACATTAACTTTGTTTTAAAAACATAAGTGATGGTTTTACTAGGAAAATGGATTAGGCAAATATAGGCGTTATATTTTAGTAAGTAGATAGTACAAATAGGCAATTCATCGGAACCTTCTTTTGACACTTACAAACAAAATATTATTTAAGTGTGGGAGAGCCATGCTTCGGCACGAATGGGCCGGCTCGACCGGAGTGATACCACGGCCTCACTAAAAACCGACGTGAAACAACGCTTGCGTTGTGTGAGTGAGGTTACCGGAGGCCCACTTCCTCCCTTCCCAATCCCCCATTCCCCAACAACCCTTAAATTCCTAACCTCCAAAAGGCCGGCAACGCACTTCTAACGCCTCTGGTGTCTCAAGTGTCAATTGCTTACCATCAGGTGATACGTCCGCTTGTTTATCGGCGTGTTCCATAAACAAAAAACATTAAAACTTTGTTTTAAGAAATAGTTATTTATTTACACTCTAGTTAGGTCTTAAATAGTCTTTAGATTAAGACTAAATAGCTTCTGTAGATGTTATTATTGTACCATTAAGAAGTTAGGTAGGTTTAATTGTATTGTACCTAACTAAGGACAAAATGAAATTTTAGGGAGTAAACTAAATAGGCGTTTGTTAGAACTAACATCAGTTAGTATTTTGTTTGTAGTGTGTTAATTGTTTGTAAATTGGTTAATGGTTTAATGTTTATTTAGCGGTATGTGTAATTAATGTATAGTTGAAATAAATACGTAGTACATATTATGTATTATGTACACATAGGCCGCGCATGTTGGTTGAGTGACATACATTTATCACACATCTATTCTTCCCTTGATTGTCGCAGTACTTAGCTCTCCGGTAATATCCAAAGGCAAGGATACACTAGGGGACGGTGAAGTGGTGCAACGATGCCGGACTTTAGTCGAAATGTCTGGCAACTTCATGGCCCTTGTTTACTTGCTTTTGCGTTGTCGCTATATACGAGTATGTCAAATACAATCGGCCGGCTTCGTTTGACAATGTCACCGATACATGTAGTGGAAAGTCGTCTAGTGTATCCTTTGCTTACCTAATAGCAAACGAACTGCCATTCAATGATTACTTAAACTATTCCTTAGTAACGATTTTGTTCCGTAAAACAATTGCCAAGGACTGGGTTAAGTAACCATTAAATGACTCCGAGTACTGTTAAAATCATAATAAAATCACAAATACACATTACACTTAATCAACTCAATAGCTGTGATGCACAGATACCTACATTACATCCAATCAAACAAAATAATCTGGTCGCTAAATGAAAATGTTCGATACCATTGACCGGCCTGTCAGGGTTCGGGCTCTCGCTCGCCAATCAGCAAATTGCATCAACTTCCAATGCACTTTCACGCTATCATGCTTTCCAGGGCTGCCTATATTGTTGTTTGTTACTGGAGATTTTATTAGGGTGCAATATTACGTATATTATGGTATTTTACTAACAAAAGTATAAGTAAATGTGACAGAGTAATTCACGCTACATATCTTACGATTTAACTGTGCAGTTTTAACTGTACAGTCGAACTGTACAGTTAAATCGTAAGGTGTGTAGGCTGTATGGACCTACGATGTAACCTGTGCAGTAAAATCATAATGTGTAGCGTACATAAGTTAAGAATTGCTGTGTATTTACAATACATTTTATCAATAGTCAGTAGACTACTTCGTGTGTCGAATTGTATTTCAAGTCTGATTTCTAAGTTCCAAGACCTGTGTCTTGGAACTTAGTGGTTCGGGTTCGACCCTCATGGTGATCAAAGTAATTGGCATTAATTTCACCCCATATTACATGTGACTATACTATCTAACATGAAGTTACATTAAAATATTTAAATCTTTTACTTAGAAATAAACCATCCTTATATATTTTTCCAAAAACTATACATTTCATGTTTAAGTAAATAAGTAATGGGATTTCGAAAGAGTCCAAACATGAGCCCTCGCACTCGCCAGCCCTGTCCAATAGCTAAACGGATGAAGTACGTGCTGTTGCAATTCTAATTGGTTGAAAGGTATTCCAGGTTCCCCTGTGCACCCAATCCAGGTAATACCGAGTGAGGTTTTTCGGAAAGGTTTTAATAGAATATACCTTCCATTAAAACATTTTTTTAGGTCCTCGTACTAGTTGCTTATACTGTAGTTGGGCATGAATTGTCTATACAAAATTAAATAATCTAAAATGTCAACATATTTGTGTATTTCATAAAAAATATTATTATATAAAGTAAAGTAACTTTTGCCGTAATGTGCACCTCTGTCTACCTTTCGGGGATCAAAAGGCGTGACGTTGGAATAAAGTAACTTTTGTTAATTTTTGTATGGGTCACTGACATAATATAAAATCTGTATGTACAGATATCAATGTACTACAGTGCTTGGGGTTCACCCCGGCTTCTCATGACTAAATTTTTCTGACTTAGTCAGTAATATGCATAGTCAACGTTTTTTTCAGTGATCTGATGGTTTGGTAGTTATTTTTACAACACAGCAAATATGTTTTTATTTGGACACAAAAAAATACCAAAGTTCAGCAGTCACGCTAATGACTATTTCACCCACAAGACTTTCAAACACTAATTTAATTATAACCAACAATTATTATAGCACTTAATGCTCTAAAATTAAGGTCGTAAATCGAAACTAATAAACTGATTACAATCTCTCGGTTACTAGGCGAGCATAAACTGTTTGGGTCCAACTTCATTATCATACAGTCATCGTGTCTGTCTACATGGCTTGTTTATGCTAATATCGTCCTTAATGCCTATTTTAAATACGTAGGTGTATCTAGTGATAGCGACAGCTTTTAAATATTAGCTACAAAGGTGTATTTTCTATGTCACCTTTGAAAAATAACTCGAACGTTAAAGGTGAATGAATGACTGACAATCTACATCTATGTATATGTAGTAACCGTAAATAATAAGTACTCGTATTGTGTAGATAATAGATAAAGAGGAATTCCCAAAATTCTTACGAGACCTGGGAAAATGGAAAGTTATGTACGCTTACATAAGAAGTCATGGGCAACACTTGGGATGGTCCATTTCCATCTGAGATGTGCTATGCTACGTTGCCATGGATGCTTTTGGCTTCCACCAATCATATTTATTGGTACACATAGCTTGGCACTGGTGGAAATGTACTCAGCTAAGCTATGTTTTTTATATGAAAAATGTGTGTTATGGATTACTTCCATTATTATTACATCGCGTACTCGAGCTGCGTATTTTCCTCGCAGAGCTACATAGCACGTCTAAGAGGCACACCCTTAAACTATCAGACCACATGTACATGATTGTTTATTATCTAATGTAATACCGACCTTATCAATTAATGGATAGGGTTACTATTATTATCACACGTATTAGCACTAAAATTGCATTAATTGACCACGTATTAAATTGAAGGATTATCCAGGCACTTAAAAGTTTGTTATGTTGGGATAGGCAGGTAAAGATTAAAGATTACAATTGTTTTATTGATACTCACATATTACTAGAGGTCTGTACCCTTAGTATGAGTTTGCTTTACGTTTAAAGTAATCGAAACAATGAACAAAAACGATTGCGTTCAGCGCTCTGATTGGCTGGCTTGAATAAACCAACCAATCAGAGTGCCAAACGTGTTATATACGTAAAACTAATTCGTATTACTGTTTCACCATGTTTGTTTAAGTAGTCGTGTGTTTAACTGTCTGTTTTATAGAGAATGCTGTCTTTTAATAAACTAAATGACCACCATCAATTTATTCTTGCCGGTCAAAGTTAATACAACCGATACCGTACTTGTGCGCAATGGCGTTAAATGCGTACGTTTACCACCTATATGCAAACTAGTTTTCTAACTGTTTATATTATTACCTGAAAGGGCCTTATTATCTTAGAGAGAATTTCCAGTCTGACTGCTACACACAGAAACAGTCTATTATTACATAAACTATTCCTTAGTAACGATTTTGTATCGAAAACAATTGCTAAGGACTGAGTTAAGTAGGTAATCATTAAATGACTCTGAGTAAGGCGGTAAGTGAAACTTCCCGGAGCTAAACATTAAGCAATAAATTAGACTCAAGACTTATCACTTTGACGACTAATTACAAAGTCCAATTATTAAATTATGGTCAAAGTTTTAGCATAATTTAAAGTATTTCCGAACTTTCGACGTCATTGTCCAATCAAGCTTGGGGATACTATGGTGATATTTATTGATTTATTATAGTTTACTAAATAATTTATTGTTTAACCAGCAGATGTAGAGTTTTTGACCAAAAAATAATTCCAAAATTAAATGATAAGAATCCACGTTCCTAATCTGTGCAGCTAGGGAATGGAACAACCTGCCGGCTTTTATTTTTCCCGAGAAATACGACCCGGGCCTTTTAAAGGTCAGAGTGTCTTTTGACTTTCTAAGTCTGTGTGGCCATCCTCGGCCACATCTTCGCTTCGCCGTTCTGTTAGTAAGCGGGTTGGTAGCCAAACGTAAAGTTATGAACGTTAAAAAAATGCAATATTTTGTGCAATTTATGCAATATGAGTTTTATGACATACCTTTTCTTTTTCTTACAATTTTCTGAAATAAAAGTAGCCTTAGTGTTATGCTTTGGTACATTAACTACCTGCCGTCGTACCTACTGCTAAGAATTACACTACCTGAAACTAAGGTTTAGGTATTATTCTATACCTAGATCTCACACACAGTTTCCCCATCTCTAGCTGCAAATTGCCATAGTATAGCACTGGTGAAACACATCACATTTACATAAGCTAATGAATCTCGACTATATTCCTTGTTATTTAGCATTATATTATGTAATAACTACGTAGCGGTAGTCAAAGCGAAACTATCGCCTTTGTGTATTATGTACGGAATGATTTATTAATGCAATATATGACATAAAGCTCGTTATGTAGAACTCAAAATGGTTCGTTGAGATCTCTACTCTAAAGCAGATACTCATCAATTATGTTAGGAGTTCCATTTAAATGTAATTAAATGCTACCTAAACTACCTACTTATAAGGAAATTATTGTGTGACGTTTATACATGTGTATTTACATTACTAGCTTAACAGCTTATGTGTTACCTCGGACCATAATCTACCCCTGTCCTAAATTCCATCCCGAACCTGTCAGTCATTTTGACGTGATTGAGCCACAAACATACAAAACGATAGAAGATATGGAAAGAAATATTAGACACAATTTTGGATATCCCTAAAAACCTAGTAATTTTCTTACGAATACACAGCTTTCTATTTTCTTTTTACTTTTTTTAAGACATTGCGCCACTACTAGGATTTTCTCCTGTATCGTGGGTGCGTTTACAAAAATACAAGTTCAAATACACATAACCCCCAGACCCAAAACAATAAATTTGAGGATCGCAGAAAGAGTTGCTCCATGCTGTAACCGAACCCACTACTAGTTGCACGGCAGCCAGTTGCCCAACCGTGCTATCTATACAAATAGAATGTAGAGTACTTAAATATAGCAACAATTTCTAGCATTAATTAACACAGCACTAATGAATAACAATAACTAATTCTATGAAACACAGTTAGCTAGCACTGCAGCGTTTGTAGTCACTTCGTGTTTGCTAATTGGACACCGGCGGGATGCTGCCTTCTGTTAATCTCACGGTGCAATCAGGTGAGATATCTAATCCGTTTTATTGTAATACAGAGCTGAGCTAGTTTGGTTTTAATTCTAGTTTAGTATAACTTACTTAATTGGTTATCTTTTTAAAAGATGTAGTTGCATGAAATTGTTGTTTTTCATTGTTTTTTTGAGATCTAAAATGTATTTGTCATATCACAGCTGCGCTTCTTGTGGGTGACATTTAGTTAGTGATCACTTATTTGAGGGCAGAGACCACATTTGGCGTTCTGATTTGCCGGCTCCATTGAACCAACCAATTAGAGCTCGTTTCAATCTCGTTAAACGTAAAACAATGTCGTACTAAACTCGTGTATAGCTATTATAGGTGCTAGTCTTCTTCAACCCGTCTAATAAGTGCAAAGATTATGAATGACAGACAATCCGTTTTATGTAGAAGAGGCCCATGGTAATTCAAGAGAATACCACGGGCTGTTGGTGTTTATGATTATAATTATAAGTCCTGGCTACGAGTAACTGTATAAGTATTCATTTGTGTATATGTGTGTGTAAAATAATTCATTTATTGTGTATGTAGAATATGGCCATAAATCTTTATTACAACGATAATTTCACCTTTAAACAGCAATAAAAGTCGATGTAATTAAATAACTTCGGTACGAGTCTATTAAAAACTTGAAACAATAGCGTCTATCTGTTATTTGCTTTGTATTGAAATTGGACTGTAGTTTGATAATTTGATAAATAGACCAATTACTGTGTAACTATTTGTAATCGTCGTGATAACGTTTGAAAGTTATATTAAACAAACTAGGTCATACTTGTGTGACACAATTTTAGATTTAGTGCTATTATTGACATTTATAAAATAGGGAAATCAATAATTTTGTGGATGCGTATGTACATATGTACATATTATATGTGTGAGTGGGCAGTCAAATGTAAAATAAATGTATATTAAAGTATAAAATTCAATTCTATTATTATTCTTATTTCTTTGCTGGCGACGGTGGTATATTTGAAACAATGGGGTATTTTTTTCAAGGGAAAATCATCCAATGACTTCTCCCGCCTTAAGCAAGGTGAGAGTCAGATTCTTACTGACTAAAAACCACTCCTGCTTATCTAGCGGAGCCCCGGTAAACCGTTAGGCAGTCCGTAGCAATTTTATACCCTGACTATTTCACGAATAACCTAACCGTAACACGCGAACAAAAAGCTAGTGAATACATTACAACATCTGTGGCCGGTCTGCCACAATACATCACGAAGGCAAAGGGTCAGACGACTGTTCTATACAATTTATCACACCCTTCTACACTCCAATCTGAATATTACCCTCAGTTATGTTTGAATTATTTTCAAAGCCTATTCTGTTTTGAATTAGACTAGATAAAAGTTGAAAAGTTTAGTTTTATCAGAGTGCCTTGCTGACCGGTCTCTATCGAGCCTATCGATCCTCTTTCGAACCGAAAAAAGCTGAGAACTGAAACCTGAGACCCCTTGCTATAGATGTGTACTATTAATGTACATCGATACATCGCATACTCGAGCTGCGCATCTTCTTCGCACAGCTATTTTGCGGTGGCGCATCTTTATAGCACTTTTACTCGCACAGCTACATAGCTTAGTATCAGTGGAAACGGTCACATAGTTTCACAGCTTAGTTATTACATCTTCGTAGAATAGATACATAGCACATTTCTGGTGGTAAAGCACCCTAATATAAATACATATACTTTACCTAGGTAATTAAAGAACAGCTCATTTAAAATCCAAACGCAAAGACGCAAAAATAAATAAAGGCAAATGAAAACGAAGGAGTATTACGTGTATAAAGCATTATCTAATTACGTTCCATTATACTTAAGTCCCATATAATTAGGAATCTTAATTAATTATTTCGTATAACAATAGCTTTCCTTATTCCGTACAAGTTTTGGACATTTGTTTGGATCAGGCCACGAGGTAAGCGAGCGCCATCTTTGTTTTAGAAAATGTATTCGTTAAAGTTTATGTAAACTTCAGTTTTGAGTTATTTTTAGTATTTCAACTTTGTTTCTTGGTTCCGGAAAGATCAATAGAGGTGTGATAGGATATTGGTGTGTCACATGTAGTGGTTGTAAAAGTTGTTAGATGTTTTTTTTTAAGGGGATAAGGCTGCTGCAACTCCTGTAACCCAGGATCTACAGTAGAACACTGAAGTCCGGCGCATCCCAAAGATATGAATGACTGGATGAGATCTTGGATTGCGCAACGCAATAAATCAGAAGATATTATTAGAGAAGAAGAAAAAGAAAACGATAGTTTTCACTTCCCTATGTGAATTTAGTGCAGGAGACATAATGACTTAAGTCTCAAGGCACAAAAGAGACTGCACAACTGGGATAAGCCCAGTCGCCAAGCACCACGGAAATTTGACTTAAAACTACATATTTTATTTGTTAGATGGTTGTGAAGCCTAGTGTGTGAATACCTAATCAGAGGAATGAAAGAAATGTCTATGATATTCCTACCAAAAGTTGATTGATAATCTAAAAAAGCAAGGGAGTCTACACTACACTACTTAATATCTTAGTACTGAGACCAAAACAGTTTTATTAAGAGGAAGAGAAAGGAAGATCTTTTAGGGTGTATTATAAAACGTAATTTCAATAATTTAATACGAAAATATAAAGATAAATTACAAAACTTGTCATACTTCATAACGCAACATTTTTTTAAATTAATAATAATAACAGAGATAGTTATCAATAACAGTTTTCTATTAGCCGACCACCTGTTGGTTCTAATCAACTTTTCATTTGTTAAATGGCGGCTTAGCACGCGAAATAAATTACAAGCTTATTACCACACCGTGGCGGTGTTTGACATTTTCATTTAGTTATAGGTAAAATGTTGCTGCTTAGTCACGGGTAATAGTTTAAAATATGGTTAGAAAAACTACGTATACACCTAGGTTTCATTTTTGCCGGTACTAGAAACTGGGGAACTCTAATTCAACAAAAAAACATCGCAAATTGCATATCTACTATAATTCTATTTATTGCGAACTTTCGTGGACAAAAATGAACGAATGAAATGAAGATAAATGAATACGTTTTGATATGAAATTTAAAATAAAACGTTATTTTTCAAGTAATTATATTTAAATCAATAAAACCTACGGCCGAAGATTAAACAAAACTTCGAACGTAGAACTGGAGTAGGCCCCCTGGTTGGTATTAATGTAGGCTAAATTTAATCTAATCTTTATAATAAGTATTTTTAACTATAAAACTGTAAGTAATTGTAAGACAAGGGCACAGACTTAAGTCCGTGGCAAACAACAAGTGAGATAAATATATATTTTATTAGTATCATATTTAGAGTACGAAAATATTTATAGGTACCAAATCAAATATATTTTTAGCTATCAGCAAACACCTACGCTTATGTCTAGACGTCCTAATTGGCAACTTTGGTACTTAATTAAGTATTCAAATTACGTAAACAACGTCACGCCTATAAGTGGCCACTGCTGACCAAAGGCCTTTTCTCACATGGAAAAAGTTTGAGCATTAATCACCAAGCTTGCTCAATGGGGGGTGGCGATTTCAAACTTATAATTAACTAGCTACTTCCGCGCGGTTTCACCCGCTCTGCTTGGCTCCTATTGATTATAGCTTGATGTTTTATAGCCTATAGCCTTCCTCGATTAAAGCACTATTCAACACAAAAAAAATATTCAAATCGGACCAGTATTTCTGGAGATTAGCGCGTTCAAACAAACAAACAATCAAACAAACAAACTCTTCAGCTTTATAATATTAGTGTAGATTTGCAATTTTAAGCCCAGATTTCCTCACGATGGTCATCTTTTCACCGTTTGTTAGTGGTGTCTAAATAATCTTAGAAAGTACATATTATTTTAAAAAAAACGGAAAATGTCACATTGCTACTTGCCGTTGGTAAGTTTCGAAATAGCAATCTCATGCATGAGAAGAGGACGTCTTAAGCCTCCTGGCTATCACGACTTACATACACAATTAATCAAATAATTCACCTAACTTTAAAAAGAGCCTTTAAGTTCTAACAAATACGTAATACGGGTAGTATAAGAGAACGGACCACACGTCAAAAACCCCTACATCACTATTCCCAAAAACACGTCACACTACAAAAGAAGCGATCCTCACCACCGCTCGAGTCCTGGCCTCTCCCGTACCTCATGAATATTTAGAGCACGTCTCCATCCCTCCTCCGTCCTACCTACCTCGCTTTATCAAATATATTATAGAATAAAACTTGAAGACGCGGTTTGGAAGGCAAATTTACCTTTGAAAGCAACTACGTAAGGATACCAGGTCTCAAAGGATTAACGCTGTATCGATGTTTTATAAGTCAAATGTTTAAATATCTGCGATTTACATGTTAGATTGCATTTTTTCTTGGTTTCAGATTGTTAATGTATGTAAGATTAGAATGCATTTCCTATCAATTAGTTGACTGGATATAAAAATATGAATAAGTTTTCGAAATAACATAAAAAAGTGCAGTATTTAAAGTGTTTAAGTACTTTAAGTTTGAGGTAAATATGTAGAATTCATTGACGTCATAGGAATAATACATGTAGATACCAGATAGATACTCCAAATACTCCAATTGAGAACATAACAATAATATATGATGTAGATAGATAGAAACAATCGAAAGAAAGGAATCAGGACAGCATTAGTTTTGCTACGGTTAGAAGAGAAAGGAAAAAATAGAGAAAATATTTCAATAAATATGAATTCATATTCAGATAGCGTTCAACAAATGTAAATCTCCACAAATAACCATGTTGGGGGGGAGGGGGGAAACAAAGCCTTTTCCCTCGCATTGTTTGCTCACCTGACTTCTTGGCGCCATGTCCTTTTCCGCCATTTTTGTTTTTCCTCGGGTATAAATTAATTTTACTCTGACCACAACCCATCACAGAAACCTTATTATTCACATTTCATTCACTAATTTCACTTTATCATCGTCGACACAATTAATAATTCAGTAATTCACCGACTATATGTCAAAAATGTATAACAAAGAACTCATTTCACGCACTTCCATTTAATTTTATGTTTTTTCGTACTATACAGGTGCATTATTGGCGCCATGATTCGTTTCCTGAAAAAGAAATGAAATAAATTAAAAAAGCGTACTCAAAACAACAGGGTGTGGACAAAGCTGGTTTCACAGGGTGTGTCATTAATCCCAAGCAAATAACTATGGAAATTGGGCGGGGTTTGCTTTCAATGGAAAAAACTAGGTCACGTTTATGGGAAAATAGACCTTTCTGTATAGCTGATACACTATAAAATTAAGCGGTTTTCGTTTACACACTTTGTTTTAATGTTCGTTGAACCTTTTACGATAAAATCTCTCTTAGGTCGGTATTAAGAAACCTTAGTACTTAAGTTTTAGACATATGTTAAGCACTTAAGTTCAACCCATTACACATAAATAAAGGCATGTATATGTTTGCAATAATTTTAACTTAAACTGTAATATACTTTTTGATGATATAAAGTATAAATTCAAAGTCAATTCAAATCCGTTTATTATATTATTTTTAATCAAAATAACAGCATTAATACTAATTCATAAAATCGTTACCAAACTATTAATAAACCCTTTTAGATTATATTATCAACAAAAATGACCTTCAACTTCAAGGTCAAACAATTTGAATACAAATATTGATCCTACAAGCAATCCTGAATTGATTGGAAGGGGTCAAGCGGTTCGATTACTGGACGAGGCAAGCTATAAACATTATGTTGACGGCCTAAAGGTCACATATACAAGACTAGTACGTGTATAAAACATATAAGAAATAATAGCTCTAATTCTGTATAGGTTAAATAAACAGTAACATAGTATATGTTTTATTGGGTTAGGATAAAAGTGAGTGAAATGGTTAAAATTATGTTTTGTTATGGCTATGGTCATTACGCTTTATGTAAGTACATATTTCGTCTCTTTTCAACAGCCAAAAATATATGAAGAATTATTAGATATTTTTTGGGATATAAGCCGGTAAACGAGCAGTCGGAACACCTGATGGTTAACAATCGAAGCCACTGCAACACTAGAGGCGTTGCTTTTCCGGCCTTTTGGGGTTTAGGAATTTAATTGTTGTAGGATAATCGGGGATTGGAATATTGGGACCCTTCTGCAATCTCCGATTTTCCTACAACATTCCTCTGTAATGAAGCCTCCGATAACCTCACACACACAACGAAACACAACGCTAGCGTTGTTTTCTGTGAGGCCGTGTCCGGTCGAGCTGTCCCATTCGTACCGAAAAACTGTATATAATTGCAATATTTAGTTGTATACATATTATGTCTTTTGTCTCTTTCTACTTATTTTTATTACTTGTTTGACAGAATTAGAGCTATTGGTTGTAAAACATTCGGATATATAACATTTTATACATTTATGTATTTACATTGCATTGGATTTAGGCGTGGGAGACAGCAATTCTTATTACTTTTTTGTATTTACTAACCTCTGTAACAACAATAATATGACACTTTTTTCCACTTAAATTAACAAATATATCTACTTACAAATATATTTACCTACTTTAATTATTTACATTTTACTATCACTAGTTTGCAGAAAAAAAAACATTAAATAAATAAACAAAATTATTTTTATACTTTTAACTTCGGCTAAGTTGGCTAATCTTTGATTGAGGTTGAACAGGAGAACTTTGGTTTTTAAATTGGTTTTCAGTGTTCTGATTATTTTTATTGTACAATGTAGTCAAGTTATACAGTCTCATGAAATAAAGGACAAAGTAGTATTTTTAGTAGTAAAAATAACTAAACTTATTTCCTACAAAGCCTAATACCACAATACGCAATTCATAGCGTATACTAACGAAATTAAATACATTGAGTTTTGTATTATATACTACATATATGTATAGATTACATTTTAACCCATTGTCATTGTGTCGTAATTATAACATGGTATGCTTTGCCCATTCATTTGTGTCTAATGTGAAATGCAAATTGAATCCACATTAGCTTTCGTCACTAATTAGTCATTGCCCATTTACTATTGTCAATCCATTTAACATTTTAATGCTATTGATGACTATCGGTGATACATATCGCACACCTAGTAATATATTGGCACATTTACGGTTTTCATAGTTTACCTGACTTGTTTAGTTTTTAGTTAAAATTAACCGTTGTTTTACCTGCGTAAGGGGGAAACTACAATAATGGTATAATGACACTTACGACCTCTCTCGATAAGTATGGAAATAAATAGATTAATATGCACTTTTAAACACGTAAACCATACAAAGTTAATTTTTTGCAGATGTGCTCACCTATTAATATATTGTATTACTAGGTGAGCGAATGTTGCTGTGAAATTGGATGTCAAAACAGTAGGTATATTTATATATTTATTTACAAAATCGTCAGCAATAAACAGTCGTAGCCGCGTAGCACGTTGGGCGCGTAGCAATCTCGTAGCAGTGTCGACGTGCCTACGTAGCTGTGTAGGTGTTTGCTACGTAGGCGTCTAATCACAGATTACTTGAATTGATTTAATTTTGATTTGATAAATTTGAAGATAATGGTGGTTGAAACCTTATTTTAATAACCAAAGAGTGTCATATGATTGTAATAGTAATTAATTGAGTTAGTTTATTATAGCTATCACTTTATTAACAGTGGGTAAACAAAGGCAGTAGGCATGAACAATAGTAATATTTTGGTTTTTAGTTCATGGAAGTCAGTAATTTTAAGTTTTTTTTACGAATTAGAAATTGGAAAAGTAACATACCTACACATATAAGAACTTCAGAAATCAGAAAGATACACTAATTCATTCTTTAGTCTGTTTTTTTTTCTTTCTGAAACTAAATTTTCCTTTGAGCTATAATATGTTTAGCTAACACAACCTCTGCACTATAAAAACGATCTAGAATAATAATATAAATTCCTTTCCTTCCCTGTATAATATTTTATACGACCTGGCTTTCTCACCTAGTGTGACCAATACTAATGCAGCACGTGTTTCGAAAGCCTGCAAGATGCGGACCTGGCGATCTCCAGAGATAACGGAATGTGGGTCAACATTGAGATAAATAGTTGCTATGACACTGCAACTATTGGACTTTGTAGTTACTTTTATTTATTTATTTATTTATATATGCTTTATTGTACACATTTAAGTAGCCTAGGCCTACATTTTAAGTAATATGCGTACGTCTTATCACACAATGGTGATTTCTTCCAGACAACCTTTATTATATTGATGTGAGAAGTGATCACTTTGTACTCTTCTTTACACTAAATACACACACACACATTTTATTTTTTTTGAGGTGGTAAAATCATCCATTGATTCCAATTACTTCTCTCGCCGTGTCAGACTCTTACTGACCAAAAACCACCCCGTTCTTACTCCTGCTTTTCGAGCCGGAGCCCCGGTAAACCCGCTAGGTAGTCCGCAGCTCCGGAAATACACACACACACACATACACACTTAAATTGCTAAAATTATTTATTTATTTATTTAATCTTCATCACAAAAATTATAGTGAACGGGCTTAATGCCTTAAGGCATTCTCTGACAATCAACCATAGGGTAGTGCAGAGAAATGAAGCGGTTGATGCGAAGCCAGAACACAATTATTTCTTTCTATCTCTATTCTCCTGTTGCGCTAATACATGCGTCTTCTCACACAGAGAAGAAATGAGCATTAAGGATATTTTAATGGCACCGTTCCAACCCAGTTACTAAACTAGTAATTACATTCATAACGCTAATACAAAGAGGCTGTAAGCCTTTTTTCAGGGGAGAAAATCTTCCAATGACTTCTTTCACCTTGAGTGTGTATACCAATGAATATGATTGGTAAAAACCAAACGCATCCACAGCAACGTAGCATAGCACATCTCTAGTGAAAAATCAGCCTTAGTCTAATAAGGATTGCCATATGATTCCTGCTTACGTTGGAACAACAATGAGTGATATCTTTGTCCATAAATCTACACACACACACACACACACACACACACACACACACACACACACACACACACACACACACACGCACACACACCTATCAATCATAACAAAAATATTTAATACGTATCCATACGAAATCCACTTATATTATATTAGTCATAAAGACGTTTTTCCAATTTGATATCGGTAAAAGTGGTAGGTACCGTATATGTACGTGAATTTATTAATATCAGTGGAACAAAGCAGTGAGTTTGAATGGGCCATTGTTTGAACACATTGTTTTTTATATTCCCTCAGGCTATTCGCCAATTATTCTGCCCGGCTATAGATATGTCGGCCATTTTGTTTTGTTTGTAAGCAGGTTTATGGATTTAGCTGTGGTTTAAGTATGTGTGTGTTAGTTATTGGTTTGGTGTGCTTTTTAAGATTAGGATTGGTTTACTGTGGGTTAGTAGGTTGCGCTTGTGCTTTTTACAATTCTGATTGACAGTGTATCACTTCGAATTCTTACCTAGTTAGTGCTTAAATGCATCATATAACTGAATAGGAATATTGTAGAAATACTAACTAAAAATCACGGTTTACTCACGTAAATTAACGGAGAAAAGCTTTATTAGTTTCGAGTCATAGAGGGACTCTTTATGCGCTCGAAACTAGTACAGCATTTTTCCATTACTGTACGTGAGTAAACCGTGATTTTTAGTTAATTGAGTATGTCTCACTCACGATAGTTATTACAAAAATATTTTATAAATAACTTTGTCTAACCTACCTATCTATTTAGGAAACAACAAACATATCTAATACTACACAAATTAATATTGACAACAGACAAATAGAAAATGAGTCAGGTAAAACAATTAATTATCCTTATAATCACAAATCAAACAGTTCAGTTTAACAATACAGAAACATTTGGTTAATCTACGATCGTTTAACTAGTTTAGTCACGAACGAGTAGATGCGGCAGTTTGTTCACATTCACAAGGAATTTTTATGTGACACGGATATGAACCGATAATGTTAGGTGTCAACAAGTTTAAAAGAATTTTGTATGAAATGATCGATATACAGCGTGTAACAAAATAGATACATCAAGAAACACTGAAGAATACAGATTAAATAGAATATCTAAACAAAGTTTCAGCTCAAAATACGTTTAAAAAAATTGATACCAAGTACTTGGTATCGCATGGTTCTTGAGTTTAAATCATATAAACGTATCACAACACTACAGGTGTCACTCGCTAATAATACGAAACATTTCTTCTGTAAATCTGATAGCTTAGTACCTGTATCTACCTAATTGTGATGTTCGGTTTCTGGAACTTTATGTAAAGGAAAAATTCATAACTTCGTTCCATGAAAACATGAGTTTGAAAAACCTTTCCCGTATCGTTTATAATGTTATCTAGAAACCGTGCGCTTGATATGTATATCCCTTTTTGTTATACCATGTATATTAAGTTATTTGGGTCTTGTATGAGTCTAACTGCGCTCAGACGCGAGATTTCATCAACAATTATTTCAGTGACCGTAACCCAACGGCGAGCTCCAACTCAAGAGTGATGATTGTAACACATTATATATTCAAATCTGGTACATAATGGCTATCCACACACTGTGAAACAGCCTATTGTGACTGTGACATATAAAAAAACGTTATATTGATTTTAGGTACAATATAGGAAAATACTCCATCATTATGTCAATTTCGACAAAGGAAGTTTTCTCGTTTTTAGCGTTTCGCAACGTTAATAAAGGTCATTTTGCTTTGGACAAGGTCTATTAACGCATTCATTAATCTTTTCGCCAGCTGTCCGTCTACACGAGACAGGGGCTAGGCAGTGCGGTAAAAATAAAAATATGTATAGCTATATTTAGGTATATTATTAGCCCTATATACATGCTAGTATATGAGACTTGAACTAGGTCAAACAAAGGGTGATGAAGCGGAGTTTTATATTTTTTTCTCCTCAAACAGACGCGCTACTCTTAGTATTAGCGAGCAATTGTATAGTTGGTAGGCAGTACTTTGTATTATGTATGGTTCATCTCTATTGTTTAGAAAAGGCAAGATATTGTTCTACAGCGATGAATTCGGCAAGCACAAGTTACATTCTCGTAAAGATAAACATATATTAATAGTTATACAGTATGGAGATCACTAATATGACTTAAATAAAACTACAACTATAAGTCTATAGAAGCATAATACAACTAAATATTTTAACGAAAATAATTTAATACTTGATTAATTTAATCAAGTATTAAATTCTGTATAAACAACTTCATGTTCCTTGATCACGGAAGAGCTGCATAATGTTGTAGGTTGTCTAGGAATGTTACGGATATACGGCGGTTATAATTATGTAGTTTAAATAAAGTGTAATATATAGAGTCGTAAGTCGCTCGATCGCCCAACAATCTCAGCAACAAGTTGCTCGTCTACCAGCAGCCCAACCTATTATATTATGTTTTTTAACACGAAAACACCATGAAACTAGTGTAAGTTTATATTTATATATTATAAACAAACGTAACAGGTGTAGCGGCTCCGAGTGACGTTGATAGCGTTTAATTCTTTTTTTATTTGTCAGTTATATGTTTGTATGTAAACATGGCGCTGATAGTAAAGATTTTGACTCGCCACGTAAATCTAAAAAGCGATTTAGTTTGTTTTATATGATTGTCGAATGTCGGCTGTTGGGTTTCCTGTGGTAAACGTTGAAATATTTGCTGATGTTTTAGACTGGTGAAAGTTTTAAAGTAAAATGTTCAGGTTATAGATTAGTGTTTTATAGAATCGTGGTGGTCTGGAGGTTTAAGACGTCCGCTCCTAATGCGTGAGTTTGCGAAACATATCTACTGCAAGTACCAATGTGACATTTTCCGAGTTATATGTGCCAGAAGTCGACGTCCAAGTGGCACCAGGTGATCGACAAGGTTTCAACAGTTATAAGAAAAATTAAAAAAAAATCTAAATCATACAATTTTTAAATAACAGTAATTTATGTGTTTTCAGGATTTGTAATCAGTTTTCAAAATCCGCCTTATCAAGTCTCTTGCTCTAATGAGAACAACTAACTAAGTAAACACCATTAAATCACCTACCTAATCAGACTCAATACGTACCCAGCCTATTTTAAACCCCATCTTTCCTAACAAGATAGATCCTAGACTGAAACTTAGCGAAAACTACTTAACTTCAATGTCTATTCTCGATAAAAACTAGTTTCCTCGTCTAACCAAACAAATGAAACTTTAGCCATCATAAGGGTGTTTTTCCACCAGAGATGTGCTATGTTACGTTGCTGTAAATGCGTTTGGCTTCCACCAATCATATTCATTGGTACACACAGCATAGCACTGGTAGAACACGGACGAAGCTAAGCTATGTTTTTTATATGGCAAGATGCGTGCTATGAATGGCTTTCCCACTCGATATATTGTATACTCGAGCTGCGTATCTACATAGCTTAGTATCACACAGATATATAGCTTAGTATCAGTGGAAACAGTCACATTCGGTTTCACATCTTCGTAGAAGTCATTGGTTGATCTTTCCCCCTTAAAAAATCATAGTTACATACCACGGAGATGCGTTACCAGAGAGCGGAAAAGCATCATTGGGATGCTTTTCCGCTAATCCGCTAATCTCGATCAGAAAACTTGAACTAAAATATGAAATGTAAATGGTAATATTTAACTGAAAATGATGAACGTCTTAGCAGGAGTTTTGGAACTCCTGAAAGTTTTATCCCCCGGCCAATCTAGAGCCGTTATAATGACGTCATTATCGTAAAAGATATATAAAGATGCAAATATTTTTTTATTAGTTCCAAGGGTCTTATGGGACTTTTGACGTTACGTTTTGCTTTAAGATTAGGAGAATAAATTGGAATTTTATTTTATGTAATCTATGGCGTATGGCGCTGATTTCTTCTAGATTTTGTTTTTTTTTGTTGTAGAGTTTAGAACATAAAACAAAAAAGACAAAATGATGATCAATGCTCTCCTGACGTGGCCGACGTCTGCACCAGAGTGTGATTTGTTCGCAGCGAGATGAAACGATGTCGTGAATGTTTAAGATTTTATGAGAAAATGGATGGCTGATGAATTAGTTTTAAGTAAATAAAATTATTGCACTTTTTTGTAGGAGATTTTACATCACTTTTACTGTATAATGTATTGGTTTAAGCTGTTTGTTTATTTTTACTAATAAACAAATAAATTAGTAAGATATGTCCATCTTCTTTTACATAAAATAACGTAATGGATAAACCTCAATTTTTCTCTAAATAACTGTCAACAATAACCATCCACCGTTTCTTTCTAATATAAACTTAAAAATTATAAAGCTACTACCTTTCCGCCCGCGGCTTCGCCCACGTGTAATTCGGTTATATATAGCGTTTTTTAATGATCTCGACAGGGCTTTTTCACACAAAATTATTTTTAACACAAAATAGGGATTTAAAGGCGTGATGTTAATAATGTTATGCATGTATGTACATAATTATGTATGTTATTACGTATGTTAAAGAGACGACTGAAAGTTGTCATACAAAGTTTTTTTTTAAGGATGGGAAATCATCAAATGACCTCTCCCGCTCTGGGTGGAACGGAAGGGAGTGTCAGACTTTTACTGACTAAAACCCACCTCGTTCCTTCAGTTGCCCTTTGCGTTCCGGGGCCACGGTATCTCGTTAGAACTTTCCCGCAGCCCCAGCTCAGTTTATCCCGTTTCCCCCCTTGGGGGTTGACATTTCAAAAATCCCTTCTTAGTGCTCACTTATGTTACTAAAGGAACCTCTGTTCAAAATCTCAGACTCCTATACCGAGCGGTTTCGGCTGTGCGTTAATAAATCAGTCACCCAATCGCACTTCCTAAATCACGATTGGAGGGCAGTTTGAAAAAACTTATAATGTCAAACATATTTACTTGCCTATGTACGTGTTCATGCCAAGTTTCAAGTTTATAAACCCAAGGAATAAGATTTTTCATAGAAACGTTTTTACCCCTTTTCCCCCCTTGGGGGTTGAATTTCCAAAAATCCTTTCTTAGTGCTCCCCTACATATCCCAAGGAACCTACATTCCAAATTTCAGCTGTCTACGACCAGTAGTTTCGACTGTGCGTTGTCTGTCAGTCAGTCACTCAGTAACGGAAGAGTTTTATATATATAGATAGCCACACTAAACTATGCAACAAACGTCACAACAATAGCATATTCCACCATTCAAAAAAAACCCACACGCACTATTGCACGTGTTAAAAAGAAAAGAAAACCGTGCAAGTACCAGCAAGTTGCAGCTACTTGCAATGTCTAAGTGGCAGTAGGGTGCTTAAAACCCCTTAACATGGGGGTCTATCGAGAGCACCTTTGTGGTAAGGGGTCGCGAATCAGACGGTCCTTGTTTAAGCTCAGACTAACTGGGGTAGTTTTGTTAGTGTGTGTGTTTTTTGTGCGTAACACAATAAGAGATGCATGTGTTCGTGTGTGTGTCTGTCTGTGCTTATTGCGTATGGTTTGAGAGGTATTTGTTATGGTAGTAATGTATGGATTGTCTTTTATTTTATGTGTGTGTGAGAGAGCATCGTTTGAGTATATTTGGAATGGTTTAGTCAGGATTAGGTGTCGTGAAAAACGTTCAGAATTTTTGTTTTAAACGTCAGTGTTTATGATACATGTTGTGGGGGCTTGGAGGTCTACGATGCCTGCGTCTCACAGATATAGGTGCGGAACTTACCAACGGCAATTACCAAAGTGACATTTTCCAAGTTATGTGTACTTTCTAAGATTATTTAGAGCTTTCTTACAAGTTTAACTTTGAAATCGCCAACCCGCGTTGAGCAAGCGTGGTGATTAATGCTCAAATCTTCTCCTTGTGAGAAAATATCTTTAGTCAGCAGTGGCCACTTATAGGATGTGTGATGTGATGTGATGTATTATGATAATAAATAAAGTTTCGGTCTAAATAATAAATTACCTTACACTTTTGAGATAAAAGCTTAATACCACTACCCACAATTTCACATATTTTACGTTCAAAACCAAACTCAAAGACCACACACATCGACGGTAAATTCGCAGTACACAATATCCACAATACAACCAGCATCACACTGATTGCAAATATCCATTAAAACCTTCAAAAAAGCCACAAGCAACCCAATATTTGCTGAAAGAAGCGAAATATTTGGCGAGTATAAGCTGTAGCGTGTGTTTACATAGACTTGTAAACAGCACCCACTCGGTCTGTTTACAGAAATGTAAATAAAAATGATTCATTACGGTACGCCAAAGGTTTACAAGATTTTTTATGTTTTATGACGGACAAACAGATATGGGAGTTGCGATCTATGTTTGGTATTTGTAATTTTATTGTTGAATGAATTGTTTCGATTTGTTCGGTGTTTGTTGGTTGTTTTAGGAGTTATAAATAAAAGGTATGTTGTTAAGATTTTGAGAATGAATTTCTCGCAATCTGATTGTTAAATTTTCGATTGTTTTTCTTCAAAGGATTAAGACTGAATGGTCATGTTTTTTTATCTTTATTTAACGGCTATGTTTTTGTCAATTCTTTAGCTCTCTATCTAAACATACTAATATTATAAAGCTGAAGAGTTTGTTTGTTTGTTTGAACGCGCTAATCTCAGGAACTACTGGTCTGATTTGAATAATTCTTTTTGTGTTGGATAGTGCATTTATCGAGGAAGGCTATTAAACATCACGCTATGACAAATAGGAGCCGAGCAGAGCGGGTGAAACCGCGCGAAAGTAGCTAGTATTAAATAACGGAGTCCTTGGTTCAATGTAGGTAATAGGGAAATACAATGAGATGTACGTCACCATATGTGTTTTTGGTATACCTTTGGAGTACTTATTGCATACAAGTCCCTTTGCTGTGTGTTAACTTGGATATATCCTTGTATATAACAGGAGCAAAGATTGAGACATAGTTAAATAACCCACTTATACTTAACTAGTTTCTGCTAGCGGCTTCGCACACATTACCGTTGAATAAAAAGCACCAATACCAAATTTCATCAAAATCCTTTCAGTAGTTACACCGGGTTCAGAGTGATTGACCGGACAATCATCGAAACACATAAAGTCCACATTTATAATATTAATGTGAATTAGTGTGATACCAACCAGAGAGAGAATCAAAACCATCTCAGCAGTCGACCAATCCACTAACAAAACAGCCACAATATTAATTACCAAACCAATTAATTACCCTCTATCTCAGTAACACAGTAACACAGCAATTAAAGACCAACTCATATGCAACAAAGTTTATGATGGGACCCCATCCCCTCCCTCCCCCCACGTTATCTCCAAACACCATGAGCGTACGTCAACGTATGGAAAACAAAAGCCCGTACGCAAATTGCGCATTTATAATTACGTGAGTCAACGCAACGGATTAAAAATTAAATCTTACATATATAAGTATACATATATATCCTATTTGTATGGCATACCTTTTTGTATGGGATTTGACTGTAATTTGTCATTTTGATACCTTCGAATTACGGATATGGGGGTTTGTTTTTGTAAACGTTATGTTGGTGTTATGTCACGGCTTTTAATCCCCAAGGGGATGGGCGAAGGTTGTATACCATATGGGAAAACCTCTGATGACTTAATTTAAACCACATATTTGTTATCATCTTGGCTGACAATATACGAAAAATGAGCGAAATAGGCCCAATAGGTAAGTCAAAAAGTGCAATTTACTCTTTGAGCTAATTTGGACACTCTTCATAAAAACGGCATCGCAACTGCTGCACCACATGTCCGTAACATTCCTAGACAACCTACAATTACAGCTCTTCTGTGACCAAGGAACATGGACCTGATCATATAGAATTTAATACTTGATTAATTTAATAATTTATTTTGTTTGAAAATTTCAATATTCTATCCTATTTATGGATTAATTGAAATAAATGCTTTGACTTTGACTTTAAATACTTATTTAACAAAAAAATAACCCTATTCATAGAACAAAACTGTCATAATAATATCTACAGAGGAAATAGAAACTAGTTTATGTCTGTAACAGGGTGGACTGTTCCAGAGATTAAATAGACAAGTTTTAAGCTCTATAACAAAGGGACAAGAGTTTCATTTCAATTGACAACACAGGAAGCTTAGTAATTGTTTCCGAGAATCGGACGGTACAATTTCCAACTGCATTTGAATGGATTGTGTACAGTTCCCGGTATTAAAGATGGACGTTCTACAATAATATTCTGGGGATTATGTAGAGAGAGGCTGCAGTGGTCTGCAGGTTCAATTGTTCGCTACTTAAGTGTGAGTGTCGGAGTTTGAAACTTAGCAAATGTTAATTCATCTTTTTCCAAGCTTCAAGACGTATAATTTTACACTGATTTAACACAGGTTGTAATATTTATTGTTAGCATCACAAATTGCATAAGTATTTTATTAAGAACGTTGCCCCACTCTGTAATATTTTTATGTGTCATGGGTGCGTTTACAAACATACGCATGACACCCAGATCCTAAACAACAATTTGTGGATCACACAAAGAGATGCTCCGTGCAGGAATCGAACATGCTACACGTTGCCCAGCAGTCGCTAAACATGCAGTCAAAACCAGCCAGCCAGTATGCCAGACCTGTCTGAAAACTCAAAAACCTATGTTTCTGGATATACACATGTAATTCTTCTGGAATTGCGGGGGTCCCATAAACTGCGCTGATCATTTCAACGGGTTATCCATCTACTCCTGTGTCTCCATGTCAAGGGATACCGTAAAAACGCCTGACATAAATTGGACTAACAACCACAAATAAAAATAGGTGCCTACGTGTATCCAATTAATTGTTATGCTAACTGTAACTCCAACTTTGCTCACCCCTTTTCAAAAAACGAGGTGTCGGTAGATTTTAAAAACAAACAAAAATAACCTTTGGATTGGTATTAAAACAAAATAACATGGAAACAATCGCTCTCTCATTCACGAATTCCCGAGGATTCCGTACCTGACAAAACAAAAATAACTTTTGCGCATTTTTATAAAAATGTCAACATCGGATCGCGTAATGGTGACCCTCTGCTGAGTTAGATATACCCATGACGTCTCACTCATTGTGAGGAACTTTACACAGTTAGCCAAGTTATATATACTTAACTAGCGCTCCGCCCCAGCTTTGCATGGTGCAATGGTACTTGATAATATATTATGCATGTATTACACATATAAACCTTCCTCTTGAATCATTAAAATCCGTTGAGTAGTTTTAAGCACAAAAAGGGACATAGAAAACTTTGTTTTATACTAGGTAGTAATGCACATAATAAATTCTAATTAGAGGACTCCGTTCCCCCTTATAAGTGCTGAAGGTAAAATTCCCACATTCCCTAGTCTTTCCCGCAAAAAACTAAGCGTCTTTTGAAGGTATTCCCCGTCATAAAAAAGGTAATAAGATCGATTCAACAAAGAGGCAGGTATCTAGTTATTGTTAGAACTTTATAAGTATTAAATTCTCTCAGTTTATAGACAGGTTATAGGTACTTATGATAACTTTTACTCAACGGCTGTAAAATAAAAAGGGAGGGTTCAGGGTATATTTTTATGTCAGTATGTTTGTTTGTATTTATGTTCTTTGGTTAGAAAATGCTTGACTAACACGCGACTAAGGAGTGCCAACGACTTTACAATTTACAATGTATTTTTTTTGCATAGTAAATCTACTTATTTATACGATGTTTAAAACGGAGTTTAACTTATAGTTTATATGCTAAAAATATTGTCGTTTGACAAGATCAAAGGTTTAGTTAACGTAGAAGAAAATAATAAAGGACAAGCTAGATAAACAACATATAAATAAGTATGGAACGTAATTTTGTTTTCAAATTATTAGCTGTCAGATACATACGAGTATATCATAAATTCCGATTAGATTAAAACAATCGTATCGTGAAACTCACTCTACAATTCATATCTCAATCATGAACGAAAGAATCACAGGAATTTATGACAAGGATACTGCAAATCAGACATTCCAACATAAAATTACGAATATAAATCCCGAATTCAAATCTGCTAGATTATATGGCATAGATATATATAGTATCCTTGTGATACTGCAAATCAGACATTACACAATAAAATTACGAATATAAATCCTGAATTCAAATCAGCTGGGTTATATGGCCCACCTGTGAGACGACGGGACACCGAGGTGGGTTTTAGTCAGTAAGAGTCTGACAGTCCTTTTCGTCCTCCCCAGGCGAGAGGGCTCCATGAGGATTTCCCACCTTGGGGTCAAAAAAGCTTAGTTATATCGTACGAATATATCGATATATGGCATAGACATATCATTATACGGTATGGATCTAAAAATATGACGTTGTTTATGAGACGGGGTGGTAATGAGCGGCAACTTGATAGCTCACGGATCAGTTTATCGCCAATGTAATCGAGTTTAATGAGCCGATCATTGTGCGAGCATGTTGCTATAAATATGGCGACCGAGATCCGATTTTGTTAGATAAGAAATTGACGGAAATTTTTGCTTAATCGATTCCTTATTATGGTAGGAAGTTATATTATTATTATATTCCACTGATTAGGTGGCCTCCTAGCATAGGTATATCATTTACTTAAAAGGAGGTCTCTATGTTATATTTTAACTGTAAAAGATTGTACAAGTTTCTGCAATAAACCTATTCGTGTTTGGTGGGCCTGTTAAATAAATGGTGGTTCAACTTTTCATCGATAAAGAAAGGGTAAGATAAGGAAGCATTAGTTAAAATGTGAAGTAACTTTGAATTGAACTCTGTAAACACAATTTACTACCTGCAATAAACAGACAATGTCAGCAAAAGAATCAGAAATACATAAATCGTTTATACGCAAATCGCATTCATGGCGGTGTTCAATTTTTATGGTTAGGCGCATTCCATAAATGTATTTATGGCCAATCACGTCACGTCACAATACTTTGTCACCGTCCCACACGGGGTAAGCAAAATTGTCACGCTTCGAATACCTACGTCAAAACATTTGTTACGATTTCAGAAGTCAGTCACAAATGATCTGGAATTATCGGTCTTGTGACAATTAAATATCTCTTATTTTTCAAATTAAATATGATTTAAAAAATACATCAATAGACGGTGTTAACTTTAAAACTAGGACTTCCACCGTGCCAGAGACCACAAATGGGGCCCAATAGGGCTGATGCCCGATCCAGAGCTGCGGACAACGTAATAGGTTATCGGGGCTCCGGCTCAAAACAGAAGAAGGAATGGGGCGGTTTTTAGTCAGTAAGACGCGAGGTGTCATTGGATGATTTTCCCCCCTTAAAAATAGGCCACGACTATCCACTACCTAAGCAATAACTAGGCGTTTTATCAAGAACTAGCTACTTCCGCGCGGTTTCACCCGCTCTGCTTGGCTTTTATTGGTCATAGCGTGATGTTTTATAGCCTATAGCCTTCCTCGATGAATGCACCATTCAACACAAAAAGAATTATTCAAATCGGACCAGTAGTTCTGGAGATTAGAGCGTTCAAACAAACAAACAAACAAACAATCAAACAAACTCTTCAGCTTTATAATATTAGTATAGATAAAAAAGGACTTCCACCTTGTTAGATATTACAATTCATGATAAAAATAAACACAAAGAAAATCAAGCATTTTTCTAATTAGCATTTCTAGAAAACTTTCCTCTTTAAAAGTAATTACTCTTTCAGCTTCATAATTAAATAAACAACTACAAATTAAATTCTTATTACAAACATCGTCCACTATATTTAATAACTTCTCTAGTAATAACGAGAAACGTCCAAAGCACAGACCATTTCCTTCACAACTGATGTTAAGAAAATTTTAATTGCGACCAGAGAGTGTTTTGTAAAAAGAAGACGTCTGCTCTATGGTTGGCCAGTGTTGCGAAACAATTGGACTTTTGCTAATATTTGCCGCTTGTAAACTTGGACAAATCCGAGTCCTTTCATAGAGAAGTAAGTAAAAGGAAAGGAAATAGGAGCTTACGTTTTTCTTCTATTGATAGAGATGGTAATGAAAGAAACATATTTAATGATAGTTGTAATTTGTAATGGGAGCATACTGTATTTTAGGTTTTCTATCATCAACTGTTAACAGAACATTATTGTGTTATATATGAAAAAGCGATAACTTATTTAAGTTTAAGTTCTCAGCATCTCAACGTTAAAAATGTTTCCTTTGTAAAAAAAGGCTATACCTAGGCGTTTTATAAAAAATCTAAGCTACAAACTAAATACTTACTCTCAACAAAGACATTAATTTACACAAAAACATTCCAAAACGTAAAAAAAGAAATATGGCTTCAACTCGACAGTAATAAATAAAGATCTTCAGACGAAAATTCGTAAAAATCTCGTCAGACTCGTTTTCATCGGACGAAGAGAATATTGTTTGTTTTACTAGAAAATTCTTTTAATAAAATGCCCCAACAGTTCGCCTAATGAATTTATCGTGAGTAATTTGAGTAGAAGCGGTTACGAACGGGTCCGGGCTCGAGACGGGAAAATTATATAAAACGTCACGCCTTTAATCCCCGAAGGGGTAGGCAGAGGTGCACATTATGGCACATAATGCCAATGTACACCCACATTTCACAATTTTATGTTGTAAGTCCCATGTAATAGGTGGTGAGCCTATTGCCATATACCGGGCACATTTCCAGACTCCGTGCTACCACTGAACATACACATACATTTTCATTACTGAACATACATTTTCAAAAAACCGAAAAAAGCCCAGTAATACTTCGCCCGACCTGGGAATCGAACCCGAGACCCCTTGCCCGGCAGTCGCACTTACAACCACTCGGCCAACGAGGCAGTCTCGAGACGGGAAAATTGTACTGCCATAATATTCTCATGACTTGTAGCTAGGTAGGTACATAAGTACGAGTAATAAACTCAAACTATACACTTTATGGGTAGCGAAGTTAGTTTATACGGAACATTTGTTACTCTGCGGCTTTAATTATAAGTTTTTCAAATTAAATGTCCGTTCGTTAGTTTGTAGTTATTTTGTGTTTAGTAATCTATGTTCGTGATAATAGAAAGTAGTAAATTGAAGACGCTTTTGTGTACGTATTTGTTTGATTGGTTTATTTTACATTGTATATTAACCCTTGGTATGCCAGGAAATCAGATCCACGCGTGTCACAATGTGTTTTCTATTGTCTTATATACTGATCGTTTATATAAAACTGATCTTTTATATAAACGATCAGTATATAAGACAATAGATGAGAGCTCAGTTAATGCTTCCGTAAGTAAGATTTTTACTACAATTATTTATTGAGCAATGATTGTTTTAACTCTAACCTTGCATCTGACATAGAACATGTCACGAGAAGAATGACAGACAATATCTATCTCAGAATTGTTCTTTGCCATTAATTTGTACGAAAAAATACTTTTTTTTTTAATGGCTGGCCCTTCCATTTTCTCCTGTGTCGTGGGTTGCGTTTACAAACATACAGGTTCACATACACATTACACCCAGACCCGAAACAACAATTTATGGATCACAAAAAGAGTTTTTGCCCTGCACGGCATGGCAACCGGTTGCACAGCCACCGTGCCAACCTTGCACTCAGTTAAAATTGAAACATCAAAATTAATAGTTTAGAATACAACACAATTTCGAACATTATTTATTCACTGTACATCCAAGATCGGTTCACAAAAGGTTTAAAGGAAACTTCAATCAAGACCAATATAATAGCAATTTTATGCTGTTATTACAATAAATAGCAGTATTCTATTGTGTGCCTGGCAAATAACTAAATAACTTCATGGCGACACATTGTTTACTATGTCTGTGTGTCTGTCTGTGTTCTGTCAGTGAGAGAGTAAGCAGAGTTCCGGACAAATGTTTACGTGTCCGCTTTTATGTTCCATTGTAAAACTATTGATGAAATGGTGTGGCTAAGACTAAGATATATGGGGTTGAGGATTGAGAAAACTATTGTTTTTTTGGTGTCTGATAGGAAATGTAGTGGATTTTTTTAGAGAATTTGATGTTTGAACTGCATTTTTCTATGTAAACTAGAATTATGATACAGTTTCTGCCAGCGGCTTTGCCCGCGTTCCCTTGGAATAAAAAGTATCCTATTACCCAAGTCAGCTCATACCATGTCTGTATACCAAATTTCATCAAAATCTGTACAGTAGTTTCAGCGTGATTGACGGACAAACATCCAAGCATCCAAACCAACATTTACATTCATAATATTAAGTATGATAGTGTGATTCAGATTCATAGATATATTAGATTAAGAATTAATATTGTTTAACAGTTTTCTCACGTAACTGTGAAACGAGGTAACTCGACTAGTCTCAATCAACTTTAGGGGCTCATTTTCATGAGCAGGATTAAATTATCATACTTGCATAATATTTTTGCTATACAATAAATAATACTTCTGTCTATGCTATTAAGAAATAGCATGCGTTATATTATTTGTAGAAATATGTTTGTTTGGTAATATGTAAATGTGTAGAGATCTTTTATTTCTTCCAATAATTTAGGATTATCTGCAGAGGATACTGGGACAGCTGGTTGATGTATGGGAGACATTTTTTCACACAGCTTATGGCATATGATACATGTATGTTGCAGCATGGGTAGGAGATAATCCGACTTCAAAAAAGGAGGTTCTCAGTTTGACATGTATGTTTGTGCGCGATAATCTCGCGTTTGGCTGAAACGATTTTGATGTGGTTATCAAAATAGTATTTTTTAGACTTTTGAGAAGGTTTTAAGGATATTGTGTGACTTAAAAAATGTGTGGTGGTAAAGTAAATTTAAGGCGGTTTTCGATGTTTTTTTAAGTTTTATTTTAATTCAACTTATTTTCGTACGTAAGCGACTACTGAATAAGGAATCTCTAGTTCGATTCTCGTAGGTAAAGTGTTATTATTGGGTTAACTAAACTTAAAATACATAAATATTGAACTCTAAAATGTTTAATAGTCTGAACTTTTTAATTGCTGCACCAAATCGGATGTTTTTAGTTTCATAGTCAATCTTTATTGCGAATTAAGATGCTAAATAATTTACTATGAAAGTGAAAATATCATCCGAACAAAGCTGGGTCGTAGTGCTAGTTAAGTATATTGTTCTCATAAAACAGGTACAATGAAAGGGTACGAAATGAATTGTTAAAGCTAACAGGTCCCTCAAGACAGGTCAGTAATTGAAGATGAATGATGAATCACCTCATCTACTGGTACAGGCAGTTCTTTTAAACTTTTAACCTTATTCTTTTTGTAATAAAGTTGAAAGTTAATTGGAGAAATTTATTTATTCGGGATAGCTTGATGTGCTGTTTTAGAAGTAAGGTTCTTTTGTAAAGGTTAGTTTGATTAAAGTTAAACATTAATGGGGTTTAAATACCTTATTGCCTAAATAGGCTGTTTTAGATATAATGTTATTTTAAATAAATGTTTTAAATTTATGTATAAGTGGCGATCCATAGTCTCTGCCAACCCCCATGGGAGATAGGCATGAGGTTATGTATGTATATACTTACTCAATTGGTTTGATTTATTGCCTCAAATTAAAAGAAACAAATCTATTATGATAACCAAACATAACTACCATTATAAATTTCAAAAAAAATATCAATCTTTGTCAAAACATAATTAAGTTCCCTCACTCGTCCTTACAGCCCTCTAGGCAAAAAGCCGATGTATCAAATTTCATAGACAAGAAGAGCTCCGTGACCATAGACGATTTGATGGCGTCACCATAAACTTGAAGTCCCTCGGTAACTTTATTCGGGATGACAACGATCTTGTCATAAAAACTCCGTCTTATCTCATGTGGAGGGTGTGAGGATCCCCTCACAGTGAGGAGGATCAAATTAGATTATTTTCCAAGTTTAACTGTATTTTTCTATTTATAGAAGTTTTGTGAAACTATTTATTCTATTTATTTTGGCTATCTATTATCTAGAATGTTTTATTGACTTCAAATAACCTTTATTTTAATCTTTGGTCAACTAATATGAATACAAAAACCAAAAAATATATTATTCTATTGATAAAATATAAATTAAATAATGCCTAGCTCACGTCACGACAGAGATGAATGTATGAATGTAAATATTTCGCTGTCGTAGTTAAGCTAGTTTTTCTATTAGATAATTTTAATTTGTAAAAAATTTTCTATTATTAGAATAATTTTAATTTGTAAATATTTTTTGTTGTTCCATTTTTAGTGAAGTGTATTGTAATCATATAATTATTTAGTTTTTATTTTTTAAATAGGATAATTTATACTTTAAATTTCATTTGGTAGGTGGTTTTAAATATCTGACCCTTCGCTTTTTTTCGAAATATATAGAAAGAGGTTTTAAAAAATATATAATAAAATATTCACCTTTCATGAGTTATGTTATAAATTCCAATAGAATATGAAACTTTTAGCATAATTCTAGAAACCGCAGCTGCTCTACAAAAAACAACGTCTAATATTTACCAATTACAGTTACAACAACAATACAAAAACCCTACACATTAACTTAAACAAAGCAATAAAACGCCAATAAGCAAAAAGTTACCCCGAGACCAAGCTTAGCAAACTCTCTACCGAACCCAAGTTCAAAATATATTTTCATTAATTTTCTTATTTCATTATAATCGCCCTTCAAAACTTACGACATCTGGAATGCACAGACACGATCCCTTACTAATTTATAAGGTTTAATACAACCTACCCCACCTCGTGATACATTGCTCTATTTGTGAGAGTAACCGTGTAGAATGTCCTTGGAAACTCGTCAATGGAGGTTGAAAGTTTTCGTTGCTCCCCTCGATTGTAAGGGGTGCTATCGACCCGGTCCTCCCTGAGCCCTCACGAACATCTAACTTAAACAAATGTCCCTCTGTAGACGAGCCAGCAGATTTTACTGCGTGTTTATTTTTGATACGAAATTGTTTCGTTGTTTCTGCATGAGTATTTTTTTGTGTTTGTATACATTTCGGATTCGATGATTTTTGACTTGTTGAAATGTCTATGAGTGATTGCGCATTTGTCTATTAAAAGATTGATGCGATTTGAAAGTGTTTGAAAATAATGTTTTTAGTTAAACTTAATGCATCTATTGCTTTGCAAGTAGCTTCACTAGAGGACTGAACGAGAGACAGACATTTATAATATTACTATTTTTACTTTGACAATCAAAAGTGCCTTTCTGGTCCATTTAAAATATATAGTTTTGACTTTGACTTAGAATTATTACGCAAAAAAATCAAAAACATTTTGCAAATATCACCCCAAACACAACCACACAAGGAAGTATACATACTGATCGGAAATATTCAGAACCGATAACCGTAGTTGAGATAAAACCGCAATAAGCGAGCATCGAGGAATGCCCGGAGGAAAATGGCGGCGATCCCACCGCACTGTGCCCGACATTCTGCCGCAACGACATGGTGTGTGAAGCCAGAATTAATTAAGATAATACGGAAGAAGATCGTCGACTAAACATTAAAAAATAGTTAAGATTTTAAATAAACAACGTCACAACTTTTGGTCCCCGAAGGGGTAGGCAGAGGTGCCCATTATGGCATGTAATGCCGTTATAACAATGTACACCAACTTTTTACCATTTATATTATAAATCACATGTGATAGGGGGTGAGCTATTAAATAAAATTTCTTAGATATTACACAAAAAAAGTTAAGATTTTAAATAAAATTTCTTAGATATTACTTCAGTATCCTGTCGATTTCAGATCAAACATGGAATTTGTAAATGTAACGTATGACAATGAAGCAAATACAAAGAGGAGATTTTTTTTCAGAGGGGATAATCATCCAATGACTTCTCTCGCCAGGGTAAGGCGAGAGGGAGTGTCAGACAAAGAGGAGAATAGGAGATGTCATAACTGAATTTCCCTTTAACATTGATGCTACAAAAACGTTGCCAGAAAAAGATAGTGATCATTTTATAAATACTGCAAAATGAGCGTTACCCTTGATACGTGTACCTCTGGGAAGTGAAAGGCATGGTTCTGTTACTATAAACGAGTAAAGAGTTTCACGCAAATTTCGACCTAAAAACTTATTAACGACACGAAAAACATAATGAGTATACTTTAAAACCAACTTTCTGGGGTTTTTAGACATTATAAACTCATCTTTTTTGGGGTTATTCTAAACGCGAGGTGTTTTAAAGTGGGGTTCTTCGTTATAGCGCTGTGTTTCTCTGTGGAAGTATTTTAACAACGACCTGCTTTTAAGTGGCGTTAAGTAATATGTACTTAAGTTTTTGACGCTTTTTATGCTACGTTTTTTAAGGAAATTCGTACATAGTTGTAGTTTAAGTAAGCTATGTTTTAATGTTAGTATGGTTACTGATTAAGACGATACAGTTAAGAATAGAGACTAGGAACATGAAGAGAGACAATAATCAAGACTTATTCTTCTATTACTAGCTCCTGTCAGCTGTTTTGCCCGCGTTCTCGTGGGATAAAAAGTATCCTATCACCCAAGTTAGCCTATACCTTGTCTGTATACCAAATTTCAATAAAATCCGTTCAATTTCATCAAAAAGCGTTAACTAATCTACTAACGTGGTTATGTTGAAATGCAACAAATATAATTGATTATATTATGTAGAGGTACATAATATCTATAAATCAATTATTTTTGTAGCTATCCTTACCAAAATATTAAAAGCATTATAGTAAAAAAAATAAAATACTAGAGCATTATTCGAGACATCTATTCGATACCTTCACAAGGATTACAGGTTTGAAATCTCCTTCTAAGCTGTCGTCAGCTGTTGCCAAACTTCTCCGACGAGCTGGCAACGCCTGAATAATACCAGATTTACTTCCAAAATACATGTTCCATAATCCAGTAAGTTGCTTTTGTAAGAAAATCCGATAAGTTCGAATAGTGAAACTACTTAGATATTGCAAATGTTAAAGTTTTGAGAAATATTTTTGAAAAACGTAATAAAATACCTTAATATTATAGCTAAATACTACTAACTCTCTTAAACTAAATTATATGCTTATTCTTTTCTATTCTTTGTTTTATAGGTACAAGCACCTAACAATACGTGCTTAATACTTCCTAAATAATATGAAACATACCGTAAATACCTACAACATACTAGCTTCAGTCAGCGGTGTTATACCAGACCATAATTTACACCTGTTCCAAATTTCATCCCAATCCTTTCAGCCGTTTTGACGTGAAGGAATAACAAACAAACAAACATATAAACATTCGCATTAATAATATAAGTAGGATTCCATTAATACACAAACGTGTATAAATATAAAAGCTAAAGCTAAGCTAAATATAAACATATTTAGCGCTAAATTAAAACTTAATATGAATTTAACCGAAACAACAACACCGCTATAGGAAGTCTGCATCGGATCCATTAATAATATCCCTTTAATCTCTAAAAGCTTTATAATAACATGGTTTCAGTAATTTCACTGCACGAAATACAGCGAATACTCAAAACAAACAAACTCGGTAATATCCCGCTGAAACCGCCGAAAACCAGATGAAACTAGTTCCATGAATCATTTCGCGGTTTATTTAACTTTTGTGTCTGTATCCTGGAGTGATGAGAATGGAAAAACTGCTGTATTTGGATTTAGATTGCTTGCTTACATATAAAAGGTTTTTTTAAAAAAAAAGTTGCCCCACTGTAACAGTTTCTCCTATGTCGTGTGTACGTTTACATACATACACATGACACCCAAACCTGAAACAACAATTTGAGGGGTGACCCTCAAATTGTTGTTTCGGAACAAAGAATTGTTCCAGCGGGAATCGAACCCGTTACACGTTACGCGGCAGTCGTTTGCCCGGCCACCGCGCCAACTTGCAGCCAGATTGGACAAAATGAATCTTGATTTTGATATCCTACGCTCATACGAGAAAACAAATACACTTGTCTAGGCTTTAATTACCTATAATTTTTAGGTTATATTAGACTAGATAAAACAAAAACCTGAGTGTATGTATAGTGCTCGTAAATCAAATAACTAAGTCTAAATGTTTACAAACCGTCAATACAATATAATGCAATGCAAGAACAAGTTTTATTACTTACAATGTGTTGTTAGACTTGGGAATTAAAAAAAAACTCAACGTTCGTATTGGCGTGGGTGGTGCACGATAATATATGGAGTAGAAGAAAAACCCCGCATTCCTTAAATACCTTGAAAATAATCTGAAAATCCCGAAGGAAGTCGGCTATCCATCATAGCGGACGTGGTATTTATGCGGGGAAATTAAAATACTTTTCGTATTTTGTTTCTTCAAGTTTTTCAGGAAAAGTTGCGAGTTTCAGCTTTCTACCTACTGCAGTTTTGATTGCTGTACTTAGCTCTTCGTCATACTGTCTCACTAATATTACAAATGTAAAAGTTCGTTTATCGGATGTCTGTCAATCACGATAAAACTACTGAATGGATTTTGATGAAATTTGGTATAACTTTTTTCCCACGGGAATGCTAGCGAAGCCGCTGGCAGAAATTACTAAATTATACACAAACGTGAAAAATTTAAACAAACGTGGCTACATACATACTTTCCTATGAAAATAGAACGTTAAGAAACTAACATTTTGGATGTAAGACCTCAAGGCAATAAGAAATGGCATAGACCTTTGAAGTATCTACGTAAATAGTGTTGCGATTTTTATCGAGCAAAATCCTGTAGATTTTCTCCACCTCCCACCTTAAGTGGAGGGACATTAATATAATAATATCTAGCTACCAGATAATAGGGTTTAGAGAAAACCTTATCAGATACGTCAATTAACCTATATTCCTTGCTACCAAGGGCTGTACACACGGTGGATCTTAATTGGATCGCTCTGATGTCGGTCGACTGCGCGGCCATTCGATAGCTATCGATGCACAGTGAAATATTCCCCCATATATCATGCATGGTGATAGCAACGCTATCTGAGACCGTAACTTGACAAGGAAGAATATGTCTTGATGCCTAGGTATTAGATGCTATGATCAATTGGCTAGTGTTCAGATATGTTTGGATACGCATAAGACCTGTGGTTTCGAGTTAAGCCGCGTGTTTATACGCAGGTTTAAATGTAATCCTTAACTATTTCATGAGTATATGTTGGGTTAGTGATAGTGAAATCATAACAATGTTAATGATGTGTTAGGTGTTATATAATTGTATGATTTAAGGATTTCAGTGCCCTTAGTATGAGTTTGCTTTGCATTTAAAGCGTTCGGCGCTCTGATTGGTCGGCTCGAATAAACCAACCAATGAGAGCGCCGAAAGCGCACTCGTTTCGAATACTTTAAAGTTTAAACGTTAAGCAAACTCATACTAAGGGTACTGATACATACAAAAACTATTTAATGGGGTTGCGATAAAATCGCTGGTAGAGGTTTGAATAAATGCGAAGAAGGATAAATGCGTTGAAAGATCAAGCAGTGACGTGTTTTTAAATAGACCTACATCCTATGATAGTCTGAAAGTAGCTGACAATGATGAAACAAACTTTCAATACTAACAAGAAGAAGAACAATTAAGCTCATAGATCGCACAAATAAGAACAAGTAATTATAACGACACCTACATAAAGTCCCCCGTTCATTTGTTCTAAGACAAATTCGATATGAAGAAATTTGGGTCAAATCGGGCATAAAAGTGGCGTCATTTGCCACCAATCAGAAAGATAATTAGTATAATTGGTAGTAGCTGTCGGGCAAGGTGTCGACTGTCCCGTTACGATTCGTCGGCAATTCTGTTACTCCGAGGAGACGAGGGTCCCGATGAATAATTGAGAGGAAAATTACCGACTTTTTTGGGGACCATTACATTACCGTGATTATTTATAGCCAGTACTATTAATACAGTGAAACATTGTTAAGTGTGACTTCAAGGGACCCGCAAATTTGTATCGCTTATAGAGGTATTCCACTAACCCAGTCTCTCAGATAACTAGGTTTAAATAAATATTTGTCTCATTTACAGAGTACAAGTTCACATACACATGATACCCAGACCAGAAACAAATTTATGGATCACACAAAGAGTTGCTCGACTGCCTCGTTGGCCGAGTGGTTGCAAGTGTGACTGCCGGGCAAGGGAGACCCCTTTCCCGGCAGTCACACTTGTTTGTTCGATTTCGGGTTCGATTCCCGGGTCGGGCAAAGTAATACTGGGCTTTTTTCGGTTTTTCGAAAATTTCTCAGTGGTAGCACGGAGTCTGGAATTGCGCCCAGTATACGACAATAGGCTCACCAATTATTACATGGGACTTACTACAAAAAATGTGAAAAGTCGGTGTACACAGTGGCATTACGTGCCATAAACTGCACCTCTGCCTAATCCTTCGGGGATTAAGGGCGTGACGATATGGATGGATGGACAAAGAGTTGCTTGTGCGGGAATCAAATCCGCTACCCGTGACGCGGCAGCCAGTCAGCCACCGCACTCACCGTGCAGTCAAAGGCAGTCAATTATAGGTTAACAAGTCGCTGCAAACTTCTAAAAAAATCTACAAACAAGTTCAGTCTTTGTTGCTAGACCTTAACTAATAAGTTTAAAAAACTTGGTTTACTATAAGTACCTTAAACTACTTTTATTGCCACACTCAGAGACACTTAATGATTATTAAACTTAAACTATTCCTTAGTAACGATTTTGTATCGAAAACAATAGCTAAGGTATAGGTTAAGTAACCATTAAACGACTCTGAGTGCGTCAGTTAGAGTAATAAGCATGACGTCATGCTGTGTTTGCAATCACTCTCTGCAGTCGGCTTCACGGCCGCAAATCCAACGAGGCATGAGAGTGGAAAGCACCTGGTTTAATTACAGCATCCGAAATCGATCGTGTTCTTTCATTTGGACGTGCTTAAATTGGTGGTAAATTCACGTAAAACAATCAATGATTTGTTCAGCATATGGAAATGTTAGAATGATTCGTTTTTACCGTTCACTCTAGTACCGTATGTATTTTGAAATAGGAAAACTTGAAATCGGTCCGGGAATGGCACCAGAACCCTCTTGCTTGACATTTTTTTGTAACCATACGATCACCGAGATAGCTAAATTAATTTCTTTAATTATTGTATGGCAAAAATATTTTATTTATTTTAGGTAAAGTCACGGTTTACTCACGCACATTAATGGTGCGGCGAACTAACGTCACCGCGTCTGCGCACACTGCTCATAATGAAGAGTCCCTCTGTGACTCGAAACTAGTAGAGCTTTTCTCCATTAATGTACGTAAGTAAACCGGTGATTGAGTTTTAGTTAATTTAGAATTTCTCACGATAGTTATCATAAAAATACAAACGTTACCTTCTGTGTTCTTTGTCCATATTTTAACAGAGTGATGAAGACACGTGTATGTTAAAGCAAATGATTTAAAGGCAATAATATAATTGTTTTATCAATAACTCACATATTATTCATTCTATTTACCTATTCTCAAGTCCAAGCAATATGTTTGATCAATAATAAAGCAATTACCTTCAGTCGCATGGCTACTAATTAAGTATATATTTTTCCAAGAAATCATATGATTACTGGTGTGTGTTTTATTTTGTTATTTTCCCCACACAGGTGCAAAGACTTAACTGTAGTATTTACTCGCCCACGTCGCTCATCAAATATCTCCTTGTAATAACCAGATGAAAAATATTTTAATTCACAATTAATTAGGTACATAAAAATCGCTACATAGTATAAAACAAAATCGCTTTCTCTGTCCCTATGTCCCTTTGTAAGCTTAAATCTTTAAAACTACGCAACGGATTTTGATGCGGCTTTTTTAATAGCTGGTGTGATTCAAGGATTGGCCGCAAAAAACAGCTTTAAACAGAGAGGAGTGGAAGGAAGGTAGGGAGGCCTTTACCCTGCAGTGGGACGATCATGGCTGAAATCTAAATGTAACAGAGTGATTCAAGAGGAAGGTTTTTATCACCACTGCACCCATGCGAAGCTGGGGCGGGTCGCTAGTAAATAATAAGAAGAAATTGTCGTACTAAAAACTACTTATAATCTTAATAGCCTTACAGGTATTTCATATAAAAAATCTTTAAAAATAAATTAACTTCAAGTCAAAATACAACCCTTTAAGCCAAGTTTAAGTACACCAAACACATTTGCTAAGCTTGACCTTGACAGATTTTCCAAGATGGCGCCCATGAGTGACATTACAAAAGCTGCTGTCAAAATCCGGCGCCATCTTCAAACTTCACACAGTCATAACTTCTCGCTTAGGTAACAATAACATGAAACAATTTGTTTTCATTTTAGCTCTAAGAGTATGCGATAAACGTAACATTACTTAGGATGTAGTATGTGATCCAATTAAATTAGATTTTATTAGAGTTGCCTGGTTAATTTATGTTTTGAGCTTGTGTTATAGTTAATCTTAAGCAAAGAGGTAGTAATTGAGTCTTGGTGTTTATTTCTGTATCGTATAATGTGTACTTAGGTATTATTTGTTTCATTATTGAACCTAAATCTAGGATTTGTAATGATTAGGATAACTTAAGATTATGTGGAAATCCTCAAAGTAAACTGTTCCTGCATATAATGTTATTTGAGGTTACGCTGGTTATACATATTTAGTACTACTATGAAACGAAAAGATTCTCAGCATCCAAAAACCATCTAAAAAGTTCACAATACGTATATAACATAGATCTATCAGAGGGTTGAAAGATATAGATGTATGAGAGCGTTGATGCCCGATCTCTGTCTTATATGTAGTCTCTTAGTCGACTCATTCAATACCCGTGAGAAAACCAAGGTTGGTGGCAAAATATTCTCTACCCATCTCATTTACTACTTTCAAACCTCATAATATAGTAGCAAAAACCCCATAAAAGCAACAAACTAGTGCAGAGAAACATTGCGTGGTAATAAGCCAACTTGATATTTATAATATGAGCCTAGAAGTTCGCGTTTATGGCCAGTAGATGGCACTTACATCGTTAATGGTAAGGCGTGGCTTGTGTAAGCATATTACTGCTGGTGGGAAATGTAGCCGGCAGGGTACCTAGGTGATAATAGAAAATGAATGGATGTGGGTGCGTCGTTGGATTGATGGAAGGTGAAAAGAATGGGAGCAGATTTAGGTTACATTTTGCTGGACTGGAAAACGAAGGGTGGGGCAATGGTAGGCCTTTTTGAGCTGTTAACAGCTAAAGAATATTCTTGATAATCAATGCCTATTTGGGATGAGAGCTGAGACATTAAAACAGAGTGAATTTGAGGAAAACATAAGGAGTCTAACAGTCTATCCTATTTAACTATGAGCAGTTAAAGTAAGCGGGTATTAACTAAATAACTAGTAGCATGAGTTCAATGTTTGTAATAAATACAATTCCACCCATATTATCAGAGCCATTTTCCAGATTCCTTCCACCAGATTAATTTTGAAACGTTATTACTAACTTACAACCGAGGATACAGCCATATTAAGTAAAATGTATTATCATCTACTTTTATCATTCTCTATTGTCTTAACATTTCCCTTCATATACCATATACCATATACTTTCCCTACTCTTCGTACACCAACCAGTTATTAGCATAATTTAACAATAATAATGCAACATTTTCTCCTAAAGGTTTCCCACGAGCTAATTATTTCAACCCTTATAAATCCTCTCGGGCTCGATTTTCTGAGGATGAAAGGAAAACCTTTCAAGATGTTCAATAGGTACATACTTGATGCATAAATCTACCCAATTAAATGTAGGCCGCAGATCTAGTTACACCACCCAGTATAATTTGATCTCTACTTGAATGGAAAGTGTAGGCAAGGTGAGGTCAGCTTGTATTGGTTATGGATAAGTTGATATGCTGTGGGAATTATATATTTCTTTGAAGAGCCACTTGTTGGTCATTTACGTTTGTTGAAGTGGTTTCGGAGCTTTTGGGTCTAATTTGTTAGTTTATTTATTTTCTTGTGGGATATTTTGGAATCGATCTTGTTCGAGAATGTCAATATCAATAGGTATCAATTGTTATTTTTTTATAAGCTTGGTGTAAGCTGGTAGACGAGTCTTGGATCACCTGATGGTAAGCAATCTCCGCCACCCATGGATACCCAAAACACCAGAGGCTTTACAAGTGCGTTGTCGGTTTTTAGGGGCTACGAATTTAGGGGTTGGTGGGGAATCGCGGATTGGGAAATTAGGCATCCGGTAACCTCATTCACACAACGCAAGCGTTGTTTCACGTCGGTTTTCTGTGAGGCTGTGGTATCACTCCAGTCGAGCCGAAGCATGGTTTTCCCACACTTATAGCTACAATTCAACCAGCTTAGATACAATTCGTTTGACAAAAAGCAGTAACCTCATTCTATTGATAGGCAGACATCATAATATTGTTATGGTAAAGTTTACACGTCAAAATAACATTTTACAAACACGACTAAACCAAATTACTGATGTATAAGCAAAACTTATACATACCAAACTAGTTCCTATACGACCAATTTAACCTGTACGCAGCCAAGCGTGAACAGCATGCGAGGGGTTAGTTAAGATTACGTGAGATCAATGGGCAGTGAAGGGTTAAGGTATTAATAGCCAGGAAGGACGTTTCTACCTCAAAAGAATTCTCGATCTCAAGTTTATTCGATTGAAAAATCTTTCGACTTTCGAATCGAGTGGAGGTTTTGTATAGTTTTTAAGAACTATGTTTAGAAGATAAAAATTAGGTCATTGCTAATATTTTCTTTTAAGATTTTCTATAGACAAATCCTTGCTTTGGAACTAATAGTGACTTATTCGAATTATTGAAGTAAAAAGATGTTATTAAGATGATATCAAAGTACTAGTATCAATTACGAAATCATTTATCCAATTCCAGGGCTGAACAAACTTAAATTACTATTTGGTTAATTGACATTAATAGCTCTGTATCAGTTTGCCGGGGCTCCAGTTTAAAGACCAGCATTATGAACAGCGTGGTTTCTAGTCAGTAAGAGTCTGACACTCCGTCTCGCCTTACCCAAGGCGAGAGGAGTCAATGGACGATATTCCCCCTAAAAAGGTAGTATAGAATTAAACATTCTGGAAAGCGGGAGTCAATAATGAATGTTTTACCCCTTAAAAAAGGTAGTATGGAGTTACACATTACACTAGCCAAAGACTCACACCACTAAAAAACTAACAACACTACACTATTATACACAAAACACGAGTTTAATACAAAACTCGATATATTAAAGAGAAAACTGTCAAACAGTTTAACACCAGAGACTCGCTAACGACTGGAGTTTAAGTTGTAACGGAGTACCAGGGAGCTATGAAGCGGTGACAGGTTGCTGGCTCGCAGCCAACTGGGAAATCGTTACACCTTGCTGACTGTGGGTACGAGTGGAAATGTATTAACAGAGATATTGACAGGTCTATTAATGGGGAAGGAATGGCGTTAGTAGTGATGCGTTGTGGAGTGTGAAAGAGGCTAGATAAAGGTGTGGCTTGTTATAAAAAGAAAGAAAGGTAACTGAGTTACTTAATGTTGATTAATAGATGATGTATCGACACAACTTTTATCCCCGAAGTGATATGCAGAGGTGCACATTACGGCACGGAATACGTCCATACAATGTAATACTACTTTTCTACATAATTTTTTGTGTTATAAGTTCCATTTAATAAAAAGTATCGGGATTATACATACCTACATAACATCATATCTGTACCTAAATTTTTTGCAAATAAATGATTTCTAATTTTTAATTTCTAATAGGAGGTATTACCATATACTGGGCACGATTTCAGACTCCGTGCTACCACTGACAAATTTTCGAAAAACCGAAAAAAATACGGTAATACTTTGCCTAACTCGGGCATCGACCCTGAAACCTCTTGTCCGGCAGTCGCACTTGCGACCATTCGACCAACATGTGTAGATTAAATATATTCCAGCGAACTTATACCTCTAAGGAAAAACTGACGTGATATCATGTATATCATATAGGTACAGATATAAGTTGGTAACAAAGTTTCGACCCCAATTTATGACCAGCAGTACCAATGTTTCCAGCTCATAGGAGGCAAACGAAACTTCTGGAAACTTTCTCTCACTCGATAACTCATGTAACATGCTATATGCATGTGTACCTCTAAGATTATTAGTTAGTCTGTGGTAAAAATAGTAGGAACGTCCGGAATTTTCTTCTTAAACTTCTTAAGTTAAGTCCTAAATCGTAAAGTCAAAATCTATGGATATTTTAATATGGTCGATAAGGTACAGATGTAATTGGATCTAATTATATTATTGGAAATGGTCCGAAAAGTATTTAAAAGAATGGATAAAGTGTTTAAATTATCTATACATATAATAAAATTATAACAACTCCATGTCTGTACATTACAGATATTTAAGAAAAAATAAGATGGGGGATCTTTATTCAACCAATAGAAGCGAAAAACATGATTTAAAAAATTTTTGTCTGTCTGTCTGTCTGTCTGTTTGTTGTTCGCTTTTCACGCAAAAACTACTGGACGGATTTTGATGAAACTTTTTTTGTTATATAGCTATTAGTCCTCGCTAACATATAGGCTATCCTTTTTTTGGAAATTCGCCCTTTAAGGGGGAAAAAGGGGAGGAGTAAGTTTGTATGAAACTCCGTCAGTTTTGAAGCTAATTCGATTAAAATTAATATTCGGCTATTTGGTTACAAATTAAGAATGATGCAATGAGGATTTTTGGAAAATATGCCTAATAGGGGCTGAAAAAGGGGGTAAGTTTCCATGAAACTCCGTTAATTTTGAAGCTAAATCGATGAAAATTAACGCTTTTTACGTGAATTGCCCTTCGTTTTGTGACATTTACCTGTTTAAAGAATCATAATAATAATAACAATAAGTCCGCAAGGCAGCTTTACGCCTTCCAAAGGTCCGGGACCCTGTGGTCCCGTGATTGTGTTAATAACAATAATAACATAAGCTGGGAGTACCTCCACGCGGTGAAGGCGGTAACAGTTCAAGTGGTAGATCAAATGGATGTTACAAATTACCCGGTTGAATTTTTAAACTCTCTCGCTGCACCTGGACTCCCCGCACATAATATTACTTTAAAAGTAGGCATTCCCATAATGTTGCTTCGTAATTTAACACCCCTAAGCTGTGCAATGGAACTCGGCTAAAAGTAATTGCACTTCGAAGTAATATCATAGAAGCCAAAATTCTCACGGGTTGTGGATCTGGTGAAGTAGTATTTATACCACGCATACCGCTAATCCCAAATCATTTCCCATTTCAATTTAAGCGCGTGCAGTTTCCCGTTACTCCATGTTTTGCGATGACCATTAACAAGTCACAAGGTCAGACACTTCGAGCTGCTGGTGTCGATCTTAGGACGAGCTGTTTTTCACACGGACAGCTTTATGTGGCTTTCTCGCGTGTCACTAGCTCCGATAATTTGTTTGTATTGGCTCCTACAGGTAGAACATCAAATGTGGTGTATAAAGAAATTCTTTAGGCTTATTGCGATGTATTTCGACGTTCGGTATGGTGGAAGTACAAAGTGTCCTGATCAACATATATGAGAAGTGGTTATTTAACTGGCATGCAACACCTTCACTTTAAAAACATACGGAAATGACTCTATTATAATAGTTTTTTATCTTCTGTTGGCGCATTAACATCTCTTGGCGAAACGGAGTTCGCGGGCACCAGCTAGTTGTTTATAAAAAAATACAATAAACAATTTTATAACGGACATTGGGCCCATATAAATTTTTGTGATTTACCTTATACAAATTTTACTTAATTTATACATGTCGTTATCATTAGAGAGATATACAATATACAATAACAAATAAAATTGCAAAGAAAAAAAATATTCTGAAAAGAAATATCACACGCTAATGTTCATCCCTCATAAACCTTACTATCCCAATAAATCTTGCATTCGTGTGCAAGTAGTCTAATATTATTTTATCATATTTCCTGTTTGTTCGGCAAGAGGAGGAAAAAGTCCAGTGATAAGTAAATAACCCCCACTCGTCATAATAATTGATTTACATGCGAATTCATTGTTATTTCTGTTTCATTGGACTTGCTTTGTCAGTGCGATTGTGAAGAATGTTCATCATTGTTGTGATAGGTTGATGGATTTATTATTTATATATTTTTCAAAGACTATGTATAAGGCATACTACATACACAATTTAATTAGATACTCCCACATCACATCAACAGCCTATAAGTGACCATTGTTGACCAAAGGCCTCTTCTCACACGGGGAAGGTTTGAGCATTAATCACCACGCTTGCTCAATGCGGGTACTCTAAATAAGTGTAACAGGCGTTACACCATACGGGCTCCAGAGCAGGTCTAATAAGAGGACTCAGTGCTACTTATCGGTGCTGAAGATGGCCACCGGGGTGATTTTAGTGAGGTAAAAATCCCACACTCCCTAGTCTTTCTGCCTAAAAGCTGGGCGCCTTTTGAAAGTTTCCCCCGTCATAAAAAAGATAAGTACTCTAAATACGTATAGCGTCCCAAAACGGAGATATACTAGACATTTTAAAAGAAAACCCGACAAAAAAAATAACTACAATGATTAATGATTTCAGTATTATTAAGGAAGTATTTTATTTCGATATCTATGCCATGTAGCACCAATATTCGCCAAAACTCTTAAAGAATTGAGAGGCCATTTAAAAAGAAATCACAAGCACAAAAGCATAACCAATTTAATGCTATAAAAGTAATATTGACCTTACCACGTCTAGTATAGACTCCATATTTCCTAGACCTGTACCTAGGTACCCTAACGTGAGGTAAAATGTTCCAAACGTCAGGTCAAAGTGTGCTCACGTTACACGGGTCGCTGGGTTTAGAAACATGTATTTAAACTCACATTTTCAAGGTGGGTCGGTTGTCCTACGAAAGATGTGCGATAGCTATACGAAATGGTGATAAAAAGATATAGTTTCTTGGTGTTTTTTATGCAGATCTTATTACATGAGGAAGAATGACTATACTCACCTGCATTTTACATATTTTTTTCATTCTAGAACTTTATTTTTAGTTTCAATGTAAGTTCTCCACAGACTTGAGTCCGTGCCTTTACAATTTTTCTTACTCAAAAACTCTACATCTACTTAACACCCTGCAATTTTTTGGCCATCACAGTCCTCATCGTTAGATCATGTTATCAAAGTTTACTGCTTAACTTAAGCCTACGCACTAACAACATCTTTTTTATGAGAAAGTCATCCAATTACTTCGCCCGCATTGGGCGAGGCGAGAAGAAGTGTCAAACTCTTACTGACTAACACCACCCCGTTCCTACTACTGCTCTCCGAGCCGGAGCCCCGGTAACCCGCTAGGTAGTCCGCAGCTCCGGATCAACAGTGCTTAGATATTTATTTTTTTTAGCACTTATAGCATATATCTTGCAGTATGCCTCTAACCTAACTGAGGCAGTTACTTTATAGCAAAGTTGTGTAATTACGGTTCGCGCCGACCATTTAACGTTTAGTGAAAAATGTAATGTACGTACATGGGTACCTCTCTAGCAAAACTTACGCACTTACACGGCCATTTATTGTAGTTACGTTATATGTATGTATGTGTAGTTTAGCTTCTAGGTTTCTCGAATAGCTAGGGTTATATTAAAGCTTTTAAATGCTGCAAAAACTTTAGACCGTATGTTTTCTCATATTTCTTTCACCCTGATGGAGAGGCAAATATAAACATTAGAGAACATAATATCACTGTACATTGTACACCGATTTTTAACATTTATATTATTAATCCCATGTAATAGGGTGTAAACCTACTGCCATATTGTTTTTAGACATTGCCCGACACTTTGATTTTCTCCTATGTTGTGCAAGCGTTTACAATAATACAAGTTCACATTATACAGCTTCAGTAATATACTGGAGCACAATTCCAGACTCCATGCTACTACTGAGAAATTTTCGAAAAACCGAAAAACGCCCTGCAATTATTTTAACCGACCCATCGAATCTGAGACCCCTTGCCCGAAACTCGCACTTGAATTAATCCCACACAAAATGTGTACAAACCACTATCTACATATGGAAAATGACTACCCCTAGTGATTTCATACAGGTAATTAAACACATGACAAGGATCAATAATCGTCATTAAATTACATCCTTTAATTACACAAATCAGTATCCTAGATCAATTCAATTAATTTTAACCGTTTTAATTTAACTAATTAACGATGAGAATCGAAAACTTTATACTTAAGTACGTACAAAATGTCTGACAGACTTATAATAAGTTTAATACTTATTAATTATAATTTGGTAGGCGTTAATTGGCGAAGATTTGAATAAATTGACTAGATTAAATAATTAATTATTGTGTAATGAGGTGTTGTTATTAAAATGGAATTAAATTAATTATCATGGTAATTATGCTGTACTGTAAATGTAAAGCGATCTCGTGCCTTAGTACGAGAGAACGAAAACGAAACGAGAGCGCGTTCGGCGCTCTAATTGGCCGGCGCGAATGAACCAACCAATCAGTACTCTTAGTGTGAGTTTTGCTTTACATTTTAATTTTCTTCTGAGGAGACGAATTTAGACTGTTGTTACAGTTTGTCATTATCATTGTTTCATTATTATTTTTTGCGTAAATCAGTACAGTATCTATGATTACACTGAAACTACGAAACGGATTTTGATAAAATTTGATATACAGTACAGACAGGGTATACTAGCTAACTTGGGTGACGGGAACGCGGGCGAAGCCACTGGCAGAAGCTAGTTTCAAATTATATTTTCAAAGCCTGATAAGAGAACTAAATAGTAAATACAGAAACTTCAAAGTATAAATGAAGCGAACTAGTTAATATCGTTATTAGATATCATTTGTAAATACGACAACTTTGTCCCATTGCGTTGTGTAAATATGTAAGTTTAGATCAGGGACGGATTCTACATTCACCTTAACTTTTTTCTCGAATCTTTGTAGGTACGGCTCCTTATTCGCCTTGAACAGAGGAAACTATTTTAACATTGAGATGCTAGGAACGTATGACACATTAAATACGTTGTCGGTATTTCAGATAAAACACAATAATATTCTGTTTACGATTGATGATACAAAAATCTACTAAATCTAATTGCTTTGACTTTGACTTTACTGCTCTAAGCTAGAAAAATCATCATTAATATAACGAATTTGCAAAGGAACAATACTGAATAAAACCCACCTCGTTCCCACACTTGCTTTTCGAGCCGGAGCCCCGGTAAACCCGCTAGGTAGCGTAATACCAGTACCTACAAGTGAAACACAAAATGTATTTCAAAATTCCAAATCCAGCCCCGTACACAAGTTAGTTCGTAAACTTCATTCAAATAACTTGTCAAGGCTCGGATACCGGTTAAATTTTCAAACCGTTATTATGTACTTGTACGCAAAACCTTTACATTGGGTATTTTCATAAAGGTTTTTTCGGATTAACCGGTTTAGAGCAATAAAAACCGGTTAATACGACGCACATCAAAGAAACGCCGCGCGCTGTTCAGCTTATTTCAATAATAATATTTCAACGCGTGTACCGGCATGCCCATCGTCGAATAAACCGGTTAATTTAGGTTAAAATAAAGTTCTTTAATGTTCACGTTCTTAAGAAAAGTTCGGAGGAAAACCGATATAAACCGGTATTAACCGGTATTTTTTAAACCGGTTCCGAGCCTTGCTTGTAACTGCTGATTATTGTTGACATGACGGTAGAGCGGGTTGTGTAATCAAATGATTCAGTTTTACTCATAACTCAATAGAAGATCGGCGTGAAACAACGCCAGCTTAATGTTTCAGCGCGTGAGTGCGTACAGACATTTTATTGAACATTTAAGTACCGTAGAAAACTTTAATATATTTTTTTAATTAAACTCATCGAATCAGTAGCATCACAGTTTTTTACAATAACTATCGTGAGACATATGAGAAAAGCTCTACTATTTTCGAGTTACAGAGGGACTATTCATTATGAGCAAATCAAAACTAGTCTAATGTCCTCTGTGACTCGAAACTAGTAGAGCTTTTCTCCATTAATGTACACGAGTAAATCGTGATTTTTAGTTAATATAACATCTCAATTATTCTAAGTTTATTACAAGGCTGACTAATTCATATACCTAATTATTAGTGTTGTTTCTGTAGGTATCATTACAGCAGAAAAGAATATTCTCAGTACCTAAAAGGTCATAAACTCAGACAGTAGTCGCAGGTTAAACTCAACTAACCTCAAATTAATTACGAGAAGGTTAGAACACCGCTTTGTTAAACCCTACACTTCAACAGCCCCCGTGTACTTTGTAAAACAATTAAACTTTCGATCTCTAACAAAGTTTAAATTAAAATTTCTACCTCTTCTCAATCGAGAAGGGTTTAAAACAAACATCTTTTGGTGAAATAAAGCAGAATATTGTTAGCATAACTCTCTGTCACGCTATCATACTAATATTATAAATGTGAAAGTTTGTTTGTTTGTTTGGATGTTTGTACGTCAAACATGCTGAAATAAATGAACGGATTTTGATGTAATTTGGTATGAGTTGACTTGGGTGATAGGAAGTTGGAATAAGCTAGTAACTACATATATCTTAATTGTCACTAATCATCATCATCAGCTGGAATGCATCCATTGCTGAAATGAAGTCCGTCGTCCGTCCGTCCCTCATAAAAAAGGATTAAAGCAATCCTCATATTTGGCAGGCAGCTTGGATAACAGACGACACTGTTATTTAAAATCTCCATCTACCATCTACCAATACTACTTCAGCCACCTTATCAAATTCCAAATCCTGACTAACTTAATCAATCGATTACTCAACCCAAAAAAACCCAGCAGAAAAACAAAACTAATAACATTAATATTTTTAATGAATACGCTACCAATAATCCTTGGATCCCGGCACGCCCCGAAACTAATTGCAATAGCTGCTTTAAGAAAAGGACGGTCATCCTGCGTCCTACGCTAATACGTGCGCAAAATCATTAATTATCCTCAGCCAATCGGATCTCTTGAAATCTTTTCGCTGCTACCTTTTACGGCTATCCGTAAAGGCACGGAACAGGGCTAAAGCGGAATTGGGGGCAAAATCATGTTTAAGTAAACCTTATTTGCAGTGGAAACTTAATTAATTGGAGTAACATATTTGTTTTGTAACGCATCTTGATGAAGGTATGGTTATAAAAACTTGAATGAGGTGACTTATTGATGTCAAGGTTTGATTAAAGATTATATCAGAGTTATACTAGCACTGCCAGCGATGTGGTGGTATACCCATACACCAATACATCAATAGGGTAATAACCCAAGTCAGCTCATACATAAATTTCATCAAAACCCGTTCAGTAGTTTCAGCGTGAAATGAAAACCACATAAGTATATCCTCTAATATAATTTCTCCTCTTGTCCTTTTTTTAAGGGGAGAAAATCATCCAATGTCTTCTCCCGCCTTAGGCGTGACGAGAGCGAGTTTAAGACTCTTACTGACTAAAAACCACCCCGTTCCTAGTCTGCTTTTCGAGCCGGAGCCCCAATAAATCCACTAGGTAGTCCTCCGGCTCCTCTAGTCCTTGCTGTAATATAGTACGTCCCTAAGTCTCGATTTCACAGCCGCCGCCAAACTTTCCCTTTGTCGTCTAAAAAGTTGGAGTACACAAACTTTTTCATCATTACGAGCTATTTCACGTACTGAGTACAGAGGTACAATGTTTTAAAAACAAAACGAATTTTCCATTTGGATAAGGACCTCTCTAATGCAGAAACAATTGTACCTTACCTTGAAATGCTGAGTTAAGAAGGTTTTGGAAAAGATTTATTTGGCTTTTGTATAAGTAATTAGTTAGGCGTAAAGATATTGTTCGTAATTCATGCTTTTTCCATAAAAGAAATATATATTTTTATCACCATCTTACTTAGGTGTAATTCAGTAGCAGCATGACAGTCGCCCCGTCGTGCGTCGCGGAATGCTGCTAATGATCCAGCATGGCTTGAAACTAGTCGAGTTCCTCGTTAAATAATTACGTCAGCAAGCCGAATATATTTTGTCTCCAATTGACGTCACTAAATATTTGTTCTTTATTCAAGAAACAAACTCTTAAAAAATCCAACTTAACAACAAAAAAGAACACCGATCGATAAAAAAAGAGAACCTCCTCATCCGTACATATCTCGTTACTCAAACTGAACCACGCAATATTTCGAATCTTCGCTCCACTATTAGTATTCCACGTCGGTCCGACGGAGATAAACCCCTCACATAAGATAAAATGTCTTTATATTTCAAAAATGTATACTTACTTACGTAAGAACCTTAGGAAAGATTGTCAAAAATAGCCCTTATAGCAGTCTGTTTCAGTCTGGTGCTTTCTTTTTAAAAACGTGTTGGATTACCTCAAAGTACCTGGTACTCAAGGTACCTGTATTTAGAAAAAGGTATTCTTAAAAGATATTAATGTTTTATTCGGAACGCAATTCTTGGTTGTAGGAGTTGTAGGTATATATTTCCAATTTGGATTGTGTTTTCTTATATCTCTGTTATACGTGGAAATCTTCACCAGGCTTGTTCTTTAAAAACCGTGAGGACTTTTGTATTATTTATAAGCAGCTGGTCTATGAGCCTACACTCCACAAGAGTTTGTCATTAAGACGCAATCCGGAACGGCGATCCTAACGGGTTTACCAGGACTCTGGCTCGAAAAGCAAGAGTAGAAACGAGGTGGTTTTTAGTCAGTTAGAGTTCCCATTTTGCCTCACCCAAGGTTCCCACCTCATTCGAAGTCATTAAATAATTTTACCCCGTCAAAAAAAAAACAAACGCGTCATGAATGAGTTGGTGTTTTAATCTTCAATTAGCAACGCCTCAATTACAGCCAACAATATTTTACAACGCCAATAATTATCCTCTAACGACTTAATTAGCTGACAAAAGGTCACAATACCCCTTTAACATTAGGTAATCCATTTAACTTTACTAATTAACGGCCACACCACGTGTATGGAGACCTTCACATAAAAATAGCCGACAGTATAATTGAAATGCTTAAAAACGGACTACAGTTAGACCTTCAGCTTTCAACGTACATATGTCCGTGACATCCACGTGTTTGTTACCATCCCGCTTTGGCATCGATCGGTAAAACGAACATAGCCTCTGAAAATAAAATGGCTATTTTCGCGACCCTCGCGTGTCTTGACCTCTGCGGGTCAGATCGCAGATCACCGACAATTTGTCGGATAAATGGATAATAGGTATTATATATAGGCTATTTCATACGGTCATTTTAATGCGGATGCATTATATGCACGCAATGTCACTAAAAATACAGATATATTAGCTATCAGCGCTTTTCCATAGTTTTAAGTTTGTAAACTATTCTGACTCTAACTAAACTGTATTGATGTTAGACAATGTATGAGTCTGACTATCAGAGTAAAATTGGTCTGGCATGGCCAAAGTTTAGCAGATTGGATCAAATAAAGTTTTGCGACAGCGTGTAGACTGTAGACAATATTTTTGGATCCTTATTGAACGAGTATTTTTGTAAGGAAATGTTTGCATTTGTGTTGAAGTTTGTTAGTTCTTTGTTTTATTTTTGACACAACCATAGTCATTTGTACGTGCCTATTCCGGAGCTGCGAACTACCTAGCGGGTATACGTGGCTCCGGCCAATAAGGAATATTGAACGGGGTGGTTTTTAATCCAGTACGGAGTCTGACACTTCTCTCTCCTAGAGAATTCTTTGGATGAGCCCCTTCACTGAAAACAGCCATACATACATCATACCTGCAAACCCAGTACCTAAGTATACGTGGTTCAATTGGAATAAACTCCAATTTGACTTTGACTCACGTGCTAATAATAGGACACTAAACAATGTCAATAAAGAAATGTTAACGTATACCACAACACAAATTGTTATAATCCCTTCCATTTCGAACAGGTAACCAGACAATTAATCATACTCGTACATCCTAAATCGAAGGACCATGAAGCTAATCCCAAACACATCCGTGGAAACATGCTCAATGAAACAGGTATTGGAACAAACCCAATTGTAATCTTCGAATCAGAAATGGATTAATTTTCGGTTACTAAGCTCCGTGGATAATAAAATTTGGAAATTTCTCCGGCTATTTTTGGCGTTTGTATAAAATTAGATTGTTTTTTTTTATTTCTCATTGCTGACTATTTTTGGACACCTAACAGAACAAGGAAGGGGTTAGTTTAGAGTTTAGGTGCTACCTCAACCTAGGTGGCTTTTAAATAAGTAAAAGATAGTTTAAGGGTTATTGGTGAAAAAGGCGATAAATCTTTGGTGTAACAAATTATTTTCAACAAAGTAAAAGAAGCTTAACTGACTCTTAACGTTTCAAGGAAAACAAGCCTTTATTACAAACCAATCAGAAACTATATCCACCACAAATCCTCTGCTCTAAATCTACCTTCAGAACTACCCAACACAAGCAACTGCCACCTTATAAAGTTCCTATAAGTAAACTCTAAACACGTTTGCACCTTCATTTCCCTCGCCAGGTGTTATAGGAAGCTGAGGTAGATTACATCAGTGGGAACGAAATAAACTCGATTGGCTCGCGTTGGCAAACCAATTTACAGTAGAAATGTTGGCTGGAATTATTTTAAAACACTAGCTTTACGCCCGCGACTTTACACGCACAATTTAAATAGATTTTTTTGTTAGACACAAATGGTCCGCATGCCAATTACGGCTTTCTAGCTTGAAGATAGCGGAGTGCTTTGTACGAATTTCCATCCCCCATTTAAGAGAAGTGAGAAGTGTAAATGGGATAAAATAGTAGCCTATATCAGTCTCCATCCCTTCAACTATCTCCATTTTAAACAATCACATCAATTCTTTGCTCCATTTTGCCAGGAAAGACGGACAAATAAACAGACACACACACTTTCGCATTTATAATATTAGTATGGGTTATGTTCACACAGCACAGCACCTACGTGGCTTCCATTTCAATTTCAAAATTGAAATCCTTTCCGATGGTGAAATTATGATTGAAATTAATTTCTCTCAGTATGTAATCTGGGTTTTACGTTAAAATATATTTTGGTTTCGTTGGCTACATTCCCTTGTATTTTATGGTTTATTTCGAATGAGGAAGTCAAATGGCCACAAAAATTGTGGTTTAATTAATAGGATTTTTTCTGTTATCCTTTGGAAATATTCTTTAGAATTTCTAAATATGTGTCTACTAAGTGTCTATTGTAATGCCTTAATCTTAGCAAAATCATATACTTGATCAATAGGCTAAGGGGACTAAGGGGGAGGCCTTTGTTCAACCAGGGACGTCTCTCGGCTGATGATGATGATGATCAATAGGCACCAAGTTTTAAAGATGTTCCACTATAACAAACGCCTTCAACAAATCGATAAAAAACAAATCACACAATAATAGAAATATTACAAGTTTGTATTGAAAAAATAACCATTCTTGACGGGATCCATTAAGACCTAGTATTGGACAAATCTCCTTTATACTACATAAATGACATCGACCAGTACAGCGTTGACAGCTAAATATCCCATTTTATTACTTTTCCTATACTTTTGAATAAAGAAAAACATTCCACGAAATACATGATCATATTGGCTAAAAATCTTCCAAGGAAAATTTCGAGGCAGACCAAACGTATGTGGGAATTGGAATCTACGTACGTATTTTCTCAATTTCGTCTTCTATATACTCGTCTTTAGTTACATCGTGTTAAGGTTCATTTTCCTTGTGTTGCGGTTTGTTAGAAACGGGAGCAATATCGGGGTATATTTGCACAATTGACATTATGGTTCTGTCTCTAGTTTCTGATATTTCCTCGGCGTGTCATCTTCAAGGTTTGTTGGTATTTGTTACGTTAGTATAGCATATCATATCGCTTGATTTTCTTCGAATTCGTAAATAGTGATTTATATTTAGTTCACCCACTTTTATACATTTATTATTGGCCACATTGCAATAGTGGTCTTGCTTATTGCCATTGGCCACAATTTGCAATTTGACTTGCTGACTTATTTATAGACTAGAATTCCAAAATTAGTATTTATATTAGTAATGATGAGAATCTCAGTAGTTTACTGACTGCTAAGGTCTACTCAATCTGGTCCACACAAATACCTTATGATTAATACAAGAATCATGTTTGCCACAATTGGATCTCTCATATACCTGCTAAAATAATAAAGTCCTAAGTTCTAAGACAACACTCATCAGCATCACCTAATTTAAAAACCCAATAACAAATCCCTACTAGGAATCAATCTCAAGCACTTCTCAGTAAACGCACGGCAGCCATGATGCAATGTTTATGTTTTAAGTCTTACAAACTGTCTGGAGCGATGTGATCGATAGTCCCAGCCGGTGCCCCAAGCGCCTCAGGCGATACACCCCTTATTTTGACGCCCTCAGCAAAAACCATCTGTTCAATACCAATACCAATGCCAAGTTGTTTGTTTACACTTCTCGTAGTAGCATTCAACTGTTTCTTGTGATTTGATACAAATATTACGATACTTGACACCTTGTTGAAAGTTTTAATTTAGTTTTGATATTGTGGTTTCTCTGATTTGAAAAAGAAAAGAAAATGGTGGCCTAAAAGAAATAAGTCCGGTTAACATTTAGAAAAACAGGACATATTTTTTTAAATTTGATCGGTCGACGATTGGCCGTTATCTCGCCTAATGGTAAGTCATGATGCGGCCTACGATGGAGCACGTCTGTCTATAATCAACATATTTACTCGGGCTTTGAAGATGCCATCAAAAAACACAGACTCCGGCAAGGAATTCCACTCCCTAGCAGTTCTGATGAATCTGTGATGTATTACGATATTATATGGTTGTTGTACCTTTAGTTAAAAGCAGAAACTACAAGTGATTTGCTGATTTGAGATGTAAATTCGTGTATTTAGGTACAAGCAAACATTAAATACCCATTAAAACCATTACTACTCCTAGATAGAGTAACAACACTCACTGAATATAGACTTATGAATAGTAAAACCCTTTTAAGCTGAATTTGAATTTCACTAACGTTATAGGACTAAAAGCAGAGCTGGCTAAAAGGGGTATCTTGTGAGCCTTCAAGGCATAATAAACATAGTAGTATTATGACAAGTTAAAAAAACATAAAGTGATACTTTGGTGTTTCAATTCTGCGGACTGCCTAGCGGGTTACGGCGCTCCGTTTCAAAAAGCAGGAGAAAGAATGGGGTGATTTTTAGTCAGTAAGTCTGACACTCCCCCTCGTCTCGCCCCGGGGCGAAAGAAGTCATTGGATGATTTTCCCCCGTTAAAAAAAGGGTTCCGATTATACATTTTGCAATACGCAACTCTAAACAACTAAGGGGGATCCTTTGTTCAACAGTGGACGTCTTTCGGCTGATGATGATGATGAAGTATAAACATAGTATAAAATATATAACTCCAAATAACTTATTCTTACATACAACAATATTCCATCCAATGGTTGTCTGGAAGAAATCACCTTTGTGTGATAAGACCGCCCATTGTACGCATATTACTTAAAATGTATGTAACCTAGGCTACTTAAATGTGTAGAACAAAGCATATAATATATAAATAACACAAAAGTAGATAATCTTAATTCTCAAAATCCCGTAAATTTCGTCTGACAGTTGTCTGTTGTTTCGCCCGACAAGGACGTAGGAAAAGATCAATGCGTTTAATTTCCCCGGAGCGAGCGGCCGCATTTAACATCGTTACGTTAACCATCCTTGGAATCTCTTCCTCGATCCGACACGGGCTATTGTTATTCAATTATTTGATACTGCTGCTATTTTTTATATCTTTTTAACTGAGTTAAAAGAAAAGAAGGTTCTCAGTTTGACCTGTGTGTATGTATGTATGTTTGTGCACGATTATCTCGCGTTTGGCTGAACCGATTTTGATGCGGTTTTTAGCATAGTACTTTTCAGACTTAGGAGAAGAATTTAGAGTAGCAGTTAGGCTTTAACTTTATACATATTTAGATAGAAGTGCATGATAGGGATCATTGCTTGTTAAAACGTAAATTGCACACCGACCACAACATGTAGTTTTTTTTAAATGGCAAAGTCTTACTACAATTGGGTCTAAGCTCTTAGATCTTAGGTATTAGACTCGGATCCGAAGCTAAGGTAAACGGATCTTCTTTTGTCTAACATTAATACCTACTTAGCATTAACATCATCTTGTATAAACCGAGTCATTTATTATTATAACAATATTTAAATGAGCATTAATATTATTTTCCATTTATTTAGGGATGATCAATCGTTTATAATCTATATATTAATACGTGATGCAAAAACTTTGGACCTTTTTACGCAAAGGTACACTTATAGTTTATGTGTAGGAGAAGTTACGAACGCTAATATTTTTCAAAAATAATGCTTATAAAGTACATTAAATCAATAAATAAAACATTACACCATGCATAGTATCTGATCGTATTTGACAAAACGTCAAAATCGATAGACATTGCGATGATATTCTCACGTCTCATATGAATAGAGTTTTTTAAAAGAGTTTGTTTGAGTTTGAGTTAAATAAAAATTATCCTTGAACGTATGTTAAGTGGTATTGTAAATTAAATCGTATATGGTCGAATTTCGACCACTAGGCGACCACTAGTTCTTTGTAAATCTTCAAAGGGGAAAAAATGTTTTCGTGAATTTCGTTTTAAACGGTTTAACGGAGATCATTTCTCAAAAGACGACACTTAAATATTCTGTACAAAATCTAATTAAATACTTACATCATCAGCCTATAAGAGGCTACTGCTGGCCAAAGGCCTCTTCTCATACAGAGAAGGTTTGAGCATTAATCACCACGCTTGCTCGCATTGAACACTTAATCTGCAATATTCCAAAACCATGAAATCCGATGTAGATATTTAATTAATAAAACTAACATTAAATTATTTTAGAATAATATATGTCTAAATAATTTGACGAGGATTTAATCAACACATGTATCCCAATTCCACTGCAACGATTGTGGTTTGCATTGAATTCAATGGATAAATTAATATTTTAGATAAGTATTAATGCTAAATGTGATTTTCATTTTACAAATCGAAATATAACATTATCTGCTGTTCGGTTTTAATAAAGCTATCGCATCGTTGATAATCGATTCGAAAATAACCAGATATACGATACAGGGTAACCAATAAACCCGTACGCTTAAATTAACTAACCAAACAAACTCTTTGAAAACTTAAAAGCATTCAAGATACTCAAAGCAACTTGATATTTGACGTAAACATAGGGAATCTATCTTAAAGTACAAACAGTGGCGGAATTCCATCAGGTGAGGGGGGTATCAACAGCCCCCTAAAAGGGTGGTGACATAATACTAAAATTAGGTCGCACACCGTCGAGCCCAAATTTAACTATCAAATTTCTGTTTAACACCCCCCCTTGATCCAGGCTCTTCAAACAACTCGGTACGCTATCTACCACGTGTATACGCTTTCGAAAATTTCACGCCCGTCTCCATACAACTCGGTAATCAATCAAGGATGTGTAACTTTGTATGATGAATAAGTTACGTTGAAAAAAATCTTGTTTCTTATCCCTACACATAGTGCAGATTTTTTTATGGTAAGTATAAGCCGGTAAACGAGCAAACGGATCACCTGATGGTAAGCAATCACCGCCGCCCATGGACACTCGTGCGTTGCCGGCCTTTTAAAGGTTAGGAATTTAAGACATGATGGGGAATCAGAAATTGGGAAGCGGCATTTAGTTCCGGTAATCTCACTTATACAGCGAAACATAACGTAAGCGTTGTTTTACGTCAGTTTTCTGTAAGGTCGTGGTATCACTGCGGTCGGGCCGGCCCATTCGTGCAGAAGCATAGCTCTCCCATACTTAAAGTGACACCCATAAACTGACCTTCGACCATGACCGGGAAGGCACTCTTGAACGTCAAAGCAAATATTACAATATAAAGAAAACAAAATCGCTGTCTGTCGGTCAGACCCTAGTAAAGCTATTTGCTCGTTCCAAAGTGTAGATTCCTATGGAGAAGAACGATCAAGAAACGCCTAGGTTGCCCTTTTTCAATCAGGTTCACAAAGCAATACTTGGTTACATCGTTTCGTTAGAATAGATATAGAATAGATAGAACATGATAACTTGGTATTGTTTAGCTTCATGAGCAGCCGTGTATGTAGTTACATGTGTTGCTGGCCTCGTAAAGTTTAGGAAGGTAGATGGTAATATTGTTTGACAAACTGTTTTGTGTTTGGCATTGTTTCAACGAACTTTTACATTGGTTTTGACAGGCCGTGTAGGTCGTAGGCACACTGTACAGTTGTCGAGTCGTGTGTGGGAGGCTCTATTACATCCCGCTAATATTTGCACGGGTTTTCATATTTGTTCCGAGCAAGATTTTTCTGTGTACAGTTGTACACTGCTACTCGTATGTGGTTCGTTTCGTATTTGTTTTTAGCATTCGCGCAATATGTTGTGAGGTTATTTGTATCGATTGTAATTTTATTGAATACTTCGATGTAAATGGTTTTTTATAATAACTATCGTGAGACATACTAAGTTAAAAAGTTAAGTAAAATCACGGTTTACTCACGTAAATTAATGGAGAAAAGCTCTACTAGTTTCGAGTCACAGAGGGACTCTTCATCTTGAGCAGCGTGCACAGACGCGGCGACGTCGCCTTTTCTCCGTTAACGTCGTAAACCTAGGTTTTAGTTAATTTTTTTTGATTGGCAGATTTAAATTAATACATAATTCATAGAAACCTTATTCTTAATTTGGTAAAGATGTACAAAAAGTACTTTAAAATTGCTAAGTAAGTCTAATCCTTTCAACAAAGCCGGTAAATAAAACTATTTCTATATACCTAAGCCGATTATTCATGCTCTCATGAAGGCTAAGAAGCTCTTGAACAAAAACTATCTTAGTTGAAGGATAAGCAATCAATACAAGTATACTTTAGGTAATTCTCTCCGTTCCTTTGTTCGGTAACAAGCCAAGTTGGGGCATATACTTAGTAGTTGTTAAGTGAACTGACATCTTAAGTAGGAATGCGGAAAGTTTCAACGTGATCGAAACTCGGGTTATATGTTCCTGAAGAAATATGTATGCTTAACAAGCTTCTGCTACGGGCATCACTCGCATTCCCATGGGATAAAAGAATATCCTACTACCGAAGTCAGCTCGATAATTAGTACCAAAAGTATACAAATTGTGAAGATTTCGATCGACATTAAAAATAACTAATCATTTCAATCCTAATAATATAATCCACACTAATTATAATAAATATAAAAGTTTGTTTGTTTGAATGTTGTTTTATGTCTGTCAATCACGCTAAGTGATAGGATCATTTTTATCCCAAGGGAATGCTGACAAAGCCGCTGGAAGACGCTAGTGTCTAATAGTCTAACCTACTTACCTTAATCTAAACATTAACTTACATTTACCAAAGTTCAGAGTTTGCTACCCGCACTAACAATTCTCTGTGATTTTAGGTACAAATACGGATTTTGATGAAATTTCTAGGCAAAGTCTTATATCTTTTCAAGAAGTACTATTCAGGCTAATCCGTCTTTTTTCTTCGTAAGATAATTCAACTAGGTTAAAATTGTAACCTAAAATACTCAATAGAAAAAAGACGTTCTTTGTTAACTCAGACAAAAAATATCGTCAACTTGTAAGTGAAGAGTTGTCATTAGCTCAATTTCAGACTTCTATCTATTGAGTATTAAGAAATGGGAGCATCGAAACATATCCAGCCAAACATTAGCAGTTTTTTATCTAAGTAGGTAACTGTTGGAAGAAAATCTGAAAAATTCCAGTATATCAAAAACTATACATACAGCACTTCCCGTCTCGCTGAATAAGCTGACAGCCGCCATATTTTATAATAAACCCAGTTATGCCGATAGCAGTACACTGTACACAGACCGGCGAAAAAATTATATAAACTTTAACAAAAAACACCAAACGTTGCGATGTTTTCTATAAATCTCGCTTCGTTTTGTTTATTTTGAAAATATTCAGGTTTTTTCTCGTATAGAAACAACTACAGGTGGATGCCATGTAAATATTTATGTTATTATTATTTTATATGCACGTCTGAACGCGTTTATCGTGTGAATTACGATCTAATTTTAAGAGTTAAAATTAGAACTGTTCCGACCGGCGCAGTGTGGCGAAGTTAGTTTAATAATTTTGTGTACGGTGTCTATTTTTATTGTGGACTTAAGTGGCAGTTTTATGTTTTGTTATTGTAAAACTTTCGGTAATTCGGTTGGTTAAAAATGTTTATATTTTATATACGTAGATTGTTTGTATTCGATTTGCAATGGCAAGTTCTTATGTATATTTGCTTATCGAGATAAATAACTATAAACCTTGATGACTGATGATAACTTTAGGGTGCAGAGAGGAAGATGCGCAGCTCGAGTATGCGATGTATCGATAGGGGGGAAGCCATCCATAGCACACATCCACAGCACGCATCATTGGCACGTATCTTTCCATATAAAATACATACAGCTGAGTCCGTTTTATCCAGTGCTAAGCTATGTGTACCAATGAATATGATTGGTGGAAGCCAAACACATCTACAGCAACGTAGCATAGCACATCTCTGGTGGAAAAGCACAAGATCTCGATCATTAGGCCAGCCATTTAAAAATAATGCCTGTCAAATTAGTTACAAAGATTGAGATCCATTCTTTTATCCGATTATTCGCTTGAATCGTGATAATTTCTCTCTCGATTATAGACCTATTACCGTGCTTCTTCAAAAATATCTTTAGAAATAAGAATTTACGTTCTAGTCCATTTGTAACCGCTGAGAATTGTCATTAGGCAATGCTCTGGGACTAATAGCTGGGTCGTTAGTCTAGAAATCTTGAGTGGGCTGCTCAGCATGAGTTGAGCGAAGTAACTCAGTTTAAAATGTATAGGTACTTTATTATAATATCTGTTATAATAGATGCTGCCAAAACAACTTCAATGCGAAAGAAATAAACCTTTTTTTTTTAAATCATCCAATGCCGTCTCCCGCCTTGGATGAGGCGGAAGGGAGTGTCGGACTGTTACTGACTAAAAACCAGTTCCTTCTTCTGCTTTGAGCCGGAAACCCGGTAACCTTTTACTTTGTCCGCAGCTCATATTCGTCGTTGAGTGTGCTAATGAATTAGATCGGTTATTCCTTCGAAGAGAATATTGAGAAAATAATCAATCAACTTAATATTAAAGTTTCACCCAGGTACCAATAGGGGGTTAATCTACCATTGGGCACAATTTGCAGACTCCGTTCTTTGGAATTTCAATTAATTTTGTTTGATTGATTCCTTGAGCACGCTAATCTCCGTGGTCAACTACTTGGTCCAACGGACCAGTATACGGAAATTCTATATCTGTATTGTATTTTATGTTGGATAGTCCATTAATCGAGGAAGGTTATAGGCTATAAAACATTAAGCTACGATCAAATGGAGCCGAGCAGAACGAGTGAATCATGTGGAAGTAGCTAGTATTTATTAAGCTTTACCTTCCTTTAACAAATATCAATAGGTACAGTAAACCGATACAATTTTAGAAACAATATGTAATTTCAAAAGGCAATACCCAAACTAGTTCAATTAAAACAGGATCGTCATCAAAATAAAAACAAATGAAACACGCTTCTGTATTGTCCAGAAAGAATTGCTTTGGGGATTTTCTAGCAAATACTATTTTTGAATAACAATTTTTTGTTTGACGTCTTTTTCAGTACACTTAGTACGAGGTTGCTTTACGTTTAACAAATCGAAACGTGAGCGCGTTCTATGCAGCGGAAACGCTTCGGCGCTCTAATTGGCCGGTACGAATGAACCAACCAATCAGAGCGTCGAAGCGTTTTCGTTCAACGTAAAGCTAACTCGTACTAAGGGCACAGATCCGTTTATTATTTTTTAGTACCTAGTCTAGTAATTTTTGGTGTTAGTGACGTTTTGTACTCAAATTCCTGATCAAGTAGCAAGAGGACAGAAATAAACCTAGTGTGGGGTAATGATAAAAAATGGTGTGAAGATCTGTGTAAAAGGTACATAATTATATAATACAGTACAATATTATATTGTCCAAATTTTTTACGCGGACAAATTTCTAAGCACTTCTAACTATAAAACGAAAATTGACACCAAAAGAAATATTTTCTTCCTATCCAATGATTAGCAGCAGAGCGGTAGTATTTCACAGCCGTCTCAGAGAACATAAAACCGTCAGCCTGAGTCTATGAAGATCTATATCACTTGATATATAAAACTAATATCTAGCCCAATGTACTCTTATGTGATTGGGAAAAAAACTTCTTTACAGTGAGTTATGATGGTAAAATCGCGAACCCGCATAGAGCAAGCGTGGTGATTAATGCTCAAACCTTCTCCGTGCGAGAAGAGCACAGCCTTTGAGCAACGGTGGCTACTTACAGGCTGTTGATGTGTGTGTGATGTGATGATGATGAAAAGCAAGTATATAAATTGATTTCGAGCTTATATTATTAAAGTTTGTATGTTTGTTTATTGGTACTCCTTCACGTCAAAACAGCTTAAGGGATCGGGATGAAATTTGGAACAGAGTAAGATTATGGTCTAGCATAACACATAATAGCTAATACAGAAGACACATAGGTAATCATTATTAGTTTGTTTTCGTCGGTTCGCCGAAAAATATTTTTTCATCGTGTCATCAATTTTTGACGTGGTGTTAACCTAAATCTACCTATATACTTTATGCTATTTAACTTCAAACTAAACTACAAAATAAAGTACACTATAAAAACAGAAGAACTAGTCGAAAATGATGACGTCATTAACGAGATGAGCGTCACTAAAACAATGTTTCGCGTGGGATTCTCCAGTGCGTTCCCAAGCTTTGATGTGAGTCGTCAATTGATATTTCAATCAAGAAACGAATGGTAATGTGTCATAAATCATTGGTCGCGTCATTAGCCAACAGTCATTTGAGTCATTACTAGTGGGAGCCAATATTAACAGAGAATCGATCAACAGTCAATATATTGGTTCTTAGAAAAATGATGCGCTTTTGTTTTTTAAGAAAATACGCTCCATGAAAAACGAAAAGGAAAATATGATGAGAAAAATAATCTAGGAATATGTGCTGTGTGTGTGTAACTTCCTGAGTTTTTTAATAATATCACTACTACATATACGTGATAGAATGCAAAAGTGCTATTTGTAATTATTATTAGTATTAGGACGGCTCCATGTTACTGTCCAAGTTACTAGATGATATATCTTGAGTGCATAAAATGTTTCCCGGAGCTGCGGATTGCCTAGCGGGTTACCGAGGCTCCGGCTCGAAACGTACGTTACCCACGTGCATTTTAAAAATTTCAAGTTTATAACAAGAGCACTGTTCATCTGGCTTCTTAAAAATGTGTAGTCTCTACGACATTCGTAGAAGAGTGAGTGCCGTCACTGCCGTATTACTGAAACATACTGAAAAGAAACACCCTTTTCAGTATGTGGTTTTACCTACCGAAAACAAGAACCTCATCAGCCACACATAGTTACAACGAACGACACAATCACCCCAGCAATATCCGTAGCAATATACATATTAATGTAACTCGACAGACACCCCACGGCAAGTGACCTTCCAGCACCAGATCAGATTGACCTTGAGACATCTTCGACGTTTCAAGGACATCCAGCCTGGCTACAGCTAGCCATATTGAAAAGGACACGTCTAGTTGACATTAAGGTTATTTATTGCATGTAAATTAACAATTCAGGCCTATAGCTTTATAGTTCAGACTATAGAAATTAAGTTATGCGAAATTGGTACTTATTGGTTGAAAGGTTACTTGGTAGGTTAGGTTTGGGTGTGATGAAAACGAGGAGAATATTGTAGGAATAGTGGGTGAAGGAAAACATAACCTTTAGTAAGTTAATCTAACTTTATGATGTATCTCCTGACATTTTACCAAATCTGATTAAGTCAGGGCTGACACCAAAACTAGTAGGGAAAAGGCCAGGAAGATTAAATAAACTAATTTCATAATACTACAGACTTTTGGATATCTGCATAAGTGTGGGAGAGCCATGCTTCGGCTCGACCGGAGTGATATCACGGTCTCATAGAAAACCGACGTGAAACAACGCTTGCGTTGTGTTTCGTTGTGTGTGTGAGGCTACCGGAGGCCCAATTACTCCCTTCCCAATCCCCGATTCTCCAACAACCCTTAAATTCCCAACCACCAAAAGGCATCGCACTTGTAACGCCTCTGGTGTTTCGGGTGTCCATGGGCAACGGCGATTGCTTACTATAAGGCGATAATTCGGCTCGTTTACCGGCTTCTACCATAAAAATCACCTTTCATGAAGGTCTAAAATATTACCCTAAACCCGACATAACTCCAGACTTGCCAATTCGCATTATGCATACCAACTACATTATTCACTTCATTATTCAAGCAAACGAATATTTTAGCCTAAAAAATAAAAGAGAAGAACCGCTAAATAAACAACAAAAAAAGAAAGATATTAATAGAACATAAACCCACTTTTTAGGTATCTGGATTTAGTTATTGTTAGAAAATATATTCCGTTGAAGACTCTTAGTAAAATTTGAGATAAAGAAGAACCAAGGACATCTGAAATACGGTGAATGAAGCGTGGATACATTAAACTGTGTACCCTTCATTGTTACATAAATACATACCGCCCACGTACCTATATTTGTGTGTATGTATGTATGTATGTATGGGGGAGGATAGTTAATTAACAGATTACGTACTCGTGTTTAATAATGTTCTTATACGTGTTACAAAACAGTCTTTTGGTATGTCTGTCTGTTTGTTTGTGATAAACCTAGAAATGACTGAACGGTTTTACTTATATGTAGTTTTCAATAGGCGTTTTTTGTCATCCTAAAATTTCTCCTGCTTTGCGCTTTAGGCGGCGAGAGGGAGTGTCAGACTTCTACTGACTAAAACCACCCCATTTCTTTTTCTGCTTTGAGCCGGAGCCACGGTAACCTGTTACGTTGTCCGCGGAGTCGAAGGTAGACAAGCGCTAAAGTGGCATTTGGCTATAGGTTTAGTATTAATCCAAAATCTGTAGATCGATCTCTGTTTTGACAGAGAGTCTATACAAGTTAATCAAATTAATTACGTTACTCACTTGTCATTTGGAAGTGTATATTAAGGTGTGTGAATATTATTATTTTATCGTGTTATATTCGAAAGTGTCTCCCAAAATTCTCACTTCATTGACCAGCAGAAAAAACTATCAGTTTATTAGACGCAAACAACGTCACAGGCAAAACCTAGCAAGACAATAATTGGCAGAGGATAATTTTGGGACAAGGGCGTATTGTGTGACCGGGCCTGGAGGTCCGAAAATAATTATAATGAGCCCGTAATTGTGTACCAGTACCTATTATGCTGTCGGTCCTCACTCCAATGAGGTCAAGGGTGGAGGATTGTTTGTACGAAAATAATTTGAGAAACAGAAAATCGCTCGTTGACATCAAGAGTAAGTAGATTTTCTCGGAATCAAAAAAAAACGTCTATTTAGAATTGGAGAAATGAGTATTTCTTGGGATGAAATGTTTCGTTTTGAGTTCGTTGTTGAATGGTTAGAAGTACGACTGGTAGATCAGAATCTTCGTTTAACGGCGTCAAATCCCATAAGTTTTTAAGTCAACTTCTACATATATAAATGAATATACATACAAAATTATGAATTTGTGAACAAAAACGTACACCAAAATCACAGGTTTTTAATTTTTTGTCTGTTTGTTCCGACTTATCTCTGAAATAGCTGGACTGCTTTTGACGGAACTTATATTGATACGTAGCTGATTAGGAGTAACTTAGGCTACTTTTAATAATTTCGTTTTAGAAATACAATCAAAGTAAGTATAGTTGTCAGAAGTTATTATTTATACGGACAAAGTCGCGAACAACAGCTAGTCAAATCTAAAACTTTAACGTAACACAAAAATAACACTACTTAAACAAATAACTATAAGTGACACATTTCAAGTTAGAAATGAAAGTTTAAATGAACATAACAAGGCTTTGTAGGTCAAAGTTATTAGACACACAAACCTACATACGTAATTATTCATACTAAGTCGACATATGTGGAGATTCACAAGGGTACTACTCAAGTTGGGACTCATTTAACTACTAGTATAATTAAAACTGGTTTATTTCAGTTTACAGTTGTAGCTACGTGACTTATATTTAGCTAGCACTTACTACGTAGACATGAGATAAGAATTAACTAAAAATCACGGTTTACTCACGTAAATTAATGGAGACTACGGACCTAGGCTGTGTGACCTCGCCGTGTCTGCGCAAGCTGCTCATGATGAAGAGCCCCTCTGTGACTCGAAACTAGTAGAGGTTTTCTCCATTAATATACGTTAGTAAACTGTCATTTTTAGTTAATGAGAAAATAAGTTTATATCTTGAACCTCTTAACTAAATCCAGACACAAACTAAAGCATGAAAATGCTCTTTCGTGACAAAAAGATTAACAAACACTTTCGTATTTATAATAATTTTAGGAACTAGTTTCTACTAGTGGCTTCACCCTCGTTTCCGAGGGATAGAAAGTATTCTATCAACCAAGTCACTTCATACCCTGTCACTACTCTCAATAGTTCAGTAGTTTCAACCAACAAACTACAAATGTACAAACAAACATTTATAATAATTAGCGTTATAGACTATAGACTGTTTTGTGAAGACTTGGTTCCGGGCTTCTGTGTGTTTAACTTTTGGATTTTATTTTTAATTATAATTATCGCTTTTTTCAATGATAACAAAATGCCAGTAGGATATAATACCACTTATAATAATTAAATCAAAGGCTTTCATTTGCGGATCAAGCTTACAATTATTATTATGAAATTAAATAAAATGAATTTATTTTTGTAAATAGGATACAAAAGAGAGAGAGAGGCATACTTCCATAGTCTTTACTATTAAAAGTAAAAAGGTTTTAACACATTTCATTGCTCAATCTGTAAGAGAAGAAAACAAAAATACAATTTCACTCTCCTCTATTTAATACAGTAGTATGTAGGCTACATATATCATCTAATGGACACACACATAGGCCCACATATATAAGTATACTAACTTAATTCCATCGTAAATGTAATTTGGAATCGGACGTCTTCACCAAACAGATGTGTGTTCACCCACGACACACGCTCGATAAGACGATATATTATTGAAAATATCAATCAATATCACATTATAGGTAATGTTGTGATTGTTATTCTTAGACTAGAAATGGACAGAGGTCTTTTACATACATAACCAATATAATACATAACCTCACGCCTGTTTCCAATGGTAGGCAGAGACTATGGAACGCCAATTGCTACGAATCTTACATACCTCAATGTCGTATGGCCCGGAGGCTTAAGACGCCCGCTTCTCATGCATGAAACCTACCGATGGCAGGTACCTATATGACATTTTCCGAGTTATATGTACTTTCCAAGATTATTTCAGAAGAGTTACAAGTGCGTTGCCGGCCTTTTGAGGGATTGGGCCTCCGGTTATCATCCTTGGTAGGCCATGCTAATTCTCTTCTTTTAATAGAAAGAGTATGAATAAAAATAGTACTTTTACTGGTACTATTTTTTTTTATTAACTCTTTTGACTGCACGGTTGGCGCGGTAGCTGGGCAACTGGCTGCCGTGCAACGTGTCGCGGGTTCGATTCCCGCACGGAACAACTCTTTGTGTGATCCACAGATTGTTGTTTCGGGTCTGGGTATCATGTGCATGTGAAATTGTATGTTTGTGAACGCACCCACGACACAGGAGAAAATCCTAATGTGGGGCAACGTTTTAAATAAAAAAATAAATAAAAAAACTGGTGTTAAATTCAATGATTGCCAAGTAATCTTATTTTAACTCTGTTACCCGTGTATAACCAAAGAGGCAGTCTATGTTACGTATCCTTCTACACATTTTACCCTCACAGTATTACTCTAGACTGAAAACTAGTCTCTTAGTACACAGTAGGACTAAGAAAATACATATCCACAAGTACCTAAGTGTTACAGTAGTAACACAAATATCAAATATCGTGTCGCAATCGTATCGTGATCTACAAAACAGTCTCAATAACAGGAAGATCCCGGAATGCTTGAATGTCTATTGAATTCTCGAACAGCGGCGCCCTCTATAGGTACGGAGCGAATGAAATTGATTTTGTAAGTGGTGCTGAAGGGATGACAAGCTCAATATGCTGTGAACATATTTTCATTATTTGTATTTGTTAGTTTATTGGAAACTAGCGGTCGCCTGTGTTTCATTCACTCGTCAATAGAAGTTTATTACGATTTATCAATTTGAGATTTCAAATGAAAAATAATATTTTTAGTTGGAAATCCAGCTTATCTAGATCGTTCCGCGCACTTCTCAAAGAGCCATCGGACCACCATAGATGAGGCCCAGGGCCCAGTAGGGCTGATTCCCGACCCGGAGCGGCGGACTACCTAGCGGCTTACCAGGGATCTGGCTTGAAGAGCTTTTGGTTTTTAGTCAGTAAGAGTCTGATACTCCCTCGTGCTTCGCCTAAGGTGGGAGAAGTCATTGGATGATTTACCCCTTTAAAGAAAACCTTATCTATTATAGATGCAGTATAAAAAAATAAAAAAAGATCACATAGTTTGTAACCGTTTGACGTTATACCTTGTATAGGTACCAACTCAATATAAAAGAACTAGGTAAGCCCTTACCTACATTTTACTTTCGCAAAAACTTGTAACTCAACTTTATCTCAGTAAAGAACCCACGCACACTACTTAATAGTTTCTGAAGACGAGACCTACGTCCACGTCACTCATTCTGTCATTCCCAACTTAGTGGACTTACCAGCAGTTTTATATCAATAGGAACACTAGAACTTATACGTTACGGCACGCCTTTTTATCCCCAAAGGGGTAGACAGAGGTGCACATTACGGCACGTAATACCACTGAACAATCTACACCCACTTTTCACCTATAGAGCCTATTGCCATTTATACTGAGCACAATTCCAGATACTGGCCACAATTTCAGTCACTCCGTGCTTACTACTGAGAAATTGTCGAAAAGCCGAAAAAACCTCAGCAGCACTTTGCCCGACCCGAGAATCGATACCAGAGACCCATTACCCGGCAATCGCACTTGCGACCACTCGATCAACAAGACACAAAAACTTATTTATCTAACTATTACTTACTTTTTATTATGCTGTCACATAAAACAATTTCTGATGGTAACCATTAGTTTTCACGACTCCAGATAAAGTTTTCAAAGTCGTTAATAAGTATTTATGGTGTAAATAAAAGAAAAAGTGATCATAGGGTCGGTAGAAGACTAACAAGTTTTATGGTACTTTGATTTGTTGGGGGAAACTGGACATGACACAAATGAAGATCTAGAGTTATTTAAGGTTATTCAGAAAATAAACTTGGGTATTTAGTCCCTGGCTATGGCTACTTATGGATAGTAGTTGGTCTAAAATGGTTTATTAACCAAATTTAATCACAAATTCAACAAACAAATCAAATAACGGACAAAGACAAAGCCTAATCATTTAATCATCATAATAAATCATTATCAATCTTACTAATAATATTATAAACTAAAATTTGTGTTTGTTTGTTACTCAATCACAGCCAAACGGCTGAAGGGATCTAGATGAAATTTAACATGGATGAACAGGAACCATGAACACGCGGACAAAGCCGCTGACAGAAACTAGTTATAAATATTATGACTCAGTACATTTATCGATTTATAGACACATTACAAAACTAAGAAAGAGATGTGTAAATGTGAACACTCGTTTTATGAGACAAGCATATAAAACAGCCATCGAAAATTTTATCGATCTTTCAGCTCAGTAACCGCGCACTAAAATGATTTGTTTACAAAAATCTTTATTAGAAAATTTATTAAGTCGTTAAACGGAAAATGCACTCTAGTGGCAAGAGAAAAAGTATCAGAATAGATTCGTAGACTTAGACTTGATTTAGGGGCATTCAAATGCAGTGGGAATGTTCTGGAAACTTGATAACTTAACGTAAAGGCATGTCTTTTAATCCCCCAATAGGTAATACGTAGGGAGATGTACACTTATACAACTATACCATGAAAGACCGAGGATCACCATGTTATAATTTCTATTAAAATTTAAAGTGTGGGAGAGTCATGCTTCAGCACGAATGGGCCGGCAAGACCGGAGTGATACCATGGCCTCACAGAAAACCGACATGAAACAACGCTTGCGTTGTGTATGTAAGGTTACCGGAGGCCCAATTACCCCCTTTCCCAATCTTCCCAATCCCCAATTCCCCAACAACCCTTAAATTCCTAACCTCCAAAAGATACAGCATAGTTGCATAGGACTTGTAAAACCTCTGGTGTTTCGGATGTCCATGGGCGGCGGCAATTTCTTACCATCAGGTGATCCGTCAGCTCGTTTACCGGCTTATACCATAAAATAATAGGACCTCATTACAAGACACCTTCCACTTCTAGGTCATCATTAAGGAATTAAGTATGTCCATAAGACTATGCCCAACCCAGCTAGACGAGCAAACCGGGAAACAAATATGAAACCTAATAATGCTCGGCAATCTACGAGTACTCATATTTATGAAAGTTAGATGACAGCTTCAATAAATAATGTATTAAAAGACTTATTTCAGATTGCGGTCTGTTTAATCCACGGCGCGGTTCCGCTGAGGTCTCGTGACTGTGCCTACATTATGTAGCACTATGTAATCCAAGGGGCGGTAATCCGTAAATACGGTGAAGAATGCACGTACGTAATGGAATTCTGACATCAAATAAGTAATTAATTATAACATTCGAGAGACATACTAAATTAATGATTATGTTTTTAATAAAATTATGGGCTTACTCACGTACTCACGACGAGAAACTCGACTAGTTTCAAGTCGTGTTAGAGACTCATATTCATGAGCGACACACGACGCGGCAATTGTCGCGGAATGCTGTTCATCAATAAGTAATACTAAATTTAGTATTTCATTCTCTCAATCTTCTGTTTCATTTGTTATAAATAAAACACTAATTACAAGTGCTCGAAACCGCATGAGAAAATACCTGTAATACCTAACACAGTGAGTCAGTCTAGGTGAACTCGGGTGAGATCGGGCTGAACTCCCAAAACACTGCGTTAGAAAATTTCAAAATCGAAAATAAAAATACACAAATTGCAATAGCATAAATACTACCTACATATCCACCATCTATTATGCATTTTACTACAGTTCTAAATTGCATAAGAAATAGTTAATTACTTCCTTCATAAATAAACAGGATTTTCAGCAATTAATTTAATCAATAATTTGTCTACATTCTGTCCATTTTCACTGTCCATTTATTCTAGCATTTCAATGTAATACATACACAATGTGAAGTATTTTACATCACTTTAACGTCAATACATTCAAATCAAGCAGTAAAACTATGCGTGTTTTTTTATTTTAACATTGATATGTTTTCAAAACACAACACTAAAGCAATCGGATATGTTGAAAAATCTACGAGAATAATAATTTCACATGCCTCCTAGATCTTACGTTAGTAAGACAGCAGTGTAATATTTTAGTCTTAATTAAATACATTGAAACTGAAACAATAAAAATCTATACTTAATGTACAATTGCACATACAATTTTACATAAGCACACAATTATAAATGTAACACCCACTTTGTTTCACCTGTTTTCTGTTAATATTGCTATACATAGATACCTACACATTTGTACAGATCTACACATATGTACATACATACTAACTAACGTACTAAACTAAGGTAACTATTTCGAGCGTACTCGACTAGTTTCATGCGAAGACCGGGGCTTACGCAAAAATCAACCGACTCAAAACAGCGGAGCACGAAAAAAGGGCAAGTCTTTAAATATCTATAGCTAAAAATAAAACAGAAATACTCCATAAAAGGCTCCAACCACCTTGAAATAGAACTAAACCGTTTCTTCCCACACATATTAATTAAAGTGTATCGCTTAATTAAAGAATGGACAATTGAACACATCCTACATCTTCCTAACTCTAGCTAATTGATTTACTGGTTTCCGTAGCGTGTTAGTAACTCTAGATACTATCACGAATATTGTACCTAGAAGGAATAAGCAGAAAGAACATAATTTTCATCTCGCTTTTCACATTGAAAGTTAATGATGACACTCTCTCTCGGGTCATAGATTTTCCAGAGCTGTGGGCTAAGTGTAATAATCATGTTTCTCTAGTTAGTATAGTATTGGTGAATGAACCTATTGCTACACATCTTAAACTTATTATATAAAGCTGAAGAGTTTTGTTTATTTGAACGCGCTAATATCGGAAACTACTGGTTTGATTTGAAAAACTGTTGTTGAAAAAATCTTTTTTTAATGGGAGAAAATCATCCAATGACTTCTCTCGCCTTGGGCGATTCAAGACGGAGTGTCAGACTCTTATTGACTAAAAACCACCCCGTTCCTACTCCTGCTTTTCGAGCTGGAGCCCCGGTAACCCGCTAGGTAATCCGCAGCTCCGAGCCTACAATGAAGCCTAATTCACAACAAGGGTATAAACGAGAAACTAAGCTGCTCTCATATAAAAAAAAAAACATATTAATTACTCACACCAAACATAAACGAACAAAGCATGAAAACGTCTATCACAAACAATGAACAATTATCTTCATTACAAATTAATATTGTAACTCAGTATACCCGAAGGTAAGAAATCGCCTGCCGACGACGTTAAGCAGGATTTCTCCGAACTAATAACATAATCAGATTATAAGGCACAGCCATCAGGCTTCGTGGGACGCCTAAATGAAACTAGAAATTTCATATCGCCTTTGTAATAGGATAAGGTTCTCATTCCTTCAACGATCTTGTATTCTTAGCTGTTATAATATTCATACAGATTATTATATAGGGCTGTTAAAGTCTTTTGGTAATTACAATTTTGGTGGTAGACTAATTAGTGGTTAGGAAATTGCAGTAGTGAATAATGAAGTCATAATTTGCAAAGGTCGTATTTTATCGTTAAGCGTTTTATCCCCGAATGGGTAGGCAGATGTGTATATTATTATATGCCACTGTGCAATGGTATTACTATTTTCATATTTACCACATTTTACCATTTGTGTATACTGGGTATAATTGCAGACTACGTGCTACTACAAAGAAATTTTCGAAAATCCAAAAAAGGACCTCGTAATTGTTTGCCCGACCCAAGAATCAAACCAAACTAACCATTAAATAAGTACGTCAGAAAAAACCAATAAATATTATAATTTGGAAAGTAAAGATTTATAGCTTCATAAGTAATAGCCACTTCATTCATACAAATTCACGCAATCCATGAACGTTTACCACCATTCTATTAATACACAAACACGTATCTTCATCATATCCCTTTACTCACGCGCCCAAAACCAAGGATGCAGTCTGCACTAACGAACACAGATTAAAAAGGACCCAACAGACTTTGATCTCATCACATCACAAAAATGAAATGAGCAACACAACACAAAGACCTTTCACATCACACAAACAGACATACACACGCCCAGAAAGAACAGTGTTTACATAAAAAATTCTTCATACATACCGGTGTAGTTCTAAAACAACTTTATGGGAGTAATTATAATAAATTGTAGACTGAACGCTAGGGTGTCCCAGCCAACAAGGGAGAAAATTTATTTTTCGATTTTAAGTATGCATACCCTCTAAATTTTTTCTATTTGACTATAATAACTAAAATAAAAAATATCATTGGTATCGGATAGCGGGAACCCGTGCCGACTTGATGTCAAAGTTTTAAGAAAAAAAATGTATGGAGATTGTAAGGAAAATCACTTAAAGTTAGCTTTAATGTTATAAATTAATATTTTTAGTATTATAAATACTTATTTATTATTAAAATAATATTATATATAAAATTTCCTCTTTAATGGCATTCTTCTACAGTCAGGGTATTTCAGTCTGTGTTCCTGTGCGCAATGTAGTAACAACTGTTTTTGTTCCTTTTCAAGTGTGATTTTTTTCGTTGAAATATTGCATTAATTTCACTGCTCCTTCATTGTTTGTATCATTAACGGCTTTCAGTATTAACATTGGAGCCTTTACTTGTAGAAAAATAACATTCTTTGACCATTAATAGGACCTAGTGTAGGAAACTGTCATCAATTTTAAAATCATCGAACAAGGCCTTGCTTTTGGAGGAGTTACATATGGAATAATCGTCAATGTTGAGTCCAAGTGCCTAATAGTGACCGTCTGGAGGACACGTTATATTGGTGTACAGGTGGCCGTATGGCCTGTATGGGCTGAGCACCGTCGAGTCCTCAGGGATGTGCTCGGCGACGGCGACCTCTCGTGTTCGACATTGGTTCAATCCATGGTGTGGAGCGAGGGAGACTGGAAAGCGATCACCTCCTTCTGCGAAGCAGTCATGCTAGCTAAGGAAGAAGTAAAACGCGTAAGGAAACGATACAAGACCCAGCCGTCGCAAGAGGCACTCCGGGCGTCAGGGCTCGCGCAACGATCTCTGGCCACCGTTTAAGTGCGGTTCTGCGGACGACGAGCAAAAGGTTGCTCGTCGCCCGACCAGAACCAGACCCGTAGCGGTACAAAGAGCCATTAAACCACCATAGATGGGCCCAGTAGGGCTTTTACCTGATCCGGAGCTGCGGCCTACCTAGCGAGTTTACCGAGGCTCCGGTTTTTGTCCACTCCAGCTAATTGACCAGGCTTGCCAGACTCTTTCTGAGGCTGCAAGAAGATCCTATCTTCATCTATCTTTATTGAGCATCGAATCTGATATGCAATGTCGAATAAATTGTCCAAATTAGAAATAAACTTGACGACGCCGTTTAAATAAGTCTTGGGTTTTGTTCACATTTTTTTGATGTTTTACATAAACTATGAAGAATATGTACTTTTTAGAAGTGGGTAATACCCCTGACATCTTAACTAAACGTAAACAATATGATCACTAATAAATAAACAAGTAATAACAAGCACTGCGATACGATAACTCCGACGCGTCAAAATATGCAAGTACTGACATGTATCAAGGCAAGTCGGCACGGGTTACTGTGCTTCTAGGTAAATGAAACTTTATATACGTGTATGTTGACACTATTATAATTAGAGGGTATGCGTTCAAAAATAACGACATTTATTTTTTGGGACACCCTACTGAACGCGAAATGGATTATAAGGAATTGTTTGTTTAAAGCCGTCATAAAGTTGTGTATCGCCGGAAGAGCATACATTGTTATGATACAAATGTTTAATGGTATTAGGAATTAATGTTTTCCGGGATAAAATCCAATATTAGTACCGCTGAAGGATATATGCGTAATTTTAGATTGCCCCATCAACATAAACGATAGGTTTGTTACTTCTTACTGGTTGTTTAATGTGTGTTAATGTGTATAGTGTGGATCTTTAATCTGTTACCAAACATTTTCAGTTCTTAATTATTGTGTTATCGGCTTACTGATGCATTCAGAGACATTTGATGATAACTTAAACTTTTCCTTAGTAAATATTTGGGTCTCAAAACAATTGCTAAGGACTGGATGAAGTAAGCATTAAATGATACTTAGTATGGTGGTTACTCAAATGTTTGACGAAGAACTCGACTAGTTTCAAGTTATGATAGAGGCTTATATTCATGAGCAGCAGTCGGCGACACACTATCGACTGTAGAGCTGGTATCTCAGGTTATTTGTGTTATTAACATACATATACTTTTACTATTAAATGGAGAATTCAAACAAAGTGTTTAGAAAAAAAATATAAATTGTAGAGGTTCTGACATAATTTAGCCAATAAATTGTTGAATAGGGCCATCAAATGTACACTCCATTCAAAAAGGAATATTGCTTTACTAATATAATTTAAATATATTCCAATTTCATTCATTTAATAACGGTAAACCAATAGAACATTTCTTTTATACCATTTTCTAATACCCATATAAAAATATTGGCAGCAAATGAAGACAAAAATGATCTATTATTCGTTAATTTGAGAATATTATGATAAATTCTGTCAGCTGTTATCTTCCCACGCAAGATACAAGGAAACTGGGTTAGTGGGCTGGCGATGTTTGAAAAATCCACCATATTTTTTAATATTCAAACTCATATTTCTTTTAAAATACAACTTCGCAATAGGAATCAGGACAATTTTTTCCTCGCTTTTTTGAATTTTTTACGTAAAAAGTGATGTAACAAAATGGTTGAAGTAGATTTATTTCTTGGGAACGATGGTTTATTAATGATAGAGTTTGTTTTCTGGTAACCAAGTTGTGGCTTGCATGCGATCGATCAAACCGGGATGGGTAGCTATCGGGCAGTAAAAAGGGTCGCTTGGTGGTTGGCGGTGTGTCAAGCAGGAGTTTACGATTTTTTTACAACCGACACTGAAACAAAGATAACAGACACAATACCTCGACTGTTTTCTCTACAGGGTAGACAGAAATGTATTGGTTATCTTATTGTAAAAGTACATCATTAAGAGAATGAATTAAAGTAAAACTAGAAATGAATATAACTAGTAACTTAATAAGTCTATCTGGCGTACTTAGAGACATTTAATGATTTCAACTACTTAAACTATTTCTTAGTTATGATTTTGTTGTGAAAACAAGTGCATTTTTAAAAGGGGGTAAAATTAACTAATGACTTCTCCCGTCTTGTCGCAGTGTCAGACTCTTACTGACTAAAAACCACCCCGTTCCTACTCTTGCTCTTTGAGCCGGAACCCCGGTAAACCCGCTAGGCAGTCCGCAGCTCTAGGTAAAAAGAAGTACTAAGGGCTAGGCTATTAACCAGGTCTGAATACGGCATTTAAAAATAAAAATCTCAAACCCAACCTTAATAAAGAGTTCTTACTGTGTAATAAAAACTCTTAACAACATTAGCCCATTTAATCATCTCAAACACAATACAAACCCGAATCAGAAATGAACATCAAACATATCAAAACCGCAAATCCAAGAACCAGCTCTCCTTAAAAAACGAACATTGAATATTAACAATACAATACAGATGTAGAAAATGAGAGCTACACGTATTTCCAACTATGTTCCAATACATATTGGATCCGCTATTGTACGGATCCGAACTACTGATCCCGAAAAGGACGAAAAAGACGAATACCGGCGCGTTTCGACGAGAAATCGATCGCGTCTTCAACCGATAGCCGAAACTGTGACGTGCAATTATTTTAACGTCACGACCTATTCAATAAGACGGAGATTAGAATATATTGAGTCTTGTCTAGTTAGGCGTTGTCTGTGTATTCATTCGGATAGAGATTTTTGAAGAATCCTAAAGACCTTTCACTATTTATAGTTAAGTTTTCTACTTTTCTCCAATCTAATTAGTATGGTTGCTGGTAGATTCAATGTACCCAGAGTCACCAATTACTATGGTGACAGGACACTAAACAAGATAATACCTTACCTATTGAACAATCTCAAATCTAAAATTATATTACTTAGACACTTTTAATTTGTAGAAATGTTTAACATATTAACATAGAGACTCAGCGACCCCACAGTCAAACCATTACAACGGTTTTGTGGGGGTTGGTATATTATAATCTAATCTATATGGAAAAGGAATAAATAAATAATAATAATAGTACCTAATTAACATACAACATGCATAACCTCACGCCTGTCTCCCATCACATCCCATTGTCTCCCATCATATCCCATGTCTTTGCGTAGGCAGAGATAATCGAACGCCAATTGCTACGAATCTTACACACCTCTTTCGCTTCATCAACAGTCATCAGTCTTTTCATGCATGCTCGTCGGTTAAAGGTACCTACTTTTAATTTGGTATCTACCTAATTAACATGTCCCTTCATATAAACTATCTACTAATAAGGTTAGGATCTTCTTACTTTCGAAGGTATTAGACTGTGAGGGAATTACATTGTGCTTTTTCAGATTTTAATCAATTTCAAATAGAGTATCTTTTCAACCATTTGATTGTGGTGTGATTAAAGATAGTAACAAACATCCAGACGTCTAAAGTTTCGCATTTAATATAATATTAGTACCTAAAGACGGAGCTATCTCTTGTCTAGACTCCTTAATGTCCTGGATACTGAGTTTAGGTTTAATCTTTGCGACAAATTTATGTACTTAGATATTATTTTAAGATTTAGAAGTCGGTGTTTGTTTAATTGTCTTCATTAATATTTAATGCTGGAATAATAAAATTGAAGACGTGATTATGTTTTTATAATAAGCGTTGGTTAGAAGGAAAATTAAGTATCTAGATACTTAGTCCGTGACTTTTAAATCTTTACTTACTTGTATGAGAAAATACTATGTATTTCTTTTTTCATTGTGGTTACCTATTGGTTATAACCTTCTACAAGGTTCACATTTTTTATCATCTTGTTCCATCTTCCATGAAGATGCTTTTCCACCAGATGTGCTATGTTACGTTGCTATGGATGCGTTTGACGTCCACCAATCATATTCATTAATACACATAGCTTAGTACTGGAATATATGGAAATATATGGAAAGTATCAGAGGAAAGTGCTTCACAGCTTAGCTATAACATCTCCATAGCATTGCTACATATCACATCTCTTGTGGGACAGCACGCTTAAGATGAATTTGGTATGAACTATCCTATATACACTGTATCCTGTATATCTCTTTTACAATGTATTTCTACAGCAAACACACTTTAAAAGATCTCTTTTTCTTCTTCCGAGATCAGAAAAATACGAGATACATAAAGTCGTAGGCAAAAATAAGATTCAAATTAAAATAAAATAAACTAAGTAAATGCCTAGTTTCAACATTTACGTACGCTTAGTTTACTAATACAATTGTAGACTTGATCACAGTTTCATTTTGATCCGAATAAGACCGGCTCGTACTAATGAGATTACTGTTTCAATCAATAAGTCTGGCTGGAGACATCTGTAATCTCGATGGCCATGCCCTATCTCAATGTATAACTAATAGGTTTCTATTCATTCCCTTTTAAAAAAGATCGAAAAATTCTGGAACTTAAAAAGCCAGTTGATTCCCCAAATGTCTTAATTTATAAGTATATACTAATAGAAGTAACTAGTGAAAATTACTGGTCAATTTCATTATAAAAAAATAATTCTAGTTAGTGTGAACTACCTAGTGAGTCTACCGGGGCTCCGGCTCGAAAAGCAGAAGTAGAAACGGGGTGGTTCCGTCAGTAAGACTGACATTCCCTCTCGCCTCGCCCAAGGCGGGAGAAGACACTGCATTATATTTCTTCAAAAAAAAAGTTAGTCAATATCAAAAATATTTTACTTCTAGTTACAGACTTTACTATACATTACAGCTAAAGACTGCAAAAGAAACTACGATTAACATAAATTCATTACGTTTTTATCAAAAAAATACCACTCCAAAACTGGAGACTGGTACTCCAAAAATGAGAAAAGCTGGAATGAAAACCAATATTAATTAAAGCCTCCATGACCCGGAGCAAATATCCGAAACTTTCGGGTCATCGAATGAATTTCCTGATAAGTATAATAAAAGATACAATAGGATTTCCAATGAAATTCCGTTAGCAGAGATAGAAAAATGTATCGAACTCTGATCAAGACAAGGTTTCTTTTTAAATGACAGACGATATCCTAACAATGTCACTACTAAAACTGATATACGGTCATGTCCTAAACAGTAGCCTACGTGACCATCATCAGCTATCGCCAAGGACTTTTATCTAGACCAGAACTTCCCAACCTTTTCATAAAAATAGTAGACTTTGGATTATTGAAGTCTCTTCACTACATAGTATAAAACAAAGTCGCTTTCTCTGTCCCTATGTCCTTTGTATGCTTAAATCTTTAAAACTACGCAACGGATTTTAATGCGGTTTTTTAATAGATAGAGTGATTCAAGAGGAAGGTTTATATGTATAATACATACATAATATCACCATTGCACCCATGCGAAGCTGGGGCGGGTCGCTAGATTGACATAAGTTTAATTCGAGCTTTAACCGTAGTATTTATTAGACAGAGGTGTAGTTTATTTTTTTTTATTTTGCGAACCTTTTTTGTCTTCTGCGGACCACTAGTTGTCCACGGACAGTTGAGAACCACTGATCTAGAACCTACCAAGCTCGTATTCTTTACTTTGTCTGATAAAACTTGAGTGGTAAAGGATGGTCATTGATCTCCATTATCAGGCACTAACTTCTACTAAGAAAGACCATGTAAAAGTATAATGTAAGGGTCGGCTTTTGTTACTAAATTCTCTATCCTATAGCTTTCTTTTAGTTTGGTATTGCCCCTTTAATTCTCTCACAAAATTTTGATTTTGGCAGATCCTTTTTATGATTTAAGTTTAGGGAGATCTGCATTCAGAACAGATTTTGTATCCTGATCTGGATTGTTGATTAAAACTTATCAATAATAAGGAGTTGTCCACAAGTCCTGCTTCTCGACCTCTGGTCAAGTTACACACATTTTATGTAGACGATTCGACAAATTTTCACCATAAAACTTAACAAGATATAGAGAGATCGGACGTAGTTTATGGTAATTACATATGACATCACCTCATAATATTTATAAATTTTTCGTCGTTGCGTTTGCAATTAGAAAAATATTGCCTGTATCTCTACTTCTTCACTTATTTTCTAGGAATCCTATAGCATTTTTGTACCATCCCAGATTTTCACCAATTATTCTTGAGGCTTATCGAAATTTTGATCCTCTTTTAAAGTAAGATGGTAGTTTGTAAGCAGTGTTAAATTAAGGTCTGGTTCGCCTAAACTCCTGGTTTCAGTAGAAAACCACGGTGCTACCAATAAAATTCCTAGAATACTTTAAGAATATTATAACGAAGTCGTTAAGATTTAAAAAATCTCGGCAGAGAAGTTTAAGAATAAATTAATTAGTGTAAGTTTCCTCGTAAAATATTCTTTTGATCCTTTCTCAGACTTGTTTAGGAATTTCTGTTTACTTTTTATTAAATTTCCTTCAGCGAAACTAGACCGTTACACTTAAATGAGTTTCAAACTACTATCGAGTATCATGAGGAACGCTTTCTCCTGTAGCTGTAAAAAAAATGCATACGGCAACCTCACATGTTTAGCTAACTTACCAAAGAGTCCGATGCATTGAGCAATCCAATCCCACAAACAGTTATCATTATCACACCCATATCCACTTGGCATCGCTATCACAAATTATCACAAAACAAAACACAAAAAGTCAATACACGCCACTTAGAAAACGAATCATCATCTCCACTAAATCACGCCATATTGGAAATACGCGAAAACAAAAATCAAATTCCATTTTCGAAGTCCAACCTACAAATTGGCGGGGTTTTATTTGACGTTTTGATTTTTTTTTATTTTATGAATGTGGGATTAAATGCGGAGGCACAGGCGACACGCCTGCGCGGCTCTCCCGACATTTCGCGACTGAGCGAAAGCGTCTATAGAGTTCACAGTACCTGTTACATTTCGGGTGGTCCGGCGCGTGCGTACTACTGAACGAGTACGGAACCATTAGCAGAGGTGTTTATTATTAAGTTTGCATAATAGCCGTTGACAATTTCTTGATTGTTAGTAAGGATGCAATTAGACTCGTATTCGGATTGGGCACGTCATTCGCAATTTCCGCTAGTTCTATTTCTGTTTCTGTATTACCGAATCTGTTTTCTCCTTCGTTAAGCCGCTTTGTCAATCAAAGAGTAAACCTCTTTGATTGACAAGCCGCATGCAAATCTCTGTATCAATTTGGGAATAAATGGGAAGGTTTACAGCACAATTATTGACGATACGATACGAAGATGCAAAATTATTACGGTTCTCGGAAACAGCTTTGATCTAATTTAATGAGGGTCTTAAAATGTGTATAGTGCAATGTAAAGGAAATTTAGAAATGATCTACATAGTTTTAATAACTGCACGGTTGGCGCGGTGGCTGGGCAACTGGCTGCCGTGCAACGTCGAGCGATTCGATTCCCACACGGAACAACTCTTTGTGTGATCCACAAATTGTTGTTTGAGTCTGGGTGTCATAAGCATGTGAACTTGTATATTTGTAAACGTACTCACGACACGTAAACGGGGAAAATCCTATTGTAAAATCTTAGTGGAGCAAATAAATTTATAAATTATATGCCAAACTTCATGCACTTAAAATTAGTCCCACATGAACAGACTTACCTAGTAGGCACTATCTACCATACCTGTTGGTGATACAGAACATAGAAAAGTCAGTTTAAATGTCAAGTTAAGATTTTTGCCTCGGAAGACCTGCCGGCTTACTAGGGCTCCGACTAAAAATTTTTAGTCAGTAAGAGTCTGACACTCCGACACACCCAAGGCAGGAGAAGTCAATGGACGATTTCGCCCTCAAAAAACAACTTAAGACCTTTACAAAAACATATCAATAAGTAACAAACTAACTGGCAAGTTCAAGGGAATGTTTAAAGAGTTCCAGTTGATCGCTTCTAAAGGCCATAAACGAGCAATAAAAATTGGATTTTATAGCCCCAATGGCTTTAAGTGTCCATAAGTTATAAATAAATAGCTTTGGTTAGAGCTACCGACGTAAATTGACACTTCCAGTGTTAAAGTAATTAAATATCGTCACGCCTTTAAGTAGGCAGAAGTGCACATTATGGCACGTAATGCCACTGTACAATGTACACCCACTTTTCACAATTTATGTTGTTAGTCCCATGTAATAGGTGGTGAGCCTATTGCCATATAGGGCACATTTCCAGACTCCGTGCCACCACTGAGAAATTTTCGAAAAACCGAAAAAAGCCCAGCAATACTTCGCCCGATCCGGGAATCGAACCCGATACCCCTTGCCTGGCAGTCGCACTTGCAACCACTTGGCCAACGAGGCAGTCAATATAGAGTAATTAAGGTATGTATTCATGTCAAATTGTACTGCTCCGTGTTGGTCGGACAAATCCTATTAATTGCTGCCTACATTGGCCTCCTGCTTACTGAGTGGTTAGTAAAGTGAGGGGGAGTAACTTTCTTACTCATTGACAACTTTGGAAGCCTTAGTATATAGGTAATATGTACCATCTTAATAGTATTTTATTGGCATACAGTATACAGACAAGCAATAGCTTACTTGACTTCACATTACACACACACACACTACGTTACGCCTTTTATTGCCGAAGGGGTAGGTAGAGGTGCACATTACGGCACGTACTGCCACTGTACACTGTAATCCACTTTTCACCATTTGTGTTATTAGTCTCATGTAATAGGGGGTGAGCCTTTTGCCATATACTGGACACAATTCCAGACTCCGAGCTCCTACTGAGAATTTTTCTAAAACCCTTGCCAGTCGCATTTGCTACCACTCGATCAACGGCATAGTCGACAGAGACTTAACATTGTTTCCCTAAAAATTTAGAAATCGAAAGACATAAAGAAAAATCTGTCTTATTTACAACGCGCATATCATATGAAATCATAAACCACGAATGTATTCGAACACTACAACACAAGACTGTGACCAATCGACCAACACAGCACATACTCTATTGCAAAAAAGAAAAAGAATAACCACAAACAAACATTATTCCAAAGTTAAATTTAGAACACGGCATTCGGAAATTAAATTTCAAATACATTCCATTTCCAGCCGTTAAGACAACTTTGGACGGACATACGCGGCTAGCCTTTCGACCTGGCTGTCGGAACTTCAGCGCAAAACTTCACTTCCATGTGTTATCTCCGAGCACCTGGCTTCGTAGCTTGGAACCGCTCCAAGTCTTCGAATTAATACCGCTTAGATTTCCACTTACGACAGAAAATAGAAGAATCGTGTACGTTATAAGTTAGCTGTTGTTTTATCTAAGTTTTTTTGGCTTTTGACGAGAATTTATTATCGGATTTAGTGTTTTTTTTTTTATACGTTATAAAAATATCAGTAAGTAGCGGCTTTATCTTCTTATTTTTATGTCTTTGGAGATAAATGCTAATACAGTTGGTTTTTCACTTACACTGAAGAAAAAAGAAGAGTACCTAAGTATACAAAATTAGGTTCCTATTTTACCTACTTTTCTAATCCCATTATTGAAAAGACCTACAGACTCTATAAGGGTCATTTTCCGTTAAAACATTTTTTAAAGATACACTTTAACGTTTCAGGTATAATAATTTTAAAATAACCGCCGCGCTACGAGAGCGATTCCCAACAGAATGGATGCAAAGAAATTTCGCACAAAAGATTTTCAGCTCTGAATAGATGGAAGGTTTCATCCGCTTACTGTGTTCTTATCTATTGAAGTACAGATGGGAACCGCCTATTCTATCTGTACGAACGACAGATTACGGACAAAATTATCTCCGTAAGCGCCTGCGTAATTTTATTAGCAAAAAATCTCGTTCTTACGGAAAATTGCCTTGAGTTTATAAGTGTTAGGTAGATAAGTCTCGTCTCGTGTTGAGGGATGGGAGGATGAAGTGTCTGTTTGTGGCAAGAGAATCAGCATTCTAAGGTGTGTAGACGATACTACCTTATTTGCAGCGTCCGAGAGTGAGCTGACTGAGCTGATCAACAGAGTGAAAAAAGATAACGAACTGGTTGGTCTCACCATAAATAAAAACAAGACCAAAGTGTTCCCGTGGTCCACGGGCATATTATTATGTACATTCGCTCACTTGAACCCAGAGGCTTAGAATATGTGGATCCATTTCTCCATCCAGACAGTTAAATCAGCAATGACCAAACTCACCAAGATATGGACTCCAAAAATTTACGCCTTTAAAATGTGGTGCTGGAGACGCATGCTACGTATTCCTTGGACCGCTTGTCGTACCAATGTCTCTATTCTCAAGGAGATCAGAATTGCCAGGAGGCTGTCTATGGCTATACCTGTAACGAATATTGACCTTTTTTGGCCACATTGCGCGTAAAAACCCCGACTTGAATTTGACTTGTTGGAAACTACTATATTGTTCATGTGTTAATTTAATAATGGAAAGGTAGATCGACATCATCTACAACTTATAGATACAAAATATTTAATATTCCTTTCTTCACTACATAGTATAAAACAAAGTCACTATTTTTGTCTGTTTGTCTTTATGCTTACCTAAATCTTTAAAATTACGCAACGGATTTTGATGCGGTTTTTTGTAATAGATAGAGTGATTCAAGAGGAAGGTTTATAATGTATAATACATGCATAGTATATCACCATTGCACCCATGCGAAGCTAGGGAGGGTCGCTAGTTTTCTTTTAATATCAATAAGTCCTTTCTATGTATCCAGGAAGTACAGAACAAAAGGACGCGCGTGTTACAACCGTTACCTCGGAGATTAACTTAACGAGCTACGAGTAGCCTCGTCTTGACACAATTATTGTATTATAGCTCTACAATTTTTGTTTTAATCTAAAAACAAGTGTCTAACAGAACATGCATAGTGATGAACATTGTAATATTATACTAAAAACACTTGGGTAGTAAACTAAAATTGAAGTTTAAAAACAATGTTTCAATGTTAGCACCGCTCCTAGTTCTAGTTCTGAACCAAAGTAATAATACGATGGGCAGAGATCACGGAAATTGTTCTGTCATGGGGGACATGCCTCGGAACTTAACATAGAATTAGATAATTATAATAATCAATCACTTAGGTGTCTTCGAAAATCGAGTATAAATAGTTTGGTTGGCCGCAACATCATCGTAGGAACATTATCTCTCATCACCGGGTAAGTTAGTGGCCAAACGTATTATTAAATATAAAAAGTAAAAATGTTTCTTTTTACTTTCGTAAACTCAGTTTTTTTCTATCAGCTAATTTAATTTTGGTATGTGATGACTAACGCCATCTAGTGCCTGACGTACAAAGGTGTGGTATGAACAAAACCACAACGCTGACTCTTGTTTAGATTTTGATTTAGTTCGGAAGGTCAAACATAGATGGCGTTATATATATTTCTAAAGAAAATAAGCAAATTTTTGACAATAATATTTATAAAGCATGTTATAAATTAGGTATGAAAATACCTAATTTATAACATGCTTTATTCCAGTCCAGCGATCCAGTCCAGTACTGGATTACTTACTGGAAAAATGTAAACCGGCACTGGAATGAACTGAATCCAGTAAGCATTCCAGTCCAGTAACTGGATTCGCGGTCTACTTTTCGGTCCAGTGCGATCAATCTAGTGCAACTGGAATAATGTAGACGGCCAATCCAGTGCCGTTCCAGTGCTGACGAAGTACACACGTGTTGGTTGTTTTTGCGTACTTTTTTGCGAAGCAAAAAGATTTAACAATGGTGAAGAAGTTATCTGAAGACGAAACTATAAAGTTTGTCTCTATATACAGAGATAATCCGTGTTTATGGGACATAACATCAGAAAATTATAAAAACAAAGCTATGCGCCAAACTGCTTTGCAAAATCTGTGCATTGGTATGGAAATTGAAGGATTCACAGTGGAAGATGTGAAAAACAAAATAAAAAGTCTACGTTCGACATACTACCTTGAACTAGACAAGATTAAAAAGTCATCCACACCTGGTGCTAGTGGCAATGTTTACCAACCCAAAGTGAAATGGTTCGCCGAATTCAATTCATTTATTAAAAATGTGATGGTGAAGCGTAAAACACACGTATGTATTTTAAGATTTTTATTTATTTTTATTTTAGTAGCATATTATTTGTTAAAACACACAAAGGAGAATGGGCACAAAACGGACAAGGAATTGAGGTTAGCTGCCATAGTGATAATTGTTCTGTATGATGACACCTTACCAACTGTGCAGGAATTATTCTTATTTGTCGCAAATGATTTTTTGCTACCAGCTTCCATATATTTTTGCCCATTCTCCTTTATCAATGTAAAAAGCAGCACGGGCACGTTTAAAACATTTTCGAAACTGATCTCTTCTTGAAATCATTGTCACTGTAGTGTTCACACTTCAACGGCTTCTAAATAACTGGAATAATGTAGACGTAACAGATCCAGTCCAGTAAGCAATCCAGTACTGGACTGGATCGCTGGACTGGAATAATGTAAACCGGGCATTTACCCTTCTTAAAAACTTATTGTAAGGTTACTTTAGTTAACAAAATTATAAGGCTTTACAAGCACCAAATGTGTTCAATAATTCATAAGCGTCACATATTTTTTTAAACTTTTGAACACGCTTTGCATTTTCCTATTCCGTTGCGTCGCGTCGCGTCACGGTGTGAATGTGATTGTGAGTGTTCACTTCACAATGTGAGGCAAGGACAAACACAATGAACAAACAAGTGCGCACATATGGCGCCGGCATGACGCGACGTGACGCTCAGTTGCACGGACATCGCCACTGAGAACGGCCGTGTTTCGTACAGTGTATCTTTATAGGCAATTTGTAGTTGTGGCTAAGCAAACAAAGGATGGAGTGGAATAACGAGAGCGTTCTCGAGTTTATAGAATTAATGCAGGCAGAGCCAGACATATGGGACCCGAAACGCAATGGACATAAAAACAGAAATAACATTAATGACGCCTGGAATCGCATTAGACAAGAGTTTTCAGTACCTTGCACTGTCGATGAATTGAAGCGGAAAAGAAATACGTTACTGACACAGTACAGAGATTGTTTAAAAAAGATTAATGATTCTATAAAATCTGGATGTAGTGCCGAGGATGTTTACAAACCTTCATGGTTTGCATTTGAAGCCCTTGATAATTTCATGGGTGATATTTATAAGTACCGTGTGACAATTTCTACTGAGGTTATGGTAAGTTAAATTGCTAGGTATATAAACATTAATGCTACGTTCAGACGCGCGCCGTGCAGCCTGGCGGGCTGCCTGGCGGGCTGCGCGGCATGCAGCCCGTCCCGGGCCGGCGGACATTCAAGCTGTTCACACGTACGCCGTCGTGTCAGTCAGTGCCAGAATGGCGAGCAGCGAGCAGCGAGGATGTCAATGTTGTTGCTGCCATATCCTTTGGCTTAACTTATTTTTATGAATGAAATGACGTAAAAAATAAAACGTTAAATCCAATTAAATTTAATTAATTAAATTAAACGTTAAATATAATATTGAATGAAGATGCACTCGTCGTAAAAGCGCGGGAGAGAATGACTGCCCGCGCGCGTGTAAACGGTCACCGGGCGCCCACACATTCATCCTTTGAACTTTGCCAAAAAACCGCCACTTGTCCGATCCGCGGCGTTCACGTTCACAGGCGCGTTCACGGGCTCGGGCGTACCGTTTACACGCTCGTGAATGTGAATGTGCACGTTGAATGTGGAGTTGAACGCGCGCGTCTAAACGTAGCATAACATTTGGTGTTTAGGATCATACAAATATGTGTTCAAATATTTAAGTATTTGATCAAACAAGTGTTCACATATGAGGCACGGAATTTGATACTATTGTCACGTTTGAATAATTACACAAATGCGTCGAACCACAGTCGAAACTGTCTTGTCGGTTTTAAACGCTCATCAAAAATTAGGGACACTTGTGTGTAGTGCTTGCCTAGGGCGCTCTCTAGATTTTATCCACCTCCGACTTTTGTCATTGCTAACATTCCACAGTTAAATATATTTTCATGTAATACCTATACGTGTTTGCCATTGGTAGGGAGAAATGGGTAGCTCGACCAAAAAAATCAAAATTAAATTAGTTTTATGCACTAAAATCATATTTTTTTGCAGGAAAGAACAAAAGAAAGTCCACACACTCGTGAAACAAAGGGAAGTGCATCAGTAGATACTTCTCCTAGGCCCGAGTCACCAGAGTCCTGCTCATACAGTATGAGTGGAGCCGATGCTTATCAACCGCCAAAGAGGCAACGAAGAACGCAAGATTTTGTAAATGCAAACGCATGTGACTTATATGGCCAGCTACTAGCTGAGAAATTGAAGGCCTTAGATACAGACGACAGGCTGGTGCTGATGAATGAAATTGATAATCTAGTATTTAAATACACAATGAATGCCAGACAGTTGCAGCGTGAGCTTGGCATCAAAACTCAATAGGTTAGTAGGTGCTATTGTCAGGTTTACGAGTAAGGATCATTCACGATTGATGCTTATAAAGGAATTGTACAGGATTCGCAAACTATCAACACTATTGTAATACTCAACTGTGCCATGTAATTATTCTGCCTAAAGTGCATCTGTCACCAATAAGTACTATGCATCATAATGCGAATTTCTCAAACTATCACCATGAAGCAACAAAAATATAATTGCAATGTGATGATTATAATTACGATATACGTAATGATGATTGATATTAGCAGGACTAAAAAAAGTTAACGTTATTATCAATAAATAAACCAAAGTTATTCATGACGTGTTTTTACTAGTAGCCGGTACTGAATAATGTTTGACACAAAGATAATAGTACAACACCTAGGGTAATATACATTCTAGTGCTGCAGACGCGGGCAAAGCCGCTGGCAGATACTAACCAAGGGCAATAAACAAAAGTGATTAATAAAGAAAACAACAGCAATACGTTAGGTCTTAAACTTTATTTAGGCTTAGCCTTGTTTCTGCGCCAGCTCGCGCGCCCTCGCCTTCTCGAGCTTGGCGATACGCGCGTTGGACTTGTTGCCGAGGACACCACCTCCCCAGTGTTTGCGCAGCTCTTCGTAGCGCTCGTTGAAGTTCGTCTTGATGGCTTCCGTCACCTTGGAGAAGGCTGCACGGTCGCCAGACTCAACCTGGACCAGAAACAAGAAGTATGAAGTAACGGCTCTTGATTTTGTGATGTTTAGATTTTGACAACGAATTTATAAAAACTCTAATATGAAACAAATAGAAACTAGAAACTCAAAAAGACAATGGAATAATAAAAATAGTCACAATATTGACTGAACTATTGCTAAGTTCTTTTTACTGTGAAAAAGTTCTGCATCATAAATGGGCATCCTCAGATAAATCTATTGGTGGTAGAAAGGTTGTCAGCATAGCTGTATGATAGCAAATACATCATCATTAAATGCCCATCTTAGATACAATCATGAAACACCAATAAAATTAAAGTTATATAAGTAAAAAGTTGTACATACATGTGTGATTGCTACGCAAGTGCATGTCTTGCGGTGTACAAGGGCTCCCAAGCGGGATTTGCCCTTGACAATACAGTAGGGGACACCCATCTTACGGCAAAGGGCGGGCAGGAAGAGTACCAGCTGCGAAAAATAAAGATATTTAGTAAAATATTGCAATAGAAAAGATTATGTTGAGGTTTGTTGTATAGCTCAGAGTCAACAATCTTCATGCAGCTAAAAATATTTTTATATTTAAAGCCTCAGGTGAAGAAATTCTAACATCACTGCAGTTTGCAATATACTCCAGGAGTATGTAAATAATGTCTATTTATAAACAAGTTGATTAATAACAAAACTATTGTAAACAATAAAGCATTTGTAATGTAACTGACAACTATTGGCTAGCAATCATTTTTACATAAAGAAATATCCTATAAATAATAGCTCTAATACTAAGATGAAGTATTACTAAAAATCACTGTTTACCCAAGTAAATTAATGGAGAAAAGCTCTATTAGTTTCGAGTCACAGAGTGTCGTGCACAGACACGTGGTGACGTCGTGCAGCCTACTCTTGTTTAAGTTCAGTAAAAATTACACTTTTAACAAAAAATCTTACCTCAATGGGGTCAACATCGTGAGCGATGACGACAAGCTGGGCCTTCTTCTTCTCAACCAGCTTGGTGACTGTGTTGGTGCCAGCACGGATGGTGTTTGGCCTCTTTGGTGGGGGCTCATCCTTCTTGGCGATCTGCAAAGAGGTAGCATTGTTATATTCTATGCTACAGAGGTGAATGACAAGAAGGTTGGTAGTAAACATCAGAGATCTTGGTGGTTAGAGGTCTTCATGGCATTCTGAATATTGTTTTTATGCATCATGACAAAGGTTACATCTACAAAAGAATTTGTAGAACTGTGTGCTAGGAAAAATTACATAAAGAACTACATCTCACCTTGGCTTCAGCAGCCTTCTTGAGGCGCTCTTTCCTGACTGCTTCAGTCTCTGGCCTGTACTTCTCCAGGATCTTGAACAATCCCTTTGCTGGAACACACACAAACTTACATGAAATAATTTGAAAGATACATAGTTGTGAAGAAATTGGTCTGTTTTTATCTCAGAGTTAAAAAGCTCGTATATTTTTGTTGATAATCATAGTGATTCATCGTTGCATTTGGTAATCATCATGTTAAAACCTAAATAGCCTATGAGACATAAATTCAAGTAAGTTACAATTAACCTGTGCTCAGCAAGAGTAAAAAATTCATCAGTATAAATTGATCATGTTCGAAGACACAAAATTGCCTTGACTTAAAATTTAAATCTTGAAATAACTTGAATAACTATTTACAAACTTACAATGAACATGTGTTGTTTACAGAACTCTCATTTAAAAAAACCTTTGATATTGCCTACATTTATCATGGCTATGTAATATTCTACAATTATAGATAAATTAAACAAACCTGTGGTCTTGTCAAGTGTCTGGGTGAACTGGTTGATTGGTGGCGGCACCTTGAGCCTGCGCTGGAGCACGGCCTTCTGGCGCTGGATGCGGATGTACTTGGGCCATCTGACGAAGCGGGACAGATCCCTTGTGGGCTGGATGTCCTGACCTAGGAATAGTACACAGTTAAACATTAGATTATAGTTTAAACATAACTCTAGTATTTTGAGTGCTTGCTATAAGTAATTTGCTATAAGTTAGTGTTATGAACTCTATAATAATTAATACAATTTTAGTGTTTTGTTAAACTCCAATATTGTATTATTTTTGTTGTTTATTACTCCTGTGCTGCCTTCCTAATACATGGAACTTATACCTGGCGAGAAGTGGGTACTACATTTAATACAGAAATGCAGTTTCTACCAAGCCAGACTTGACAGAGAATGTCTAGAAGTCACACATACCACTCAATGTCAGTATTTCATTGTGGTAGAGCATTTTTAATGAATGATGCACAATAAGGACCAAGCATTTTTATTTTAAAGTTTCAAGTCTCATATAGTGGAACTTAGTCCTAAAGTAGCAGAGCAGTAATAATAATAAACTATTGGAGGTTATGTTTAACACACTATGTAGTATGTTTATAAAGAAATTGGACCAATCAGTGTTAAAAAGCTCGTATATTTTGTAACCACATGGTTATTCGGATTAAAGTTTACATCATTTTAGTCCAATTCTAACTTCTTTACCGCCAATATTGACACCACATTTATTTCAAATTTCGAATGTCGAGATTCTACGTTCGATTCAAATGAATGCGGAACTGGTATACAGACAATGCGAAGTATAAATCCGCTTTGTAGAATATAAACACTTATTTGCACAATATTTTTAATAAAATTAACTCACCAATAGCAAAGTTCTTGGTCCTCTTCTCGAATAGTGGGTTCACTATCTTTTTAGGCTCAACTTTCTTCACGACCAGAGGTGCGGCCGCTACTTTCTTGCCTACCTTCTTCTTGGGCTGAAATAATAACAACTTTGTAAACTATGGTCACGTGTTGGCCTCCAAATACTGATTTACACGTTCTCTTCAGCGATCTTGGTGATAATTTGGAGGTAATCATAGCACTTCAGTCTAAAGTTAACATCATGGCAATCTTTGAGGTTATGTTAAGTTTATTTACAACAATGACTTGAAACCACATAAAATTAGTTTAACTGGTTAATTTAATTTAAGACTTCAGAGTATTGAAATGCACCACTGACTCGAAATACCTGGATATATCAAAATAAATCGGAATTGATGCCAAAAACATTGGTGGTCCCATAAACATGTTATGGTGTAAACTTCACGAGAAAATCACTTGTTGTAACGAAAATATAGTAATTTACTAAACGCACATGGCTTTTACCTTCTTCTGCACCATCTTGAAAGAGTTTTATTTATGTGATCTAAAGGCCACGAATAGATACGTGACCTAAAGCGAACACCAAACGTTCGGCGAAAATGGCCGAAACAAAAAGATTTGACAGCTAAAGGAAACGTCAAACGTAAACGTTGCCACAGATAAAACAGACATTCATTGATATCATTCACAAAGAATGATTTGGACTCTTGGCTTTTGGACTATTATTTATTTATATTATTTATTTATTTATTTACTTCAGGCATCAAAGGCCCATAGAAAAATACTATACATAGATATTACATACAATTGAATTATATACTAATACATATTTTATATAAAAAGTTAAAAAGTAATTATAGTACCAAAAATTTGGCAGGGTGGCGCTACTATTAAAAATTGAATTATTATGAAATAAAGAATATAGTTAAAGTTTAATAGGAAAAATTGTATTATTTTTAAAAGAATAACACTTAACAACAACGTGGTGCTAACTACGATTAGTCGTTCAATTTACCTAAGCAAATCATATGTCTTTTTGTTTTTTATGCAAATTAAATTGCAACTTTTGTGCGAGCACCACGCTGGGGCATGTTACATTAAATATTGTTCCTTCATCTTCATCATTGTCATATCAATCACAAAACGAGCATTGTTGAATATAGGTCTAATGATTTCGAGATCACCTACGTTAGTTCTTCGAGTAGATAAAACTAACTAATGAAATATTATAACTGGCTAGTGTTAAAAATTAACGCCGTGACTCAAACCGTGGTCGGGCTACGGCAATTTAGCTGAGCACTGTCCTTTTTATACTTTTTCAATTATTTTCTGGTTACGGTATAAACAAACTGTTTTTTTTTATATTTATATATTAAAAAGGATATTCGTAAAATATCGTGCATGAGTAATTTCTTTTTACGCGAAAGTGGGAGTAACGAGCAAACGTGTCACGTGATTGTACCTACTATGGTACACAACACAACAATCATAACACAGATGTTGTTTAATTTCGGCCTTAATTTCGGTTAGGCCGGTCGGCCCAACGTGCCGTAATCAGTTTGTTTAGTCCCAGAAGAACTACCTAGGTACCTATCTAGGCTGTACATATCTGTCGACATGTTTACATTTATCCACCTATTATGTCCGGAGCTGCGGACTACCTAGCGGGTTTACCGGGGCTCCGGTTCGAAAAGCAGTAGTAGGAACAGGGTGGTTATTAGTCAGTAAGAGTCTGACACTCCCTCTCGCCTCGCTCAAGGCGGGAGAAGCCATTGGATGAAGATATTTTTCCCCCTTAAAAAAATACTCACCGTACATAGGTGAGTATTTTTTTAAGGGTTTTATACAGTTGTATTATAAACATTATTTGTTTATAATAGGTACTCAGTAATAGTAACTAAAAAAAAGTCCCCACAAAAATCAAGACCTGAAAATTCAATTCGGTAGGTAACTTGGAAAATACTTTTAGTACCCTTTGAAACAAATGTTTTATTTATTTTGCGTCTTCTACTAAACCTGTTTACTTCGCTTTTACTGCTTACGACCATCAAATTGAATCACAACTCCATTTTGAAATATATTTTAAAGAGAAAGGAAAGCGTCAACCGTTTTATGAGTACTAAAACAAAATGTTATTTAGTTTTTTATCAAAAAAATGAGTTTTATTTTCGTCATGGATTACATAAAGATTTTGCTTCTAGTTTTTGGTGAGTGTTTTATTTATTATTTTCTATAATATGCAATATTAGCTACGGTCCTTATCTTAATTTGAATCTTATAATTCAATTTAGAGTAGAAAGAAGGCATCTACCAACTTTCACTTTTTTATTGAACCAAAGGTATTGTTACAACTTAACTCTTTTACAGCATTAATATACCTCAATGATGCGGTTAAAGTTAACATGCAAGGATCAGTCAGCTTCGGTAAAGAAGTAATAGATACAATATCACATTACATGCGGAGACAGGGCGCGGGCGCCACGACATCGGGGCGACGGTCGATGCCTTTCTCCAAAGAACACGATGTTCTTTACATCATTATCAAATCAGCATACTTGTGTCGAGACCTCCGGTTTTGTGAGGGTAAATTAGAGCAATTCCTAAATGAGTACATCATGGTACAAACGAAATCAATAGAAACCATTTTTGAAGGAATCTTCAACCACAAACACATGACTCACGAACAAGCGAGAAAGGAACGGTTGTTCTTTGAAGAAGAATTGAAGAAAGGTTTACGAGAAATTAGGAAACTACTCAAACACATGACTATGAAAATGAGATCAGAAAGCAGTACTTACTTGTGGATTGAAGTTATTAAAAAAATAAGTGTTATGTTCCAAACGGCAGCAATTTTATTAGCTGGGGAAAGACTTGAGGGCAAGCCGGAGGAGATAGATGAGGTTAAGAAGAAACTAACCCAGAAGCTGGTCATAGCCACTTCTATAGTCGAGGGAAAGTATGAGAGCAAGCTATGTTCACAATACCACGTCTGTGTCAAAGCTTTTGAAGTCACGAAGGCACTGGAGACTGTACTAGGGTCTTTTAAAGACATGGATGAGGAAAGTGCGAAAATATTCATCCGGTACGTTTCCGAAAGCCTGATGGAGACCAAATTATATTCTCATTTAGCCGAAGTTACCTCTAATGAGCTGCAGATTATACTGAACGATATGGCGTATTCTGATAGCGTGTCAGCGAAAGAAGTATTGCTGTCGATACACAAAGCTGTAGAAGACAGACTGAATGCGTTACATAAGAAGACTCACATGGTGAACGGGAGAGATGTGGAGTTAGTTCATGTAATATTGTCAGATATGGATCATGTGTATGGGAAAAGCAGCTTTGATCCGTTCCACGAGTTCATGAAGAGTTTCTTCAGCTGGACCCGGACGAGAACCCGATTAGGTGGTCCGATTCGCAGTCTGCTTAAAGATTTGGCAGATGCCTTGAGTTACCTCCCCGAAGATTTGAGTTATAAACTTATCAACGAAGTACGAACGTTTTTAGAAATCACAGTTGATCCGGAATACTGAAATTAAATAGTTTTTTTATTGAGTGCATTTTTATTTTACCTTTAAGTATCTAACTGCAAAATTCCACGCGCTTCGTGCTATTGAGACTTTTCGAAAAAAAAAGTTTGTATACTTTTGCCTTCAGACTCTTTTACTCAGAGTCAACCCATTGCTAGTGGAATAGTGACCAGGGTACATAAATCACTAAAGCGTATTTTGTAAAACTATAATATTACTCTCACAAATAGTAGGGAATGGTTAAATCTATTTACCTACACATGGTTTTTGTTACCATTCCTTTTCCAAACACTCAGCAAATAACATAAGTGCCAGAAGTATAATATTCTCATAAGTTGTAAGTAAGAATTCAGAATATTAAATTCCGTTGCATTCAGACAAAAATGAAATACCTAGGTAGTTGTACCTTGTACAAGAATTTGAAAGAGGGTATTTTTTCAAATTCTTAGAGAAAGATAAAATTTAATGAAAAGCACACCAAAGTTTCTGAAAAAAAAAGATTTTTGTTCGTACTTAGTTGGTGTCCAACCGGGTAATTTCCTCAGTCAAAAATAAATTATTTTGACTATTTAATACAATAAAATATTCTAAAACAATCACACTCTCTCATTCATTGATTTGATTATCTCCTTAATTTCCAATATTTTCTAGCTAATTTTCTAGAAGAAATAAATCTGCTGTTTTACGAAAAAACTTTAAAAAAACGCAATAACGCACTATTTCATAAAATAAATTATAAAATTTATAAAGAATATCGTTTTTTAAATTTCGAAATAAGTATGGAATTTGACTAGTAGGAAATTATTGATAAAAAATAAATGTCATGATAATTTGATCATAGTTGTCATTGTCAGCTGTCAGTCAACCGCCTGCAGAATTTTTCATAGCTACAAAACACGTTCTGAACGTTTGCTTTTACAGTTAATTGAACGAAAAATAAATAATTAAATATGATGTCCTTGCAGTACAACCAACTTTAATACTATGAAATAAAGTAAAAAATAATACATTTAAGTTATGAATATGTTTAAATAAAAATCCGTGCAACTGCTATTATCGTGCATAAAACCCCAAATTGCAAATTCAAGGTATTTTAAAACAAAAACATGTACCTATTGGTAATCTACCAACACTTTAACAATGTAGAACACGGTTAACTATAACTTTGTCTATAGTTTTTAAACTACCAACATAGTTAAAACAACTCAGTCTAGTTGTGTCTATCAATATTATGTTTTGTTTCTCTCTTGTCTAGACTAAACTAATATTAACTAATCCGCTGCACTGCAAACTGCAACCTTTCAGTTAAATTGTAGTTTCCAGTTAGGGTTCGACGCTTGTTTAACAGATGAGCGAAAGTTTAAACTTTTAAAGTTGGTATGTGAACATTGAAACTAGTTGGGTAGGTGGATAATACTTTTTAAACACTCTCGCATGTTGTGCATCGCATACGATTAAAAACTTTATCAGATCCAAACAGTGACCGAAATACGTAACAATTTTATTTTAGCAATATTTTAAGAAGCATTATTTTAGGTAAGTAATTGTGTTTTTAAAACGTTGTCCCGCACTAGGATTTTCTAATTAATATTGAGACTTTCATCAACATTTGATGTGTGACTTGAAAATTCCACTCCGGTGAGACTAGGCTGCGTTGACCAAATCGACCTTGCTAAGAGATGCTTTACATTAAGTTAGTATTCGGTCTATAAGTTAATATAACTGTTAGTCACGAGTTCTACATTAACCAATACTCTCTTAAAACACATATAAGAACAGAATAACACTCTTATTCCTCTGAATTTCACACGAAATCACGAAAACTTTGGTTCAGGTAGCTATGTGTCCATTATCCCTGTAATGTACCAATTCTGCTAGCTACCTGCGAAGTTACAATTTCAGTAAATACATTAAAAACTTTCCCATTCATGTAACTTCTATTTATACTGGTATTTCACTGTCGTTTCCCTGAAGGATTCACATTTCGTAGCAGAGCTCAATCAATTATTTTATTGGATTATGAAATCTCAGTTGTAATCTTGAGGTTTAAACTGTGTCCGGTTTTGGAGAAAGGTTTACGGGAAAGAGCCTATTAGGTATTATTATATATCATCATCATCTATATTCACATCCCTTGATAATACTTAACTAAGACCTAAGGGCATAGTTTACTTATGAGGGTTTGCCAGTTTCCACTCTTTTTTTTGAAGAGGGGAAATCGTCCAATGTCTTCTCCCACTTTGGGCGAGGCGAGAGCTCTCTCTCAAGTGTCAGAGTCTTACTGACTTAAAATCATCCCGTTTCTACCCTTGTTTTTCGAGCCGTAGCCCCGGTAACCCGCTAGTTAGTCCGCAGTTCCGGATCAGACGGGAATAGTTAAGGTGACAAAATATATTCTTCTATCTATTCCTCTGCCATTTTTACACAGAATACAGAAACTAGAGGAAGTGTCATCCAACAGATTTACTACGGGAACCCATTTTTCTTACTATGAACCCTAAAAAAATCGTATTTATGACCACGACACGAGTCTGCGCGTCTCCGTAAAATTGGTTGCCATTATTGAACATCCTTCAGGGGACATAATTTCAATGCTAACTCCATTGAATAGACATCTAATGCTCCTAATGCGCTTGGAAACCTCTGAAACGTTCAGCTATTATAGAGAGTGACTGGCTGTATAGACTACAATAATATTCATAATTCATAACTATATATTCTTAATAATATTATAAATGTGAAAGTGTGTTTGTTTGTTTGTCATTATTTCGATAACAGAACGTTTTATGCAGATAAAGAAGTTTATAGTTTATTTTTTGTGTCTGCGGATCGAAGGCTGGAAAGCACCTAATAGATATAAAGGTGGCTTTTCCACCAGAGATGTGCTATGCTACGTTGCTGTGGATGCGTTTGGCTTCCACCAATCATATTCATTGGTCAACATAGCATAACTCTTACGGAAACAAATACAGTACTTTCGACGATATATTGATTTGAAATATTGCGTGACGTCACTTCACTTAGGTACGTTTTATACGTAGAAATAACGTATTTACTCCCACGCCTAAATTCTTGATTCGTTTTATAAAAGTATTGTTATCTTATACGACAAAATAAAAAAAATACGTGTCTTATATTTTTTATTACCTAACTGACTGACGAGATAGAGTTTTAATTTTCTTGCCCCGTCATCATCCCTATTCTTTTAATTGTCCAATTCTTAGAGAACAACAAACTCACTGGGAAAGTTGGCAAATCAGCTAAGCAAAGCCGGGGCGAGGTGTTAGTTAATGGTAAAAAGATTTGTCATCAATCATTATGACTGTTTTGAATGCAGGGATTATTGAAAATTTTGAAATGTATTTTCAATTTCCATTTTATTGCAGAAATACGTAGACTGTATCTAATTGAATACACAGAGAAAGACTGAATTGTTTTTTAATTGAATAAAATATACAGAGTTAGCGTCGACTTAAAAATATTGTTAATGTGAACGTGTTGGTTTGTTTATGTAATAGAAACGTTTTATATGCATAAAGAACTATTGTTAATAAAATTGTTATAATTGGACTTCAGATTAATGTACTATATGTTGTGATATGTTGTATCTACTGTCTGGAATGTCTTAGTCTGTAGTCTGTCACTGTACCTATGAAAATAAATAAATAAATAAAAATCGTAATTAATTATTATGTTATCGGCTTACTCACGTAATGTTTTGACGAGGAACTCGACTAGTTTCAAGCCATGCTACAGGCTCATATTCATGAGCAGCATTCCGCGACACACGACGCGGCGATTGTCGCGCTGCTACTGTAGCAGCGCGACTGAAACTAGTCGAGTTCCTCGTCAAAACATTAGGTGAGTAAGCCGATAACATAATAATTAATTTAGTATGTCTCACGAAAGTTACAATAAAATCGTAATTATTGTCATCAACTTGACAACTGTACTTCTCGAAAAGCAGGAGTAGGAACAGGGTGGTCTTCAGTTAGTATGAATATGACAATGCCTTTCGTCTTGCCCAAGGCGGAAAAGTCACTGGATGAATTTCCCACCTTTAAAAAGTTTCTGTACCTACTTATAGCTAATTGTACTTAGTTATTAGGTACTTTATAAAAAGATATAATACAAGTCATATAAGACAATACTTAAATTCATCATACTATTAAAATTTTCTTAATGTTCAATATAATGAGTAGGTAGGTAGTACCAACTGTGCAAATTGTAATGGGTTCCAAGTTCCAAGACTTCCAAGAGAATAAATTCTCAAGTTGACAAAATGTCAATAATGCTAAAACTTCAAGTTGTTCGAATAATTTTGTGAGTACATTAGAGTTAGGTACTTAGGCAACTTAAGTATAGGTATGTATAAGTAGGTACTTACCTTAACGCAAGTCTAAAGGGGGTGATAGACACGCGAGTAAGTTCGCGTACTTATGGCTCGACGACCTTTTTCGCTCGTGTGTCACTGTAAGTACGCGTACTTTAAAACCGCCGAGTAAGTTCGTCGGCGATCCAACCGGTTTGAAATCTTGCTCGTAGCTCGTCTTGGCTCGTGCGTGTGGCAGTACTGCGAGCCGCGAGCCGCCAATTTGTTTCGCCAGTCCGTGAACGCGGACGCTTATTTATAAAAAATAATTAAAGATTAATAAAAAAAAAAATAATTAGTTTATTAATTTATTTACACAGGCTCAGGCATTCTTAAATAATTCTAAAAATCTTCCTTCTCGTCACGTAACTCTCTTACTAAATTCACATATGATAAACGCTCTCTTTTTGTAAGCCAGTTCGTAACCCACCGCCCACTTTTCGCCGTTGTCTATTGGTTTTTTATATTTTGAAATGTAATACGATATAATACCTAAATAACACAGAGCTTCTTCTGTCGAAGACATCGCAATACAGAGTGCGTAAGTTTCACGACTCACGTGTGTCACTAACGTCGAGCCGAGTAAGTTGGCGATCTTAAAAACCGCGTACTTCAAGTTCGTACGTCTATCACCCACTTAAGTGATTACTTGAAGAAAAGTTTTTCTGTCATTTACATTGTAGTTAGTGATGGTTGGGGTTAAATTATGTAGATAAGTCGGTATGTAAACCAAATATGTACATTCTAAGTACTTTCTTAAACTGATCTTATTATTTTTTAAATGTGCGTCAACTATGTAATGTTTTATAAGATTTGTATTCAGCAAAGGCAATAATTATTACAATCCTATCTATTTGTTTATAATAGTAAATCAAGGTATTGGTCTCGATGCGATTCCAGTTAAGCAACCTAAAAAAGGCAGAAGGAAGAAAAATACAATATATTAATAAGTATTGTATTAATGTCACATGAACATCCAAAAAGTTTTTAATTATACTATACTTACTTAATTTCGTATTTGGAACAGGCTGGATCACACGAAAAAAATTATAAAATGCCATTTAAAATATCGAAGAAAAATAAATTAAAAATAAACTTTAATGGCATCCACGTGTTTTTCACCAAAAATGGCCATTTCTATTTATAAACCCTAACAATTATTAAACCTCTTTACTTTATCGTGCAGGGAAGGAACAAGGAGTTTGAATTTTTTCAAAATGAACGTCAAACAGTTTACGTACAGTTTTTATAACTAAATTAATATTATTAATTATTATAGTTAATACGCAAAAATATATTATCCATAAACATAATATATTTTTATTAAGATCTTTTTTATAAGGATCGCAGTACGCACCTACTTAATGATACAATTTAATTAGCACCTTTAATCAAGGCTCACCATTAGACTGATAAAGTTAAATGGCGCTGCAATCGAGAACGTTGATTAACTCGGTAAGCAGCACATTAACCTTACGTAGCTTCTCAAATACAAAGTGTCATGGGTCATAGGGCTTTTTGTGTTTAAAAGCTAGAGTTAAGGTGAAATATTTAAGTATCTATCTGTCTTGTAATGATGGTCAAAAAATATGGTCAAAAAAACGGAGCTGCCGACTGCCTAGTGAGTTACCGGGGCTCCGGCTCGAAAGGTAGGAGTAGGAATGGGGTGTCTTTAGTCAGTAAGAGTCTGACACTCACTCTCGCCTCGCGCTAGGCGTGAGAAGTAATTACATAATATTCCCCCTCAAAAAAAAAAGAACAAGTTTCTCGTCTAGTCCAGTGTCTTATAATGATAATCAATTGGTCGTAGGTACTAGTAGACTTGCAACAATGGCTAAATAAAATTCAGCAAATACATTAGGTCCTTTTTTTTACAGGGCAAAATTCCATTAGGTGTCTCAAATGATTTTCAAATTCTGTTACAACATTGTCTGATTCACACATCACACTAAGAAAAAAAATCCTGGTGTAATCTGCGAACAATTTTTTCCTGGTGTGATGTGCGAACTTTTCCTAAAAATGGTGTTAACAGATTCGTCCTTGCACGCAAATAGCCAAATAACGTACAAAAATATACCAAATAACACGGAAACAAAGTGGGTGTACCATTTCCAATTCCCCCATAAGGAAAAACAGGTGTGATGTAATGTTACACAACTTAATTCCAAAATAAAGATACCCTCCGGCCCTCCGGCGCTCTTACAACGAAACCTTTTGTTTTTCCGTGCCAAAAGCCTTGGTGCCGTGTCCGTTAATAATATTATTTATTAACGAAGTTAATTTCGCCCGCCATATTATTTTATTTTATTCAGCGCGTCGTCTCGACCTAGATTCACTGTCACTGTCGTTGTATCACTACATAGTATAAAACAAAGTCGCTTTTTCTGTCCCTATGTCCCTTTGTAAGCTTAAGTCTTTAAAACTACGCAACGGATTTTGATGCGGTTTTTTTAATAGATAGTGATTCAAGAGGAAGGTTGTTTGTGAATCTACAACAGCTTTTGGGGCGGTAGTATTTTAGGTAGTGCTGATATTTTAGATGCTTTTAACAATAATAACACAACGTCACTCCTTTTAACCCCCGAAGGGGTAGGCAGAGGTGCACGTAATGCCGCTATACAATGTACACCCACTTTTCTCATTTCACATAGGGTGTGAGCTTATTGCCATATACTGGGCACAATTCCAGACTCAGAGTAATTTTCGAAAAAAGGAAAAAAGTTTTTATCTTTGTAGAGATCATAATTTATAATAATATAGGACTAAAATACTGTACCTACTCAGACTCACACACAATATATTTGGTTAATTAAAGCAAGAAGGTTACACGACTTGTTTCTGAGAAACTGGCTAATTTCTACGAAATAAATCCAACAAATACCATTTGTGCGACAGAAAAACAATACAAAAAAATAAAACTCTAATGGCATCTCATTATTAGGTTGACAACGTATTATACCAGTACCAACCACAGAAAAAAATGTAGATAAAAAATGTGAAAATAAAAATTCATTAAGTAATATTTATATGCAAAAATAAATAATGAATAAACAACAATATATTTTACCTACGTTAGTCTGCATATTGTTAAGCTGCTTTCAATTTAAAGCGTCATTATTCTAGGATAGGTACCTAATTAGCTGTTATTAATTATCTGTAGTTCAAGTTCTATAGGTATTTCATCTGCTCGATCTGCAACGCGACAACGTTAAGTAATTAATTTATTTTAGTACCGTATTATGTTTTGAATTTTTTTGTTTCTTATTTGACCCAAAAGGTGTCGTTTGTTTATTATTCGTAACTAGTGACTACAATCTACCTTTTATTATTTCAAACGCTGGAATATTCATAAAAAATCTAGTCAGATTTGTTCACATAGAAGATTCTCCACAAAACTACTTATAGATAAGTATTATTTAAAAAAAACGGTTTCTGATCACTAACTATAGATTATTCTACGTTAGATATACTTACCTAAGAAAATATTCCATTAGGTATGCAAAACTTACAAAGTATTAGATACAAAGTAATTTATATTAATGGCATTGCTTACAAATGGACTATTCAATCTGAAAACATAACGCAACACTAGATAATAACAATATTTGAAAACTATCTCAATTACAAGATTCTCTTCGAAGACAGAATTTAATTCTATTTCCAGTTATTTGATTCGCAATATAGATAATGAAGTTAGATTCGCCTCGTTGGCCGAGTGGTTGCAAGGGGTCTCGGGTTCGATTCCCGGGTCGGGCGAAGTATTACTGGGCTTTTTTCGGTTTTTTGAAAATTTCTCAGTGGTAGCACGGAATCTGGAAATATGTCCGGTATATGGCAATAGGCTCACCACCTTTAACATGGGACTTACAACCGTAACTAAAGGGCTCGTTAGAAAAGTAAATTTTATTTTAGAAAATTTTAGAAAACTACGCGCGTCTACGCACGCTGCTTATGATGAAGTCCTTCTGTGACTCGAAACTAGTAGAGCGCAGTTAATAGAGGAACAGAATTATTGTGTACTACCTTTCTAGAAATAGCGCAGGAACAGATTTCTCGTACCTAACTTACTAGAACTTAAAAAAACAAAAAAAAAATACATAAAACTCTTCTCAGTTATTTTTATTAATAAAAATGTACACAATTACTTTTACAATCGCCATTTATCTACCTCAACACAGACACACACGAAGATAATATGAAATGTTGATGAGACATGAAACCGTCGGTACGGCACCTACATAAAACGTAAGGATTCCTTATATTATCTTCGAATGCGTGAGTTTTGTTCGCGTAATTGAATAATTTACGCGTTACCCTCACGTGCTGATATAAACATGTCTTCTATCTTGTATTTTTTATTAACGAATATGGTTGGTTGGTACAAGTACAATTTCTCGAAAGATAAAGAGGAAAAATTGGTTGTGCTTGTACGAATTCTTTTTAATAAAAGATGGTGTAACTGTAACTTCTGATTTTTATTTATTTGAAAAGGATTGAGATTATGACAAACTCTCTATACGTAATACCTCTATAGGTACGTATACAGTAGGAGAGAAGGAATTGTAGAATAAAAGTGCCTTACTTTTTTTTTAGGAGGGAAAATCATTCGACTTCTCTCATCTGGGCGAGGCGAGAGGGAGTGTTAGACTCTTACGGACTAAGTAAAAACCACCCCGTTCCTATTCCTGCTCATCGAGCCGGAGCCCCGGTGCCCGGTAACCCGCTAGGCAGATTAGTTTTTCTCTTGCGGAAATCATTAAGTGATTTAAGATAATACTGCGGAAAGAAATATTGGTATAAGAAAGGTACGTTTGTCCTAAAGATTATTATTATTTTATTTTTAGCCGTGATCGTCCCACTGCAGGGTAGAGGCCTCCCTACCTCCCTTCCACTCCTCTCTGTGCCGAGGATTTTTTAATATCTTAGTCCTAAAGATATTTCTAGATAATGCCAATTAGGGACGATGAAATTATTTCGGTGATATTTGCCCCAAATATCTGAAGAAGTAGACATAAAAGCAGTAATATTCTAGATCTTTTTATGAAGACTCTTCAGCATTGTTCTATATTATCACTAAACTGGTCTTGAAAGCAAGAGTAATAACGATTGTATTTACTACAGTAACTTCTAATTCTAACAATCCAGAATGTTCACAGAGTGACAAATGAATTAGCACTAAAAATGGCGATAAGTAGAACAAATAACTAAACTTATACAACAACTTTTAATTAAAACCTAAATTAAGATTAAACGATCTCGACTTCCATCTTCGAATCGTAAGAATAACTATTTAACTACCAATTCAGCTTATTTAAAGAAAACGTAAGAAAAATCCCGTTCTGTTCTATTTTATAAGAGCCACTTAAGCTAGTTAAAACATTTGTATTCAAGAGCCAATCTTGTTAGCTGGCCGCTGCAAATCTTGGCAAATTACTCAAAGTGGACGTAAATTGGATTGCGTTGTACGACGTGCTGGGGGGAGGGGGGAGTCTACCTGTACCACCTGTGGGGCTGTGGGCTATAACAATGGCTGGGATAGGTAGTGATTTGTCTTGGGAGGATGACACTGAAATTATTTTATGTAGAATGCAACGCCTGTGGTTTATGTGTTAGGATTTTTGGCGATAAGAAACATTCACTTGTAATTGTAATTAACAAACGATAGGAGCGTATTCCTTGTTTAAAGATACGAAAAATTTTATAGCCGTATCAATCATGCACAAATCGAGGCCTATGCCTCTGCAATGGAACAATCTTAATTTAATTATAATTTTATTTACTTAGATTTAATTTAATAATTCACTGAAATCAAAAATAAATCTACGGGGCCCCCAACGTGTAAATGGTGAATGCAGATACGCGAAAAAATAAAATCTTCCTAATTTTTTATTTCAATTTAGACATAACAAAAGTCCAAATAATAAATTCTTTTTTATTCCGCGTAAAGTATGCGTTCAAAAGTTGGAAACATCTTTAGGAAAATTAACGTCTATAGCATTGGTAACTCCTTTCCTTGATGCCTGATAGACCGAGCGGGAAAATTCATTGGGTGATATTCCCCTTAAAAAAAAGAAACGGCAAACAAATTTTTATACGGGGTCCCACCAAGCCACGCGCCATTGTAATAAAACTACATAGGTACTCAAAAGTAGTCAGAAATGCTTCACATTTTGAAAAGAATATCAAAATGTCTCCTTCGCAAAGCAATTTCATTATTTTACCAGCTTACATTTCTTTCTTCGTTGGTTTTAAAAGAACTAACCAGATAACTAGATAACTTTATTCAAAAAGTCAATTTTACTTAAATTTGTTTAAGAAAATGTTTTGTTAGTTTAAAAGTAAAGGTTTTAAAAGATAGGATAAGCTAAATAAATGCAGACTTTTTAAGTTTTTAGGCTAACTTAAGATTAAAGCTAGTTAGCTACTTTAAAACTTCGAAATGAATCCAATTTACGTCCAATGTCAATAACTTATCTAACTGTTGATTCGTTTGTTTACTAGAGATAAACTTTTGCACATTTTTGTATATCTATACTGCACGGTTGGTTCGGTGGCTGGGCTACCGGCAGCCACGCAACGTGTAGCGACTTGCGGAGCAATTCTTTGTGTGATCCACAAATTGTTGTTTCGGGTCTGGGTGTCATGTGTATGTGAATTTGTATGTTTGTAAACGCACCCAAAAATCAATTGCACTTTCAACTTTATTTGCCGCACACATTTTAAACTTTAGGACTTAACTTTACAGTTCGAAACCTATTAAATATCTGGGTATACCTCAATTTCCGGAGCTGCGGCCTAGCAGGGTTACCGGGACTCCGACTCGAAAAGCAGGATTAGGTACGGGGTGGTTTTTAGTCAGTAAGAGTCTGACACTCCCTCTCGCCTCGCCCAAAGCGGGAGAAGTCATTGGATGATTTTCTCCCTTAAAAAAAGGTACACATCAATTTAGTACACCTTGTTTTGAACTGTATCATACAAGTCGACGTAATCAGGCTTCAGTTTCAGCCGTGAGCGTGTTGACGTTGAAACAATGGCGCGTTTAATTAACACGGCAGTGTGGCCGTGAAACTTGCCTGTCCGTCGTATGCAGTGAGCTGTTACGGTGGCCAGTTCGGAGAGTTAAATGTCTCTGTGTGATGATGTTGTTTGTACCTAGGTAGCTTACATAATTACATGTTTAAATTAAAAAAATAGACAGACTATTTCGTATGTTGCTTTCAGACTATCTCGTATGTTCCTTAGATATAATTTGGGCACTTGCTTATGCACCCTAGGCGGACATATGACGCTCAGATTGGCGATGAATTAAAGAAGGGCCAAATTAAATGTTGCCGCATAAAAGTTGGAGTTGGAGCATGCATGAAAAGACTGATGACTGTTGATGAAGCGAAAGAGTGTATGTAAGATTCGTAGCAATCGGCGTTCCATTGTGTGTGCCTATCCCCTTGGGAGACAGGCGTGAGGTTATGTATGTATGTATTTTTTTAAACGGTTTTATTTAACTTGACCTATTTGTTTGTTTGGCTTATATTTAGTAATTGGAATTTCTCTCCCTTCCTGGCGAGAGATCAATCTGATTTTTATTACAAACTCTTTTCTTGATGAATGGCAAAAGCATAATGTATATATGTATAAATGTATATGCCTACAAATCGAACTGTTTAACATAAAACATATGTTTTCATGTATTACTTGTTACTATTATAAATAACATACGAATTCAAAAGCCACCTCATTTCAATGAATCTCATTAACTCCGACCCTTCACACATCCCTGCTCACGTTAATAACTATTTGATAAAACATAAACAATACTTACATAACAAACATATTAAAACAATCCATATTTCAAGTTTAATAGGGTCCCAATTTATCAGAATCCCGGGTCCAGTGCCGGCTTTAGGGGGCGTGATGGGCCGATGGCCCAGGGCGACAAATTCTGGGGGGCGCCAAGGTCTGAAGTTGGAGTCTCTTGCCTCTCCTGGTGCAAACCCTCAGAACTGTGCTCTACGCTCTGGGCATATGCATATTTTTTCAGCAAAAAACTAACATTTGATATTGCTTCCCTCAAGTGGGCGCCGCAATATTTTCGCCCGGGGCATCAGTGGCCCTTACGCCGGCACTGCCCGGGTCATTGTGTGCCCGGGACAATAGGGACTTTCATTTTGATACCTAAGTTGCCGTCCACTTTCCAGAAAGTTTCAATTTGATTGACTATTATTCGCTGTACTAGTACTATGTATAGTAATATGAAACGTTCCTAGAATATAGGTATGAATTAGGTTCGGAGAAAGTCTATAAAAAAATGTTATAAATGTCAAAGATTATTTATTTCGGTATCCTGGGATGTGTATGCTTGTTTTTAAGGGGGAATAAAACCTATCGTCACGCCTTTTATCCTCGATGAGGTAGGCCAAGGTGCACAATAGGGCACGTAATACCACTGTACAATGTACACTCACTTTTCACCATTTGTGTTATAAGTCCCATGTATTAGGAGGTAAGCCTATAATTGCCATATACTGGGCACAATTCCAATGCTACTACTGAGAATCGCCCGGCAGCATTGCTTGGCGGCATTGATTGCCATTGCTCTTGCGACCACTCGACTATATTTACTCACACTTCTAAAAGGTTTTATTTTTGAACATGTGTTATTTTATAAAATTATCTAATAAAAACACCGTCTTAGCATGTGTTCATAGGAACATCTTATCAGTAGCAAAACATATGGTGACGACATACTACATATACAGTACGGACGTGATATTTCTGTAAACACTACTTATCGCTTGACCAACTGCACCGCACTTACCTAGTTTAATTAATTTTACGAAATTCACTCACTTTCGAAATATCTAATGTTATAATAGGGTTCCGCAGTGAATCTAAGAAATCCTTGGTGAAAGAAGTTGTGTGGCGGAAAATGTTTATTTTTGTCATATTATTACACAATAGTCACAATAGTTATTTATTTATATCTGAGGTATATGCTAATTGCTGTAAATAATACATACGCTTGTCTCCCGTAAATACTATTTCTTTTTAAAAGGTCGGCAACGCACCTGTCTCCCGTAACTTCTACTATTCCTTTTTAAAAGGCCGGCGAGGCACCTGAGACTTTTCTGGCGTTGCGGGTGTCCCTGGACGGCGCTGATTGCTTACCATCAGGTGACCCGTATGCTCGTTTGCACCCTATTCCGTAAAAAGAATGTGAATAATAAACATGATGTAATTGTTTCAAATGATGAATGATATGCAGGTATACCTATGTGAAATCACTCTACAATCTTATTACAAAAACCGTAATTTAAGCAAATTAGGTACCTACGTGTACTGAAAAGAAAACATCGACTCTAATATGTACGCTAATAATAATTTATCTTCATAAAATTTGGATTATCTTGGATGATGTGTGAGTCTGGGCTCAGTAGGTCGAAAGGCTAACTCGGGTGAACTCCCTTCAAGCCTATAGTCCATTATACTGGACATATCTAGCTATCAATCAAGCAAGACCTATAAAGGGGGATTATGGTAGTCAATTTTGGTAATTTTTCTTACATGCGTGATTATTTTGATTTATTAAAATTTATTAAGTTAAGTAAGTTTGAATCACAATATCGAACTATTTAATGGGGAGAATATTATATAATGTATAAGTTGAGATACCTTATTAGGGTAGATGTCTAATTTTTATTATAATCTCCGTCTTGTAGATTATTTTAAAACATTACACATATTTTGTTAAATTTTGATTCCTGTTTCTTTCTAAGTATTTTTACTTAGGCGAAAAATTATAAAAAAACGTGTCTAATATTTTTTCATTACTTAAAGAACTGACGGACTTTAGACTTTTAATTTTCTTACCCAGTCATCATCCCTATTATAAAGTGTTCTAGTTTAATGCCTTTAATATCTATAATTTCATTTTAATTTATAAAAATAAAGTAGTAAAGAAACCAATCGAAAATAAAGTAAATAAAACATAGTTTCAAAAAATTTATAAACGTGCGGAACCATGCAACTAGACATGTACTTTGCTTTGCTTGACACAAACAAATCAGCAGATTATGTGAAATATTATATATAGGACATTTTATTGTATATAGGGCACACAGTGTGACATTATTTCTAGATACTTCTTCTAGTGCTTGCATACATTTCTCTGTTATTTTGTGGTCTAGGTACAGAAATAAAAATGAAGAATTTAGTGTTCTTAGCTTTGGTTCTATATTTTTGTCAGGTAAGTTTTTTCATGGTAGTATAGTTTTTATTGTGTATAAGCCGGTAAACGAGCAGACGGATCACCTGATGGTAAGCAATCGTTGTCGCCCAAAGACACCCGAAACACCAGAGGCGTTACAAGTGCGTTGTCGGCCTTTTGGGGGTTAGGAATTTAAGGGTTGTTGGGGAATCAGGGATCGGGAAGATTGGGAAGGGGGTAATTGGACCTCCGGTAACCTCATTCACACAACGCAAGCATTGTTATAAGTTTCTATATATTTAGTTATTTTTTCAAAGTAATTTGTTATTGAATTTAAGGAATGGTATGAAGTCTGGTGTGCAGAAATAGTTTCTTCTTCTACTACAGTAAAACTATTTTTAGATACATTAATATCAGTAATACTTGTATGTACAAGTGAATATGGGATTGCGATTCTCTACACGCCACTATACTATTGCTATACATATATGTATCAGACCCAATTTTATCTTCAGTCTTATCACTGGTCGAGCTTCGAGATAGTTAAGAGTCAAAACATAATTTATATTTATCGAAATTTCTAGATGGCAACCGCCTACTGCTGTTTCCGAGACCCCTACATGCTGCCAACTACACCGTGCACCAACATGTGCGGCTGCAGCGCCAATATTGGCCCAACATGCAACTGTGGCGCCCCCTGCAACTGCTTCAGAGATCTGTCCAACGTTTGCAATGTTTGTGACCAACAGCCGTCGCCAGTGTGCCAATGTTTGTCCCAATGTGGTTGTGACAACAGATACCCGTTGTATTTCCCCGAAGTCGAATATCCTTTGACAATATTGGATATTGATCCGTTCTTCTATAGAACTTGCTTTTCTCCTTAAATTGTTTGTGGATTAATAAAGGTGTGTAGATATTTGTAATTATAATGTTTTTATTTTTATAATAACTATCGTAAGACATACTAAATTAACTAAAAATCACGGTTTACGTACATTAATGGGCACGCATTATGCTCGTGAGCAGCATTCACATGAATCACACCCTCTGCGATTCTAAATTCACATGTCGTATTTCGAATTAACTGACTAATTACATTTTTCGTAATCATCATCCCTATTATAAACTTTTCAAGTAACCTTTTGTTGCCTTTAATATCTATAATTTTATTTTAATTTAGAACAATCTAAAAATAACTAAAATTCGAAAATCATACTCATTCGATTCGAAACATGACCTCTAGCGTGGCTTGAAACTAGTCGAGTTCCCTATCAAGCATTTACGTGAGGAAGCCGACAACATGATAATTGTATAATTGTGTATTTAGTATGTATTACCCAAATAGATCAAAAATTAACCCTTTAACAGTCAAAACAAGGATGTATTTCAAACAAGATATTTCAACCAGAGTTACCTCTACCTACCTCTACATAGGTAATGATAGTGCGCACCGCTTTAGAATTATTGTTAGCCAATTTGAATTTACGGCGATCGGATTAAGTGGTTTTACACCGACCTTACCTGAACTTAACAAGTTTATAACAAGGATTACTTGGTGCTATTGTAGTTTAGCAATAATTTTGTCAATTACACTGTCTATATTGTAGTACATTTTGTTCGGAGCAGTATCGGAATCATAGCGCGATCAACATTTAAGTATAATAAAAATATAATTATTATTTAAAGTTGACACGGCGCTCAAAAGATGGTGTAGGTATCGAGATAGATCCCGCTACGGTTTCATTTCCTCAATTTAGTTAGGTTTAGTGTCAGTTTGATTTTGATGAGAGTTCAAGCAACGTCCAATACGTCCCCAGGATTACAGTAAAAATTTGGATTTGAATGAGATACACAATGTACCTACATTTTAGTAAGCATTTATTTAGTTCTAAGTAATTTGGAGCTTGAATTGCAAATACTCTAAACTCTCTCTAACTTCATAGAACATACCTACCCTCCTTACTCTTCTTTACTACATTCTAGAAAAACAAACACAATGTTACGTTAAGCTAAGAATGTAATAACATTATCGTCTCTCCCCTCGCGCCACTTATTCATATTTCTTGGATAAAACTTATTTCTTAGAACAGTAACTTAAGTTTCCTTGCAACTTGCAGGCTGCAGGTACATTACTGGATTATGTTACCTTAAGGAATAACTTTATAAGAAGTTAAATGGCTTTTTCCATCTGCGTTTTAAGTTTCTAAGTAGTTACGGTGCATTTCTTACAAAAATATAACATTCTATATCTGAATGATTAATTTGAATAGTCTGTGGTTTTACTATACTACTTATTTACATACGATAGAGGAGATGACCAATTTTTATTTACATGACCGCCTTGTAGTAGGTCTGCGTAGGTATATAACAAGGGTTAAACTAACGAAGAAATGAATTAATATAATTCATTTAACCTGCCTAAATTATAAATATTTTCTTAACTCATTTAGCACGTTCAAGTGGGAAAATATTATATTAACCCGCCGAATAAGCCGGAATTAATTCACGAACACCGGCAAGAAAATTATGTGGTCCACCATTAAGTCTTAATTATTCAAAGCCTAAATTACTTTTTGCCGCGAAATGCCTCTCGACGCCATATTTAATTTTGTTGTGAGCAGTCCGTGTACGAATATTGAGTTGATTTAATTAATTTTTACTTGGAAATGAGTGAAGAATGTTTGTTTTGAGAAGAAACATGGTCTAAAGAATCTGTCGACTATGTTAATTCTACGAGATGTCATATTTTTTTAAAACAGCTCTTTGAAAAATCAATAGGAAAATGAGTTATCATCAGCTAGGACGTGGCGAGTTGGATGTACCTACTGTTTATTGACTAAAACATAATATAGGTTGACTTTTCACGAGTTATAATAATAACATCAAGAGAAAACTGCATGTAGAATACACTTCCCTCATTTAAAAAATTCAATTACCTATGTTTAACAGTTTAATACATTTCTGTACCCGGACATCGATCCCGAACCCTTAGCGCAGCTGTTACAAGTTACAACTACTCTTGCGTAACTAGAAAATACAGATAACTAAATGGAAATAATTTACATATTATTGAAATTCACAATTTAGTTACTACGATATCATAAATTAGTTTTAAGTTATTCTGCGTCTAATAGTCAATTTACTACAGATTTAATGATGGTTTATGTAACCTTAATTGCGTCTAGAATTATTATTTTATTCCTCGAAAGCCTCAATAGACTTAAAACTGAAAACAAAAGATCTATTGGTCGCAAGTGCGTGTTTAGTTTCAGGATAGTACAATGTTTGTTGTCCTCAAGGTTTTCTTAACAAACGTTGCCCTACACTTTTTTTACTTCTCCCGCCTTAAGCCAGGCGAGATTTAATGTCAGACTCTTACTGACTAAAAACCGTCCCGTTCCTACTTCTGCTTTCCTATCCGAGACCTGGTAAACCGCTAGGTAGTCCGCTGATCCGGATCGGGTATCAGTCCTACTGGGTTCCATCTGTGGTGGTCTGATGGCTCTACAGAAGGCCGGCGTGAAACAAGCACCTGATTATTCAGTGTTTTAATGCTACGGTTGCCTTTGCCTGGCGGTGCTGATTGCATATCACCATCCGATGATGACGATCATGCTCAGAAATATAATAAAATATAAATAACCAACGAAGCAGTCTAAAACATACGTAAATGCAAATCCGAAAAGAACTTTTAAAACTAAAGCCGAAGCCTTTTATTTTGTAAACATGTTTGTATTTATTTTGAAACTGAAAACTTCAGTATGGAAATCGTAAAAGCAGATTATGGTTGTAGTAAGTCGGTAGCTAACGTAATCGGTTTAGCGAGTACCTCCGTAGCAGGGCTGTTACCGGGTATGGAGATTTGCCAAAATAAACAACTAAACTTATTCATAAAAATAATAACCTCAGAATATGTTTGTAAAATACTGTTTCCAAATAAAAACTCGAAGGTTTAGTAAGAATTATAATATCCTGAAAAGGTTTGCCTTTTTTGAGGGGGAAAAATCATCCAATGACTTTTCGCGTCTTGGGCTAGGCGAGAGGGAGTGTCAGACTCTTACTGACTAAAAACCATCCCGTTCCTACTCCTGCTTTTCGAGCCGGAGCCCCAGTAGGGGAAGTCAGCTCAAAGCGGCCACCTTAACTTTGAGTTAAAAAAAAAGCCATTGAACGAAAGATTTTTAAAGAGAATTGTATACTAGTTAGTCGAGAATTTATCGAAATTTTGTAATGGCCAATTGAAATTTGCGTAAGTTGAATAATAATCATATGATTTGCAGATTACGAAAACTTGTCATAAAACCGCTTTGCCCGAGTGGTCGCCCAAAGCGGCCACGGGGGTAAGGGCAACGTGGCCACCCCAAAAGTTTTCAAGCAATGAATTGTTTTTTGTTGGAAAATACCGTGATTGACAAAATAAAAATGCAAAATCAAAAATCAACACATATAATTCACATAAAAAAAAATCAACAACATTTTACCTATTTTCACAGTCAGTCATAAAAGTAATTTATAAAAATCGATATACTTGGGATTTGTTGAAGCCTCGAGCTCTGGCTATGGATGTGGGTTCTAGTTGTCGCAAGGTCCAATTAGGATGACGCATTATGAAGCCTTTATAAAAATCGTGTCCACCCGTTTCATTTTTAAAAGGATGTGGAATATGGTTTGCTGCAAAAAATCTTCCTTTGTGAGGCCAAAAAAGAGGTTGTCCATATGAAACAAGTACTCTAAACCATCTTCTTCCTGTTGTGGTGTAAACAAAATAAATAAGAATTATATCTATGCAGCGATAATAAGAAAGTAAGGGCAAAGCGGTCAGTTGACCGCTTTGCCCGAGCCGCTTTGCCTTTTTCAACCATTTTATTAAAAATAATATTTTCACTCACATTATTTACTATATTTCGAAGCAAATATGTTTGTAAAAAAGGCAAAATAGATAAGTAACGTTAAACGTGCAATAAAAGCATTTTAGTATAGATAGTTTTGACCAGAAACAAGTTGAAAAGCTTACCTCGCCTTATTTTAACAGAACGCACAAAAAAATCATTTGTCGTTACTAGAATGACGCGTTTGTTCTCCAGCCTGAAAATGAGTGACAGGCGCGGAGCGGGAAGTTTGGTTATACGTATAGAACGGCAACGTTGCGCTATGATTTCAAATAACCGAAAAATTAAGAGTGGCCGCGTTGCCTACTATGGCCTGCTTTTCGAGCCGGAGCCCCGGTAAACCCGCTAGGTAGTCCACAGCTAGGTAAGTTTTGTCTAATAGGAAACCAAAGTGATAACCTCAAAGCACAAAACATAAAATCATTTTCTAAAAGTTGTAGATCCACATGACCCAATGAGAATGACTTAATGAATAAAACTCATCTACTTAGCTACACATTCATATCACACAGAATAGAATATGTAATAACCCCAATGAATAATATATGCCCATATTCTTTTTTTCCAGTAAATATCACTAACGTTGTATCAATATTTGATTTTACCGAAATCAAATCATCCCGCCAACCCTACACTGGTGTTTCACCGCAGTTAAATATTAACTGTCGGCCATATTCAATAGAATTATTTATGGAATTAATCCCTTATACCACGTATTTCCAAATATTTGTTCTCTACACATTATTTGTTTGGGTTTCGAAATACAGAGGTGCTTTTGTATCGAAGCGTTGGATTTGGGTATTATGATTTTTGGACAAAGAAAAGCGATAATATTATTCAAATGTAATTTCTTCTTCAGGTGAAAAGTATTTCTGGAGCTTACTTGCTACAAAAAAAGAACTATTTATTATTAATCGTGGTGGTCCGGAGGTTTAAAACACCTGCATCTCATGCATGAGACGGGTTCAAAATCTACCAACGGAAAGTACCTCTGTGACTTTTTCCAAATTATACGTACTTTCTAAGATTATTTAGACACCACTGATAAACGGCGAAGGAAAACATCATGAGGAAACCTCGGTTTATAATTAGTAATCATAAGTTTGATATCGCCAATTCGCATTGAGCAAGCATGGTGATAAATTCTCAAACCTTCTCCTTGCGAAAAGATCTGGTCAGCATTAGCCACTTAGTAGGCTGTTATGTGTAAAAAGTTTAATGTGTTTAATTATTGCGTTTCGACTATTTTTCCCGCATAAAACGGTATCAAAAGAGTAACGAATTTCAAAAAGTTGGTAGTATTTTACAATTGGGAAAATTCGGAAGTAATTTGGAAACAACTCCAACTTAGTATCAGAGTAGGGTAGACAGGAGACCAGGTGCTGGTACGAACATAAGTACTTAGTAATTGACGGTAAAACGGGAAGCACTTACTTAGGGGTACACTTACATTTCGCAGTCTAATTTATGACTTCTGTTTTATGAACAAAATTGCTGAAGTCCGAAAAAACATTTGTTTCATGAAAATGTAAATTCTTTCGACACCCGAAACACCAGAGACGTTACAAGTGCGTTGCCGGATTTTTGGGGGTTAGGAATTTAAGGGTTGTTGGGGAATCGGGGATTGGGGAGATTGGGAAGGAGGGTAATTGGGTCTGCGGAGTTTCACGTTGGTGTTCTGTGAGGCTGTGGTGTTACTCCGATCGAACCAGTGCATTTACACATTTACCACGCTTGCGTTCGCAACCCAGATTTTTTATCTTACTTTTTTTAATATGACATAAACTGCCACGTTTTTAAGCATTAGTTTTTCAGAGCTCCCACGACACATAAACAGACAGTCCAGACAATTTTAATAAAAAACGCAAGCACAAACGTGTAATCACGAAAATAACTGCGCAGACAGAAGTCCTCATAAAGTCCGCATCGCTTCTGATTGCGGCTGGATCCTCCAGGGCTAGGCACAGCGTTTAATATACAAACAAAAGGCTCCCGCGTCCCTCTTCATATCACTCTACTAGTGCTGTATTCAAAATTAAAAACACCACGTTCAACAGCGTTTTTGTTTCGTTCAAAACTTTTATAATTCCCCGCCATTCGAGTGGTGGGGTATTATGGTGCCCCGATGTGGGAAGTTTTTTAAATGGATGAGCCTAATGTGGAGTTTAGGAAGAGTGTGGGGAAATTAAGATTTATGTTCTGCTACTTGTTAAGAAAGACTTAGGGAACATTTTGCTGTCAAGAACATGCTTATTAGTGTAGTCAATAATATCTTAAATAATACTTGTCTATTAACGATTATGGTTATTAAAAAAACAAATACGTGATTTAGGGTACTTCTACACATGAGATGTGCTATGCTACGTTGCTGTGGATACGTTTGGCTTCCACCAATCATATTCATTGGTACACATAGCTTAGCACTGATGAAAACGGACTCAGCTAAGCTATGTTTTATATGGAAAGATGCGTGATAATCGTGCTATGGATGCATGCCATGCATGTTTGCTATGATGGCTTCCCTACTATCAATACATTGCATACTCAAGCTGCGCATCTTCCTCATACAGTTACATAGTTTAGAATCAGTGGAAAGAATCCTTGCATAGAATCAATGCAATACTACGTTTTCATAACCGAACTTGGCGCCCAAATGGGACCGGACTACAAAAAAAAAACCAAAACTAAAATACACCGTCTCCAAAGCTTTATAAGTCTTTGTACAAGTATAATATTTTCGCGACCGCAGCTCTACTCGTTAGCATACTTTTATTTCAGCGTGAATAATTAATGGACAGTTTTCAAGACACTCCTACCTACCCCAGTTCTGCACTGCTGTCTGGAGTAATTAATATGCTTTGCTTAGTTTAATCTGTATAAGTTATGAGGCGAATTTTAATAGAGTTTCCTTAGCAAACTTTGTTTTTTATAAGCTGCGGTTGTAAATGTTACTGGGGATCATTTGTTAAGTGATGTCGTTTTAGTAATTGTGTTCGTGATGATATTTTTCGTAGTTGCTGGGGTGTTTGTTGTGTTTTATCAATGGAGATATTAAGAATGGAATGGACTAACAGGCTAGGAAGTATGTTTAGTTGAATTATAACAGTTAGATTTAACTTAAAACTTTTAGTTTTGTTATTTATTTATTTAGTTGGGAAAACAAACGATAACACATTATATGAACTAAAACAAAATCACGGTCAGACGAAATACTTAGTAGGTATTTATCCGTTTTTAAAATCTATATAAGCTAGTATAAACATGTGAATTAACTTCAAAGAAATACATAATAGCCCATCTCAAAAGAAGCGGATAAGTAGAGACGACGTCAAAAATACATAGCAATATTAGATTTCTTTCAAAAAGTGTTCCTTTACGGTAAGTTATTTAATCAACCCGACTTTACCGGGAAATCTCGGCCGGTTTACGCGAAAACCCGGTGGAAACCGGTTATATTAAAGGGAATATAACACGGTTCGAACAACAAAAGGTAAGAGAAGAAAATGAAGTGGGATAACGTTTCAAGAATTGTTAGATTTCTACCGTAGTTTGAGCGAGTTCGGACTGAGTTGATATTTTGTTGCGAGCCCGGATTTTTTTAATTGAAATGATGTTGATATTAATACAGTTGACAAAACGTAACGTAAGTTTAACTACTGTAAAACATGTTATTAAAAAAAATATCAAACTTTCCAAAACAACACTATCATTTATTCATTTTTACATAGATGTGAAAATGAAAAAATGGTACGAAGTACTTCGTACCATGCTGCTTTATTAGCTATGTAGCTGTGCGAGGAAGATACGCAGCTCGAGTATGCGATGTATCGATAGTAGGGAAGCCATCTAAAGCACACATCTATAGCATGCATCTTTCCATATAAAAACATAGCTTAGCTTTGTGCGTTTCCACATTGCTATGCTATCATCATAAGCTTCAACAGCAACGTAGTATAGGTTAGAACTATGTTGTATCCTATCTTAACTTCCATTTCTCTCTTACAGAACACATTTCAGACTAAGATTTACAGTATCACATGTCGTGGTTTTCTAAGACAAATCTCGTACACAATGTTATCTCATTCCCTGCACATACAATGTTGAACAAAAGCATTATCTGCCAGTCTTTCTCGAGTCGACACCAGCTGTATGTGTATCACAGATCCAAGAAATAGATGGAAGAAATGCACCCGTTGTTTTGTTGTGGATCCGATGTACGCGGTAGTGTGAAAATAAGGGTAAAATTGATACTTTAGTTTTTAAAGGGATTTTATTTTGAACAGGGTGAAAATATTTGTTTTTTTTTATGGAAATAACCGGTGAACGAACTGACAGATCACCTGATGGTAAGCAATCGCTGCCGCGCATAGACACCCGAAACGCCAGAGGCGTCACAAGTGAGCAATAAGCATTAATTACCACACTTGCTCAATGCGGGTTGGCGATTTCAAACTTATAATTCAATCAGGTTGTCGCACGATGTTTTCCTTCACCGTTTGTCAGAGGTGTCTAAATAATCTTAGAGCTACATAACTTGGAAAAAGTCACATTGATACTTGCCGTTGGTAGGTTTCGAACCCACACTCTCATGCGTTTTTAAACCACCTGGCCCTAATAATGTGCCTAATTCTTATCCACATAACATAAGTCTCGGTCCAACCCACATTCCTAATTTCCTGTCCTACCACCACTGACTTCGGTCACATTAAAACTTCCACCCTTCATCTGAAGCCTTTAGGGACGGAATTTGGGAAATTCCTTTACTTACAAATACCTAAGCGTCTTGTAACCTACGGTTTGAGATGCTTTGTTTTAATGAGAAAACAGCAATAATATTATTAAGTCAAACAATAAGCTATTAAAGTGTACTTTGTATTGATAAGATACCATCCAACACGATTTGTTTTATTGTATGAACCAATGCTACTAAAACTACAGTACCCTGTCTTATTAATACCTGTTTGTTGAAACAGCTATTTAATTGTTATACAGTATGGAGATCACTCATATGATTTAAATGAAACTACAAGTATTACTCATCCACAGAAGCATAATACAACTAAATATTTTAACGAAAACCGAAAATTAAAAAAAATAAATGTTTAAACAAAATAAATTATGAAATTAATCAAGTATTAAATTCTGTGAGATAAGCTTCTTGTTTCTTGACCACCGAAGAGCTGTAATGTTGTAGGTTGTCTAGGTATGTTACGGACATAAGTATGGCGCGGCTGTTATAATGCCGTATTTTTTAAAACTTTTCTTTTTAAAATAAGTATTTACGCTCAGTCATATTTAGAATTCTATTCTAATTAAAGGAAAGCTGACAAATGGCAAGCAGCTAAAACTTCATGAAATATTTAATTAGATACAACATTCCACCTAGGAATAATATTGACCAGCCAATACAACCGTAGTTAGTGCAAATAATTCGAACCTTTGTTCCCAATAACTCGACTGCGATCGAAATTGTCAGGCCATTCAATTCGAAACGCTTTGTAGTAATTGATATCGGAATTTTGCTGGAAAACTGTTCATATCTGATGTGCTGTATTTAAGTATTGTTTGGAATATTTTCAGACGAGTGTATTATTTCATAGATTGTTGTACCTTGTTAAATATCGTGTCTTTTTTACGGGGAGAAAATCATCTAATGACTTCTTTCGCCTTGGGCGAGGCGAGAGGTAGTGTCAGACTTTTACAGACTAAAAACCTCCCCGTTTCTACTTCTGCTTTTCGAGCCAAAGCCCCGGTAACCCGCTAGGCATCCACAGCTCCGGGTCGGCATCAGCCCTATTGAGGCCCATCTGTGGTGGCCTGATGGCTCTTTGAAGTGCGCGGAACGCGACGCATAGATATCATGCTATAATGTAAAAAAAGACAAACAATCACGACAGACTCAGTAATGTTGTAAGAACATGAAAAGTCTTGATCTCCTTGGTAAATGGAAAATAATACATTAAGAGAACTATTAAGCCAATTACTAACTTACTTGACACTAACCACACAATAACACATAAACATCGTGAATCGGCTTATACCATTAAAAAAATATTATTTGATAATTACAGACATCATAAAATACATAGTATGACAAATAGTATTTTTGTAGCTATTCTCACATAGTATTTATATTCTCACACACCGTTGCTTAGTGAATGCACAGCTTTAGCCTTAACATCGATACTTAATCAAGTGAAAATAACATGTTCGTCATATTATTATATTCAATACGTCGCCTTCATCTCAGGATTATCTCATGTCGCAACGCATATGACATTGTTCGCATCGCGGAGATATCGCGGTGGAGGATACACGTTTTCTCTAGTAGGTATTTATTTCGATAAAATGTTTTTACAACAATGTATGTTAAGTTAGTTGAGTAAATCTAGTTCACTTTTTGTCTTTTATTTAAAAACAACGTTGCCCCTACACTAAGATTTTCTCCTGTGTCTGTGTCGTGGATGCGTTTATAAATATAGAAGTTCACATGTACACATGACACCCAGACCCGAAACAACAATTTGTGGATCACACAAGGAGTTGCTTCGTGCCGGAATCGGACTCTACACATTGCGTGGCAGCCAGTTGCTAGGTATCGCGTCAAAAGTGTAGGTAAGCAAAATCTTGTTCTAAAAGGAAATCTCATCTCATCATCATCATCATCATCGTAGATCAGTAAGAAGGAAGTTTCATTTATTCAAAATCTGATATAAACAACATTTCATGTCATATTTATCTCATGTTTAAAAGTACATCAATTAATATTGACAATGCCAAACTTCACCAACCAATTCCTTTGAAATCCTTTGAACCACCTCGCTGGATATTGCGTTCAAAATTGTTTATTAATAGAGGCTGTGCATTAAACGTCAAAGCCTGCCCACTACAAAGTTACCAAGTGTACTTTATTGGAGGGAAATTTCAAAGAGTACTCCTCAAAGGGAAGAGGGGATGACTGATGTATTTTCCCATCGAAGTCCTCGGCAAAACAAGTTTCATTCGCTTCAGAGAGGCTGAGAGGTAAAAACGAACGAGAAAAAAGATTTTCCAATGAAAAAGTATAAAAAGTACGGCCACACTCACGTTAGTTGCTTTGATTTTTCAATTGCTACATTCGGTGTATATTGCAACCGAATTTTGGAGCAACGAAATTTATTTTGATGTTGGATTTTTTAGCTTCTTTGTACTACGTTCATTTTTATTTATTAGACTCATTGCAATCTATATCACATAGGATTGTAAGCAGTCAATGGTTCATAAACTTTGTAGCAGCCTTAATAAAGTTAAAGCTATCTTGCGTAGGACATTCACACAGAATTATACTATTTTTTCAATAGCAAAAAAATTAACGCCTGTTATTAAGATTTCTTTTTTTCTTGGATAAGTGAACTTTTTGTCGTAATGTTCTGTTCTTTTGTTTAATGCATGTCGTGGCGTTTAATAATTTACAAGAGTCGTCATATTTGTGTTCTTTTCAAAATGGCTGTAAAATTTTTGTTTCATTTCCAATCAATCCCAAAAATAGTTACACAGAAACGTTTGCGAATAAACATATTACCTACTTTTATCTCTAGGCACATTTAAATTAAAAATTCTATTCAAGTTGACCACTATGCCACTTGGGAGGTGTAAAATCATTTGAATATTTCAACAGTTCGCTGCAGAAATATTCTAAAAGCGAACGCTTGGCAATTTTGTGTGGCGGGAAAATTTTAAAATGGCTGACACGTCGGAAAACATGGCGGACGTTTTACTGCAATGAAATGGGCTCGAACTGTTTCGTGTGACTTTTCGCAATTAAATATTACTGAACGAATGGAATGGAAACAACTCGTATAAAATATTGACTGTGTTTGAAGACAACTTTATTTTTAAAAATGTTTTGTTTAACGTACTTATGTTTTGTAAATCAGAGTTGTGTTGTGAGTGAGCGTTTGTTTAACCTATATGAAAAAAATGAGTTACGTAGATTTCTACAAAATATAGCAGAAATTTTGCCGGAGCTGTGGTCTACCTAGCGGGTTTACCGGGGCCCCGGGTCGAAAAGCAGGAGTAGGAACGGGGTGGTTTTAGTCAGTAAGAGTCTGACACTCCCTTTCGTCTCGACCAAGGCGGGATGGATGATTTTCACTCCTCAAATAAAGTGTAAAGATTGGGCTAAGTTCATGTCTACAAAACTTCAATTAGAATTTTGCTTACCAAGATATACCTAGTTGCTGCTTGCATAGATAAAGTTAGATCACAATATTCTGAAACGAAGACAAAGGACTAAAATCAAATAATTATTATAAATGTAAACAAAGCCGGGTACCTATCTAGCACAAAGCTAGTACTTACACAAGAGGAATGAACATGGCGCTGACGTTTGTCCATTGTTTTTCCTTTTATGACATCCCACGTAAATAACTTCCATGCAACAACGCTTTATTTTTAACGGGAAATGGAAATGCTATTTCCAGGAATATCACCGATCTGAGGATGATGAATGGTGCCTTTTATTTCCTGAAATGGTGTTAGAAGTGATTATATGCATTTTTACTGGATAATTTAACGCGACGTCCTGCGTAAGCGATCTAGAAGCGAATAGAAAGCGAAGCGGTGCGGTGACACGCGAATTCAACGCGATGCGGTGTGACGCGGCGGCTATGTCCTACATGCATGTGAATCGTTTCGTTTTTGTCTGTATCCGACATTACAAACAATATAGTGACGATACCGCGTCCAGTTCGCGCGAAAATATCAAGTTCGCGTTCGCGCCGCGCTGCACCGCGCCTCACCGCATACCACGTGCCGTAGGGCATTTATGCTACGTCAATAGATTTTGACAGTTTGTTGTTTTCGCGCCGCGCCGTACCGCATCACCTTCGCGTAGGTCGCTCACGCAGGATGCATCGCGTAAGCAAGTAAAATAGAAGTCGAGTTTATCGTCACATACGGCCTGTTTCATGCGTAGGTCCACGGCCCACGGCTGAACAATGAACTCCTCTATGGCCACTGTCCTATGTGAAAATGTACTTGAAAGAAGTGAGAGTATTGTATCTACTGGCCATATACGTTTTTCAATCGTTATAGAATTACTTTTCATTTTTGAACCTTAATGCATTATTATTTATTGCAAGTATATCACGTCCAATTTGCTGCAGATTCAAGATAAATCTTAAATTGAGGTTCTTGCTCGAGAATGTCAAAGAAAACTACATCCAATTTATAAATATAACAATTTATATTTTATATTTCAAAGTTAACGAGAGCTAACATTTTAAAGATATTTCATAAAATTCTAGAATTTTCTATGAGTCCGACAAATATAAGCTTGCAACATAAAAATTTACTTCAGATTCAGAGAAATATATTTAATATTTCCTACATTTTATGCTATTTGCAGAGCTTATATTCCTTTGCGACATTTTGAGCTAACAAAATGAATGCTGTTCAATGTTATTTAGTTTTATTAGGTACTAGTAGTGTCGGGACTTACTACTGTAGTAGCTTTTTACCGTCTTAGTCCTGATTCTGGATCTTGATCCTGCGGGAATTCTGGGATAAAATTCTATTATGTGCTCCACAATCTCCTGTTTTACGAAAGTTGGAGGCATTAAAAAAGTTACCTATGCTATGCTAGATTTAAACGAAAATATTCAATAAAAGAGAAAATAAAAATACCTACTTAAATAGAATTGTTAATTACAAAAAGTAATCATACTATATGTATAACTAATTTAAGTAAATTCGAGGAGCGGCCATCTTGGATTTACATTTTGACAGCACTATCGTTTTGACCATGCTTGAAAACCTTTTTAGGGATAAAAAGTGTCCAGTATATTAAAGTATAATTATACCAAGTTTCTTCGTAATAGCCCAGTGCAGATAGGTTTTGAAACAAAAGAAATTTATAGTAGAATGAAACCTATTGGAAATGGAAGAGAATATGCTAAAACAAGAAAAAAATAAAAATTCCACTCCATCCGAGTTCGGTAAGTGGGGGGAGGGAGGTTTTAAGAGTAAAAATCGGTTTATCGCAATTTTTGGCGAAACTACAAGTCCAATGAAAAAAGTTAAATGGCAAAGTTGTAGGTAATAAAAAGATCTACAACTTTGTATTTACACTTTTATTATATTACTTCAAAATTTTAGGGAAAATTAAAAAAACTACGATTTCGGTTTTTTATTCTTATCTTTGACAAAAATATTAATTTTTTAACGAAATTTTGTGAAAACGTGCCTTTATACGTACCAAACAAACTGTAAATTTTTGGAATTGAAAAAATTATTTTTTTACCAGATATTGATTAAATACCGAAAAATTATCCTAATTTTCAATCGAAAATTCACGCGTCAAAATATCAGCTTTTTTATAAAATTTGGTGGGCTGTTTGTTCGATGAAATCTTTACTTTTCGATAGTGTAAAAAAAAATAAACGTTACTATGAAAAATGTTCTGAAAAAACAGGTGATAGTGAACGGTGGCTGGAGATCGTCCCGCGATTCCCGACGCCCGGAGTGTCTCTGGAGGAGCGAGTGACACTGGGATGACGTCACCTCCTTCTGCGAAGCAGTCATGCTAGCAAAAAAGCAGGCGGGGCACGTGAGGGAACGAACCTCCTCACCCTCCAGCCCTCGCGAGAGACACTCCGGGCATCGGGGATCGCGCAAAGAACTCTGGCCTCCGTAAGTACGGGTCTGTAGACAGCGAGCAAGGGTAGCTTGCCGGCCTAACAGAGCTAGACCCGTGCATGCGGCGCGTCGCGTTCCGCGCGCGCTTCAAAGAGCCATCAGACCACCTCAGATGGTGTCTAGTATGGCTGATGCCTGATCCGGATCTGTGGACAACCTAGCGGGTTTACCGGGGCTCCGGCTCGAAAAGCAAGACTAGGAACAAGGTGATTTTTAGTCAGTAAGAGTCTGACACTCCCTCTCTCCTCATCTAAGGCGAGAGAGGTCATTGGATTGGATTGGATGATTTTGCTACCTTAAAAAATAAAAAAGCTTTATAAATTATCTTCAAATAGCAACAAATAAGTATCTACGTATTTAATTAAAACAAAATTCTACAACTTTCTTATAACATTGTAGATGTCTTATCAAATAATAAACATTTGTAACTTATTTGATTGTTAATCATAGTAGAATGTTTTAATTTATATATTTTTTTTATTTGTCAATGTACCTTTAGGGAACAGAGAGTAAAGTTCCCTAAGAAAAGGAGGATCCTCCGACCAGGCGAGGTGATCATGCCTGGCGGGCTTTCTGCCCAACTGTTGTACGTTGGGATTTTCTATCCATGTTAATTCGCATGCAAACTTCATATGTGCGATGCAGGATATTTGTGACGTCATCCGTTGATTTGCTCGTCGATTTCTGTCATCTGTCACTTGTTACTTGTCAATGTGTCGCCACATCACTCCCCCAAGACCGGAGGTCGATCCTGTTGAGACGGCTGTCGATGCTTGAGATGAGCAGTGCCAGAGCCATTGTAGAATGTGCCTAGTCCCAGTGACTCGGAACTGTGCCACCGAATGCCCAGTGAGTCGGGTGAGCGGTGCAGGGTGATACTCCAGTGAGTCGGAGTAGTCGCAGTGTCCCACGGTGAGTCGGGGAATTGATGCTGCGAGGGTAGGTGCGTAGTGGCTGGCGTCTGCGTTGACGGGAGGAAGACGTCCTCAGACCGTGTGCAGAGTGCTGTGCCTAGACGCTGATGAGGCCGTAGGGAAGAACCAGGCTGCATATCTTCGATGTAGCGTGTGGTGGTCCCTGATGAGGCCGAGGATGCTGGTTGGCTGCGACTTGATTACCGCTCAGCGGAGAAGTGATGGGTGAGGGAGATGGCGATAAGGATGACGGTGCTGATCTGCTCCGTGAAGGTTGGTTTCAATCACGTCGGGGTCACCACTTTAGGGAACAGAGAGTAAAGTTCCCTAAGAAAAGGAGGATCCTCCGACCAGGCGAGGTGATCAGCCTGGCGGGCTTTCTGCCCAACTGTTGTACGTTGGGATTTTCTATCCGTGTTAATTCGCATGCAAACTTCATATGTGCGATGCAGGATATTTGTGACGTCATCCGTTGATTTGCTCGTCGACTTCTGTCATCTGTCACTTGTTACTTGTCAATGTGTCGCCACATACCATTAAATCTTACGCTACATGGGTTAATTGTAATAAATAGCTCAATATTGTGCATAATGATGAAAAACATTTTTTTCGATTCGAGTTTTTTTAGTTTATTGCGTTTTTTGGGAACATTGTAACATGGTAACGTAATTTTTTTTTACACTATCGAAAAGTAGAGATTTCATCAAACAAACAGCCTACCGAATTTTATAAAAAAGCTGATATTTTGACGCGTGAATTTTCGATTGAAAATTAGGATAATTTTTCGGTATTTAAACAATATCTGGTAAAAAAATATTTTTTTCAATTTCAAAAATTTACAGTTTGTTTGGTACGTATAAAGACACGTTTTCACAAAATTTCGTTAAAAAATTAATATTTTTGTCAAAGATAAGAATAAAAAACCGAAATCGTAGTTTTTTTTAATTTTCCATAAAATTTTGAAGTAATATAAAAAAAGTGTAAATACAAAAGTTGTAGATCTTTTTATTACCTACAACTTTGCCATTTAACTTTTTTTCATTGGACTTGTAGTTTCGCCAAAAATTGCGATAAACCGATTTTTACTCTTAAAACCTCCCTCCCCCCCACTTCCCGAACTCGGATGGAGTGGAATTTTTATTTTTTTCTTGTTTTAGCATATTCTCTTCCATTTCCAATAGGTTTCATTCTACTATAAATTTCTTTTACTTTTTACCTTTATTAGAGGTATCTGCACTGGCCTATAATTGAACCGGTACTTTTTGCGTGATGTCACGCATCACATACAAACAAACAAACATATTTTTAATACCATTTTTAAGTTCGCTCTCTATCCAGTAACACCTATTACTATATTTTTTTAACATTTTCAATGTACACTAATTATATGTATACTTGTGTAATAAGCCAGCGTTATTGCCTCGGGGAAAGCGCTTTATTTCAACGCTCATTTTCTCGCACTGAATTAAGTATCATTATCTCACAGTGTAAGAATTAAATAAATTGTAATTTATGCTCACTAACCAAGGTGTTGATATTACTTACAAAGAGGTGTTGTAAATAAATATTTACACATTTGTTTTTATTTTATACTTTTAATAATCTTACAGTATTACCGAACACCGAAAAGCTCGAGGCTTAGATTCTAGAAAATGATAAACCTTATGATAGGTTTTACTTTTAACGTCACTGGTAACTTCGCTTACTAGAGTACTCTGTGACCCTCTTGTTTTTACAGAAGGTGTGTTAGGTTTTAGTCGGTAAAAGTCTGACATAACCTGCTGTCTGATGCACATTGTAGGACAAAAGGTATCCATGATGATTTCCACACGATAAAATTAGTTTGACTGCACGGTTGGTGCGGTGGCTGGGCAACTGGCTGCCGCGCAACGGGTAGCGGGTTCGTTTCCCGCACGGAGCAACTCTTTGTGTGATCCACAAATTGTTGTTTCGGGTCTGGGTGTCATGTGCATGTGAACTTGTATGTTTGTAAACGCACCCACGACACAGGAGAAAATCCTAGTGTGAGGCAACGTTTTTTGAAAAAGAAAAGAAAAAAGAAAGTTTTAAAACTACTTTTCCCGACTCAGGGAACCAAATTTAAAAACCTCCCTGACACTACGATGTCTATACTCCTGACTATTCGTATTCGAACAATAGCACAGTCACTTCAGTAGTCTTGAAAATTACTCGCAAAATTTTTAAAGAAAAAAAAAATGAAACATGATACAACGCCGCACTTTGCCGTACGCACTGGCATTGTAAATCAGCCGCTGAAAATATATAGCCTTACAGTTTACAGGCGGCTACCAGCCATAAAACATGGCGGTGACATATTGCCCTTACCTTGAAAATGTGAGACGCTTTATATAATATTTTCTTTAAAACCATTCTTTATATATATACAATTTTACGGTAATCATCTGATTCACCGTAAAATTGTATATATATTCTTTGAAGAATGCATGAAGAACGCAGAAGTAGGTGATATGATAAGTTATATGACGTATGTATACAGTACCTAACCCTTAAAAGAAAATGAAAGAAACAAATTCAGTCATCAATGCGGCATGTAACAATTATTGGCGGCTTTGTATGCTTTTGTTTAAGTCAAAATAAAACTGGTCACTGTAGCTAAAAGAAAGCTGTAGAAACAAGAAACGTTGAACTGCAAAATGGGAGAAGGGCCGGTTTTTCTATCTGTATTAAAATTTCACAGTAAATATTACTAAGAGTGTCGAAAAGGTTAGATGCATTTCCTCTACCCCTTAAACATGAGACTTGTCATGTCATGATGTATGATGGCAAGAGGCAAAGAAATGGAGCATGTCCAAAAATAACGTCTGTCATTATCCTTTTCATAAAAGAAATGATGGGGGTCACCCATGACCCCCTAAAGCGAAGCCCTGCCTTTCAAGGGAATTAAAAGGTTTATACCCCAAGGGTTGACCTCAAAATTCTTTACAAAACCTCAAATAAATTGAAACCCCGCTCTTCTATAGTGTAGTTTAATGGGGTTTTGTTCGTCCGTCTCGCTCGCGCTAATCTCTGAAACCGACGAGGTTTTTTATAGCGTTAAATGCATTAAGTGCGTTTCCCTTTTCGCGATAGGCAGGAAATTTATCGTTTGGTAGTAAAAGTAAAATATTTTTTTTCTTTATATCTACTTTTTTATTACTTGTTGGTACACTTTTACACTTTTCATCTTCATTGGAAATAAAAACATTTGCAAAACTAACCGCTGTACTCAGAGTCATTTAATGGTTACTTAACCAATACTTAACAATTGCTAAATGCCTTAGCAATTGTTTCCGGAACAAAATCATTACTAAGCATTAGTTTATGTAATTATTAAATGTCTCTGAGTCCGGCAGTAAGCTGGATATTATTTTCAAGTAAAGACATTGTGACTATCACCATTCTTGAAATAAATCTTCTGTAACATTGATGAAATAAATATTCTATAATATTAATTCTATTCCCGTCGCCACTCGAGAGGAATGCTCCAACTTAAAGGATACGTTTGGCAAACAAAAACGTTTGATACATCGGTGTTACACGAAAGTTGTTTCAACTCGTAAATCTATAGGAACCCGACTATTTGTTTTCAAGTGATTCAGAGTTTTTGTATGGATGTTTAGCTAAAGAACTTACATTTTCGGTTTGAAAGTTTTTCTTCTTTCTTGAAAGGCAACAAATAATGGTTTAAAAGTTAATAAATAGTGTTTAATGTGATGTGCTCATTGCAAAAACCTGTAAAAGTCAAAGATAAAAAGTTTTTTTGACGGACGAAAATCATCCAATGACTTCTCCTGTCTTGGGCGAGGCAAGAGGGAGTGTCAGACTCTTACTGACTAAAAACCACCCCGTTCCTACTCCATTGAAAATAAACCTAGGTATTAAACCAAACCTCCATTGAAAATAAACCTAAGTATTAAATAAACCAAAACTTAGGTATTCAAATTCTGTTAAAGCATTATAAACCTTATGTAATATAGCTTAATCAACTATCAATTCACACTTCATTAGCCTAGATCTACAGATTCAAAACAAACATTACTAAGTACAATTAGGTATTTAGGTACAATTCCCTTTGGGGAAAGCGATAGTGATATAACGATATTACACAATATTCTGAAGTGATTATAATCCTGAAGGCTTAGTACGAGTTTCAGATATCATCAGTACCCTTAGTATAAGAGCGCTTTCGGCGCTCTGTACCCTTTCCGAGTTTGCTTTACGTACAGTGTTTTGATTGGTTGATTTTTACGAGCCAGCCAATCAGAACGCCGAAAGTAAACTCGTACTATGGGTACGAGCGCCGAACGCACTCTCGTTTTGATCTCGTTAAACGTAAAGCAAACTTGTAATAAGTACTTTTTTTTTGAGTAGGGAAAATCATCCTATGACTTTTTTCGCCTTGGGCGAGGCGAGAGGGAGTGTCAGACTCTTACTGACTAAAAACCACCCCGTTCCTACTCATGCTTTTCGAACCGGAACCCCGGTAAACCCGCTAGGTAGTCCGCAGCTCCGGATCAGGCATCAGCCCTACTGGGCCCCATCTGTGGTGGTATGATGTGGTGGTCTGATGTCGTAATAACTACTAAGGGTACTGATTGGTTAGTTCATTCGCGTCGGCCAATCAGAGCGCCGAACGCGCTTTCGTTTCGTTTTCGTTCAACGTAATGAAAACTCGTACTAAGGGTACTGTTCTGAACCAATCCTTGTACAATACTCATACCCAAAACAATGTCTACTCATATAGTACCTATCTATAATACAGTAAAACTATTCTGCGTCTAAGTTAGGCAATCTCAAGTGTGAATCTGCTAGGAACAAGTTAGTTTAACACGAGTTGGGAAATTTGACACTATGAGGGCACTAGACACGAGTGTCCAGTGCCGGATTAGGCCGGGGCCCTAAGTAAATGTGAACAGGGGACCCGTTAGTTAAATTGCCTATTGAAATTTAGGATGTAAATAAACCAGAACGTTTACAAAAAGGCTTTTTTCTGAATTTCTTTGTAGGTTTATAGGTGTATCCATTTATTTAAGCAGTTCTGGACAAATATGCATGATTATTTTTTTGTTCAGTTCTACTTTAATTTGAATAGTATAATAATAGTGTCTGTTGCCACATGGTGAGCATCTTATCATGAGATCCCACTATCTCAGAGAAATCGGTGGAAACCCTCAAATTATAAGCTCTTATTATGTTTATTGTAACAATTTCATAAAATTCTAAACTTTCAGTGTACAATGATTTATTTTTGTTATTAGTTTTATTTTTAGTTCATGGTTTTTGAAGTCGGTTCTTTTATGGTTTGGGCACAGGCGCGGGGCAAGGCGCGGGACCCGTAGCATTTTTGCCTCCTGCTATATGACTAATCCGGCACTGGAAGAGCCTACTTCAAACTGATAAATCCGTATGTATCTATTGTTTGTTTGTACATAGTAAATATGTGTATAGACTCGTACACAAGTGCTTTAAATGTACATAAGTGGTTGTTGCCTGTATTTGTTTGTTTTAAGCACGGTAGGTAAGCCTCATCTCCGATAGTTTATGGAGGTGGTAAGAAATTCTAGAATAGAGGTTTAAGATACCTACTCCTCTATGTATTTGGTTAAGTATGAATGAGTGACCCCATTCTAGTTTTAGAGGCTCTACGAAGTTTACGATCTACGAGGTAGAAATTGTATTTTGTTTATGTACAACTGTTATTTCGTTAGTCACTAGGTACTCTAAATCTTATCGAAATGAATACCATACTAGCCACAAGCCGATCACTGCTGAATTAGGTAGTAATATTAAAATGCATTTTTTATGGTAAAAGCAGACGAATCATCTGATGGTAAGCAATCGCCGCCGCCCATGGACACCCGAAACACTAGTGGCGTTACGAGTTAAAGTTTTTGGGGACTCGAGGGTTAGGGAGATAGAGAACAAAATCGTAACTAAGGAATAGTTTAAGTAATAATTAAACGTCTCCAAGCACGGCAGAAATACACTTATTTACTTGTAGATGCTTTGGAGAAGTATATTCTACACTGAGTATATTCTAAAATGAGGTATCTCAGAATCTCAGTATACTGAAATACTGAGATACCAAATACTAAGAACTAATAACTCCATTCGTAGTATTTCTGCTAGTAAATATCTCGGCGTGTCCGTAATAAGGAAGATGCGAGTACTGGTTGAATATTTAATACATTTAATACAGGCTGTATGGGTCATAAAGCTCAGCTACATGCAATATATGAGACGAGGCGAGGATATACGTGTGCCAAAATTATTTTCGTATGCCTATAAGGAAATTGGTATAGTTACAATCTATATTTTTCGAGAAAGAAAACTTTTGTTAGCATCGAAGCTATGTAAGATGGCACCAGGAGTGGCTGTTCCCATACCAGTGCACTGACCATGCTGGGAGGGAAATGCGTAAGCTTGCGCTAACGCTTGGCCTGACCCAGCTGGTCCAGGAGGCCACAAGGGTGCCCGATGTCGACTCGCACACTGCCAACTGCCTAGACCTTCTGCTGACAACTGATCCAGACAGCTACTCGGTGTCAGTATCTTCACCCTTGGGTAGCTCTGACCACTGTCTGGTGAAATCCGTATCCACGTACTCCCCACCGGATCCTTGTCCCAGAGGATCTCGGCGGATGTGGCGGTACAAGTCAGCAGATTGGGATGGGATGCGATCCTTTTTTGCATCCTATCCTTGGCGGCCTGTCTGCTTCTCTACTGAAGACCCGTCAGCTTGTGCGGATGCCATAACTGGGGTGTTGCGTCAGGGCATGGAATACTACATTCCATTCTCGGACGCGACATCTTTCGGTGGGACTCGTCCATGGTTCGATGCCGACTGCAGACGTGCTGAAGCGCGAAAGCATGCGGCATACTTGGCATGGGCGGATGCCAGGCGTCGTAAGGCTGACGACACTCTTCAGAGGAAGAGAGCCTATAACAGGGCTGCCAAGTCATGCAAAAAGGCATTACGGATGGCCAGGTTCAACCACATTGGCCGAATAGGGAACAAACTGGCTTCTTACCCAGCGGGTAGTAAAGCATTCTGGTCCCTGGCCAAGGCGGTTGAATCGAACTTCTTCCGCCCTTCACTCCCACCTCTCCTGGGGCCTAACGGGACGCTGGCCCACACCGCGGTAGAGAAGGCAAACCTGTTTGCTTCTCTATTTGCGGAATCTTCACGTCTTGATACTGGTGGCGCTATACCTCCTTCTCTAAATAACGTATGCGAGACGAAAATGTCGAAAATTCGCATCCGACAGAAGGAGGGGTATAAGACGTTGCGTAATCTCGACGTGAACAAGGCCAGTGGCCCCGACGGAATCCCGGCCGTGGTTTTAAAAACCTGTGCGCCTGAGTTGTCTCCAATCCTGACACGCCTGTTTCGACTTTCCTTGGAGACTGGTCAAGTGCCGGTTGCATGGAAGCTGGCCAACGTGCAGCCTGTGCCCAAAAAGGTAGTCGTGCCGACCCTAACAATTACCGACCAATCTCGGTCACGTCCATACTCTGTAAGAGTATGGAACGTGTACTCAACAACAGGCTCCTGGCATACCTTGAAGGTAACGACCTCCTCAGCGATCAGCAGTATGGGTTTCGCCGCAACCGATCCACTGGGGACCTTCTTGCGTATGCCACCCACATTTGGAGCGAGGCCATCGAGAAGCACGGGGAGGCAATAGCGGTCTCTCTCGATATATCGAAGGCCTTTGACAGGGTTTGGCACGACAGCCTTATCGGCAAGCTTCCTGCATATGGACTTCCCGCTGATCTGTGCAGATGGATTGCAGACTTCCTGAGGGATCGGTCAATTCGAGTAGTCATCGATGGCTGCTCGTCTGACCAATTTGGTATCAACGCCGGAGTCCCTCAGGGGTCAGTACTTTCAGCAACGCTCTTTTTGCTGCACATCAACGACCTGCTTAAGCCCGGTATCTTTGGGTATGCAGATGACAGCACAGTTGTTGAAAGGTATGTGTCCGATGCGCGGACTAGCGGAACACAGATCCAGTCTCTAAGAGAATCCATGGTCGAACGGTTGAACTCGTCCTTGAAGGCGGTCTCCGATTGGGGTGACGCCAACTTGGTCAAGTTCAACGCTACCAAAACCCAGGCGTGTCTATTCTCTGCCAAACGGAGTCAATTTCCGCTGGCTCCTACTTTCCGAAATGTATCCGTTCCAATATCGGATCATCTAGAGCTTCTTGGCGTAACTCTATCGCCAACGCTAAACTTCGGCTCTTATATAGAGTCGAAGGCGCATCTGGCTGGTAGGAAGTTGGGTATCCTCTCGAAGGTGAGACGGTACTTCACACCGAAACAACTGCTGAGCCTGTACCAAGCGCAGGTTCGGTCATGTATGGAGTACTGTTCTCACCTTTGGGACGGCTCGGCTAAATGCCAGCTAGATGCGCTCGAACACATTGAAAGGCGTGCCAAGAAGCTCATCAACGATGATGCGCTTGTGGAGGCCCGGCTTCAAAGCCTTGAACACAGGCGCAAGGTCGCAATCCTTTCCGTTTTTTACCGGATACATTTCGGAGAGTGTGCGGGGGAATTGCACAACTTGATTCCCCCTAGTCCTTTTCATCATCGAACCACAAGACAATCGGCGAGGCGTCACCGCTTCATGGTAGATATCCCACCAACTCGCACGAAGCGCTTCGCTTCAAGCTTCCTTGTGCGAACTGCTAGGGAGTGGAACTCCTTGCCGGAGTCTGTGTTTCCTGATGGGTATAACCTGGGTGTCTTCAAGGCCCGAGTGAATAGGTTGCTTATGGGCAGACGTGCTCCACCGTAGGCCGCATCATCACTTACCATCAGGTGAGATAGCGGTCAAACGTCGACCCATTAAATGTAAAAAAAAAAAAAAAAAGCATTTCATAAGTTTTTTATTTTATTATTGCAGCAAAAAAACATATATAGTAAGTTATTTTCAAAGTTAAATATATATTTTTTTTTTATTTCAAATAGACCAGAAAGGCGCTTTAGAACGTCAAAGCACATATTACTTACAATTAAAAAAAAATGTCTTTCTGTCGGTCAGTCCTCTAGTGAAGCTATTTTCTCGTTCTAAAGTGTAGATTCCTATGAAAAAGAATGAGCAAGAAACTCTGTAGGTTACTCTTTTTCAATTTATAGGTTACTCCATTTCCGTAGGTTAACCATAGGTTACTCTTTTGTCATATCGAGCAAGGCCTCTATTGCACCTAATTTACATTAATGATTATACATATGTATCTATACATACCCTACCCCTAATGTGTTGCCTAAGTCACAATCAATGAAATATCATACGGAAAATCTATGAAGATACCAAAACACGGTTCTCAAAGAGAATATTACCTGCATCTTACATACTAGTTACTAGAGGGAAACTGGATCTAATTGCTTCTGCAGAAGTTCAGCTTAGCAACTAACTCGTCAAGGTTGTGCCGCTTCTAATTAAGAATAACCAGTATAAACAGACCCCTGAGCGTGTGGACAGATCATAGAAAGGGAGATCAAGATATATTGGATCAAGTAATAACCAGTATAAACAGACCCCTGAATGTGTGGGGGGTTCATACAAAGGGAGATCAAGATATACTGGATGTGTAGCTTGATGTGTTAGCTCAGCGATCGAACCCAACGTCTTAATTACAAAACTTCCTACCAATAAAGATGGCGGATTAAATAATATAATCCACCTTCATAATAATAAGAATAAGAAGTAATCAAGTGTAACGGAATTTATTAAGAGTTTTAATTATAATTATTGAAGTTCGTTACGTACTCGAGATATTCTTTTAAAAGTAATTTTTGTAGAGTAGCAGATTGTTTGGAAATTCTGAGAATGTTTCGTACCTATTATATTCTTTTTCTTTTTTTTTTTGTTCAATGAATATCTTGATACTTTTTTTTAGTTGTTGTATTTTTCGATAGGTACTTAATTGTGTTGCTATCGGGATAAATATCCACCAAAGTTCTGATTATTCTTACTAAACTTTACGTAGAATATTGATGACTTCTCAAAAGGCTATCCTACTTTCAAGTCATGGCATTTGGCTAAAAGCTCTGACTTCTAGCTCAAGCTTTTTTTAAAAAAATGACGACGACACTAGGACTTTCTCCTGTGTCGTGAATGCGTTAACAAACATACAAGTTCACATGACACTCAGACCCAAAACAACAATTTGTAGATCTCAACAGTGAAGTCTATCTTAAATCGCATGCTCAGCCACCAAATCCGTAACTAATTACAAAATTCAATTCGAACCTAATTAGTACTCAATCTGAACCAAACCTAGGTCTACTAGTAACACAAAACAGTTTAGTTTGTAAACACAAACTTAATAGGTACCCTATTTCTCTACTTACCTACCTAACTACGTAAAACCTACTGAACATTGATTAGTTTTAAAGTAAAGGTACCCTAATAAAACAGAGTTCGTTGCTTCAGTATTCAACGCTTGTGCCTCGTCAATACCAATTTGAGGAGTCAGGAGCACATTTATACCTCCTACAGAATTACCAATAGATTCTCCAGGGAAATCTGATTTGGATGACAATAATTCAATCTCGTTTTTTATTTAATTCTAGATTGCTGTCCCTGAATGAATTCTGATTTTAGATTCGCTGGAAATTTTCGGAATAATAGGCAGGTCATTCTATTCTTATTTTTGACACTGAATTTAATTTTCTCGTGCTTGTAATTTAATCAAGATTTTAGGTTTAGTTATTTTTGACATTACATTAGGTATTTTATGTCTTTTAATGCCTAATGGAATAGGCAGAGGTGCATATACCGTATGGGGAAACCTCTTATGGTTTAATTTATACCACATATCTTTCTATAATATAAAAAGAAGTCGGGTTTTCCTTCCTAACGCTATAACTGCAGAACGATTTCCATGGTTGTGCATTCGTTGGAAAGGTCTTGGAATCCGTGAGATTTATACCAAAGAAAAAAATCAGCTGAAAATTCAACTGAAAAGCAGGAAAACAGGGAAAGTCATTGGTGGCGAAACGGAGTTCGTTAAGTTTGCTAGTTTGTTATAAACTTGGCTAATAATATATGATAAATGAGCGAAATAGGCCCGAAAAGTGCATTATTCTCTTTGAGCTAATATGGACACTCTTTACAAATCACCAAAGAAATGTTTCTTACTGTTTGTCATGTTCAAATACATTACGATTCTATGTTTTATATCTACGTAATCAGTGATTTATTGTCATCATTATTTTACAAATATAATAATTCAAGCTTCAATTCCAGACATTTTCTTCTACAAATAAAACAATATAGTATAGAAAATACCAAACTAAATACAAAAATATTTCCAGAACAATGTATTGACATCAAAAGTCCAATCAACGTATTTGAAATGAAGAATTGACGCAAGAATTCGCGATATTCAAGCTAAAGTAATTGTGTTAAGGGCACTTGAGGTACTAAGGGTCGTAGAGGTGTACTTGGGAGGTTGGGGAGTGGGGGAACTGCAATTACCCCAAGTTCCCCCACTGCCCTTTATTAGGAGTCCCGCTTTGTGAGACGTGTTAGAGATGTTGATTCAATTTTCAACAAATTCTTTATTTAAGGTATTTCTTTGTTTATGTTCTTTATTTCTTTCATTTGTTTTTTTGTATTGTGCTTAAATGGGTAATCAGCGCTTTGTGTGTTGGGATTATTTGCACGTGAATAAAGCTTTTGATTTGTTTTTAATGAGACATGCTTTATTACTGTTTCGTATTTTTAATGGTTGATATTCGAAATGAGATTCTCGTTACCTTAGTGGTTGCAAATCTATCTGCCTAGTTCATCTGCTGGCATCGTGCCCGATATTAGGGAAATAGCTTCGTCAGTTAGCTCGTTATTACAATATTGACTGGTGAAATATCTACATTCTCGGTCAGATTCGAGGATCAAAACCATTATCTTATATTTTTATAATAACTATCGAGAGACATACTAAATTAACTAAAGAGCTCTTTTCTCCATTATTATACGTGTGTAAACCGTGATTTTTAAGTTAATCCATTATCTTAAAAAATACATATATTGCATATATTATTATCTAAGTATGTACCTACATTTTGTCTAGACTTCTAGAGTACTTATATATTCTTTTTAAATGAAAGATCTAATACTCCGAGATTAAAATGTGAAAACAAACATAACCTACATTCTACAATGAGCCCTCACTGCCTATGCTCTTATATTAAAAGCTCCTTTATGGTTAGGAAGTAACAAATGGATTATATTCTGTGTGTTAATATCGCTAAAAGGTCGCGTGGTTGGACAAAAACAGTCGCCATTTTTTCTATGGTTGAAACAAATTACTTACTTAAGAAAATAAGTTAAATATTACACGTAAAGAAAATATAATAAGGTGATAATATTAAAGTGTGTGTGAGTGTGGGAAAGCCATGCTTCGGCAAGAATGGGCCGGCTCGACCGGAGTGATACCACGGCCTCACAGAAAACCGACGTGAAACAACGCTTGCGTTGTGAAAGTGAGGTTACCGGAGGCCCAATTATCCCCCTTCCTAATTTTCCCAATCCCCGATTCCTCAACAACCTTTAAATTCCTAACCCCAAAAGGCCGGCAACGCACTTGTAACGCTTCTGGTGTCCATGGGTGACGGCGATTGCTTACCATCAGGTGATCCGTCTGCTCGTTTACTGGCTTATACCATAAAAAAGAGGCGTATAATTTTCAATATTTTTATTCAAATTTGAGTCACGTGGTTTCCATTCCTACGGATTCATGGTGCTTCGATTCGACCCAAGTCCAGTCTACCAACTGCTTTGTGTGGTGTTGTATAGGCTGTGCCACATCTTGTGTGAGTGTCGACGAATTGGTCTTTATCAAGTCTTTAGTTTTAAGAAATTACCACCACTGTTATCTGAGGCTAAATCTCTGATTTAATTATTTTATATTTAGGTTTAAGGGCAAGCTAAACCTGTAAACAGTTTAGTATATACTCATTTTGAATCCAATAATGGGGCTGAGGACTTTCTCTTAGAAAAAAGTGATTATAAAATAAAGATTAATAAAAAAATGATTACGGGCACTTGGGACTTCATGCATGATCAAATTCGCAACCCTTAAATTTAATATTGTAGGTATTTCATACGACAACCCACACGTTTATACCAAAATAGCATCGTTATTAAAATAAAAAAATATCAGGTTTCCTGGCTCATATTGCTGTTCATAATATCGACGGTTAAAAGGAAATAGGGTATAAGCGACATTTTGGTCAAAAATGAGTTTATTATGCTATCCTACGTAAAATTTTCCGCTCTTTCGAATGCACTTACTCTCATGGCTCTACGATTACATTTTTAGCAAAAAAAAACATTTTCCTAGTATTCTTTCGACAACCGACGAGTTTAAACGGCTCTCCTGAACATTTAATTTTTTGTCGCTTATACCCTATTTCCTTTTAACCGTCGATATTTTCAGCGCCAAAATTACAAAAGGTCCGGAGTTTGTGTTAAAATGACACTGAATTTCAGTAATTTGCTGAAATTGATTCGTTCATAGCGTTGACAATGGAGGCTGGATGCCTGGCGTTTTAAATAACGATGCGATCACAAAGAAGATTTAAGTTTATGAAGACTGTAAGGAAATTAGGTTTAGGCATCTATTCTATACCTAGGTCCTAGATATTTACTTTTAGAGTTTAACCTGTACTGGTTAGGACCAGTATAAAATTGAGGTATCCGATCTTTAGTTTTAAGAATTTTAATATTGGGTTTTTATCGTAGTATTTTAGCATCATCATTATCATCAGGCTAGATCATTTTAACATTTAATTATTTTATGTTTAAGGGCAAGCTAAACCTGTAAACAAGTCTTATATGGTATTGAATTTTGTATACGTGAAGTGGAAATGACCTGGACAGAAGTGGGCCCACTTATAAAATAAGTATTATTTTAACACAAAATCTCAAAGTTATGTGTTGAAGTTATCAGTCCTAGAGACCCAGTCTGGGTGCAACCTGGGTCTAACCCATTCCGTCTGCGTATCTTGCGGACTGATCTAGGATAGAACCCCTCGATTTTGCAATATTGCAAGTGCACCAGAAAAATAAAACAAAAATTTCCGATTTCTAATATCAAACTCCGAAGTGAAATTTACGTGTTTTATGTCCAGATACTTAACTGAACGGTTTTACTACTGAAAAAGGTTGTATAGAGTGTCATAAAGTTGGGTAACTCACAGCATCCGATATTGAAGCAGTCGTTAAATATTATGTGCACAATAAACTAGCTTGGAGTGCTTCTTAGAGCACTGGGGCAATTGAGGGTCTTAGCGCCAGAGCCGTGAGGTTCTTAACTGGTGTCAGGAGTGTCTTGAGAGCCCCGATATGGTCACGAGTGTCAAAGCTGATGTCGGAAGTCTCTAATTATAATCTGTAGTGTCTTAAGAAGTTTTACGGTTTTTAGTATGTATGTATGAAGTCATTAAGAAATTCGACTTCTTTTAAATATTGGGGCAACATTAGGATTCGTATTCGTATGTGTCGTGGGTGCGTTTTGTGCGCCCAGTACCGAAGCAATAATTTGTGGATCACACGCCATTGCCGTTGCTCCATGCGCTTAGCGCTACACGGAAATCAGTTGCTCAGCCACCGCACCAACCGTGCTGTCTTCATTACGCCAGGTCCCTGCGAAGGTGCTGATCTAATGTATCTCAAATACTGTCAAAATATAAGAAGTGTTTTTGTTGCAGTCATGAAATGCAGAAGTGTCAAGAGAGTCATAATAATACGACACTAAAACACGATGTTTCTTACTTTTTACCGACTTAAAAAAGGAGCAGATACTATGTTCGGATGTTTGTTTTGTCCAGCTTCTAACGTATCAGTACAAATAATAGTTATATTTTTTGCTTTTTAGTGTTTACCTTTTGTTTTTTTTTTAACGTTGATAAATCTGCGTTTTTCCTGCAACCCGCTTGTTGCTAGGACAGCGAAGATAAGATGTGGTCGGAGGTGGAGCACACAGACTTAGAAAGTACCTATTCACTCTGACCTTGAAAAGACCCGGGTTGTATTTCTCAGGAAAAATAGAACCTTTTGTTTTTGGGTTGTTGAAGTCGGTTTTTGTAGAGTTAAATGAAACAAAGAAAGGTTTATATATTTTCATAGATATATTTATTTTCAATTCAATATCAGTGTTGACTATCAATAGGAATGCGGTGTACACAGTTATTATATTAAAATATATTTCCAAAGCTATCGTCCATTTTACAGCGGGAAGTGATATGTAGATTGTATATAGAGTGGTCGCTTATTGGGAACATGTTAATATTTATATTATATGAACAATTATACATAGGTCATCTGATCAATAAATACAGTATTCTGGTTGTTAAGTTCGATTTAATAATGTCGAAGGAAAATTCAATTTTCTAATCTGAGTTCGAATGTGATAAACAAGAGACAAATAAAAATAATTTCAACATCTACTATCTTATCTATAAATGTTCGATAGTCTCACTAAAACTCGAGAACGGCTAGACCAATTTGGCAAATTTTGGTCTTGAACTATTTGTGGAAGTCCAAGGGAGGTGTAAAAGGTTAAATGTTGGAGGCAGTACGAAGTTTGCTGGGCAGCTAGCCATTCATAAATACTTGAATTAAAGTGTTTTTTGTTGTTCTAAATATTTTTACCATAGAATCGTATACAGTTATATCTACATTTAGATATCTTTATACAATCTAATAACGATGATACGAGTAACATTTGATACAAGTCGTATTTGTAACATTTTAACTCTCAACTCTATACTAACACGATAAAGCTGAAGAGTTTCTAGGCGTTTACATGAAAATGAAAGTCACATAAAAAAGTCTAATCCTACCCAACTCTAGTAATGGATACCTATGCCCGGAGCTACAGACTGCTTAGCGGTTACCGGGGCTCCGGCTCGAAAAGTAGGAGTAGGAACGGGGTGGTCTTTAGTCAGTAAGAGTCTAACACACCTTCACGCCTCGCCCAAGGCGGGAGAAGTCATTGGATGATTCCCCCTTAAAAAAAGTCAAACTTATATCATGAATTCCCGACTCAAATCAATCCACGTATTTAATAAATCAGCCTTTCGAATACAGAGACTTTAAACTTCTCTACCCCTCACCCCCAAAGTAATGAATATGCCCGAAATACAGATCTAAGACATTTACATATTTACATCTTTCCTAAGACAAAATAAACATAAAGAAGTTACGAAACAACCCTCTCAATTCTTAAAAAAAACACAAACATCAACCGTTTCTACGACAAACTGCCTACCCCTTAGATCTGTCAAGCGCATTTTCTTCTTCTACACATAAAATAACATGGCAAACGAAAAATGTACGCATTAATCACCTGTACCATACATTTAACAGAAAAACACAAAAAACATCACTTTCTTTTACACCAAAAAATACTACTCAAGTAAAACTTGGCAACGGTAGCAGGTTCGAATGAACAAAAACACGCTGTGTCGTAATTACTTGAGAAAAACATAAACACGTGTTTGTTGGCTAAGTAAAGGCTGTCCTCACGTTCCCTCTAATTCCAAGAGCTAAAATATCACGTGCTAACTAGGGCCAATCTAGACCGAGCAATTAGACTAATGTGACCTAAAAGACTTTTAGTACTCTTTTTGTTGAAAACCTAAATTAATTTCCAACTCCAAGCCGAAATAGAAAATGTATTTTAATTTTTTTTCACAGTCTGTTCAACTAAGATGGATTAGGTATTTCGAAATGGAGAGCATTTTCATAAATTTGAAACCTCTGTGTGTAATAGGATTAATTAGTTTTTGAAACAATCTTATAATTTTAAAACAGTTGTAATGTTTTGATCACTGTTTTATACTTTGTTTAAATTAATAAATATATATATTTGTTGGGTTATAAAAAGGACACTATGTATATATGTTTAAAAATAAGCGACCACCCTGTATACAGAAACAATAATAATTATATACTATTATTTATTATCAAGAGAAAAATTATTTTAATAATTGGCACCGAGACAATAAATATCTAAATTATTATAAATATCTAGAATAATAATTTTATTATTCTCATTTATATATAATTTTTTATCTTATATATACGAATTATATACGAATTGGCGAAAACAATACGACGAGACGATCACATAATCACAGGAGATTTTTCAATTCCAAAAATTTCGAACAAGCGAATTTTTTATACATTTTTTTTTAAATAACTTTAAATGAAATACTCAAAATCAGTCGTGCGCGCGAAGATACATAACTTTTTCTCAGTTTTCTATTGTTTATAGAACTTTCAACCATCATTTGTACTATGTAAAATGAAATCTACTTTAACAAGAGAATGAATGCCTACTTGATTACCTCTGAGGACAAGCGATATTATGAAAACGGTGACTATTATAATTGATTACATTAAACATTGAAATTACACTGTCGATTTAAGCTCAAAATTGTAAACATGAATATATTGTATCTAGGTATTAAAATATACTTTCTAGGCCAATAAGATTCATTAAAAATCTGTAGCCTTAGTACGAGTTAGATTTACGTTTGACGAAATTGAAACGAGACCGCGTTCGGCGCTCTGATTGGTCGACTCAAATGAACCAACCAATCAGAGTACCGAACCCGGTCGTTAAACGTAAAACGAACTCGTACTAAGTCCTCTGTACACACTGAGAATATCAAAGAGAACAACAATATACACAACAATCGTTTTCTGTATAGTTTCACTACAACGAGTAAATATGAGTACGTCCATCTTCGTAAATAAATTATTCTAGAAGATTTCCCTAAATAAAATCAGTTCTTAAACAATAGAGAACTTGAAAATAAAACCCTAACGAATGTTGCACAATATCTATTAAACATACAAGAAATATCTATTTACAATAGTCTGAGTATCAAGAATATTTTCTTCAATAGATTTGCCTCTGACATAAAGCTGGTTACATTACAACCCTTACTTTAAAAGGTACTTGGATACTACGATTAATTTGTGATCTACTTTACTGTGATGTAGAAGTAACACGCTGTTTACTTGTGAAGCGGTTCACGCAGGACTCGGCACTTAATTACAGGAACTTTCAGCTTAGGCGTAACTTTGCGCGTGCTCGAGAGGTAAGTTCGTCAGCTTGTTCCCCTTGTCCACCCAGTTCTTTAGCCTCCCTCGCAGCTCCTCCAAGCTCTTGGACTTGGCCTTGTTTATCCTCTTGTACTTCACATCCTTCGGCTTGGTCACGTTCCGGTGGTTGGACATCACTCGGTTGTACGTCACCACGTGGTTGGACTTCGGCTCAGGCTCCTCGTCGCTCTCAGCGTTCGAGGTGCCCTCGTCATCAGACTCGTTGGCCGGAGTCATCCTTTTTGGCACATAGCTGTACGACCACACCTCCTTACCATTCTTCGGTTTTAGCTCCTTGTCATTATCTATGCTCTTCACCTCAGCTGTAAGGACTACGCTCCTCATTCGAAAGTTATCCCGCCTTTGAGCGAGGAGACTCGTCTCTTTGTATTTCTCTTCGTCGGTTTTGTTGGCATCGTTCAGTTCCTTCTCTGTACTGTTCTGAGCACTCAGACCTTTAGTAGAATCTCCATCGGCTTCTTCCTCGACGCTGTATACTGTTTCCAGAATCTCTGGTCGTCGAAGGAAGCCATTCGATCGCCGTACTACATTGTACTTGAGGTTGGGGTCTATGGCATCCGATATTGACCGGACAATGGTGACGCTGTCAGGGTTCGTCGACCTGAACCTTGGCACATGAGGAGTGTTCCCGCTATCGAAGTCAACGTCTTCCATGATCACAGCGGAGTCGGAGTCATTGAGTGAGTCGAAGTCTCCTGTGAGGTGTGTATCTTGCAGCATGTCTCTGAAGTCTGGAATATTTTGAGACTCGATACCGTTATCTAAAAGCTTGGCTTGCAGAGATTCGATAACTTTCTGTTGCTTCATGATGATAGTCTCACGTAACGCGAGCATGTTGGAGATCTCCTTCTGCTTCCGAACGAGGCGAGATTCAAAGAGAAGAAGTTGGCTAGAGAGAGATTTGAGTTGTTCCGCCTTTTCTTTCTGCAGGCGTGTGACTAGTTCCTCTTGAGTTCGGTGCGCGCGGCGCCATGTCAGGAGCTGGTGAGCTTGAGCGCGATACTTCATGCGAAGATCTCTGTAACAGCAGAAAACAAATTACGGTCACGATAAGCTCGTTATTTTTCGATTACTCTCAGAGAAAGAAATAAATCACTTCCATTCTACAAACTAGTATAGCATCTTAGTCTCAGACAATTCTATCTATCAAGCTGTCAGTCGGTATCCGTTATCTCCCCAATCCCTACTTTATTACGACACCTATACCCCGGGGTGTGGAGTTTATTCTTGTCGCGTGTTGCCCAACAATTGGACCGTATCGATAGATAATATTGTTTCCTAAGTTATTTTCGCAGGAAACTTATACACTAGTTGGGAGTAATACTCGTATCGTAGTTATATGAGTTGGTGGAAATATTTCGAACAATTCTCGTTGGTATTTCTTCTCACGTTATTTATAGTTTGAACTTGAATCCCATTCTGACTGGAGATTGATTTATTTCATATTACGTTTTCTGTGTTCAACTTTTATAAATGTGTTTTCGTGGTGACTAGAAAATTACATATTCGTTTCTATAGAGATGTATTGGTCCTTTCAATACTGGTAAATGAAACATTTTCGTGGATGAATAAAACATATTAGGATTTACTGTTGCGTCTTGTTTGCGTCAGATCCTTTATTATTGTAAAAAGTCTATACTTAAAGAACAGTAGATTGATTTTCGTTTTTTTTATGTTAAATGGGCCGACGTTTGGCCGCTATCTCGCCTGATGGTAAGTGATGATGCGGCCTACGAAGCACGTCTGCCCATAAGCAACCTATTCACTCGGGCTTTGAAGAATGTACTTTAGTGATCAGTTACCTGATACTCCTGCGCGCCTCCTCCAAGGTGTGCGCCTCCAGAGGGTCGGTGAGGGATGCCGCAAGCGATACGTCAGGCTCCGTTGGGCTGTTCAGAGCCGACTCACTCCGGCTGTGGACAAAAATCAGTCATTAGTTACAACGTACTAAGTCGTAATGTAGTAGTGATACAAAATGGCGTCTCAGGGGTGTGTCCACTATCCATGAGTGAACATTGTGTGAAGCAGACCATTGAAAAGTAGTTCTCTCTTTCTTTCTTTGTTTTGGAGTTTTGACGGTCATATCATAGAATGGTAAGGCAATCCCAATAGATCCTGAGGTTTCAAAAAATTACTGAACAAAAATTTTCATTAAGAAAACTTTCTATTTCTTCTGTTGATAATTATGAAATACTTTTTAACCGACTTTAAAAAAGGAGGTTCTTAGTTGACTTGTATGTATGTACGTATATATGTTTGTACGCCATCTATCCTGTATTATCCCGCGTTGCACTAAACCGATTCTGATGTGGTTTTCAGTATAATATTTATCAGACTAAAGATAATGTTTTTAAAAAAAGTTTTTAACATTAGTTAAAGTTTATAACAAAAACAAATTGCCTGTACCCTCTCATTTTTATTCGCTACAGTTTCTACTGAACACAGTAACTAACTCGAAAAGATTACTCGCCAGATATTGACAACAAAGTGTAACGAGATTTGACCCGTATCGTATAAGATTACAAAGTTCAACATTGTTTGGAAATAACTTAATCTGGATCCAATATGGACGGTTATTAGTGATACAATGTTACGGTTCATCTGTAGTTTCACTCTTGCTTGAAAGTCAATGTTACGGTTGAAGAGCTGAAGTTTTTTAAACCGTTTTTAATAAATAAATAGGTACAGAAACTCACTAGCCTCCTACTACTTCTACCAGTCAAATATTTTTATAATAATTATCGTGACACATAATAAATTAAGTAAAAATCACGGTTTACTCATAAGTCAAAGTCAAAGTCAGTCACTACTAGTTTCGAGTCACAGAGGGATTCTTCATTATGAGCAGCGTGCGCAGACGCGGCGCCTTCGCGCAGACTACTAAGACCAGTTGGCTGCGTAGTAGTAGTACAGTGAGTTTTAGTTAACACTAGCTAAATTGTAATGAATAAGCAAAGAAAGAAAAAGAAGTTAAGATTTCGCCGAGAAGATCTTATTTATTGGTAAAATCATCATCACTGAAGCAATATAAAATCTTTTTTCTGACTATTTTTCAACCAAGTTGATCAACAAAGTCTTCCACTGAAATGACAAACAACTCAATTAATATAAGTTTAAATAACGTAGGAGTCAAAATCTACAGTCGAATGAAAAGTTTTATTAGTTCGTTAAAAGGTCACATGAAACCGTCAAAGGCTTCATTTATCTGCATAAACTAAAGCGATTAATGTGTAGAAACTAATATTACTTTTCTCCTAACTATCAAATAACCTTTTTGTACCCAATTGAGCACTTAGTACAAGATTGAAACGAAAGCGCGTTCGGCGCCCTGATTGGTTGGTTCATTCGCACCGCCCAATCAGTATTCTTAGTATGAGTTTGCTTTACGTTTAAAGTAATCGAAACGATAGCGCGTTTGGCGCTCTGGTGATTTATTCAATCGGGCAGTGCCGGCGTAAGGGCCACTGATACCCCGGGCGAAAATATTGTGGCGCCCACTTGAGGGAAGCAATATCAAGTGTTAGTTTTTTGCGAATTCATCGGTAATCGGCGAAACGATTGCCCTGGGCCATCTGGTGATTTAACGCCGGCACTGCAAGCGGGCCAATTAGAGCGTCGTCAAGGGTAGGTATTAGCCGCCGATCGCACTCTCGTTTCGTTTTCGTTCAACGTAAAGCAAATTCGTACTAATGGTACAGAACACAGAACAAATTAGCATTTTCACTCTCCAATTACGTACCCTCGTCAATAAAAGTAAAACAAACATTAAAAGTTGTGCAAAAGCGAGAACTTCTCACTTAGCGTACATTACTGGTTAAGTTTGTAACAAACAGCTCTGTTTAACATGATTCCCTAACAAAAGGGGAATTGGAAATAAATTAGCTTTTACTGTAATTAGTTGGGGTTTTAATTGAGAAACTAGTGAGTTTGTGAATATCTTATTGCCGTACCTATAAACCTTCTCCGTGTGAGAAGAGGCCTTTGGTCAGCAGTGGCCACTTATAGGCTGTTGATGATGTACCTGTATGAGGCCCAGAGGTTTAAGACACCCGCTCCTTATGCATGAGTATGCGGGTTTGAAATCTACCAACACCAATTACCTATCTATAAATTTTTAAACTTCTATATTATTTTCTAAGAATATTTAGACACCCCTGATAAACAGTGAAGAAAAACATTGTGAGGAAACCTGGGCTTATAATTTTTAATTTAAAGTTTGAAATCGCCAACCCGCATTGAGCAAGCGTGGTGATTCGGCAGTCGCACTTGCAACCATTCGACCAACGAGGCAGAACGTTATTTGTACAACGTTTAATAAATTAGATTAGATTAGATTTAGATTTCAGCCATGATCGTCCCAATGCAGGGCAAAGGCGCACGTTTAATAAATAAAAAAATATATTTATTTAACTTTTTCACGCATATTTGGGAGTTAAAAAACACGCAATCACATAATACTACAACCTCAGATCGACTTACTCCAATCGTTCAATAATGTAATTTCTTTTAATGCATTTTCAATTTTAACACTTCGTTAATAGAGTCCACAATCCATTACAGACATTTAACAGATTGGTATAGGTTGAAGTGCTGTCGTTTCTACCACAAAATATCGAGTACTTCGTTTAATTGGCTTTGTTTAACACAAAATGGCGGCGATTCGTGTAAAATATCATTTTACAGTTTGTTTTCAGTGTGCAGTAACATCATACAGCTGTTACGTGATATTTATTTATTTGATACTGTAAATGAATATTTATATTTATGTATAAAGCAATGTGGCGTGTTGGGATGTCGTATTTTTCTTTTTGGTTTTGGTTTTTGGACATACTTTTGCGATCGTTTTCTAATTATACACTGTCTTTCATGAAAGTTATGTCTAGGCTATCACGCGAAGAAAGGTTTAAAAAAGGTGATCTGCAATTCTCAATATTTTTAAGCGAAACGTTGCCCCCCCACTAGGATTTTCTCCTGTGTCTATTATCTACCTCTGTTCCAAATTTCATCCCGATCCCTTCAGCCGTTTTGACGTGATTGGGTAACAAACATACTGACATGCACACAAACACACAAGCTCATAATATTTCGCATTTATAGTATAAGTAATATACAACTCTACTATCAAATACATAGTTAACAAAATTGCAGATCACCTATTTTAAACCAGTTTTCGCATGATAGGTAACCGTATATTCGTAGTGCATGTTACAAAATGACAAGAGCAAATATTCGATGGACAAACATGAAACTGAAAAATCCTTTGAAAACTGTTTCAGAGTGAAAAACACGTAGTGTACACGGCCACATATCGAGATATAAAAACCAGTATATCATGACCTCGCTTCGTATGATCTTCCCACACAGTTAAGGCTCAAGTTATACTGGTTCTTCATAGCTAATACCAGTATATCATGGTCCCACTTTGTTTGATCTTCCCGCACATTCAAAGCTCAGTTTATACTGGTTCTACATAGCTGTATAACCAGTTTATCATGATCTCGATTTCTACGGTCTTTCCTCACATACAACGGTCAGGTTATGCTGGTATTTGTACCCATGTGTATCAATACACGGTGTTTACAATGCAAGAGTGAAAATACTGAGGTTTTCATTGCATTGCCACTGCAAAGAGGTTTTATTTTATTCAGTAAATTGTTTGTTTGTATTGTACCTTTTTATTAATTGGTTGGATTTGCATGTGCTGGTTTAAAATGGATATGAATGCTTTTTAGAGATTTCTGAATTAGTTTTTCGTCTAATACCAAAGAGAGATGTTTGAACAGGCCCGCATCGTGCGCATCGCACGCACCGCACGCAACGGACTTAGTTTATCTTGTATAGAAACTCATATTACTGCGTCTACTGATCCGCATCGTACGGGCCGCATCAGCAGCAATGCCTATATTAGATGCGTACAGATGACGTCATACGAAATGCGTACGATGCGTAAGATGCGTACTGATGACGTCATATGGAATGAGTACGATCCGTAAGATGCGTACATCAGACGTCATACGGAATGCGTACGATGCGGGCCTGTGGACGCTAACTTTTAAGGTTCGTAGCTGAGATTTTGTGCTCAGAGGTTGAACCGAAATAACAAACGTTCACAAAAAAAATGGTCGATTTTTTTTTATAACTTGTACAGTGTTTAGTACTGTAAACTCCCTTATTAAGTGTATTAAGCATAATATAACCAACTTACGTTTATCATTTCCCAAAGACAACAGACGTAATCAAACGCAAACTGAAGGATCTAATAAGCTTTCCTTAAACGAAAATAATCAAGAGCGAAAAAATTACGAATTTTTTTCCTTAAAACAGGTTCATTAGCTACTCACAATTCCAGATGAGTGCCTACTAATCCGATAACACGCATTTATCATTATTTCTAAGTCCTCATAAATCTCTGGATTTCTTTGTAAAAGTACCTATAATTTTGTAAAAATGCCTGCCTATTTGGGAATTGTAAACATTAACCGATCAGCCGTGAAACGTGATCGTATACGAATCGATTTACGAAAAATGTAAGGAAATATATAGGAGATAAGGATTTTTTTTTGTGTTTGTTTATGTTTACTGTATAGTGTTTTACGTATTGTTTGTTTAAATGTTTCTAGTAGAATCACTTGCTGTTAGTTAAAAGACGATTACGCGGTAAATGTTTCTAATATAATAGTTAGTTAAAAGAAAATTGCAGGTCTGCGGACGGCGAGCAAGGATAGCTCGCTGCCCGACCAAAACCAGACCTGTGCGTACGGCGCGTCTATTTCCGCGCGCGCCTCTTAACAGCCAGACCACAGATGGGCCCCAGTAGGGCTGATGCCCAATCCGGAGCTGCATACAACGTAACGGGTTATCGGTCCTCCAGTTCAAAGCCGGCCGGGGTAGTTTTAGTCAGTAAGAGTCTGACACTCCCTCCCACCTCAACGAATATCCCAGCTTGGGAGAAGTCAATGGATGATATTCGCCCCTCAAAAAAAAAGTGTCATCTATTTTAGCTTAGCCTCTCTTCAAAAGGAGAAGTTGGTGAAATCGGCCACTAGTACAATCGACATATTTGAGTCTGGCCATTAAGTTGATATAATTATGCTATACGCTATAACATACGCACATAACATAATTAATGAGTAATAAACTGCATCATAACACCCAAACGACTGCATGTGATGCATGCACGCACACACGTAGCCATTAAATGTTATTGGGTAATTGGTTTTGATTGACGTATGTATGTATGTATGTATATGTTCAATAATGTTCAAATTCGCACTGCAGTGATTATTACGTACCTATGTAATAGGGTTCCTTAAAACACAGTTCTTTTAAATGGGGAAAATCATCCAATGGCTTCACCCGCCTTGGGCGAGGCGAGAGGGAGTGTCAGACTCTTACTGACTAAAAACCACCCTTACTTCTACTCCTGCTTTTCGAGCTGGAGTCTTGGTAAACATGCTAGACAGTCCAAAGCTCGGGATTTAAACCGTAGTTAAGTTATATGTCGAAACATTATGTTTCCGTACTTGTAGGATATATGCAATAACTCTATTGCTACACTGTCCGTCAATGTCCGTCTGTATCTTTATCTCGTGTTACATGATATATTTCTATAGCCATTTCAAACACAAATAGCAGAATTTAAATAATAAATTGTAATGTTTCACATAGGTGCCTAATAATCAATGCGTGTTACAAGTGCATCTTAGTAATATTATAAAAATGCGAATGTTTGTGAGTTTTCATGTATGTTTGTTATTCAATCACGTCAAAACGGCTGAATGGATTAGAATACAAATTGGAACAAGAGTAGATTATGGTCGGGCGAAGCCGCTGGCATAAGCTAGTAGATACATAAATAAAGTATGTTTTACGATTTTTCAATTACAGTAATTACAGCGTGTATGAAATCGATTGCACAATCTTTGATTTATTTAATGTACCTACTAATGTTACGATTACGTTCTATGAAATCAGGATTTAGATACGGTAGAAAAGTTCATTTTTGTGAAACAGGTTTCATTGTTGGTATTCTAAACAAAATCGACCCATTATCTTAAAAAAATCAGCCTATATATATCTTACTTATAATATTATATCTATCATATATATGATATTATAAGTACAAAATTGTAGATAGGTCTATAAGCGCGGAAGTGGCACATTAAATTGTGGACAATTGGCAACGTTTTTGTAGTATGGGACATCTAATGTTTGTAACGCCTCACGCTTCCCGTAAAGTGTCACGCATTATGTTAACCCTTTTGCAGTTAGAGGGAATATTTTTCCCACCAATAAAAACCAATAAAAATGGAACAAAATTTCTATTTGCAATTTTATTTTTCGACCTGAAACCAAATCTTTCTATCTCATCTAGATCCTTATAACCGTTAAAGGGTTAAAGGGAAATCGACTTATGACATCTCTTTGTATTTACTTCACGACTCGTACCTTATAAGTTTAAATAGTATGTTATTTTATTTCATATCATTTTGAAACCAACAATCGTACAACATAGCATTTTAAAATAAATTATGCAAACTGCAACTGAGGTTAAAAGCTGTTACAATCAATACTGTCGGTAAATATTCTATGAATTTCATATGTAGTTACATTATGTTGAAGTAGGTACATACATAATACATACACAGATATAATAAGTATAAAGTAGGGATATGTTTGTGTATGTAAATCAATCTGAAATGTTATGCATAATTGATATTAGTTTCAGTTTGATTGTTATTCATGCAAATTAATAACTACGAATGCATGTAATATCAAATATGTAATGTCGACGAGTTGATTTTCAGAGGTATCAAATCTTTAGTTTTACGAACTTAAATATTGGTTTTTATCATAGTATTTTAGCGTCACCATTATCATCTGAGGCTAGATCTCAGGATATTAATTAATTTAATTAGTATGTTTTTCGGCTTACTTAAGTAACTATTTCTACATAATATACTATAAGATATACATATAAGAAATAACTACTATTATAAACTTACACTAAGTCCTAGATTAAGTAAATGTAATTTACGATAAGTTAGTGACAGCCTTCAAATTTGCAACGCCTGAAAAAGGCCGTTAAGCTGTTCAAAATATTTAAATTAAGACCTGTGTAATACATACATGCAAATAAAGATTTTGAGTTTGAGTTCGAGTTATTTGACGAAGAACTTGACAAGTTTCAAGCCATGGCAATCTCATAGTCATGAGCAGCATACCGCGACATACGACGGGACAGTCGCGCTGGTAATCTCACCAATTCAAGTATAATTTAAATTATAACTTTCGTGAGACATACTAAATTAATTATTATGTTATCGGCTTACTCACTTAACTGTTTGCTCATAAATATGAGCCTCTAGCATGGCTTGAAACTAGTCGAGTTCCTCGTCAAACAGTTACAGTGACTAAGCCGATAACATAATAATGTATGTATTTGTAAACAAAACACATTAGTTATCTTTGTGGGGCTGGTCTAATGTGGTTAATGTAAATTTTGTGGTTTGTGCATAATTAGCGTAATAACCCAATCAGTGGTGCATTACAGTGGAAGCTGCTGAATATGTATGCGGTAATGTAGGCTAGTTTTATCCATGTTTTACTTGAGTGCCTACATGATTATTTCTTTGGCAAAAAAGTTGATGTTTTTCAGAAAAGACAAAAACACTAATCCTACGTGGTTCTGGTTTAAACTAGACACCAACCAGTGTGTGCTAGCCAATTTTTTTTTTTATTTAATACAAACGTTGCCTCATACTAGGATTTTCTCCTGTGTCGTGGGTGCGATTACAAACATACAAGTTCACATACACATAACACCCAGACCCGAAACAAAAATTTGTGGATCACACAAAGAGTTGGTCCATGCGGGAATCGAAACTGCTACACGTTACGCGGCAGCCGGTTGCCCAGCCACCGCGCCATCCGATACTACATTCACAGCTTCTTACAGTAAAACTGCTGGATTGCAGGCCTTCTCTACATGAGAAGATTTTCCATAAAGTACACCACGATATATCTACACAGTATTTATGTGAAAAAGTGCTAAACAAAATCAGCACATATACAAATAACATTTCCAACTAAATCAACTCAAACTCAACGATATTTAAAGGTTCGATCTTGTACCTAGTACCCGTAGCGCTCGCTCCCCGTCCATAGCCCACGAGTGCACAGTCAATAAGCCCACAGCTGGGGTACCGTGGGCCTTTCCACGAGTATTACGTGAAATATTTATAAGCAGCGTTACTGCGCTCGTGATACGGTAAGTGGGCGCGTGTGTGGGTGTAAGCGATGAGAGGCAAGCGATTATGAGATAATAGTCCTAAGACATTTTTATTTTATTTAACAGTTGCTCTGGTACTACGTAATTGTTTTATTTTGTCGTTTTGTAGTCTATTTAAGTACTTAAGATTTTCATGGTGTAATAAAACTTATTATTTTTACTGGTATTTTGAATTTTGGTTGTAGAAAGCAAGGCTCGGAACCGGTTTAAAAAATACCGGTTAATACCGGTTTATATCGGTTTTCCTCCGAACTTTTCTTAAGAACGTGAACATTAAAGAACTTTATTTTAACCTAAATTAACCGGTTTATTCGACGAGGGGCATTACGGTACACGCGTTGAAATATTATTATTGAAATAAGCTGAACAGCGCGCGGCGTTTCTTTGATGTGCGTCGTATTAACCGGTTTTTATTGCTCTAAACCGGTTAATCCGAAAAAACCTTTATGAAAATACTGTTCCAAATACCGGTTTAAAAAATCCGGTTTCGCGAACGAAACCCAATGTAAAGGTTTTGCGTACAAGTACATAATAACGGTTTGAAAATTTAACCGGTATCCGAGCCTTGGTAGAAAGAACAATTTTATGTATTTGGTACAATGTAACTGAAAGTTATGGTGCAAAGGAATAACCTTTGTTATGTAATATGTATCATAACTTTATTATTTTATTATCCAACTACAATAAACCGAGTCAAAGTATACTTAAAGTCAATGTTAGCGCTTGACATAGTTTTTAACAATTTGTCTAATGTCAGTCAGCGTTAATCCCCTGCGTTAACTACCTCTGAGTGCCATCATAAAACTGTTGATGGCTAAACCTCTGCTAAATCCAGTCACCGGTGACCTACGTGGCAGTTAATGTAACACTTCCTCCAACAAAACCTCTTGACACTCATCGCTACCGCTCATCACTCGTCCCGCGCCCCACATATGACGCGTCCGTTACTCAGTGCTACGGGGCTATAATTTGACGCCATCTTAGTTCCTGTTCTAAGGTCTAGCTAGTACGAAAGCTAGACTGAAGTCTGTCAGTCGTAACCCCTCATTACAGACAGATACATAAGTGATAATATTGCGAAATTACATACTGCCATTACATATTTGTTTATATAATAATTTGTCCGTATGATATTTTATTTGAAAGGTCATTTGGTTTCTTTTCCTTGTTAGTTATTTGGTTCCTTGATAATTTTGTAGTCGGATATGTCTGAATTGAATGTCTTAATCGTAAGGTTTCGTCTGAGTTGTACTTGCGTATTGCTAAGCTTTCGATTCGAATGAAATACAACGTACAATAGTACTGCGGACTATCGGGGCTTCGGCTTGAAAAGCAGGAGTAGAAACGGGGTGGTATTTAGTCAGTAAGAGTCTGACACTCCCTCTTGCCTCATCAGAGAAGCCATTGGAAGATTTCCCCCTCAAAAAAACTGAATAATTTATTAGAACACTCCATTTACAATTTCTTTTTAAAATGTATGGCTAGTTTTAATTATAATTATGTCATTTTGTTAAACCCGAAGTACAATTCCCAACATAGAATTCTGATTCTATTGACGTATTCTCCACCCACCGACTTAACAAAAAGCAAAGTTCCTGAAGGTAAGGATGTACGGTCAGCACCCATGAATGCCTGCTAACCGTACCTTGACTGGGACAATCAATAAAATGACTCTTATCTACTTAACCGCAAGTTCCCTGTACATAATAGGAGGGACTTATTGTACTTATGTATATGTTATTCAATACAATGTAACTTTATTCTTTTCTATAAGAGTGTATAAGACTGTCGGTATCTAGTGAAATAATGATGGCTCCTTTATTGAAAAGTAAGTAATTTGAGCATATTTTTGAGTTGTATTTTATTTAAAAGTAAAAAGGATAGGCTACAGTTATGCAACGTATAACAACGTTAAGGACGTTAAAAGCGTTTTATTATTAATGGAATTAATTGAGATCATTTCTTAGGGGGATGCCTATGTTATTATAGGTTTATGCACGCAACATTTCAGCCTGTTTGGTTTAAAATTGACAAAGTTTCATACAAACTTCCATACTTACCCTATTTTATCCCCTTGGTTGTACAATTGATCAAAATCCTTTCTTAGTGGATGCCTGCGTCTTAACATCGACCTACATTTATACATTAAACCGCATAAACATAAGGGTAACATTTTATTATATTTTGCCTCAATACCTTCACTATGTACTTAGTACTTACCTATATTTAGCTATTACGAACCAGGAAATAGAAAGCAGTCTTGAATTTCTCGATAATGATACTAGATAATGCAAATTTAACACCTACACAGTTTAGCATAATATGAAGATACGTTGATAAGAGCTGCGTGTATTGAAACCGTTATCTTAAACGGGAGATCTGAGATAATGTAATACATAGTTTGTATTGTACACACCTACTGGGCAATTATTGTTGTAACTAATATTGTAGTTTGATCTGATTGTTCAAGTTAGCTTTGCATGTCGAATCGTATTAATGGTTATTGGTCACTATATCTATGCACGTTTTTCAAGCACACTAACAGGTCTAATTGAAACTATGGGTAACTTAGAAACAATATAATACTCTTAATGTAAATAGAGATACTTAGCCAATTTAGAGCCAATTTTTCAAAGACTTGATAAATTTTATCGGAGAAATAACTTCTATACTAAAAACTATCAAATTATAACAATCCCCTCTTTCCAATCTTCCCAATTCCTGATTGCTCAACCACCCTTAAATTCCTAACCCCCAGAAGACCGATACGGCGGCGGCGATTGCTTACCATCAGGTGATCCGTAAGCTCGTTTATCATCTTATACCATAAAAAGACAGATTAATAAACAAACATAGTGTCAGAGTAATTCAAAACCTACAAACGTCTGCAATCAGCTTGACACCAATCTGAACGCGAAACCTCTAATTTCGTTGCGTTAAATTTGTATAGGAGTACGAACTAAGCAGATAAACAGCAAATAAGATTAAAAGATTATGAAGCACTCAATATGCAGATTACATTAGGACAGACGGTAAGTCAGAAGACTTATAGCTTCAACGATCGAGTTAAACTAGGCTTAGGTATAAACGAACCTAATAAACACCTTATAATAAGTATTTAACTATCCAAGACAGTCAGTCATTTATGTCCCTGGGACGAGCCGGACTTCAGTGTTCCGGTATTTTCCTGGTTGTATCTACTGGAGTCGCAGCAATAAGAGAGGCTGTGGCAGGCTTGTACCATTAAAAAAAAGAATTTAACTGTCTTTAATAACCCCGTTTTCCATGTGAAAGAATAGAAATTAATTTAATTTACTCGATGTCATCAGAACTTTGGTTCTGAGTTGTAAGGAGCTGTACATTTGATAGAAACAGGGCTACAGTGGTCTCTAATAAATTTGAACTTCGTAGATAGGATTAATAAATATAGAAATGAAAATATCTCTTTATATATATCAGAATGAAAATAAATCAATCATTAGTATTCAATATCTATTTAAAACAAAAGAACTCACCAATCCTCCTCCAATTTCGTATAATTCACCCTCATGTCACATTTACACAAAACTACCACTAGTTTAAACATAAACACACAATACTTTTACCCGACTTTAAAATAAAAGAAAACTAGCAAAAGAAATGTACTGCACCCACAACCCACAACCGACTTGAACATAATACACTTTTCAACAAAAAAATCGACTCCTGCGCAGGGAAGCGAAACATCGGACACCGCACCTTTCAAGGGTCAGCTTCGATTTGAGAGTGCTATCTCTTTCTAACTTTGTGGAAAGGAAAGGGACGGAAGAGTTCGTGTTCGAATTGAGTATGGACTCATGATGGCTGGTGTTAGGCCGATATGGAGTAGATAAACGGAAATGGGCAACACACGAGGGTACTTGCCCACTAATGGGGGATAAGGCAGTTGCTTTACCAGGATTTTTGCTAAAAAGATTAATAACCTTTACGGGATTGGCTTAACGGTCTATTGAGAACTAGTATGGCTTCGTAATCCTGAAATCAGATATTAATGCTGTTCGAAAACTCTTTTCTAATGATAACTATACAAAGGATTCATATTACAGATGTCTAAAATATTATACCATATTCTATCATCAGGATTAATACAAAAATGGGGGGATGGAATAATATTACTGTACATTTCTTAACGATACTTATTTACCAGCTTTTCTGTTTCTAGTGGCAGTTTTAATTTTATATATTTTTTAAGTCTTATTTTAAACTTGCCATGTACGTTTAGGTCAATTATCCTTTAATTATTATAAACTTAAAATAATAATGTTATTTTAGGGCTTACAAGCGAGTTTGGACACGGTTGGCTACACATCGGCGCACGCGCAACAGGTGGCCTGCGCAGGAGTGCCTTGCAGACAGCTGTCGCGATTGTAACGAACTTTTGCATTCATTATGCAAAAAGGTGAAATGGGGAAATTTTGCATACAATATGCATTATTTGAATTGTAAGCGTATTCATAGAGGAGTTATTCGAGTTATTTTCTAATTTTCTATTGTCCAATTTTCAATGTAAAGAGATAGAAATAGAGAGTCGTATTGTGCAAACCGGACCTGCAGGCCACCTAGCGGGTTTACCGGGGCTCCGGCTCGAAGAGCAGGAGTAGGAACGGGGTGGTTTTTAGTCAGTAAAAGTCAGACACTCCCTCTCGCCTCGCCCTAGGCACTCGCCCCTCGAGAGAAGCCATTGGATGATTACCCCCTTAAAAAAATCAGTCGTATTGTGCACGCTACACGTCTTACGATTTAACTGTGCAGTTTGAACTGTACAGTCCGACTGTACAGTTAAATCGTAAGGTGTGTAGGCTGTATTGACCTACGATTTGGATATCGATTCTAAGTTCATATGTTACTGGATACAATATTAGCTAACTTCTTATAAAATTACTCGTACATGAGAAAATACGATGTTTTTCACTTGTAAAAGATATTTTAAGAACAGGAATGATCACATCCTTCTTTTTGACAAAGTCGGTTAAAATGAATCGTGTCCGAACAGACTAACAAAGTTTGTCTCTCAAATCTTATTATACCTATATTTATTTTATGAAAGCGTTCATTCAGTTCACAGTTTTAATTAAATTCTTATGTACATTTCGAATGAAAATGAAATCTAGATTGGATCAATTTTAGTTTCTAGCGCTTTCAAAGACTTCCAATGTTCCAGTTGATACTTTAAATGTGATTTCGAATAAATTGTTTAGAATTTTAGAAAGTAGATTATAGGCAAGAATGGAAAAGATGAGTGTTTATATTTATGGCTGTTTAACATCATTGGAGGCAGCAGACTAGAAGATAGTAAGATCATTTATTTTTATGGCCATTATACCGTCTATTCTATAAAGCTCGCCTAGTGTCTCGTTGTGAGAGTGAGGTTACTAGAGGCCTAATCCTCGCCTTCCCAATATTCCCAATCCCTGATTCTCCAACAACCCTTAAATACCTGACCGCCAAAGCCTGGCAACGCATTTGTAACGCCTTTGGTGTTTCGGGTGTCCATGGGCGGCGGCGATTGCTTACCATCAGGTGATGCTCGTTTACCGGCTTATTCAATAAAAAAAGTCTAAAATAACCTCTAAATTAAATTAAATAATTCTTGGTATTGATTGCGAATATTAATATCTCTAAATTAGATAACAATATTCCGTTCCATTAACCAAATTATTCTTGCTCTTAAGGCTACACAGAATTACAAGATTATACGGAAACCATTTTATAATATCACCCTTTAGTAATTCAAAAGGACAGGCTTAGGAAATACCTACTTTAAAATAAATGTTTTATAAACTTTGACATAACCGTCAAATAATCTCAAAAGGAAATTCAATCTTAAAACAAAACTTTAAGGTACATAATCAAGTACAGGGTGGCCAGTTGTCGTTTTTCCCACAAAATGGGCTTTTCCCCCCTTATTGTGAAATGGCGATCGATATAATTATGCAGGGGTTGGAAATAATGATAGGTGTTTAACCTGAACTGGTGAATATTGTATACTGTATTATGATTTTCACAATCTTTTTTTTTATGTTACTAAGCTTTGTTGGTAGTGATTAGAAAAGCTCTACTAGATTCGAGTCACAGAGGGACTCTTCATCGATGCGGTGACGTAGTAGTAGAGTAGGCTGTGCGACGTCGCCGCGTCTGCGGACGCTGCTTATGATGAGGATGATTAAATTAGAAATATGAAGAAGTCATTTTTAATTAAACCCTTCAGCATAGCAATAGCATTAAACAAATAGCTTCAGTGTATACGAATAAAGACTTCGATGAATGATAAATAAGATTCAATTTAGCTTAAAAACTCTAAACGTTTTACATGCACACATTTCGTAACCAATGTCAAAACAAAAAAAAACCATTCTGCTACAAAACCCTATTACATCTTCGAATCAAACCTACAACTACACAAACTACACTAAACAGTGTAACCAAAACATGTCCACCAATCACAAACAGCTGCAAGCGAGTCTGCAAACAATACTCGAGTCGAGGCAGCGCCGGCGCCGCCGGATGTCAGCTGACACAAGTTGCGACTTCCGACGCCGCGCGATAACAGGACGGTGTGTGCATATCGTGGTACTATCTGTGGTGCAATGCAAGTTGTTTGTGTGGGGAAACTATGGGGTTTGTGGGAGAAAGAAATACCCCATAGATGTAATGTATGAAGAGTAAGTCAGTGATGTAATATCCTTCTTTCCAATCTTCCCATTGCTCGATTCCCCAACAACCCTTAAATTCCTAACCCCGATAAGGCCAGCAAATGCACTTGGTGTTTCGAGTGCCCATGAGCTGCAGCGATTGCTTACAATCAAGTGATAGGTTATACCATAAAAAACAGTTTTAGTTTTATCTTGTGTACTTTATAAGATGTTATCAACATTAAATAGAAGTGTGCATGTCGGTCACACTGCGGCTAATAATCGAGCTTTTTTTTTTTTTTTTTTTTTTTTTTTAAATAAACGTTGCCCCACATTAGGATTTTCTCCTGTGTCGTGGGTGCGTTTACAAACATACAAGTTCACATGCACATGACACCCAGACCCGAAACAACAATTTGTGGATCACACAAAGACTTGCTCCGTGCGGGAATCGAACCCGCCACACGTTGCACGGCAGCCAGTTGCCCAGCCACCGCGCCAACCGTGCAGTCTGATTGAACATTTTAATTTCAATTTCTTAGCAAATACTCAAACACCTAACATCTCTAGTATAACGTCTGGCATCTGGTGTTGTATCTGTTGTTTAGTAGTAGGTATTATTAACTAAAAATTATTTTGGCACTTATGAACATTACTTAAAGTAAAAGTAGGTTTTTACTCAAAGAACACTATTTTCTTCCCTTCTAATTTTTATATTGTTTTGAGTAGTGTTATTGGTATTTTGTACAGTTCTATTCAATTAAATAAATAAACAAATGCCTTAACGCAAATATGTTCACGTACTGGATTGATAATTAAAAACGAACTTTATTAATTAAATACATTGGAAACATTTTTGCGCTTACCCAACTCCAAGGAGACAGGCAGAGGCTTTAAGTCTACAACTTCCAAAGTACGGAATAAGTTCAGTGATTAAATAAACAATTTGAATACTTCATTATAATGTTAATTCACTTTCGGTAACATCATCGACCCGTTAAAATACTTTAAGCTTTATGTTTTGTGCGATAAAGTATTTATTTACTTTTTCTATAGCATTGAAACAGAATTTAGAGAAGACTGTGTAATCTCTTCTTTTATATCAGAATGTACCGGATAATTAGTAAAAAGCCTTTTTATAAGTTTTCGCAAATAGATTTGTAGATAGAAAACTGTTAGTAATTACCTAAATCTTCAGCTAAAGTCGGTCATTGACCGCGTTGGTAGTTTTTTTTTTATGTAGTGAACGATGTAACCTCCATATTATACAATTCCATTCCCTACCATTCCGTTCTGTGGCATATAATGAGTTTTTGTATGCCCTAGCAATAATAATATTATTGTAAGTAAGTGAGTGAGTGTAAGTGAATAAAACGTGGTACGATCATAGAATAAAGCCTTATGGTTAGCTCAGTATGTCAAAATCAACCATACGATGATAACTGTCAATAAAACTAGAGAACAAATATTGTTCCTAGTAAAAATCCATTTCAGTTTAATCAAATCACAAAATTTTAAAGTTAACAACGCCGTACTTACTCGTAAAAACACGAAAAAATACAATATTCATAAACTGTATAGATTTTACAAGTTAACCATCTGTTTACTCGATCAAAATTGTAAGCTAACTTGTTGATTCCATCGAGTCTGACCTTTCAAGGTCTTTAAGAAGATCAAAACGGTTTAATACGAGTCTAATTGGTGATTGGAAGGTGCCTATCTTTATCGGCTGGAGTTAGGAAGTTATGTTTGATTACAGTGTAATTGTGATGAGGGAAGTTACTTCCACAGGTGAATGTAGGTGATGACCAAGTTCTTTGCCATAAACAGATTTCAAAATCAACGACGCCCAACCGAGACTGCGAAGAAGCGCAAGTTACCAGGGTTCCGGTTCAAACGAGAAAGAACGGGGTGATTTTTGGTCAGTAAGAGACCTGACACTCTCTCTCCTGTCAGCCAAGGCGAAAGGAATCTTTGAATGTTTTTCGGTTTTCTGTGAGATCGTGGTATCACTGCGATTGAGCTGAAACATGGCTCTCCCACACTTAAAAATCTAAAACAGAATAACCTTACTAAAAATGAATTGTATATCAATCACAGTATTAATAACACAACTGACGAAAAGGCAAAAAGTCTTATATTAATAATTTCTCTTACATCTTTCTAATAAAAGCAAAAGAAAGGAGATGAAACATTTATCTTTTGTTTCCTAACGCCAACGCCAATCCATTACTAGAATCAAATGTGCGTTACGTACGTACAGAAGATTAATCTTTTAATATCGTAATATTAGGAAGTCGGTTATGTATGTAGCTATGTACTATGTACGTGTGAAGACGCAACAGACCATTTGTTACTTGACAAAGAAATTGCTGCTTACGTGATGTGTTTATTTGTACGGATATTAGAAGCGGTAACACTAAATAGTGTTTATGATAGAATTGCTATCAATTCTCGATTAGTGATTTCTTATACTGTATTTTTTTAAACGTTGCCCCATACTTATTAGGATTTTCTCATATGTTGTGGGTGCGTTTATAAATGTATAAGTTCACATACAAATGACACCCAGACCCGAAACAACAATTCGTAGATCACACAAAGAATTACTTCGTGGAATCATATCCGCTACACGTTGCGCGATAGTCAGTCGCCTAGCTACTGCACCAACCGTTTTTTTTTTTATTGTTAAATGGGTCGACGTTTGGCCGCTATCTCACCTGATGGTAAGTGATGATGTGGCCTACGATGGAGCACGTCTGCCCATTAGCAACCTATTCACTCGGGCTTTGAAGACACCCAGGTTATACCCATCAGGAAACACAGACTCCGGCAAGGAGTTCCACTCCCTAGCAGTTCGCACAAGGAAGCTTGAAGCGAAGCGCTTCGTGCGTGTGGGTGGGATATCCACCATGAATCGGTGACGCCTCGCCGATTGTCTTGTGGTTCGATGATGGAAAGGACTAGGAGGAATCAAGTTGTGCAATTCCCCCGCACACTCTCCGAAATGTATCCGGTAAAAAACGGAAAGGCTTGCGACCTTGCGCCTGTGTTCAAGGCTTTGAAGCCGGGCCTCCACAAGCGCATCATCGTTGATGAGCTTCTTGGCACGCCTTTCAATGTGTTCGAGCGCATCCAGCTGGCATTTAGCCGAGCCGTCCCAAAGGTGAGAACAGTACTCCATACATGACCGAACCTGCGCTTGGTACAGGCTCAGCAGTTGTTCTGGTGTGAAGTACCGTCTCACCTTCGAGAGGATACCCAATTTCCTACCAGCCAGATGCGCCTTCGACTCTATATATGAGCCGAAGTTTAGCGTTGGCGATAGAGTTACGACAAGAAGCTCTAGATGATCCGATACTGGAACAGATACATTTCGGAAAGTAGGAGCCAGCGGAAATTGACTCCGTTTGGCGGAGAATAGACACGCCTGGGTTTTGGTAGCGTTGAACTTGACCAAGTTGGCGTCTCCCCAATCGGAGACCGCCTTCAAGGACGAGTTCAACCGTTCGACCATGGATTCTCTTAGAGACTGGATCTGTGTTCCGCTAGTCCGCGCATCGGACACATACCTTTCAACAACTGTGCTGTCATCTGCATACCCAAAGATACCGGGCTTAAGCAGGTCGTTGATGTGCAGCAAAAAGAGCGTTGCTGAAAGTACTGACCCCTGAGGAACTCCGGCGTTGATGCCAAATTGGTCAGACGAGCAGCCATCGATGACTACTCGAATTGACCGATCCCTCAGGAAGTCTGCAATCCATTTGCACAGATCAGCGGGAAGTCCATATGCAGGAAGCTTGCCGATAAGGCTGTCGTGCCACACCCTATCAAAGGCCTTTGATATATCGAGCGAGACCGCTAATGCCTCCCCGTGCTTCTCGATGGCCTCGCTCCAGATGTGAGTGGCATACGCAAGAAGGTCCCCAGTAGATCGGTTGCGGCGAAACCCATATTGCCGATCGCTGAGGAGGTCGTTACCTTCAAGGTATGCCAGGAGCCTGTTGTTAAGTACACGTTCCATACTCTTGCAGAGTATGGACGTGACCGAGATAGGTCGGTAATTATTAGGGTCGGCACGACTACCTTTTTGGGCACAGGCTGCACGTTGGCCAGCTTCCATGCAACCGGCACTTGACCCGTCTCCAAGGAAAGGCGAAACAGACGTGTCAGGACTGGAGACAACTCAGGCGCACAGGTTTTTAAAACTACGGCTGGGATTCCGTCGGGTCCACTGGCCTTGTTCACGTCGAGATTACGCAACGTCTTATACACCTCCTTCTGTCGGATGCGAATTTTGGACATTTTCGTCTCGCATACGTTATGTAGAGAAGGAGGTATAGCGCCACCAGTATCAAGACGTGAAGACTCCGCAAATAGAGAAGCAAACAAGTTCGCTTTCTCTACTGCGGTGTGAGCCAGCGTCCCGTCAGACCCCAGGAGAGGCGGTAGTGAGGGGCGGCAGAAGTTCGATTCAACCGCCTTGGCCAGGGACCAGAACGCTTTACTGCCCGCTGGGTAGGAAGCCAGTTTGTTCCCTATTCGGCCAATGTGGTTGAACCGAGCCATCCGCAATGCCTTTTTGCACGACTTGGCAGCCCGGTTGAAGGCTCTCTTCTTCTGAGGAGTGTCGCCAGCCTTACGGCGCCTGGCATCCGCCCATGCCAAGTATGCCGCATGCTTTCGCGCCTCAGCACGTCCGCAGTCGGCATCAAACCATGGACGAGTGCCACCGATAGATGGTGCGTCCGAGAATGGGATGTAGTATTCCATGCCCTGACGCACCACCCCGGCTACGGCATCTGCACAAGCTGACGGGTCACTGGATGAGAAGCAAACAGGCCGCCAAGGATAGGATGCAAAGAAAGATCGCATCCCATCCCAATCTGCTGACTTGTACCGCCACATCCGCCGAGATCCTCTGGGACTGGAATCCTGCGGGGAGTGTGTGGATACAGATTTCACCAGACAGTGGTCAGAACTACCCAGGGGTGATGAAACTGACACTGAGTAGCTGTCTGGATCAGTTGTCAGCAGAAGGTCTAAGCAGTTGGCAGTTTGCGTATCGACATCAGGTGGCCTCATGGACCAGCTGGGTCAGGCCAAGCGTCAGCGCAAGCTTACGCATCTCCCTCCCAGCATGGTCAGTGCACTGGTATGGGAACAGCCACTCCTGGTGATGGGCGTTAAAGTCCCCCAGTAACACCAACTGGGCCGAAGGGTACCTCTGCCGAGCCGTATCCGCCGCCTCCTCAAGGTATTGCGCTAATCTGGTCGTCTCCAAATCTCCGCTGTGCGACCGATAGACACAGGCATAGAGAATTTTCTCCATGCCTGTGTCCACCAGTATCCACAATGTAGAGTAACTGGGGTCTTCAAAGTCACGGAGACGCCGGTAACAGACGCCGTCCTGGACGTACAGGCATACGCCTGCACGGGCAACAAAATTGTGCTCCAGGGTAAAACCTGGGTAGTTTAGGTACGAAGCGTCGGACGGACATCTGATCTGGGTCTCCGAGAGAAACAAGAGCGTGGGGTTCTCGGTCTCAAGATGGTGATGGACCGCATTGAGATTGGAGTGCAAGCCTCGGATATTAGAGAGGTGCACTTTGAGGGAGAGGAGTGCAGCCGCTGTTTAACCCTTTTCTTAGCTCTTGTTTTCATTAAGGAGTGTGAGGTTGCTGAGAGGATGGCAGTGAAATGTTCCTCCACACAGGCGACCCCAGACGCGCACTGCAGTTAGCTACATCAATGGGAGGCCAGCCTGGAGACTGCGGGGACGCCCGAGCCCCCCCATGAATATCCATCGGGCCCTCTCGTCCGGTCGCCAACCGGCACGATGGCGTATCCATGGGATTTTTCGCTAGATGGCGGGGCAGCCTTTCACGTGTGGCTAGCACGCTAATTGGGCCCCCAACTATCTGCGGTCGGCCAGCGGTGCACCGTGCCTCGGATCCCGCTACCCTCCTCGACTGGCCACCCGATGCAGCCACACCAGCGCGCGCCAGACCGGTCTACCCATAGTGGAACAAACATTTCGACCCATCCTCTCATACGGCGGCACCGAGCATCGTGGCGGAACACGGCTAGGCCGCTTGGCGACACGGTTTTGCTCGGTGGGTGGTTATAATGCCGTCGGCCGAAGCCTACCACCAAAGTGTCACCTGGTTAGCACCACCCAGAGGCCACGTGTAGGGATTCATTTTTATGGGTGCTCTCCTACGGACGAGGGTGACTCAGCCTCCAAGACTCAGCCTCAGCGTGCAGTCTAGTAACTAAATTAATACTAATCAGTTTGTTGCCAACTAAATTAGAATATACACGTTTTAACAGTTGAATATATCACTTAGTCGATAAAAGTTTTCCAAAATCTTTAACCTCTTGGTAATTATAACCCAAAATCATCATACTCCAATAATAATAAACAAAAATCCTCCATGCTCTACATTCACTTGCAAAAAACCCCGAATTGAGATCGATGTCAAGAAGTATGTCAACAAATAAATATGGCCGCCTAGGATTCAAGCCGCGTTGCAGGGAGGCTTTCTCTGAATTATGTATTCAACAGCTGTACACCACTTGTCTCAAATAACTACGCCATTTACATGGTTTTGCAAACGAATTCGCTTCGGAATTCCAAAGATCGGGGTGATGTCATTACATTTTATGTTAACAATCGCAATTTTATAAGATTTTTATCTTAGAATTTAGGATTATAGTTTTCTTTTAGGTTTTAGGGTGGCCAAAAGTTTACTTGAGTGTTATAATTTTTTGGTTTTATCCGTAGACGGGCAGATTGGCGATATTTATTTATTTATCACTACATAGTATAAAACAAAGTCGCTTTCTCTGTCCCATTGTATGCTTAAATCTTTAAAACTACGCAACGGATTTTGATGCGGTTTTTTTAATAGATAGAGTGATTCAAAAGGAAGATTTATATGCATAATACATCATCATTGCGAAGCTAGAGCTTATTTATAAAACCTATCAACATGACATCTTACAGCTAATTCGAATATAATGCCGTACTATCTATTAGAAGCAAATAATCAATTATTTGAGTTTTCTATATTCTTATCCAGAATGTATCCCATGTGACATTTGTAGGAAATACCTACTTGTAGATTATTTACTGGTCTGTAGGGAGGCTATGTAACAACATAAATGTCAATCCGAGGGTGTGTTATTAAACCCTACCTACGCCTTAAGTCGTTAGGGAACAGGCGTGATGTTACATAATTTAGTTAATATCTTTTATGTCACAAGAGACATTCACCGGATTTGCAAGTTTTAATGAATGTCCGTTTTGTAGTTTATTTTAAAATATCCGATACAAATACTTTCGAAGATATTTCGATTTAAAATATCGCGTGACGTCACTTCCAGGCACATTTTATACGCAGAAATGATGTATTTGCTCCCACCCCTAAACTTTGATTCGTTTTATCTAAGTATTGTTATCTTATATGACAAAATAAACAATACGTGTCTAATATTTTTTCATTACCTGACGGACTAAATAGATTTGTTATTTTCCTACCCCGCCATCTTCCCTATATTACATGCATTTTACATACATTTTGTTTAGACATATGTAGCAAGAAGCTATAAAGGTAATAGAGTCTAGAATTAAAACTGATATTATAAACAGATTCACACTCTCATTGTGATAAAAAATTAACTAGCAAAAAGTCGTTGCATATACACCGATACCCCAACCTACGTTAATATGCTTTTTTCTTTTCTCTCTCTCTCTCTCTTCTCTCCCTCTCTCTCTCTAAACCCTGACCTACGACAACATTGAAACCAACTAATTAATCTCGCTACAATGCCTAGATTTTAAAGCTCTCCAGCAGACTTTTAATGAATAGAAAATGTCTGAAAAAGTTCTAGAGTAATGAATAGGTCCAGTTTTACATTTATTTTCGTCTATTCATCATTGTGAGCGTCCACGGTGACTTTTTAGCTCTTTGCGAGAGCACAGAGTTAAAATATTGCTGCAGTTTTGAGTTATTTTGGTTACTGAGTGACCTAAGTAATGAACAAGATTATTATCGCCATTTATTTTTCTAAATATTAGGTCTGTAGTAATGTCAATAAAGTCAAAGTCAAAAATGTTTATTTCAAAGTAGACCAGTTCTCTAGTGAAGCTAGTTGCTCGTTCCGAAATGTAGATTCCGATGGAGAAAAACGAGCAAAAAACTCCATAGGTTACTCTTTTTCAATCAAGTTTACAATACAATTCTTGGTTACATTGTTTCGTTAGTTCAATTATGTGAGAACAATGTAACACCAATATTCAGTCAAAGAGATTCAGTAATAGACGAATATAATAATTTTACACCGCGTATGGATACCCACAACACAAGAGGAGAAAGAACAACATTGTCGAGCTTTTAAACAGAGTACGCACTTTTCTTGAAGAATTAAAGATTTCTTATAAAACTTCCTCAAGCCGAAAGTAAACTACGTAGAAAAAGAGTTTCCAAAATTCCCCAAGGCATCGGATTTCGTCGAAAAATGGTGGTCAAAGTGAATAAATAATATTAAATTGTGAGGGAAAAGTCGTAAAACGTTTGTTATACTCCAGCCTAAATAAATAGGGTGAAATATAAGAACCGGCTGAATTCATTATAATAAGATTGGAATCGTAACTGTTGGTCCAGGGGCCTTGAGCCGTAGGGGCTTGTAGCAGAAGTATCAGTCAATAAAATATTGTGAACATCGGCTCCTATATAAGATCCAATAAAAATACATTGTCTCGGTTAGATCTTTGTTCCCGCTGACCAGGGCTTAAAGGTGGATCAGCTACCCTTAATATAGAAGTACCAAGAATAAACTGTTTCAAAGCTGCCTTAAAGTCGAGTGATCTCAAGCGTGACTAAGGAGGTGGTGGTGGGAGTAGGTGCTGCATCTCCGGCACTGCGGACTGCCTAGCTTACCGGGACTCCGGCTCGAAAAGCAGTAGAAGATACCGGGTGGTTTTAAGTCAATAAGAGTCTGAAACTGCCTCTCGCCTCGCCCAAGGCGGTAGAAATCATTGAATGATTTTCATCCCTCACAAAAAAAGAAGACAAGTGTCATATTCATTGTTCTTCCCAGATCATTTGATATGCAATTGGAATTGCCACTTTTCTACAAAACTTAGCTTAACTTATTAATTTTCTAAGTCACATGCATACCTATTAACTTAATTAAACTGAATTCCTTTACAACTCACTAAGAAACGTGAACCTTCTATTCCAATTTTCGATTGTTGGCGACCGGAGTCAGGTGTGAACCCGCCCGGATTTATGTCCAGGGTCACTGCGAAGGTCAGACCGCGCACGTGTACTACAATGTACTCTGACTACTGTCACCACGTGCAGCAAACTGTTACCATGCTGAAATAATGTATAGAAAGGGAAAATTTATGAAAAGTGTATAGAAATCATAACAGGTTGTGTAGACTTCTTGGAAGGCGGGTTGGAGAATCGTGAGTGATACACGTGATTTAAGTAGTGACTTAGGTCACGTGAGCCTGTCTCCAATGCCACCTTAGCATTTATATACCCGGAGCTGCGGACTACCTAGCGGGTTTACCGGGGCTCCGGCTCGACAGGCAGGAGTAGGAACAGGGTGGTTTTTAGTCAGTAAGAGTCTAACACTCCGTCTTGCCTCGGCCAGGGCAGGAGAAGTCATTGGATGATTTTCCCCCCTCAAAAAAAAAGTGCGTTTATACAGCCTACCTTCACCTCACAGCCATAACTAAATATGAGTTTTGTTTGTTTGAAGGCGTTAATTTCTGGAGTTACTAGTTCGAAAATTCTTTATGCGTTTAATATTCCGTTTATGGATAAAGATGAGAGGTTATATAACACCACGCTACGAGCAATAGAAGCTCAGCAGAGCGGGTGAAACCGCAGCCTATAGCTAGTGTACAACATAAAGTAGATTAGAATTATTATAAATCCAAAACAATCATATTTCGTTTAGAAATCTAGATGTAGTAGAGAACTACGTTCATATAAATAAAAAGCTAAGCGAGCAGTATTTTTCTTCGCAAGTAATTTAATACGACACTGTAAGCTCTCTCATACATTTCATACCGCACATAAGCTGGCTAAGTCGATGCAATCTTAGACAATTTGTTGCAAACTACATTACTAAGGTATTTGTGCATTGAAAAGATTGATCGAGAGAGGTTTTGAATCCTTCTATTTCATATACCTATTAATCGCGAAAAGCTTAACTGGTTGCCGGGGCTTCGGCTCGAAGAGTAGAAACGAGGTAGTTTTTAGTCACCTCATCCAATGCGGGAGAAGGAATGGGATGATTGCCCCTAAAAAAGCTAACTTCTTTCGAATATTGTTACAATAAAACTAATACAACAATACGGATTGGGTTATTTAAGGTTCATTTTAATTTAAGCTATAAGTAATCTTAATTTAAGCTTAAATAGTTATTTGTGATAAAAAAATATCGAAATGTTCATATTATTAAGTATTAGACCGTTATTCGAAATGAATATAAACAAAGATTTTAATTAAAACTCCATAGAACTTCAAAAACCAATAGTCCATCTTAGTAACATTTACCAAAACTACCACCGTACCTGCTGATCCCATAACAGTGTCTGGTAATGGAACAGGTGATGTGGTAACACGTATACAACTAATAACAATGTGACAGCCGCATGCCACTGTTTGTCGGCCGTGCGCCGGCGCCGATGATTCGAATTACGTCATGTGAGTAGGGTGGCTGTGAGGTTGTTTGTTGAACGGATTGATTTTGTTTTTTAAGTTGAAAATGGGCGATATGTGGTATCGGTAGGAAAAAAAACAATTTGAGAGATGGTTCGAAAATATCATTTTAATAGTGGTATTTCTGTTTTGATAGTGTTTTACAAAGGAGTTATTTTAAATTCTTATCCCCAAAAAGCCGGTAACGCACTTGTAAAGCCTCTGGTGTTTCGAGTGTACACGGAAGCGGTTATGGTTTACCATTAGGTGATCCATATGCTCATTTACCGGCTTATACAATAAAATATGAAACGATACAAAGTATCCTATACGATACAATATATTGTATTTATTAAAATAATGTAGATAAATGAGTAAAATCCACTGTAAACACAACACCATTTACAGGCAAGAATAACCATGACATAACATTGTAAAATCACAAACAAAACTACAACGAAAATAACATAATAAACAAAACAAATTACATAATATGTATGTATGTACTGATGTCCCGTATTTATGAGGTGGAACTAATTGATTTTTAGTGGATATGGATATCATATTGATGACGTCTTGTCCCATAGGGCCTCGTCAAGTCATTAGGGTCAGTTGTGTTACAAATTACCGTTTCGTTACGGTACGTAACAATATTATTCTTTTTCTTTATTTTGTACGCGTTTGTTTTTACAATCACTTTATTATAGGATAGGATCCTCTTGATTTTTAAGTGAAATTATATGATTATTCGATGATTTGTCTCACACATTAATTTAATTTATATTATAACTTTCGTGAGCTATACTAAATTAATTATTATGTTTTTTGGCTTCCTCACATAACTATTTTAGGAGACACTCAACTAGTTTCAAGCCATGATAGAGGCTCATATTCACGAGCAGCATTTTGCGACACAGCACCACAGGACGCGGTGACTGTCGCGCTGCTACTGAAACTAGTCGAGTTCCTCGTCAAATAATTACGTGAGTAAGCCGAAAAACATAATAATTAATAACACATAAATTTTGTATAAAATACACAATAAGAACCAGGACTGTCCTAATATCATCAAGAACGATGGTGAACATAGCAGTGCGTTAGCCGGTAGCACTCACGCGCATGTCAATACGCTCAGCGAAAGTGATTATCATTGTATTACAAGCGCGCTTGCGCAACACAAGTTATAAATATTTCTCGCTCACATTACTAATATGGAGCGGTATGGCTGTGTTATGTATTTAATTTTATTGTGTTGTTTTTGAAATTCTTTATACTTGTCATGTTTTAAACCTGAATCTTTAAAAATGCATTTTCGTCCAATCCGCTTGCCGTTGTGAAGTTTCTGGCAAACCCTCTTATGTATATGTAAGGCCCGTGATCGAGCAGTGTTACTATACTGATTATCGAGCAGTGGTTTTATTTTTACAGACATCTAAAAAATATTAATCAGATTAGTCCGAAGTAGAAGTCCAAAGTTTTGAATACAATAGGATAGATGGCAAATTTTTATTTTAATATCCGGCTTGTAGATTATTTTAAAGATTGATTTTGTCTGATAGACACTTATTTTTTAATAAAAATACTTTTGAAGATATATTGATTTTAAATGTCACGTGATGTCACTTCTAAGTATATTTTATACGTAAAAATGACGTATTTGATTTTGATTTGATGAAGTTCCTAAACTTTGATTCATTTTATCTAATTATTCTTATAAGACAAAATAAAAAAAAAACTAATATTTTTTCATTAATTAACTGACGGACTAAATAGATTTTTAATTTTCATACCTGGTTATCATCCGTATTAAAAACGTGAATAACTTTATAGCGTTTGCAGTCTTTGCAATACAACGCGCAGAGGAACATTTAGTTTTCTTCCTTAGTAAAACAGGGACAATCTAACTTTTTCTTTACATAAATACTGACTTAACTCCATCTGGTAAAGTTGACATTGCAATAATTACATTCCACTTTCCTTTTATCTCCCTTTTAAATATTAAAACATAACAATTTCCGTCCGACTGCCTCGTTGGTCGAGTGGTTGCAAGTGCGACAGCCAGGCACAGCGTCTCGAGCTCATTTCCCAGGTCGCACAAAGTACTGCTGGTCGCACTTAGTTATAAGGTTATATTATTTCGAAAATTTCTTAGTATTAGCACGGAGTTTGGAATTGTGCCCAGTATATGGCAATAGGCTCATCCCCTATTACATGGGACTTATAACACAAATGGTGAAAAGTGGATGTACGTTGTACAGTGGCATTACGTGCCGTAATGTGCACCTCTGCCTACCCATTCGGGGATAAAAGGCGTGACGATACGAACAATTTCCGTGTGAAAAGAATAAGAAAGAAAGAATAGCATCAAATGGTAATTTTCTGGCAGCCGCGTCGGTTAGCTCATGCAAATACCGGTTAGGTATATGAATAAAACATAGTTCAAAAGTCGCAAATATAACCCCAGGGAAAAATTATACGATATTATAGGAAGTTTATATGAGTATGATATAATATTTGAATCTGCTATAAAAATTGTGGGTAATAAATAAGAATTGGATAGGTACTTGATACTGGGAATAAATTTAATAAACTGCTGGACTGTTCCAAGTTGTTATTCTTATGAATAAACCTGAAACCTGGAACTTGCAACGGCTCACTAGGCAATAGATCTGAGATCAACACTTCAACTCAGTTCTGTAAGTCGCGCCACATGTGTTGCCCGTTTCTACTAAATTACATGGAAATGGGAAACGATGTATTATCAAGAAAGAAATCGTTATAATTAGAAATTTAAAAATTGCAACTATAAAATGACAATACCTTAGAGGGAGGTAATCTAAAACACTACTAAATAATATGTCCCCTTTTCTCCATCCTTCCCTATGTGACATCATCCCAATTTCCTTCCATATAATTTTTCGCACACCCACAATTCAAAACCTATTAACACTAGCTTGTTACAAAAACACGCCGTCCTCAATTCTAGCCAGCGGCACTTTTATTTCTTGTCGTTATCTAAGTTCACGGTCATCTAAGAACCTTCCAATAAAACATAGCCTGTCATAAGTACTTTATAATCGAACAAATCGATCTATTATGTTCTCATTGTCCTTGAAACGTTAAACTGATTATATCTTCAAGGGACCGCCTGATTTATCTGCGGGTCAAAATTGCTTTTCATTGGTTCAACTGTTTCGGAGTTCATTGTAACACGTGTTGGCGATTTCTCGGTAAAAATTGGTATATGGATAGTATATGGCTGTCGCATCCAACTAGTTTAATAAAGCCACAATTTAACTAACGACCTGAATGACTAGCTGAGTGATTGAAAGGCTCAATTTTTCATTCTTACTCTAGCGGGTTACCGGGGATCCGACTCGAAAAGCAGGTAAGAGGACGATGGTTTTTAGTCAGTAAGAGTCTGACTCTCCCTCACGTCTCGGCCAAGACGGGAGAAGTCATTGGATGGTTGTCCCTCCTCAAGAAAAGAAAGGCCGTTAGTTGTATGGTGAAACGATTGTCATTGAAACACCTAATCTCATAATTACTTACAAAATAATTAAATTAAATAACTACAACTAAAAGTAGTACCTAGTAATGCGATCACCATTCAAAGAATAAAACGAAACAAAAATAAAACAAAGATCTCGCAAACCACACCAAGATAATCATCACATCCTCTCCAAAACCCCATCAAACACGACACAGCAGTTCTCGAGATGTGGCATGCAATTACCTACAAACAGTTTCCTCGATGTAAAACGTTCTAGCTTCTAATGGAACTGTCTGCTTTGAACTGTGGACTTAATAAGGTTTCCGTACCTCAGGGAAATTCAGACGTGAGATAAGAAGGCTATTCTTTGTAAAATAAAGGCTAACAGCTTTGAAATTAAGTTTATTTTTACTTAATATAGGTAGACAGGTCTATGCTATCTGAGATGTGAAGATTATGTTCCTTTAGGTTTTCATTTTCGTTCGTTTAGGGACGAAATACCGGTCAGACAAAGGCGAAACTGCACGGTTGGCACCGTGGCTGGGCAACTGGCTGCCGTGTAACGTGTTCGATTCCCGCACGGAACAACTCTTTGTGTGATCCACAGATCTGGGGGCACGGTAGTGCCCCCGCCAAGACGAGTCAAGCGAAGCGCAAGCGCAAGGGCACTACCTACCTTTTCTCGAAGCGCTTCGTCGTATTTTTGAACTTGAGTTTGGGTTATACCAGATAAACAAAATTTTCAGGATATAATTTCAGTGGTAGACTTAATAAACCTCTAAAGTTTCAATTGCATAGCTCTTATACTTTAGATTTTATTGATATCTAAAATACCCCGATTTCGTCACTCACTCACTCACTCACTGATGATCAACAAAATTCTTAAGGTACTTCCTGAAGTCCTAGAAAACTGAAATTTGGTATGTAAGCTAGTATTAGTACCCAAACAACAAAAAAATCCTAAAACTTGGAACTTTTACCCCCCAACCCCTTAAACTAGTGGGTGAAAGTTTGTTCGAGACTTCCGCAACTTTTGACGCTAGAGGTCTGAATGCGGCCGCGGAGGGGTAAAAATCTGAAATAGGGAAACTTAATTCCCTATTTCCTGCTTGAGATCTGAAAATTATACACAAGTACATAGAACACAAACTTTTCATCAAATCAAAACATTATCCTACCCATAAGTACTTAGATATGAATAATATTACTACACTTCACTTCGGTAAGTGTTTATTAATCAACCTATACTTTTGAACATAAGCATCGTAAGTATAGTATGCGCCAACGCCCGCCGCCTGCCCCCTCGTCCCCGCGCAGTAGCTAAAGATAATCGGCCCGTCAGCGAGCGCGGCACCCGAACGCGGGCAGAGGCGCGAGGGCAGACGTCGTTGACGCTTGTCTCGTTGAATGAAAAATTTTCGGAATATTTCGGTGATTTAAAAGTTTGCTATCGCGGAGAAAAAAACCATTTGCCTAATATTTAATTGTTAGTAGTTTAGTAGGTAAAGGTTTAGATACTAGTGTTTTAATTTTCATTGATAAAAAGTATTAGGATTACGTTTGCAATTTTCTTATAAATTTAGTAGTTTAGTAGGTGAAGGTTTAGTTAGGTACTAGTGTTTTAATTTTCATTGATAAAAAGTATTAGCATTACGTTTGCAATTTTCTCACAAATTTAATTAAGAAATTCAAAGATTGAATAAGTAGGTATTTGCAATTAAGTAGTATAGGTTAGTAGGTATAATATGTTTATAGTTGTTTATGTAGGTACGACTTAGTGAGAATAATTTGATACGTAGGTCATTGTTTAATTTTCATTGTTAATAGGTTTAACTTAAGTAGTTTAGGATTACGTACGGTTTGAATATTGTATAGTAGGTAGAAAATTACGATATTGATAGTTGTTAATCTAGTGTTGTCGCTCATTTTATCTTTCTATCATAAGCAACCTACAAAAAGAAATGAAATCCCACAAAAACATTTCATGTTAAATGTTGCCAAGACGAGACCATATAGCTCGCACTGTCAAAAAGTAATCCGATCCCGTGTAGAGCCAAGTTTCTAACCCTACATGCCCAGACCTAAATCGATAAGCCCTAATTTCACACTCAAGTTACGGGGAAATTCTACAGCCATAGCTCGTACTGCGTAGTTCGTAGCGCGTAGCAGAGTTTTTACGCTATAATCTCGTAGGCGTGCAAACCTTGGACGTAACTGGCGAGTCGGCCGCACGGACTTTTTGCTATTCGTCATATGGGCTTGAGCTTAAAAATTTATTCAATCTTCTAAACTCTTTCCGTGCGGCCAACTCGCCAGTTACGTCCAAGGTTTGCACGCCTACGAGATTATAGCGTAAAAACTCTGCTACGCGCTACGAACTACGCAGTACGAGCTATGGCTGTAGAATTTCCCCGTAACTTGAGTGTGAAATTAGGCCTTATCGATTTAGGTCTGGGCATGTAGGGTTAGAAACTTGGCTCTACACGGGATCTGATTACTTTTTGACAGTGCGAGCTATATGGTCTCGTCTTGGCAACATTTAACATGAAATGTTTTTGTGGGTTGTTGTTTCGGGTCTGAGTGTCATGTGCATGTAAAATTGTATGTTTGTAAACGCACCCACGACACCGGAGAAAATCCTAATGTGGGGCAACGTTTTTTAAACAAAAAAAAAAGTGGAATCTTTTTATGATATAAGCCGGTTAACGAGCAGATGGATCACATGACGGTAAACAATCGCCACCGCCCATGGACACCCGAACCTACCCCAACCTATCTGGCTACTATGGCCAAGCTTGGCGACCATGGCCAAGCTTGGCGGCCATGGCCAAGCTTGGCGACCATGGCCAAGCTTGGCGGCCATGGCCAAGCTTGGCGGCCATGGCCAAACTTGGCGACCATGGCCAAGCTTGGCGACCATGGCCAAACTTGGCGACCATTGCCAAGCTTGGCGACCATGGCCAAGCTTGGCAGCCATGGCCAAACTTGGCGGCCATGGCCAAGCTTGCCATGGCCAAGCTTGGCGGCCATGGCCAAGCTTGGCGGCCATGGCCAAGCTTGGCGGCCATGGCCAAGCTTGGCGGCCATGGCCAAGCTTGGCGGCCATGGCCAAGCTTGGCGACATTGGCCAAGCTTGGCGGCCGTGGCCAAGCTTGGCGGCCATGGCCAGGCCTGGCGACAATGGCCAAGCCTGGCGACAATGGTCAAGCTTGGCGGCCATGGCCAAGCTTGGCTACTATGGTCAGGCTTGGCGACCATGGCCACTTGGCGATGAATGTTTGTACGCGATTAACTATCTTGCGTTTGTCTCGCTCTTTGTTCATCTTTTTTTTTCAAGTCTGTGTAGTTTGTCTTCTTACTAAAGAAACGAGCATGATAGGATATTTGTATCTTTTTATCCCACGAGATCGCGGACGAAGTCGATGGCCGAAGCTAGTAAATAATAAATAACGACTTGTCAGTAAAATTGTCAAGATTGTCGCCACAAGATTGGTTGGTCGAATGTTTGTCATCAACTCGACCTTAGAAACGTTTTTGCAGCGAAATTGTGGCAAGTGTGGCAACCCTGACCGAGTTGACAAATCGGTCGGCCGCCGTGTTTATTGTACAGCCACGTGCAAAAATATTTATATTCTGAATCTATTGTGTTTCTTTGAAGATTTCTCTCAGTCATAGGCATCTAAAACTAAAACCATATGACATGATTTTCTTGCAATGTTCAATGGAAATTCTTACACTACTGTTGGTTACAGATATTTTTTTAATGAGTGTTGCTATAGCTAAGCTATAAGACATCCACTGCTGTACAGACGACCTGATTTAAGGTCGCAAGGTAGCCGTTAGATATTGCAAAAACCGCCGGGAGGATCCGTGGTACATGGTGAGGCTTTTTAAGGGGGAAAAATCATCCTATTGACTTCTCCCGCCTTCAGCAAGGCGGGAGGGAGTGTCAAACCACCCCGTTCCTACTCCTGTTTTTCGATCCGGAGCCCGGTAACCGTCTAGGTAGTCCGCAGCTCCGGATCAGGTATCAGGCGGTGTGCTCTGAGGAAAAACTTGGTAACCCTTGTATTACCCCTATGTTAGGTAGATAGATGACTTCTGACATTTCTTAGATTGTTAGTCTTCCTACCTAAGTTGTTTCATAGACTACTAAAGATATTTCAATCACCTAAGTTGTTCCATAGAGTTGGCGGACTACTGAAATATTCAGGACCAATTCTCTAATGTAGCTGATAAAATTGCTTTGAAATACGAAGTAGAAACGATAGCTATATTTCTGTGACCTATTAGAAGCTGGGGAATTGAAGACAAATAGTCATGTTTGTGTAAACCCCGAGGTGATGCAGAGTAGAATACAATTGATCACCATCGCTACACTTCCTACGGGTGTAGTAATAGCCCACAGCACATATAATAAAAGCCGACCAAATGCTTTTTTTATATACAGAAGATTCATCACACTTTTTGTTTTGAGAGGGAAAATAATTCAATTACTTCTCCTGCCTGGAAAAGCGAAAGGGGTGTCAGATTCTTACTAACTAAAAACCACCCCATTTCTACTCCTGCTTTTCGACCCGGAGTTCCGGTAAACCCATTAGGTAGTCAAAACAAACACTACTACAATAATACAAAGCTACATCAAAATAACAAAAATACCTCAAGAACTAACATTCTAGATTATTCTACACGATACGAGAAAGCAAACATCACATTTTGAGCTTTATATCTTGAAGGCAGACATATGCTATTCATACGAAATGAGCATCTATGAATACTAGAGCATCAACATACTGCATACAAGCTATTACAGTGGGATTGAAATATCAAAAACTAGAGGGAAATTATTTTCTAGGTATACCTATATTTATGTCGTAGTGGCTCGGTGTTTATGTCACGGTGGCTCGGAGTTTTAAAGGTACACACACGTCCACAGGCCCGCATCGTACGTATCGCACGCACCGCACGCAACGGATTTTAGTTTGTCTTGTATAAAACTCATACAACTGCGTCCACTGATCCGCATCATCAGCAATGCCTACATGCGATGCGTACTGATGACGTCATACGGAATGCATATGATGCGGCCCTGTGGACCGATTAAACAATCGTGGTGATTAATACTCAAACCTTCTCCGTGTGAGAAGAGGCTTTTGGTCAGCAGTGGCCATTTATAGGCTGATGATGTGATACCTACATCTAATACAGCAATGCAGGTATTTCCAAGTATTTTATTTGTGTGTATTTCATTCGTATCGCAAATTGAAATTCACCGGAATTTCCAATGATGCTTACTCTATTATTATTCTGTATTACGGGAATTCATTAATTTGTGGAGTCAATATTTCGAATTGAATAGCGAATCAATGTTTTGATGTCCGTTCCTGTCCTAATAATGAATGCTTTATCATTGAATACAATGAAAATATGTATAATAATCATTACTCACAGAAAACCGACGTAAAACAACGCTTGCATTGTGTTTCGTTGTGTGAGTGAGGTTACTGGAGGTCCAATTATCCCCCTTCCCAATCTTCCCAATCCCTGATTCCCCAACAACCCTTAAATTCCTAACCCCCAAAAGGCATTCCACGTGTAACGCCTCTAGAGTTCCGTCTGTTGGTTTAAAGTTTTGTTTGAATTCGGCAATAAAAGAAACTGAATTGTGTCCTTTCGATATAATACAAACACACATTCATAAATTCATACCTATAAATAAATTCAATTGTACGCTTGTATGTACATGTCAAACCCCTTGTTTTACGTCACCATGTGTGTTTTGATGTTCCGTCTCCAAAATTGAACCCTTTTCAAAAACCCCATGACATGTCTTGACGTCAATCTTGTTTTTCTTTTGTTTTATTAAATTTTGATATGCTGAGGGAAATATAACCAGGCCGTGTGGACGGGCTGTCTCTAAGATACTCCTTCATGTTTTATTTATTTGCAGACTTCAAAAATAAGATTTATTTTGTATAGAGTAGATTTAGGGCCCTTTTCCACCAGAAATGGTTACAAAGATGTAATAGCTAAGCTGTGAAACTATGTGACCGTTTCCCCTGATACTCAGTTTAGTAGCTTCGCGAGGAAGATGCGCAGCTCGAGTATGCGATGTATATCGGTAGTAGTACAGCGGTAAGTCTTTTTTTTTACTCTAAACCAAGAAAAAGGCTTTACCCTTATAAATTCGTAACGTCATCTATAAATACTCCCTTGTTTCGCAACTGATTTCCACAAATGTTCTACAAAACAAACAAAAAAGTTTTTCGTTTAAAAGAAAGTTTGCAATATTCTGGATCCTTTTACCAAACATTTTAGTGTTTCAGACCGAAATGATCCCTTCGGGGTCATATATTTTTACGCATAGGTTCAATCCGAGCCAAGAAATCCGGGATACTAAAGACCTTTGTGGATATATAAATATAAATTCTAACAACTAAGTAGGTATTACAAAGATAACTTATGGTATCGAAACTTATAACATTGTCTTTCTCATTGATATCTCCTATAGTTTGTATTTTAGACAAATGAAATTAGAACGCTTCTCGAACGAGAGAAAAGATTCGATGTATGAGGGTTGACTTTGACATTCGACAAATATGTAATGTCAAGATAACACATAAATTTCTAACCCCCAAAAGGCAACGCACTTGTAACGCCTCTGGTGTTTCGTGTGCCCATGGGCGGCGGCGATTGCTTATTATCAAGTGATCCGTCTGCTCTTTTACCGGCTTGTTCTATAAAAATGTATTTGTCTGGGTATCTAAAGTTTGAGTTTATTTATGATTGCGGAACCATTCAGGACTAAATCTCTAGTCTAACTAAGTAGTTTTTTTCCTGATTTATACGCAGCAATGTCGTCCCTTTGTTAAAGAGACTAAGACACGAATTTTAAACGAAAATAGATAGGTAGGTAGGAAGCAATGGAAATAAATTACAGGATGTTCATTTTGTCCTGAATTTCAGCAAGTAAGCCGGCCTGGGGGAATGGCGGACAACGTTCCCTTTATATTTAAATCACGCAGGAAATATTCTGAATAGATTGTATTATTTTGAGAACAGCCTGTTTACTTAAGCGTGTATAATGCGTTTCTATTGTATGAGATTTCGGATTTCGGTTTAGATATTTTTTTAGGTCAATCTAATAAAAGATGTCCTGTACTTATAATTATGTCAAAGTAAAGTTCTGTTATTTTAAAATCTTAGAATCATTTTTAAAATAACACTCCGTATATTGAGGACAGTTGACACTTAATTAATTATTGTATATCATGTAACTGTTTGACGAGGAACTCGACTAGTTTCAAGCCATGCTAGAGGCTCACATTAAGCTACTGACTAGCAGCTAGCAGCGCGACAATCGCCGCGTCGTGTGTCGCGGAATTCTGCTCATGAATATGAGCCTCTAGCATGGCTTGAAACTAGTCGAATTCCTCGTCAAATAATTACGTGAATAAGCCAAAAACACATTTATTAATTTAGTATGTCTCACGAAAGTTATAATAACTGTAGACACTTTTGAAGATCACAAGAAGTTAAATCGATCGTTTATTACTTTACTGAAGCAATTTGTTTGAGTTCGTCCCAAAACATAGATTGCCGATTATCATGGTCATTTCATCGATAAAATTAAAAACAGTCAATCAAAAAGATACTTTGAATATACCAAGCTAAAGTTCACAATCGCTTACCTCTCCGAATCCATGGTTAAGCTTTCAGATGGTATCCAGTTTTGACGAATTTTGCTAGCGCCCGGTTAACTGTAACAAAAACAGTGAAGTTCAAATGTTTTGGTTATAATTGAACGCAAACACGGTCCGAATGTTAACGAATTGGGTCAGCGGAATATTTCGAATAAAACGTGATGTTATGAATAGTAATATTTGGTCCAGTTGTTGGGGTAGGCTTAAATTGTGGAGAGCTGTGAATTCTGTTCACTGTTCGGTTATACCTAAATTTAATAGGTATTACTTATAGAATTAAGAACTGTGTATGAATGTTAAAAATGCTTTATTATTGTTATAATAAAATAACTAGGCTGATGTCCCATTACATTTAGATTAAAATTGTTCAACGGGCCTCTGAGAGTTATCTTCGGCTCCTCGTACGCCTTCCAAAGGTCCGGGACCCTGTGGTCCCGTGATAGGAAAAGAAATAACTAGTAAATAATAACTGATTAAGTATCATCCTAATATGACATATGGTGAATTCGCACTTTAATCAATTTTAAATGCGTTTTGGAAGATAAGGGCGAGTAGAGCCTCAAGCTCATCAATAATTTATACATGGCCACAGCAGACCAAAAGCCTCTTTTCGTACAGAGAAGGTTTGAGCATTAACTATCACGCTTGTTCAATGCGGATTGGCCAAGACCAAGTATAAACATAATAATCTTAAAGGTTTGTTGAAATAACTCTGCAAACCGTTACAAGTATCCATAAACTTACACACAAGCTTTTCTAACATACTTTGTATGTAAAACAAAATAATATAAATACATCTAAAAACATTACGTAATTCTATCATATTGTGCGCACTTTCTTTCCTTTACGTCTGCTACAATCCCATCTGAGCGCATTTCCGCAATCGTGCAATAAATGCAAACAGCGATTGGAGGCGAAGTAGTTTTATAAACCAGTGCAACTAAACAAATGGCTCGTTTGTATGGGAAATACGATTTGTTTAGAGCTTGGTACAAGGTATGAGCGACAGCGATTAAGAAACTGGTAAAAATGGGTAGATTTTTCAAATAAGGTGAAACTACTTAATAATAGAGGTGATGAGATCAGTCGACTTATAGTCCTTTGAACTAATTTTAAAAGAATTAGACTTGTCAAGCATGTGTCTATACTCACTTACTCTCACTGGGTTTTAATAATTGGAGGTGATTTACCGGTAATAAAAACTTTGGCAACGCTACAACTTAATAAACTAAAAACTACAGTTTACTCCCGTAAATATATTGAGAAAAGCTCTACTAGTTTCGAGTCACAGAGGGAATCTTCATCATGAGCAACGTATGCAGACGTGGCGACGTCGCGCAGCCTACTAACACGCTACGCTACTACTTCATTTAGTTTACAAATCATGTAACATACGGAATATTAAGCGTAGTGATTACAGCTCAAACCCTCTCCGTTTGAGAAGAGGCTTTTGGTCAGCTATGGCCACTTTTAGGCTGTAGATGATGACAGAATATTTCGCCACAAATCGCTCTAATCTCGCACCTTGCACCAAACGCAAGCTGTTAAGTAGGACTACAAAATGAATGGAAGAACTTCAGTGTCCCCCAACGCCAGTCCAACATTTTTATTCCAACTTCTAAACCAAATTATGAAGAATCTTCGAGAAAATTTCCTTCAAAAAAAACCAAGATTTTTGTTTTCAATTTCCGTTGTTAATTCGGGTGTGAGAGGATTGGGAAATGAATACCTACTGAACTTATTTTTTCGTTTTTTGTATATCTTTTTTCTTTTCCTTATTGCTGTGAATGAGATTTCTTTTCGAAACTTGTTGCGTTTTGCGCTGAAGTGGTGTTTCTGATTCGATTGATTTTGTTTGTTTATTCTCTTTGATGGTTGCTGTTTTGTTGTTGATAGTTTTTATGGTGGTTTGTTTTACATTCCTGATATGTTATGTAGCATTTATTTGTGCATACGTAGTTATCTACCCACCGGAGCTGCAGACTACCTATCGCGTTCACCGCGGCTCGAAAAGCAGGAGTAGGAACGGGGTGGTTTTTAGTCATTAAGAGTCTGACACTCCCTCTTGTCTCAGGAGAAGTCATTGGATGATTTTGCCCCTTAAAAAAAGTTACCTCCTTAGGGTTTTAAATAGTTAATGATCAGGCTCAATCACTATTTTTACTTAAAAGTTCACGTCCTTCAAAAACTCGACTGTTCAATATTTAGGATACCTTTTCGACCAAAGACATAAACTTTACTACTTTATTATGCGTACACTGCCTAAAAAACCAAGTACTAAGGTAAAACTACGTTCGAATTTCTCTTGGGAACACACAGTAGTACATACACACTAACCCAAAAAACCAAAGCCTATTGTAATGAATGAAATCGATATCAAAATCTGTGTCCTACATAACGATTCGACAAAACAATATCTAGATAAATATCCCAGGCAGCACACTTAGAACTAGACCAGATGTCTATCAGGCTAGACAATAGCGCTCGATGGGAACCGAACAATTTCTATCTATACCATACTTCATTAACACTATTGGCACATATAGATCATAACAGATAGATTGTGGGAACGGTTTTTACTGCCGTAAAGAAGAATTACTATAGTTAGGTCTACATATTTTACAGAGAAAGTGAGGCAATCGTGCCACTGATTCGTAAACAAATGAAGTGCTAATGTGGGAAGGTTGCCATGGTAACGTTATGACATGCGAAATTGTTCTTTTGTGGTATATTTTCTCTTGTTTATCAGTGACTTATGAGTTACAGTTGTGATAATTATACATGGAGTTTTTAATAGATGGTAATGATAAATGTTAATTTATTTCTTCTTATGAGTTAAAAAACATTTCTGTAGCATCTGTGATATCCGACCCGGAGCTGCGGACTGCCTAGCGGGTTACCAGGTCTCCGGCTCGAAAAGCAGATGTAGGAACGGGGTGGTTTTTGGTGAATAAAAGTCTGACACGTCATCATTTTTATCAACCCGTCCATAGCTAAACCCAAGCCTATCTATTTTCCCTAATGATCTTTAACTCAAGATACATAAAACTATTATTAACACTAAACAATTTACACCTTATGACCTCTTCATAAATCAAAGATTATAAACTATCATGTCTAGACGGTCTTAATAAGAAAAATAACCACCTTAACACTCCATTAGTTAGTGCGCCGTGTAATTTAGCAAAGCTGGGAGGAAAGAAACGGTAATGAAATATAGACAAAGATTCCGTTTGTCTCGCGTGATGAATAGTGCAATATAGCGCGAAGAAATTACTATAGTGACAGATGACTCGTTAAGGAGGCTGCTCTGCAGATTCATATTACTCTTACTTCGCAATAGGTTTGTGTTAGAAGCTGTTTAATGACGTTGATGTTTTCCGTTTTGTTTTGAGTTTATTGAGTAAAGTTGGGTAATGATGAAGGAGTAGAATATATTTATTGTCAACCTCTACACTTCACGAGCGTAATGATGTCATACTCTCTTATGTAAAGGAGGCCCATAGTCCAGCAGTAGACTGACACATTATCTACGCATTTTTATTATTTTATTTTATTACGTTATTTCTTAATACATTGTTATTTTACTGACTACCTCCCTGGTCGAGTGGTTACAGAGCTTTTTCAGTTTTTTGAAACTTTCTCAGTAGTAGCACGGAGTCTGGAATTGTGCCCGGTATATGGCAATAGGCTCACCCTCTATTACATGGAACTTATAGCACAAATGGTGAAAAGCGAGTGTAGGTACATTGTATAGCGGCATTACGTGCCGTAATGTGCACCCTCTACCTTCAGGGATAAAAAGGCGTGACTTTGTGTTGTTATTATTATTTTACAATTACGCGAACATTCTTAAATCGCTATCGCTTCTACACTAACACCTAACCCTTCCCAAGTGGCTAAAAAGGCCAAAAGCTGGTATCCATTAAGCGCGTCCTATAACAACGCCGGCGCCAATAAATCTTAGCCGGAGTTTGGCTTTAGGATTTATTTGCGTTTAGTGCATCCGATTTGGGTGCTCGGTCTAATATGGAGTCTTAATAGCACGCCTTTGTGAAGTGCGGTAAGTCATTGAAACAGGATTGGGATTTTAAAGGAAATTAATCCTTATAGTTTGTAACAATATGGTTAATTTTTAATACCTCTTATCAAAGCAATAGGGTTTAATATTGATTAGACTTGGGTGACCTGATTTAGTAGGAAGTTGATTTAGGACATGGAAAATCAAATAAAAGATTGAATAGGGAATGTTACGATGGTTTGGACATGTAGAAAGGATAGATGAAAGCAGATTTACGAAAGAAATATACAAGGCGAATATGAATGGGGCCGTCGGTAGAGGACGTCCTAGACAGACATGTATTGACCAGATTGGTGATATATTAAAGAAGGGCCAATTTAAAAGTACCCTTAACCAACGAGCATGCATGAAAAGACTGATGACTGTTGATGAAGCGAAAGAGGTACATATGTAAGATTCGTAGCAATTGGCGTTCCATTGTCTCAGTCATGGACGACAGGCGTGAGGTTATGTATGTATGTAAAATCATAGTAATATAATAAATGTAGAAGCTTGTGATATTTTGATCCCAATATTTTCAGTCACGAGTAGGTCAATTAAATATTACAAAGAAAAAAAAATGCAAACTAGAACAGAGTCTACGTATAAAATACCCAAAGGACTGAACTCAGTAAAAGCTTTCATGATTAGATATTATTTTACAATACATTAACATTTCCGTGCAAGGCATTAGCTTTAAAGAAAATAAACTGTTTTATCTTTATGATGTTGCTATAATGTGCCCATGGGACCCTATCCCATGTCCGAGACCCCAGTGAAGGCATCTCTGACACTGATTAATTATCCCATACATACCTACATACATTAATTAGTTTATGTAGTAAATAACTGGATATCTTGCTTGAATGCAGTGTGTGTAGCTTGCTAACAGATAAGTGTGTAAGCAAAATACTTAATTTAAAATCTTAGAGGATTTTTAGGATTCATCCATTAAAATACTGTGATCGCTTCAAGCAAGGGCGACTGTAAAGGCAAGGGGTTTCAGATTCGATTCGTAGTATAGCTGGGCTTTTTTCAGTTTTTCGAAAATCTTTCAGTAGTAGCACGGAATCTGGAAATGTGCCCGGTATATGGCAATTGGCTCACTCTCACTTACATGGGACTTATAACACAAATGGTGAAAAGTGGGTTTACATTGTATAGCGGCATTACGTGCCGTAATGTGCACCTCTGCCTACCCCTTCGGGGATAAAGATGACATTGACGACGACGAACAAGTCTCTCCTCTGGAGTAATTTTTGAGTTTTGTAGGTTTCACATTTTGAAAAGACCATCTCGACATTTGAATCCACATTTTCCCCAGAACTACAATTCCAACCTCGACATCCAAATACTATTTTTTCCAACAATCTTGGATGTAACTTTTCAATGTTGGCGAAACCACTGAATCATTTATTTCGGATTTGACCAAGTAGTTTCCAAGTCCTGTCGAGGTAGCGTCGTGCGGCGCTCGAGGAAAGCCTTCGCCATGAATAAATACTTCGTTGTCTTGTCAAACTTTTACAGTTAAACTGTCTCTCTTTATGTATTTAGTTTTGGTTCCAAGTTACTTTTGTAGGTTTAAGAGAGAAATATTTTTACAGATATTTGTATTTGAAGGTTATGAAATAAAATCTAGAGGTCTTGTTTTGCGCTGAAGTTTTAATTTATATCGTAAAATAGTTTTGTTTTTCTATACTAGGTAATTAAAAAACGTAAAAACTAAAACGCAAATAAATAATATTATCCCATAAAAACATTTCATGTTAAATGTTGCCAAGACGAGACCATATAGCTCGCACTGTCAAAAAGTAATCAGATCCCGTGTAGAGCCAAGTTTCTAACCCTATACTTTTGAACTGGCGAGTCGGCCGCACGGACTTTTTGCTATTCGTCATATGGGCTTGAGCTTAAAAATCTATTCAATCTTCTAAACTCTTTCCGTGCAGCCAACTCGCCAGTTCAAAAGTATAGGGTTAGAAACTTGGCTCTACACGGGATCTGATTACTTTTTGACAGTGCGAGCTATATGGTCTCGTCTTGGCAACATTTAACATGAAATGTTTTTATGGGATTTCATTTCTTTTTGTAGGTTGCTTATGATAGAAAGATAAAATGAGCGACATATTCACCTACTAAACTACTAAATTTATAAGAAAATTGGAAACGTAATCCTAATACTTTTTATCAATGAAAATTAAAACACTATTATCTAAACCTTTACCTACTAAACTACTAACAATTAAATATTAGGCAAATGGTTTTTTTCTCCGCGATAGCAAACTTTTAAATCACCGAAATATTCCGAAAACTTTTCATTCAACGAGACAACCGTCAACGACGTCTGCCCTCGCGCGTCTGCCCGCGTTCGGGTGCCGCGCTCGCTGACGGGCCGATTATTTTTAGCTACTGCGCGGGGATGAGGGGGCAGGCGGCGGGCGTTGGCGCATACTATACTTACGATGCTTATGTTCAAAAGTATAGGTTGATTAATAAACACTTACCGAAGTGAAGTGTAGTAATATTATTCATATCTAAGTACTTATGGGTAGGATAATGTTTTGATTTGATGAAAAGTTTGTGTTCTATGTACTTGTGTATAATTTTCAGATTCAAGCAGGAAATAGGGAATTAAGTTTCCCTATTTCAGATTTTTACCCTCCGCGGCCGCATTCAGACCTCTAGCGTCAAAAGTTGCGGAAGTCTCGAACAAACTTTCACCCCTAGTTTAAGGGGTTGGGGGTAAAAGTTCCAAGTTTTAGGATTTTTTTGTTGTTTGGGTACTAATACTAGCTTACATACCAAATTTCAGTTTTCTAGGACTTCAGGAAGTACCTTAAGAATTTTGTTGATCATCAGTGAGTGAGTGAGTGAGTGAGTGACGAAATCGGGGTATTTTAGATATCAATAAAATCTAAAGTATAAGAGCTATGCAATTGAAACTTTAGAGGTTTATTAAGTCTACCACTGACATTATATCCTGAAAATTTTGTTTATCTGGTATAACCCAAACTCAAGTTATGAAGGTTCAAAAATACGACGAAGCGCTTCGAGAAAAGGTAGGTAGTGCCCTTGCGCTTCGCTTGGCTCGTCTTGGGAGGGGCACTACCGTGCCCCCAGATAAGTACTAATAGATTATCCACTGATAGGTTAGAAGCCTTTCGAACAAAAAATAATTTAAAAGATCGGTCCACAATTGACGGAGTAATCAGTGAACAAATAAAAGTAACAAATAAAAACAAACTAATATTCGAACGTAGCACCTCCTCCTTTTATGAAGTCGGTAAAAACCGAAACATTTCAAATTATTGTCACATTTCATACCTGTTATGTTCCTATTTTACCCTCGCAACTCCTAAAGCACATGCGGAACGTAGCATCTAATGGCGTATGGTGATAAATATAAATAAATTCATACCCCAGAACTGTATTATCAACAATCACGAGCAGTGCAGTGCAGGCAGCAATCGGTACAGATATCGATTGGATAAACCGATTTATTTCCATGCAAGTATCTGATATCTAATATTGACCTCCGCCTGTCTGTCCGTGCGCCCGTGGGCGATAATGCAGCCAACTCTAAAGATTCTGGTTTGTATGGCTTAAGGTATAAGTTGTTGCCCTAGCTTTGGCTTTTAGGAAGCATCGGAAATACGGGTTTAGATGGTTGTAAATGTATCTAGTAAAAAAGTACCTACACAATGTATGTTTAAGCCTACTTTGGATTGGACTCTTCTGTTTACAGAAGATACTTTTATTTCAAATAAAACTATCTTCTTGGACAATCTCGACACAAAAATAAAAAAATATCTTAGACAAGATAACTTTATAATATCGCCTACATACACATAAACCAACATTACATAGCTGTAAGACGTTAAATAATACAAAACAACACCTATCATATAAACCAGCTCCAATAGTACTCAACCCACTGCATGCATCATATAACAAAATTAGACAAACACCTTCAAGTTTTTAAACTGACATGGTCACTAACACTAGTATTAGAACTCGAAACGGGATATTTACCATGTTTTTCTATTTTTATGAGTTTCCGATATTTCGGCACTGTTGGTGTCAGTTCATCCGTGATCATGGCGCTTGCAACAGTGCCGAATATCGGAAACTCATAAAAATAGAAAAACATGGTAAATATCCCGTTTCGAGTTCTAATACAAACACCTTCAATTTCAAAACAACCAAATCGCTTCAGCTTCCAACTTGCACCAGCCGCAATATAATAGTGGTCGTGACCAGCCGGGGTACCGATTCCCGTTGCCCTGCGGAAGTATCACTTGACAGGCTGCCGTCCGTGCCGGTCCCGGTTACACCCGGATACCGTCCGGCTATTCGAGGGTGCGCACTCGACGGTCAAATACGGAAGCGCCGGTTTCCGTTTCTTTATTAAATTGTCGACGGATTTTCAAAATTTTTTTTGTTCGAAAGTAGATAGTTCTGAGGTGGTCCCATTGTCACCAAGTTAGGATCTGATGATGGGATCTTAGAGAAATCGAGGGAACTCCTCAAATATTATAGGGAACTATATACTGATTTTGGTATATTCATCTAGAATTGAAGCATTTACAGTAAAAAAGTAAGCTTTGAAGAGGTGGAACTGATGAAGAAGACCAGAAATGGCCAATGGAATTCATACTCACATAATCACAATAAAGTTGCCGCCGCTTGACACCCGAAACACTAGAGGCGTTACAAATGCGTTGCCGGCCTTTCGAGAGTTAGGAATTTAAGGGTTGTTTTGGAATCGGGGATTGGGAAGGGGTCCTCCAGTAACCTCACTCAAACAAATAAAGCGTTGTTTCACGTCGGTTATTGAGATAGAGAATTTTAACCGACTTTTTTAGTTGCGATACTGAATATCGCAACTAAAAAGTGTGAAATAAAATACTTTTTACAAAAAAATAAACCGACTTCACTAAAAAAGTTAAAAATAACTTTAATTTCGGAAGTCGGTGTAACAAACAAATAATACCGAGAAACACCGACTTCTGAAATTAAAGTTATTTTTAACTTTTTTAGTGAAGTCGGTTTTTTACGTCAGATATGAACTTTCCCTAAATCATAGGATACTAAAGCCTTACTACGCCTAAAAACCAACACTTCTACAAAGACAAGAGATAATAAAACTAATTAAGACATTTGTCTTTCTTTCATCTAAATTAGGAAATCAAAACAAAACACTTAGTAATCTTGACACCCACACAGTCTTTTGATTTTAAACCTTGATTCCAAAGTACTTGAGTCCATTTTGCAATACTATTAGAGTATTTAGTAACAAAGTGACGTTAATTGTTAGTGCAGCGGTTTTTATTTGCGCACGCGTCGGTGGTGTGCCCACGCGCATAATATAAAAGATTAGAATCGTTCACTTTAAAGTTTTTATGCTTAAGTAATTGTTATGTAATGGAATTATTTATTACGTTTATATTGTAAATACATTTAGAACTTGATTTATTTATGTTTATTTTTATTGTAGACAACATTCTATTTTTGTCAAGCCTGTCTCGTTGGTCGACTGGTCGCGAGTGTGTCTGTCAAACGAGTGGGCTTGGATTTGATTACAAAGTCGGGTAAAGTACTACTGGGGCTTTTTCGGTGTTTAGAATATTTCTCAGTCAGTATACCTACTTAAAAAAGCCTTTAGGATAACACAGGGTTCCATAGAATACCTGTTCTAACAATAGTATTGAAATAATCAAAATCCATTCATTATGATATCTAGCTTCTTCTAGCAACTTCGCCCGCACTCCCGTGGGACAAAAATCCTATCACCTAAGTCAGCTCATACCCTGTCTGTATACCAAATTTCATCTAAATCCGTTCAGTAGTTTCAGCGTGATTGACGGACAAACATCTTGTAATATTATAAAATATAAGCCTTAATCTATACTTATAATAAATCTGTAGAGAGGTCAATTCTGTACATGAAATATATTTCCAAAATAACTATCAGCGGGTGATTAGTGATCGATACAGATACCAAAAATGCAATCAGAAAATTTTTTGTCTGTCTGTTTGTCTGTCTGTCTGTCTGTCTGTCTGTCTGTCTGTCTGTCTGTCTGTATGTTCTTTATAGAAACAAAAACTACTCGACAGATTTCAACGAAACTTGGTACAATTGTTCTTCATACTCCTGGGCAGGTTATAGTATACTTTTCATCATGCTACGACCAATAGGAGCAGAGCAGTGAAGGGAAATGTTGGGAAAACAGGAGAACTTACTCCACTTTTTAAGCTTCCGTCGCGTGTGCAGCCTTAACGGTTTAAGCTACACAGTAATCATGTATGACGGAAATGTTCTCCTTAAAATTATTTAAAAAATATTCTACGACAGCAAATGTCTATCTCTTATTGTTGACTCACAATAACACGTATAACTTCCAATAGCTTAGTAGTTTGGAGCTTTCTGATTATATTTGTCTACTCTTACGTTTATAACACTCTCATTCATTCAATGATTCATTCATTCATATTATAATAAATCTGTAGAGTTACTCAAAATGGAGAAATAAAACTTCCACGCGAAGACCGACATCCGCGCGGACGGAGTAGCTGGCGGAAGCTAGTAAGAAAAATAAAAAAGCTAAATAATTCTAAGAATGCAATACCTATCTAATAATAAAATATCCTTCTGGGACAGGTTTAAAAACATGCTGCAAAGTGTAGGTAAAGGTATGAGATATTGGCTATAAAACAGATGAAAAACGCCGCTGAACCAATCATAAACCGTCTCATTATTACCATACAATGTTGCATGCTCCTGCGCAGGTTTTAATGCTAGATAGTTTATTATATCTAGGCTTTAAGTTTATGACTGCCTCGTTTGTCTATTGGTTGTTATGTCGACTGCAGAGTATGAGACCTTAGGTTCAATCTTAATTAAAAAAATGTAATTCATCAGTAAATTGAAGTTTGGAATTGTGACTGGTTTTTTGGCAATTGACTCGTTCATTTCTTAGTGCGTATTCTTCCTTTCCATTTTCCATCTTTATTATGCAAATACAACATTTTAATGTGTACTTACCTTCTCACCTTTATCTAAGCTACCCCTTTCATAACATAAATAAATACCTTCTTGTACCTACATTTGTTGCCTAATACTCAACATCTACAATAAGCAATCCGTAGCTAATGTACTGAACATTATTACATTAAATGCTTGAATTGGTTGGTATTTCGGGCACTCGATACATAAATTATTCTGTACACAATACATGTACATATCTTATGTACCTACTTAGGTTTTAGTACTTAGGAAATGTAATGTAGCGTCAGTATTGTATTTTTCTTTTAATGTTGGTGTAAGTTTTAAGCCAACCCTCATTATTGTATCGTAATAATGTGAGCTTTATAAAATTACTAGCTTCTGCCTGGGACTTCGCCCGCATCCCCTTGGGATAAACAACTAATTTCATCTCGATCCCTTTAGCCGTTTTGACGTGAGAGAGTAACAAACAAACACACATACAAACTTTTGCATTTATAATATTAGTAGATTACTAGGATAATAGAAAGGCATCTTTATCATCTTCACCTATATAAAAATGTACGTTGCTGAACAAATCTGGCTGATGACGAGATTGTCGATGTCACCACACTTGGCAGGCGCTCAGGTATCGCAGTTAGGTCACCAAAAAGTATCCTACTGCTCATCTCTCGGTGTCTGGTAGAAGTTATACAACCTGTCCTGACGTAATAAATCGATGTATAATAAAAGTCCAAGTCTAGAATAATGCAGAGCTGTGGACTACCTAGCGGGTTACCGGGGCTCCGGCTCGAAAACCAGGAGTAGGAACGGAGTGGTTTTTAGTCAGTAAGAGTCTGACACTCCCCCTCTCGCCTCGCCCTGGAGACAGAAGTCATCAGATGATTTCCTCCTCCTTAAAAAAAGACTAATTTCACCTTTCCCATTCGTTAAAACTCCCAACTAATAACCAGACACCTATCATCCAGACACCAAGTCTAACCAAAAATTCTAACTCACCAACATCAGTTTGCCGACCAAATAACGCCGAAACTCATAAATTCCATGTTAACACACTTAAATCAATATTTAAATGCAATGGGTAAACAAAATCCGTGCGCCGGCATCGAACTCAAAGCCCCGACATCGACAGTCTGTTGTCAGACGAGGTGCGATGTGGACAAACAGCCACACAACTCCTAGGCTATGTTGTTGATTCAATATTTTGGGTAAAGGTACTGTCGACAACATGAGTCTTATGATTTTGAATTAGTTTTTAAAGTTGTGGTTGTAAGTAACAAATACGTGCTAATTGATATTAAGCCTTTGACTGCCGACAGAAAACTGCTGAAGGCAATTGGCTTACGTATGCCTAGGAAGGTGTTCCTTACGATCCTTTTTTTTGTGGGGGGAAATATATCCAAAATCGTCTCCCGCCTTGAGCAAAGCGAGAGGGAGTGTCAGACTCTTATCCTTCTACTGCTCTTCGAGCCGGAGCCCCGGTAACTCACCAGGTAGTTCGCATCTGCTTACGATCCCATGGATGGGTTTCTATTGTTAGGTTTCTTGTAAGATTTTAGTCATTAGCTAATTTGGCATAGACCTCTCTTTTATCAAACTCATAACATATTTCGTGAAAACCGGTTTTTTAATACTTGTGGCCTATCTCTGCTGACTCTGCTGTATGTACCTAAGAGTATATTTTATTTTAATGTTCAGCTTTTTTGTTATTAAGACGTTAACCCATCACTGGAAAGTACCAAATAAGACTACAAAAAGCTTCGCGAAACATTAAGCGGAAATTATGGTAATTTTGCCTTTGAAGAAAATTACAAATATCACATAAATCATAAGGCTCCATACGTAATAACTATAATTGTATATAATTACAATAAGCTGTATGCGTAGTTCATAGACCATTAAATAAGTTTACAAAAAAAATAGAACAAGTGTGTAGGAGCAGGAGCCGCGTCGATACATACTTTTTTGAAATAAATACTTAATGTAAATTAATAGAATTAATACCTAAGCTTCAAGATTGTTTGTTTGAACGCGCTAATCTCCGGAACTACTGGTCCGATTTGTATAATTATTTTGTGTTGGATAGTGCATTTATAGAGGAGCGTTATAGGGTTTAAACATCACGCTATGACCAAAAGTAGCCGAGCAGTGAATAATAAATTATATAAATATGAAAGTAGCTTACATACGTCTCTGTCACTTCTTTACTCCAAAATCACTGTACCAATTTAAAATATTATTTAAAGTTGGATAGTCCATTTGTTGAGGAAGATTATATAGACTATAAAACATTACACTATGATCAATAGGACCCGCACAGAGCGGGTGAAACCGCGCGCAAGTAGCTAGTTACTAACTCAAGCTCCTTCCATTCTATCATTAAGTCATTACTCTCCATTTTTATATGATTATCATCATCAGCCGGAAGACGTCCACTGTTGAATAAAGGCCTCTTAGTCCTCCACGTAGAACGACAAGCCGCCATTTTTATATCATAATTGAGTATTATTAATTAATTTAAGTACTCAATAAACGTCATTTACAAAGAACTATAAAACAATCAAATATTTACAACCTCGAGGTATAGACATCGAAAGTTAATTTCAGTTTTATTAATTAACACGATTAAAATTAATAAGTTTTACTGAGTTACACCTAAAGCCTTCAATTCTGAGTTTCAAAGAACGTGAGCTATGTAATATTATTGAAGTAATTGAATAGTATCGTGATGGCCCAGTGGTTTAAGACGCCCGATTCTCATGCATGAGAGTGCAAATTCGATACCTACTAACATTAATATATTTTTGTTGGAATATACACATTATGTACGTATATGTATGCCAATATAAAAATATCCAAATTTATACATAGCATACTTCAAATAAACGTCTTTGTCAAATGACATTAAATTTTTTCAAACGTCACTTCAGTCGCATTTTTCTTTAACAGATTTATTATTAAAATAATAGTCGTTAACACTTTAAACGCCACGAGGGTCACCGGTGACCGACGCGACGTTATCGGAGGATTTGTCTTCAACAGTTTTCTATTGGCAATCAAAGACTTAAGGATACATGTATTTTCTTTGTCTCACCTGCACCCATATCCAATATTTTTCTACAAAACACTAGACAAATTTCACTTCTCGTATCAAAAGAACAATGCAATAAATCACATAATACCCAAGAGACACTCATGCGCACCAAACACCGACGTTCCAAATTCAAACAAAAAAGAGGTCAATTGGCTGAAACGAGGGTTGATCCGTTTCCGGTTCCCCTTTTTGTTTTTACTACCACCGATTTGCCGGTAAGGGAGGGAGGCTTTCTTTTTTTTTCAGCGCTGAACGTTTCACTGTAATCCTGTAAAACGTCGTTTGAATAATTTTATGTGGGTAGTACAAGATTCGCTAAAGTAAGGCCGAAGTTGTCTTTATTTTATTTAAGGATTTGTTCCCGAATTTAACGGTTTTAGAGCTATGTTTTTATAGGTACTTAGTGGTGAAGGGAATAATCTATTGGGTTGGATTGATTTAAATAAAAGTATTTTGTTAGATAACTTGCTACTCTCGCGCGGTTTTAGCAACGTAGCGTAATGTTTTTTAGCCTATACCCTTCTTAGATAAATGCACTATGTAACATAAAAATATTTTTTCAAATTTGACCAGTTGTTTCGGAGATTAGCTCGTTCAGTATACACAAAATCTATTGACATCTTACATTTCGCTGTCAACCTCAAAGTTGCTGTGACCAGGCTTTATTTCACAAACAAACGAACTTTTCAGCCTTATATGCAGATTTTAAGCTTTTCAACGACTTAAGGTGGTAAAATATTTGAACTAAGTATTTTGATAACATTTCATGGCATACCATAAATAAAACTAGCTCATCATTCTAACAAACTTATAATCTAAAACTTGACCCGCCAATATCAATTGCAGCATCGCACGAAGTAACAGTTTCCCAATAAAATACCGTTTGTCATTTACCCGACCAATAACTAAATCAATTCTAATCAACCGCCATTGTGCACGACTGTACTCAAACGAAAATCATCGGTTTACAACTTAGCAGGTGCGCGCGCGCGTGAATGAACTAAAGATCACTCTTGCGCAGGGTCACCGAACTCTCCGTTCAGGTGTAATTACTATTAAATCACTGTAGATCTTATCTACTTAAGATTAAAGTTGTATTTCGCGTGTAAAACTTTTTTATAGAGAAGTTACATCAAAACTGTAATAAGTTAAATTAAAGTTTCCGGTAGGCAGGTGCAAAAAGGCAGGATGTGGCCAGTTCTGCACATGTTCAGATTTTATTTAATAAGGACGATAAATAATTGATATTGATTGTGATTCAGCATGTTCAATTAATGTTAACAAGAAAGCTATATAACATCGCACCAATTTACATAAAGTGGCAGGACAGATACACACATCTCGTTATTTAATAATAATTAGTTTCTGTTCACAAAATTTGCAAACTATGAATTATGTGTATAGTTAATTGTCACGTCTATAAATAGCGTGATAATAGTGAGATTACCGGAGGCTCAATTACCTCCCTTCCCAATTCCCAACTTCCTAACTCCCAAAAGGCCAGCAATGCACTTGTAACGCCTCTGGTATTTCGGGTGTCCATGGGCGGCGGCGATTGCTTACCATCAGGTGATCCGTCTGCTCGTTTACCGACTTACACCATAAAAAAATATATTAACACTGCCTATGCGGATCTTCAAATTTAATTATCATTATAACAAGTTTTCTTACAATAGAGTTAACGGTTTGGCTAGGAACGTAATATTATACCAAACGGAATTCTTTTTTTATGGTACAAGCCGGTAAACGAGCAGACGGATCACCTGATGGTAAGTAATCGCCGCCGTCTCTGGACACCCGAAACACCAGATGCGTTACAGGTGCGTTTCCTTTTGGGAGTTAGGAATTTAAGAGATATTAGGGAATCGGGAGCATGACTTGCCCACACTTAACCCGCATTGAGCAAGCGTGGTGATTAATGCTGAAACCTTCTTCGTGTGAGAAGAAGCCTATAGTCAGCAGTGGCCACTTACAGGCTGTTGATATATGTGTATGATGTAATTTGTTATATTGATCAAGCTAAAATACTTGAAGATGAATGTTTTATAAACCCAAAATCAAGATTTAAGCAGTCCCTTTAAAATTAAACTATTCCGCTCACTACGCTAACGAGTTCCAAAGTTTGTCGAACCGAATTGTTCGGAACTTGGCCTTGAGATCCGTAGTAACAATATCTAAGTGCCGGTTAAACATTTATTCCCAACAATATCCAAACTCTGCTAATCACTACGTAAACAATTCACATCCCAACGGCCTACTCGACCGTGTATTAACGCCTTAATATTCAAGTAGGGTTGTCCCACATCGCCCAAACAACCCAAGGACACAAGAGACATCATGGCGCTAACTGATAAAGGATTATTTTCAAATTTCTATAACAATATCCGAATCCCTAATATCTCTAAGGATATGATCCTCATCGAGGGTTCGTGACAGCCCTACAATACGCAGAGTGGGATACTAAAAGTTTATTTATCGTACGAAAAGTGGGCCCTAAATATTTTATTGGAAGAGGTCCTTCGGGACCAATAGCCATTGTTTGAAGTTCAGTCAAAATTGGGTAGGCAGAATTTGTGCCCTTTAGCATCAAAGGACTGAAAATATTTTCATTCTTTTTATCGGGTCGTTTATAGGTATTCGACATTTGTAATAAGTCCGTCGGGACGTTTTTTGTTCAAGAGAAATTCCGAATGTATGTCGGAAATAAGAATTTAATTACAAACTTAACAGTGAACAGAATTTCAATAAGAGACGTTCCTCGTTTGTGAAAAATTCTAGCACAATTTTTTGCTGGGAAATAAAGACTTTTTAAACATGCACCAATAAAACTACGAAACAAACCTAGGTACACATAGATCGTACATATAGACGTCTATCTTAAAACTGCATCCAGTTAACAGGGGATGAAGAGCAGAATCTGCGACCCCCAAGCCACCTGCCAATCATAGGAAATCTGGCAAACCCCCTCTCAAGAAGAAGGCTTTTGTTCAACAATCAACTTTAAGACTGATGATGATGAATGACGAACCAACCCATATTGAAGTAATATTCTGCCTAACTCAGAGTAATTTAATGATTACAACTATTCCTTAGTAACGTTTTTGTTCCGAAACCAATTGCTTTTTTTTAAGGGGGATAATCATCCAATGACTTGTCCCGCCTTGGGCGAGGCGAGAGGGAGTATCAGACTCTTATTGACTAAAAACCACCCCGTTCCTACTCCTGCTTTTCGAGCCGGAGCCCCGGTAAACCCGCTACGTAGTCCGCAGCTCCGGGAATACAATTGCTAAGAACTGGGTTAAGTAATCATTAAATGACAACGGTTACAAACAGAACTTATGTCTAGGTAATTCAAAATGGCCGAATATGGTTTTATACCATTTCAAGCAATGGTAACATACATTACAGCGATGAAATATTGTAGGGTGCGAAATTACGAGGTAAATCGACTTGTATTGAAGCTGTTATCTGAGACTAATTGAGTTTCGAGATCGGATCGCTGGATTGATTACAGCCTGCGGAGATTACAATACGGTATGAATGAAGTACCTTTTCGGTACGTTTTATGGAGATTGGAGATTGAAAGCGGATAATGTGTCTTTGTGTTGGGTTTTGTACTTATGGCTGTGGATTGCTTTTGTCAGATGATTTTTAAGATACTTATTTCTGCAAGTTACTGTTTTACGATCATCTACGAACTATCGTAAAAATTAACGACATGTATTTATTATAATGCTAATAAAATAAAAACTACTGAACCAATCTGAATTAAATTTGAAATGGGTCCAACGTTGAGAAACTTCGCGTCAAAGACAAAAAGAATCACGCAAATCGGTCCATAAACTTCGGCGTAATCGGTGTACATACATAGAAAAAAAAAAAAAACATTCCGGCCGAATTGAGAAAGTCCTCCTTTTTGGGAAGTCGGTTAAAAAGTAGGAATGCTTTTGTACCTACTAGGTAAACCTGACAAAAGCATTGTTTTCTAACATGCCTTCTTTGGTATTGAAATTACTATGATCTTACTTATCCGCCGATATCTTGAGCACCATTTTCTTAATTTCTTCTTAATGTCGATCACCACTAATACGTACCTGTGAACAAAAAGAAATTTTTATTAAAAAACTATCACAAATAAACAATTTACATTTTTACATTTTTAGAACGAAATTCAAACACCAAGCTAAGCTCTACTCAATACAATACGATGCTTTCCACCAGAGATGTGCAGTGCTAAGTAACTAACTTGTTGTGGATGCAATTTTTTTATGTTTAAAGATACGTTATGGATAAGTTCCCCATTATCGATACATTGCATACTCGAGCTGCGCATCCTACTCGCACGACTACATAACTTAATATCAGTAGAAACGGCCACATAATTTCACAGATAGCACATACTATACTACTAGCTATAATAGCATATCTCTGGTGGAAAAGCACTCTATTACTAGAACCTCACGCTCAGCAGTTTCCAAACTCCTCAACAGACAGTCACTTAAGGATAACTAGTGAATATTTGAGCTGATCTCCACGAAGGTACTCGAGGTGCAAAAGAGGACTTTCCCTCTTGTTGGAAAAGTTGTGTAAAAGCTAGGAAGACGTTTGTGTAGGTACTAGAAATTCAAGTGTGTGACACGTAAGGGAACCTATTGACCTATCGTTAAGTTATTGTTTGTATAATCTTTAAACAAACAAATATTTTCTAAATTTCCTTACTAGCTTTCTGCCTGCGACATCGCCCGTAGGATTAAAGGAAAAATATAGCCTTTATCCGTCAGCTTTCTAGATACACAACTACGACTAAAAACATAAAAGCAAAACGGAATAAAATAACATTAAAAAATTTTGACAAATCGAAAAACTGACATTAGAACTCAAGACGGGATATTTACCACGTTTATTTCTGTCCATAAGTTTCCGATATTTCGGCACTGTTGCAAGCGCCATGAGCGCCGTCTGAAGTTCTAATGTTAGTGTTGGTGACCATGTCAGTTTAAAAACTTATAAATCGAAGAATACTCTACTATTGTGTACTCTTAGTAACATCGTAACATAACCGGGAATTGAGTAGAAAGATGTCTACCCTTCCTCAACAGACGCACACGCAACCGCTTAATCAAAGAGGCAGTCCATTAAAATAACAGCATTAAAAAAAATTACAAATCCCGAACTGTTTTTCCAAAATCCTCAACTTAAAAGAGTTTTTACATACCCTTGAGAAAGTTCAACCATTTGGGAATAAAGTAAAAACAATCTGTAAGAGTAAATTTACATTCTCATTGCATTTTATTGTTTTTAAAACCTCTGAAGGGTTCAAAGTTATGAATTGTTTAACTTTCTTTGTGAAGTAAAAGTGTTTTAATATCTTCGGTAAATATTTTTTTTAATGTTAAAGAGAATGATTAAAGCACAAAAAGGGGCAATTGTTCAGAATTTTGTTTTAAATATGAATTGTAAATTATGAAGTTTGGTTACAGAATAATTGTTATTACAACAGAATCTTGTATGGGGTTATAGAACACATCATTTCTATATCACTGTATGGCGTATGCCATGTATGCCATTCAAGACTCTCTAATAACGAAATCAATCTGTATAATAAACATAAGGTACACTAAAACATCCTCTTTTAACCATGTAATTATAGAATGTTTAATTATAACCTATCAGTCTCATCCTCTACTACATGTCATCTTACACATCAACAGCCTATAAGTGGCCACTGCTCAGCATTTACACTAACAACCACTCAACCCCCAATACAGTGCCCGTTAGTAAACCAATATCACAATATATCTGGCTGGGATTTACTGCCAGACATCCAAAGCCAGGCTCCAGCGAAATGATTGGCAGCCCATTAACGTTACAACAGGGTTGCCAGTCTATTTCCAACGAATTCGAAAACTTTGCCAGATCTAATAACTTTATAAATATAGACAGACAGATTGAAGTGTTGAAGTACAAAACTTGAGTTTCCAAGTTACGATGCGGGAATGAAATACTGGACAATACTTAGTTGAGGTGATTAAGCTGACGATTATTTGTCTTAGAGGCTGATTAATTTTTATATACGTAACGGGAAGGTGTTTGGCCACTACCTCGCCTGGTGGTAAGCGATAATGCAGTCTACGATGGAGTATGTCTGCCCATCACCTACCTTCATTGACAAACCGATCGACAGACAATTCCATTCTGAAGACTCAAAAACGGTTGTAGGTACCTATGTGGATTGATTGAAATAAATATTTTGTCTTTGATTATTTATATCACGGAGCAATTACTAGAATTAATCCAGGAGCCTTATTTCGACATTTCTGGCCCAGAGCTAACACAACACAAAAACAAAAACGAAACACATTTCTCTTTCCATTAGTAATATAATACTAATTAATTCAATACACAACATCCATTGTCCGAGAAATTACTTTCATTTCCAATACTAGCCAAATAATTACTACAAACGAATACAGCACGCAGTACACTGCTGGCTAATTACCAAGTTTCCTAATAATTATTCATACTTGGCAAGCAAACAGTAGAACTGCAGTGAAATTCTCGCCTGTTCCCCACACTCAGTTAATTTAGGGAGTGTGAATGAAATTTTCACGTGTAACTAAATTCATGAGCTAAGGTAGCACTTTCAAATTCCATTTTCCCTCGCGAAGCATCGTTTTATGTTTGGCGTTATTAGATTTACTGAAGAGGACTGGTTTACAGCTAAAATAATTCAAAAGTTGTAGACTTTACAGTCTAGACAATATTTGGATGCTGACTCCAACGTGTGATGATGACCAAAGATCAGACGATAAAGTAGAACTCGACGCCCTTCAACGAATGCTTCCTGTGGGTGGAAGTTTTGTAAGTTAAACGATAACCAAGACAGAGCTCTTAAACATGACTTTAAGCAGATTTATTCACCGCAACCCTAAAGAAGAAATTGTGGGGACACAGACAACAATTGCACATAGATGATCGACGAGCAAATCAACGGATGACGTCATAAATCCTACATCGCACATATGACATTTACATGCGAACATAAACGTGGATAGAAAATCCAAACGAACAACCATGGGGCAAACAGCCCGTCAGACACGATCACCTCGCCTGGTCGGAGGATCCTCCTTTTCTTAGGTAACTTTACTCTCTGTTCCCTAAAAAGTCAATATCTGAATCAAAAAGTAAGTAAAACATCATTCAGCAAAGCACTCAGATACTTAGCTTCGCTAAAAACAACAAGTGTACATAAATATTCCTAGCACGTACTGCCAAAGGAAAAACGTCTCAAATGAATCAGGAGTTATTTACATTTACCGAACAAATTGTGGAGGCGAAAGATTTCATCCGATTTTCTTAAGGTTGTATTTCGTTAATTGCTTATGGCTATGGAAGATTGCTAATGAAAATGTTACCAAGTTTTTTGTTTATATTGTATGTAATTACGCTTTATTGACGCTGGTAAGTTTGATATTTCGTGAAAAAGTTATGTTATGTAGGGATTGCCATAATCTCCACGATTGGCAAGCAGGTTGGAGATCAGAAGTTTAAAAGTTTCTGACTTATCATTCACATCAGCATTGCTGTCTGGTTTCTATCAATATGTAGTAGAAATCTTGGGGAAGAGTAGGGATTGGTGATAAATGTTTTATACTCAATCAATCAAAATCTGCAACGACCACTTCAATCGACACATTCTCATATTAATAAAATCACTATCAAGTAAAAAATAACAGAAACCCTATAAGCATCAAATACAATCACAGATTCAATATAACAGCGCGTTTACTCGAGAAAAATGACAATTTCGCACCAATTTATCTACCTATAGTGATATTGAAGAATATATTCAGAATGTCGTTGAACGAAGAAATACAAAATATATATCCACGTGTCACATTCTGGTGACAGACAGACACTTGATGAGTCTCTCATATTCTTACACACGTTTCCAATTTACATTTTAGCAAAAACCAGCGCTTTATCATGAAGCTAGGAAATCTTTTTTGTTTTAGACACCTAGGGTGTTTTGCGGTCTACCTAGCGGGTTTACCGGGGCTCCGGCTCGAAAAGCAGGAGTAGGAACGGGGTGGTTTTTAGTCAGTAAGAGTCTAATATTCCCTCTCGCCTCGCCCAAGGCGAGAGAAGTCATTGAATGATTTTCCCCCTCAGAAGAAAAGTTTTTTCTGTTCACTACTTTCGAAAATGTTCATTAATTTCATTATTATCCTCATTCCAACGTAAGTATTTAGTTACACATCTCTATATACGAAAACTAGGTGCCACATTATCTATACCTTTTCAAAATCATACAACAATTGACTCACAGTTTGGCGATTTTTGTATGTATTTTTATATGTATGTATTATGTGAATAAACGATTAAAAAAAAACTTATCAAATTTAGGAGTACCAGGCAGATCAGACAATTTACACAAACCAATTCACTAATAGAAGTCTAAAAAAAGCCTTCGTTCCTAATACATCGGCAACTCAATTGTTCCCAGATGGCCATTCCACGTTAATTCGCATTACGGTCATGAAAATGGCCACTAACTCACAATAAAAACATTGGCACAGTTCCCTCTTCACTTAAGAGGTAAGAGGATCGTTAAGGTAAGTACTCCGTATCTCTTAATCTTGAGGCAGATGATGCGAAATAACTGTCTTTGTTTTTACGTCGGTAGAATTTGGTAGTTAGTTTCCTACGTCTAAGTTAGTTGTACTTTTCAATAAATATATTGTCCTAAAATAATCGTAGATACTTTCATTAATTGATATGACAATATACAAATTTTTTTCTAGCAATTTCTTGAGAAATGAGTATACTATTTGACGCAAAAATTGTATGACGTCATAAGTTGATCTCCTACAATACGATCTACGATCTCCTACAAAATTCATAGGAAAGTATCGTTTTTGACATTTCGATAAAAGTATTGACTAGAATTTGACAGTTGGAAACTATCGTATTCGGTTAAACGATATATTTTCTAGAACTAGGTAAGTAATTAACTAAAGGTTTTTATGTGTTGGTTTTAGTGTTTTGGGTGGGTAAATTATGGCGCTTGGTTGTAAATGGTCATCCTTTCTTGTTATGGACTTGTTTCCTATTTAGGATTGGATTCATTGAAGACAAGATCTATCTGGTTGGTAACTGTTCTCCTCAACTATGAAAGGGAATGTTTCCACATCTAATGAGATACTAGAAAAAATCTGTTCTTTTTCTGCACTGTAAACCGAGTAAACGAGCTTACAGATCCCCTGATGGTAAGCATACTGTCGCCGCCCGTAGATAGATTATTTTTTTATCGTATAAGCCGGTAAAAGAGCTATCGAATCTCCTGATTGTAAGCAATAGCCACTGCTCATGGACACCCGAAACACCAGAGGCGTTATACATGTGCGTTGTCGACATTTTGGGGGTTTGGAATTAAAGGGTTGTTGGGGAATCGAGATTGTGAAGATTGGGAAGGGGTAAATGGGCCTCAACGAAACACAACACAAGCGTTGTTTCACGTCGGTTTTCTAGGAGGCCGTGGTATCACTCTGGTCGTGTCGGTCCATTCGTGCCGAAGTATGGCTCTCCCACACTTATCCATATTATTTTTGCATTTCCGTAGAAGATTTCCAAAACACAAATTAGTCTTTTTGTAGATTTTACTTATTACTTGAAGAAAACTCCACCGTACTTTTAAGGAAACCTAAGATCGCAAAACCTGCGTCAATTTACTCAAGTTACATATACATACATATACAAACTACATATAATAGGAGATATACAAGTAATGCCCCATATAGGGCACGTAGCGAGCATTTTCCATCTCGACGTAATACCGTGTGCATTTTTTCCGAGCTATTTCAGTGCAATTTCCTGAACGACGCACATCGCGTTTAGATTAGTTTCAACTGAAATATTTTCACTCAGGTATTTACTTGGTAGTTATAAATATTTACATATGTTATAGTGAAATCCGATAAGTAGGTATTTGACTGAAACATAGAAAAACAAACTATAAAATAAATCATAGCAGATGAAAAATAAACAAGATTTCAATTTAAAAATCAATCTGTATAAATTAGAAGGCGATCTAGGATTTATATTCATTAACTGCACGATTGGCGCGGTAGATGGGCTGCCGCGCAACGTGCAGCGGATTCGATTCCCGCACGGAGAAATTCTTTATGTGATTCACCAATTGTTGTTTCGGGTCTGTGCGTCACGTGTATGTGAATTTGTAGTCGTATGTTTGTAAACGCCCCTAAGACACAGGAGTAAATCCTAGTGTGTGGCAACGTTAAAAACAAAAGCTAGGTATATAAAATCACTTTGCTGATTAATTAAAATCATTGTAATCAGATAACAATCGTTTTAAGAACAAACAAGACTAAACTAATATATTGTGGGCAAAAATAACAATGCTAAAATATTTTACTTTCGTTTTGATAGATATTCATACTGTGACCAAATAAAGACAACAATGCTAAAATATTTTACCTTCGTATTTATACATACATATTTGGAGAAATAACGTCTCTACGTTACTAATAATAAACATTATTATCAAAGGCATATCTCTACCAATCTATTTCGAGGACTGTAATTCCACTAGGTAACGCCACAACCAGGGATAAACCCGTCACGAACTCGAGCACTAATGGACATTGACACTCGAGTGCCTATTGCCAGGAGGATAATTAGAATTTCCTATAATTATAAGCTATTACGTAGATTCTGCTTAATACTAATTTACTATCGGTACTGTCGTTTCAGAGAAGCTCAAGAATGGAAAAACCTATATTTAATAATGTTTTGCAGTTTTTCTTATAACTACTTAAATCTAGAACATAATTGAGGTAATTGGATTAGTTTCGAGCCATGCAGGGGCTCATAGTGTGACTTCAAACTCGTTGTATCAATTGTCGCGCAACGCTGCTCACAACTACGAGCCCCTAGCGTAGCTTAAAACCCATCGAGCTACTTCATCTAACAGTTACATCAGTTATTTGTGAAAGTAATAAAACAGAATTAATTTAATATATCTTACGACAGTTATATTACCGGACAGGACCTCCAGAGCTGCTCCTCGACCACCAAGAAAGTAAATGTATAAAATAAACCAGAAAACAAGATATATAAATAAGTTATGACTTCCTAACATTAGTGGGAGAAGTTTACACAGACGGAAAAACATCACAAGCTATTAGAAAACATTATAAACCTTTAATTGCTACAGAACTCATCAGAACCTACATGGAACTTCCTAAACCTATCAAATGTAACCACTAAACACTTAAAACATGGTGTATAGTAATACTATAGAACTGTTAAAACAATTTTGCGGTTATCCGTAACAATTTCCGCCATTTTCATTAAGTTCGCAGATTGAGCATCGAACTCCGACCGCGCTGCCGTCGACAGGTATCGATATTTCAAACTATGATCGATTTAAGTTGTAGCAGGAAGCGAGGAATTCTATGTAGGTATATTGTTTCGGATTTTTGTTCATTAGTTACTGTATAACGTCACGCCTTTTATCCCCGAAGGGGTAGGCAGAGGTACATATTACGGCATGTAATGCCACTGTACGATGAACACCTACTTTTCACTATTTCTATTATTGGTCCCATGTAATATGCCATTACTGGGCAGCAATTTCAGACTCGTGGTACTACTAAAACATTTTTGACAAACAGAAAGCCCAGCAATGCTGCGGTCAACCCGGGAATCGAACCCGAGACCCCTTCCTTGCCCGGCTTTGTTGTGTGAGTGAGGTTACCCGAGGCCCAATTACCTAATCCTTATTAATCTTCCCGATCCCCAATTTCTTAAAAAACCCTTAGGTTCCCCAAAAAAGCCGAACGATAAGGCACTTATAACGTCTATAGAGTTCCGGGTGTCCATGGGCGGCGGCGATTACTTACCATCAGGTGACCCGTCTGCTCGTTTACCAGCTTATACCATAAAAAAATAATACTTGGTCATTTCCTCAAATTCTTATCGAATATTCATTCATTATTAACGCTAGAATAATTATTTTTCTCAAAAGAAGTGATAGAAAGAATTCCTCAGTGCAACTTTACAACTTGTCTCAAGTTTGGAAAGTCCGTCAGACTCAGATGCATCAGTTCTTAGCTTGGAAACTTTCTTGATGTTCTTGCACGTGGTACTTTTATTATTCTCTTTGACTAAGCTTTCTTTGATGTTAATTAAGAAGTGGTTAATTATTGTCTAGTGTTTAGGTACTGTTTTAATGATTTTGAGTGTTTTGTAGCGAGTTCGTACCTTAGAACTAATCTGTAGATACCAACAAATCAATTCATGTCAGTAATCCTTCAACGCAAAATAGTGTGATACCAAGCTACCTTATCCCTCGGAGCTGCGGACTGCTGCTAGGGCTCCGGTTCGAAAAGCAGGAGTAGGAACGGGGTGGTTTTTAGTCAGTAAGAGTCTGACACTCCCTCTCGTCTCGCCCAAGGTGGGAGAAGACCGTGGATGATTTTCCCTCTCAAAAAAGCAACCTTACCCACATAAAAATAAACAACAAACCAATATTTTTCTTTCACAACCCTTTAAAAACTTAACTACCTCTAACCCCTTGTATAACGAAGAAACCATCCATAAATAAGATATGGATTTCACAACCAGACCCAGTTACCATGACAATGATGCACCACAAACAAATGGTTTATCGAGCCTGTCGAGCCCAGCTGCCGATTACATCGACGATCCACCGTCGGATGGCGCAAGCCTAAAGAGATGGGCACAATGAGAGGGACCAGATTCTAATCAGGAGTGAGGAAATGAGGACGCTGCACGCTGTAGCGGTGTTTTTGATTCCTATTGTTCCTCCATTTTTCTGACGGGTTTTGTTAAGCTTTGCTTGACTTAATCTCCTATTGTGCTGTTCATATCTATGAGCATCAGTTTGTTATCGAATTTTAAAGGTACAAGGTTATTAAATTGTAATGAAATGTTATTGTTCTAATTAGGTTCCGGAGCTGCCGACTGCCTAGCGGGTTATCGGGGTTTCGGCTCGAAAAACAGGAGTAGGAACGGAGTGGTTTTTAGTCAGTGGGAGTCTGACACTCCCTCTCGACTCGTCCAAGCCGGAAGAAGTCATTGGATGATTTTGCCCACTTAGAACTTTATACGGCAAGTGAAATGATCCGTGTTAAACGTAATATTAACAGAGCAGAAGAACACACCCTGAACCTAGATAAAAATCACACCAGGGCAATAACCTAAGTATCTATTGTCAAAGAAAAAATATATTACCAAGTTTATTGAAATCGAGACACAATTTCTCTTCCTTTCATACCCTTCGATCTTGCTAATTTACAATCGCTCGGAATCGAACCCCCGATGCAAATCAAGAGGTCTCAAAGTGTCACTGAAATTGAATATTGTGAAGACGATAACAGTTTTACGTTTTCACTTTGTAGCTCTTTTCATAATCTAGTTTCTTTCGCGTCCATTTCAATTTCAACTGTCGACAACAGATGACAGAGTTGATTTTTCATTAGCCACTTTTTTGTATTTCATTTCACAGTCGCCTCTTAGATCGATTTTCGCTTTTAATATAGATTGTTTACGCTTTTTATGACTTCTTGCGACTTCGTGGCTTCAATTCGGTTGTCTAGTATTGTGTTGCGAGTTTCTTTATCTACAACTAAGTAATTCAATTTATCGTTTTCCTTAAAATGGAATGGCACGTGTAAAAAATGAATAGTCATTATGAACCTTGTGATAAATTACATAAGAGTTCTTTTGAGGTAATTTTCAGGTGTAGTTGGATAGTGCAAAAAGTCACCAAAAACATCTATTATTAATGTAATTGTTGTTAGATGTCCTATTCATCAGAAAATCGTATTCATCCATTGACATCAGATTTGCAGCTCTAGTATTTTGACAATAATACGAAACAAAAATAATACCAGAGCTAACATTATATTCCCTTTTAACTTTCACATTACTCTTTAGAAGATCCTTGACCTAAAAATAGAATACATGACACAAAAGAAACTAATATAGGCACTGTATCATCTACAATTCTTCAAACAAAACATTTCGTATGTAAAGAGTTCAGTAACAACCTTTTTACTATAATCTCCTTAAAAGTCTACTAAAATAGCAGACTTCATTGCAAATTCTGTTCTAACCCAATTTTTATAGAGTTGACTTTATAACTGGCAGCTCCAAACTATGTCAGCAGTTACCAATACCAAAGACTTACAAACTTCGTAGACACGGTTCATCAATTCATTGGTTTGTGTCACACATTCAATAAAAGAGTGTACCTATTCCTTCTTAAGAACGTTGGCAACGAATGTATTTCCTCTGGTGCTGTTCGTGGTCAGTGCTGGTGCACAGTGTTTTAGAATCCCTTGGGGGAAGTGAAATATATGTGATAAAATCCGGATATTAAATTTTGCTCTTAAAGATAAAAGAAAATAAAAAAAAGTTCTTTTTAAACCACACTCCGAATTAGCAACTTTAGTATTTTTTTTTCTCGAAAACTAACATCGATATACGCTATTAGCTAAGAATGTCTTCCTCCAAGGGATTCTAAAACACTGTGTGGTGGCATACCACCATTTTTAATGGAATAGCAGCAAACGAGCTGGTCACCAGATGATAAACGATCAGCGCCGCCCATGGAGACCTGCAACACCAGAGGAGTCACAGGTGCGTTGCCGGAAAATCATGTGATCGTTTGCCTCCTATTCCATTAAAACTTGGACAGAAACACATCATCGTAGGGATAGATCCAAAATGATATAAATCTTAATAGGTCTCATACAATGGAGTTAACTTTCTGAAGTCTTATTTATTTTTTATGAGATAAGCCGGTAAGCAAGCCGACCTATCACTTGATGGTAAGCAATCACCGCCGCCCATGGATACCTGAAACACCAGTGGTGTTACAAGTGCGTTGTCAGCCTTTGAGAGGCGTTATGATTTTTAGGATTTGGGGATTGGGAAGATTGGGAAATTGTGTCTCCGATAACCTCATTTACACAACGAAATCACGTCACGTCGTCAAAATATCACGTCCGTTTCCTGTGATATCGTATAAGGCCAAAGCATGGCTCCCACACTTGGTTTATATATATCTATATCATAGCAAAACCTCTAATAAACCAATTCTTTATCAAACTGACCTTATAAATGGGAGTTCCAAGTTACCAACACCACGGTCTGCCAAACTTTATAGACGCGGTCCATCAATTGAACCGTGTCGAAACTTAGACAGCTACACATCAACGTCGGGATTCGGGATAGATCCAGAATGTTCCAAATAGGAGATAATGGAGTTTTTAAGTTCGACCGAAGTTCTTAAGAAATGGTTCGATTTTGATAGATAATATAAATAGGGATTTTAAAGTAAGCCTGCTGAGATTTGGGGCGGGTTTTTGAAGTTTTCGACTGATCTGTTTGAAGTTATGTTATGGCTCTTTTAAAGATTTTTGGGGGTTATAATGTAGCTTGGTTTCTGTTTTGCATGCCAAATACAATTTTGTCATGACTATTTTTTGGTGTATTTGTGTACCCTTTTCATTCCTTTAAAAATAGCCAAGGGGAGCAGATAATAAGGATAATAAGGTCTGTCAGTTATGAGACTTAAGACAGAATCAACGTACCTAGAAGTGACGTCACGCGATATTTCAAATCAATTTATCTCCGAAAGTATTTGTTTTCGTAAGAAAATAAAAAAAATGTATCTAATATTCTAAAATAATCTACAAGACGGACATTAAAGTAAAAATTACTCTATTGACTGACAAATAAAGCAGAAAATTAATGTTCATTTTTAAGACATACTGCAGAAGCTTCTCATGGCACACTGTAATATAGAAGCAGTTGTTAAAAATTCAATTAAAACCTGAAAATAGCTCGGTTACGGCCCGTTACGGTTTGACGACCAATTCTACAACCCGCCACGTGATTGCATAATAAACCGCCATGTTGATTCATGCTATTTTTGCACTTCATACAAATTTAATCTACAGAGTCATTTAATAATTACTTAACCCAGTCCTTAGCATTTGTTTTCGATACAAAATCGTCGCTAAGGAATAGTTTAAATGATCATTAAATGACTCTGAGTTTTAAATTGCCGCGTAACTAGGTAAGTACTCGTAAAAAATACTGAAAAACCGAAAAAATCGTACTTAAATAAATCAATACATTTTTATACATTTGGTAATTCGAACGAAAAAGAACAATTTATACATCACCAAATGACTCGTTAAAGGTAAGCCGTAAGGCCCGCATCGTACGCATTTCGTATGACGTCATCAGTACGCATCGCATGTAGATATTGCTGATGATGCGGTGCGTACGATGCGGTTCAGTGGACGCAGTTGTATGAGTTTCTATACAAGACAAACTAAAATCCGTTGCGTGCGATGCGTACGATGCGGGCCTGTGGACGCATACCTTTATTCGAACTTATCCGCATCAAACTATGCAGGGACAAAAAATCTCAGAACTTGCAAATGTCAGTACCGACATTTTGAGGCAAATTCAAATTTCCGACCATTTGATATTTCGAACAATCGGTCATTCGAAACAATTGAAGAGTCCTACCAATTTCTAATTAGCGAGTGTAGACTGTATCATCCTTCAATTTCACTTAGGTTCCTTTGAACGTAGCTTCAGCACCTTTGTATACTAGTTACCTAACAATCACCTAAATTGTTTCCTTTGCCGCATACATCTCCCAGTGATACGATCCGTTCATATTATACGCAGTAACTTGACATGCACTGTCATATTGTTTTGTGTTGCACAAAGGAATGAGAGCTCATGTTTACCTATATTATACCTGAGTTATGAAATTACGTATGATAGGGATAGCTACATGTCCAAGTGAAAAGATTAAGGTTTAGTTTTAAGTCCAAGTCAGGAAATGTTGTTATGTTGTAGCACTGATTTGATTGATTTTTTAGTTTACTTTTCAGCTGTTTTGACCCGAAAAGGACTTAAGCGTGAAAGAGCACTTCGGCAGCAATTGCTGGTGTTTTGGGTATTTTTACCAGGTGATCCGGCCGGCTCATTTACCGGCTTATACCATAAAAAAACTGAACACATCAAAACGCACCATTCATTTCCCCAGTAACTTCTTACTACCTACAGCTAAATCCACCAGAAATAACCGTTTTACTTCCAAGATTAATTATGATATAAACGGTAGAAATTCTCGTCTGACTGACGGATATACATTTCTGCAGTAATTGCCCCATCTATAGCAGGATGTGAAGTATTTAGCTAATGACTGATAACTAGGGGCGTGGCTATCACACCTATCAAAAGTTCCTGTCCTCCGTTTATCGCTTTCTTAATCTTGAACTTGATTTCCATGTGATTAAGACTGATGTGGTGATTAGGACTGATGTGGTGATTAGGATCTGTGATTAGGAGTAACGGTCTAGTTCTTCGGTTGATTAGTGGGATTAACGGGACTCGCAGTTGTTTTGACTTGTCTGTAACCTTCTGCTGTCTAATCCTAAGGGTCCTTTTATACCAAAAATGTGCGTGCGTTGCTGTGGATGCGTTTAGCTTCGACCATTCATATTCATTGGCATAGCACTGCTGGAAATAAACTCAAATAAGCTATATTTTGTTTTTTATATGGAAAGATGCGTGCTATGGATGCATACTATGGATGCGAGCTGCGCATCTTTCTCGCACAGCTACATAACTTAACATCAGTGGAAGGTGATAGATTTCTTAACTAATATTAATATTAAATAATCTTGTAGCTTTAATGAGAAGCTGCCACAACATGCATTAAGTAATTTTGAAACAGCAAATATGAAAACTGTTTCTCCGAATATTTTAATACTCACATATCCTAACAGAAAAATGTTTTGTAAAAGTAGGCTACAGTTTCAATTGTAACTCTCCTGAAAGTCATTCTTTTCAGCACACTCCCGTAATGAAGTGTCCTACATTTACAGGGATGCATTTCTTTCATTTCTTTTCAGTATTACGAGGCTGAAATTGCACTCGTATGCGCTGTTCAGGTGTACTCATGCATCGCAATTTGTATCGTACTGTAATGGATTTTAAGATTGAATTTTGATTATATCCGTGTAAACAAATTGCTGAAGGATTAAGGGAACTTTTTTGAATCTTTGTCCTACACTACGATTTTCTTCTGTAATACATAGGTACTAGTAGTTTAGTTATTGAAAGGGTGTTGCTTATTTTCTCTGTAGGTATTGGGAGGTGCTGTTTTCCAATACGGATTTTAAGTTATCTACTGTTTGATCCGGAGACTGCGGACTGCCTAGCGGGTTACCGAAAAGCAGGAGTAGGAACGGAGTAGGTTTTTAATCACTAAGAGTCTGACACTCTCTCTTTAGCCTCGCCCTAGGCGTGGGAAGACATTGGATGATATTACCCCCTCAAAAAAAAAAAGTTTTCAACTGTTTACTATTTCCAAAAAAGTTTCAACATTTTCATTACTATCCTCATTTATACGTAGGTATTAAGATACACTTCTCTAGATACGAAAAAAAAGTGGCATATTGTCTATACCTTTTCAAAATCACACAAAGATTGTCTCATCAATCGCTTGAATCACATATCGGAAGACACCAGATGTTCACATATAGCAACTACGACCAGACAACAATACCAACCTTCCACGCAAATAATTTGCCATACTATATACATTCAAAGCATTCACATCTCTAAACACCCCGTTCAACATAGTAATTAATGTAAAAATCGCGTGTTGCATATCATAACATCGATGTTGTGTTTATGACAGATTCTGATGTTTAATTGCTGGGTAGATATAACGGTGTATAATTAGTGGTAAGCTTTGACTAGATCTGAGATGGCGAACATTTACTTAACAACGTAAAATGTTTAATGTGGTAGTTACTACATGTGCCATCAAAATTGCTCTTTTTACCCGACTGCGCCAGAAGGAGGGTTATGTTTTTCGAGTGCATGTATGTATGTATGTATGTATAATTGTTTGGCACGCTCTGCAGCCTAAACGGCTTGATGGATTTTGACTTGAGAGGTGTCTTTAGATTCGTATTTACTGTGAGAGTGACACTGGATATATCAAAATTAAAAAAAACAAAATGGCGGATTTTTGGCGCCAAATTCGAATATTTCTCACTCTCTAGCCTAAACGGCTTGACGGATTTTGACTTGAAAGGTGTCGTTAGATTCGTATTTACTGTGAGAGTGACACTGGATATATAAAAATAATAAAAAAACAAAATGGCGGATTTTTGGCGCCAAATTCGAATATTACTCACTCGAACGACTCGATGGATTTCCGCTTTGTAGGGGTCGTTTGATTCGTATTTACTGTCAGAGTGACACTAGATATATCAAAACGAAAAAATAATAAAACTAAAAATAAATAAATAAAAAAAGTAATTGACTAAAATGTAAAAAATCCCGACTGCGTTTCTTTATAATATTAAAATGAAAAAACCTAAAACAAGAAAGTAATCGTAAAATTTAAGCAGTCGGGACCCATTCTAGAAAGCAAGCCGTATGTGCCCTCACAAAGTCTTTATATTTAGAATGGGTCCCGAAAATTTTACGATTACTTTCTTGTTTTAGGATAGTTTTTCATTTTAATATTATAAAGAAACGCAGTCGGGTTTTTTATGTTTTTTAAATTACTTTTTTTATTGTGCCTTTAGGCTCTCCTCATTTGTCATTCTGTCTCTTACGTTAAATTTCACTGAGTGAAATGGAAACTATCGTTTTCTTTTCTTCTCCTCTAATTATTTCATCTGATTTATTTCGTTGCGGGGTCTAAGACAGTTATTCCTGGTACGCGCCGGACTTCAGTGTTCCAGTGTTTTCATGGTTGTATCAACTGTAGATCTTGGCTTACAGGAGTTGCAACAGTTAGCTCCACTGAAAGATAGAATGACGAACAATTCAATTTACGTTTCAAAAGTGCCTAAATTAGGATTAACAGAAATAAATGCTTTGACTTTGACTTAGGGAGATTGTGGCGGACTTGTTCAATAAAAAAAATAAACATATTTTCTCCATAATCCCAATTAAAAACGGATTAACTTTGATTTTCCAAAGCTTCAGTAATTGCTTCCTATGATTCCCTTCCTGTATTTTAATCTCAGCTTATCTCCAATTAGCAATATTTTTCCGACTTTAAGAGGATCTAGCGTCGAGCCTCTTGGAAAAATAATTGACTGGTATGCTAGATAGGCAATCATTTTGATCCTTATTTTTACGTTAATTAAGTCTTTGACTGCCAATAGAAAACTGTTGAAGACAAATCCTCCGCTAACGTCGGTCACCGGTGACCACCACGGCGGTCAATGTGTTAAGTATGTATTTTTTGTAATATCACGTAGAAATCCAGCCTATTCAGTTACGATATGATTTTTGTGTCTTAAAATAGAACATCGGCCTTGTGGGCCTATCTTTGTGGCCTGATAGTTCTTTGAGTCGTATCGCGTTGAAGGCTGAAGAGTAATATTCTACTATTTTCCTTAGACCACGCAGGTGAAACCACGCGGAAAGCTAGTTTCCAATATGCATATTCAAGCTGGCATTTGACTTGACTTGCGACCTTGACCGCATAATAATTTCCTTCTAAATAAGTATTTTCTTTCTCTCCGTGTTTAGGAATACATTCAGAAACCCTACTTTTTATGTTTTGTTTGATGTATTTACGTTATAATAACTACAAAGGCTTGTATTCATAGAAATATAATAATATTACACCCCGTCAAACAAAAGGTTAAATTCCCGCCAAAAATATCTAAACAATCAATCTCAAACGTCTGACAAAATGATTTTTTTTTTTTCGTATTGAAATTCAGCCAAAGGTTCTGCCATTCTGCCATATTGAAACCTATTTTTATTTTGACAGCTTCTTAAATGTCAATGTCAAAATAGTATTTTTATTTTATTTTTGATAACAAAATGGCGCATGGCTTTCAGTTTGACTAGACGATTGGCGCAGTGGCTGGTTTTTAAACCACTGGCGGCTGTGCAACGTACGGAACAATTCTTTGTGGGATACACAAATTGTTGGTCCAGATCTGGTTGTTATTACCAGGCGCTGTGGACAACGTAACAGTTTACTGGGGCTCTGGCTCAAAGTAGACGGAACGATGTGGTTTTTAGTCAGTAAATCTAAAACTCCCTCATTCAAGGCGGGAAAAGTCATTGGAGGATATTTCGCCTCAAAAATGTGTATGTGAATTTGTATTTGTATGTAAGTATAAGAGAAAATCCTAGAGTGGGCAACGTTTATATAAAAATAAAAAAGTTATTTTCCTTACACGTTCTCATTAAGACTTGGGAGTAGCACTGGCAGTCAGTTGGCGGCTGGGAGAACAAAACGCATCATTACGGGAGTGCGTACCGGATAATGACAGCAGCATTGTGTAGGATGACAATGCACGTCTACTGCAAGGGAATAGTCTTCCACAAAAAGGTAGAAGAACACAAAAGGATAGACAGAAGAGCATTTTTTCACCAAGTATAAGTGATGTGATATCTAGACCGACATATACAATTACCTATAATATATTCAATGTTTAGTTTAGATATAGATTAGATAAGCTATTCCGGCGGGATTTCACCCACACTGCTTGGCTCATACGGGTCGTAGCGTGATGTTTTATATAACCTACGAATATCTTTCCAACACAAAATATATTTTGGTTCCAGATATTAGCGCCTTCGAACTAATAAATAAACTCACCAGATTTATAAATAAGTATAGATTATCATGAAAATGATAATCCAATGACAATTCTAAGAGCCAAATTAAAATTGAACAATATAAATCATTATACAAACATGACCCAACCTTTTAGGGAATGAAACTCATAATATAACAAACATAAAATACAAAAAACCGCCATTATTTAAATTTAAATAAAGTTAAACGCGAATTTCAAATACGAACCACATTTTCCATTTTAAATTCAACACCGGTCCCAATGTATGAGTAAATTGTGGCCACATTAGTGGCTACACGGTGCCTTTCATACACCTCGGTATATGACTACCTTATATACACAATATATCAAGCTACGCATCACCAGTGTAAACTGACCGTCCAATGTGTGAAGACGTCGTACTAAGATAGACTACGATAAACTGGTTTTGTATATTTTGATATGCTGCTAGTCTGGTTATGCGTATAACCAGTATAAACTGACCGTAGGCTGTGTGGAAAGGACATACAAAGCTAGACCATGGTAAACTGGTTTAGTGTATTTTGATGTGCTGTCGTCTATTCTATGTAATATTGAGTTTAAGCAAATTCTAAAGCGCAGTTAATGAGGCTTTTAGGTTCTAGTGTAACATGATTTTTGGGTCTTTAGGTAACTTGAGTGTGACTAATTTGGGTCTGGGTAAGTTTCGCGGTTGATCAAATTCTGGGTATGATTAAAGTACATATTTAGGTATTGTAAAGTTGATTTTGATAACGTCTTAAGATGTTATAATATGTTTTCTTTTATCTCATGTTTTAAATGAATATGAGATAACTATTTTAGAACATCAAGACACACAGTCTTGTACTTCTTGAGGGTGGGAAATAATCATTTCCTGCCTTGGGTGAGACGAGAAGGAGTGTAATGCTTACTGAGTAAAAACCACCCGCTCCTACTGCTGCTTTTCAAGCCGGAGGCTCGATAACCCGCCAGGCAGTCTGCAGCTCCAACTAAGAATCTCATCGAGACAAACATTCGATAAGTTTTTAATCTAATTTTGCAGAAACAAAAATAATAAAATCTAAAATTGAACTCTATGTTTGTCAATCGAATATTCGGTAATATACGCACCTACGCATTTACGGCTCAAAATTCTGATAGCACTATCACACTACATAAATTCATTCGAAAATAATCACCCAATCCCATCACAATCCCGATCACGTGTCCAAAACTATCCCAAATGCAACAAAACCTTTTCGTATTCCCAATTCCGTTTCCCTATTCATTCCAACTCCAATAATAAGGAATAAAAGATCAATTTATATGATTGGATCGGATCTTAGGATCTTGGATCTTACTTCAAATATCGTATACGGAAAGTGATCAATAACTTTGAAGAGATCTCTGTAAGTACAGTCGTGATTTGAGAATATTTCCTGTTTGTTTGTTATTGGACGGTATAAAATGTATTGTTTGAAGAGTTGTTGGGTTGGAATGAGTTATTTTTTTTTATATAGGAGTTATTTGAATGATTATTTTGATTGATATTGTGGGGTAAAATCAGTAGTTGTGGCAATCAGTTCTGCCTCGTATCGTATCGTCACGCCTTTTATCCTTAAAGTGGTAGTAAGAGGTGCACATAAGGGCGCGTAATGCCGCTTTACACCTACTTATCTCAATTTGTGTTATAAGTCCCATGTAATTGGGTGCGCCTATTGCCATATACTGGGCACAATTCTAGACCCCGTGCTACTACTAGAAATTTTCGAAAAACAAAATAAGCAACTAATCCTTAGTAAGGAAACGAACCCGAGTCCCCTTGCCCGACATTCGCACTTGCTACCACTCAACCAACGAAGTCCAGAATTTAACAAACATACACATATTTGAATATTTCACACAGAAAGCCAGGCCAGACTACATCGCACATCGATCGAGTGAAAATAACTCCGTTCATAGCTGTATTTCAGAGAGAACGGCCTTGCACACGTTATGTAACTGGACGCCTGAAAAGTCCGTGAAATGTTACTAGTGAATACATGTAAAGGTGCATAAATATGCGCAGTTTTATTTTTTGTGGAGAAAAAAATGTTTTGGAAAACTTAAATGTGATTTATTTTGAGACGTTATAAAGAATTAGTGATGAATCTTGATTATTAATTACTATTAATAATTAATATAGACTAGTTTAATGATATATTTGGGCCAAATTAAAAGTACCCTTAACGGACGAGATGCACGACGGTAAGTAATCGCCACCGCCCATGGACACCCAAAACACCAGAGGCGTAACAAGTGCGATGCCAGCGTTTTGGGAGTTAGGATTTTAATGTTTGGGAATAGGGAATAAGGAAGATAGGGAAGGAGGGTAATTGGGTAAACAACAAATAATAACGCAAGCGTTGTTTCACGTCGGTTTTCTGTGAAGTCGTGGTACCACTCCGGTCGAGCCGGCCCATGCGTTCCGAATCATGGCTCTCCCACACTTAAAATGCCTGCAGAAATTAAATTAAACATATTTATAAACGGACAGATGACACATACATATCTCAGATAAATAGTCTAACATCCAATTTCCTCAGTAAGTACTATCGCTTCCTTGTCTTCCTTCATAAATACTTAATATTCATAATTAGTATTAATTTTCCCTTTGAAAGTAGTTATCAATGTAACAAATATCATGTTATTAAAATATACTTATAACTGCAGTTACCAATAAGAGTGGAATAATTTGTCACTCAAGTATTGCACTTACTTTGAAACATTTTTCATTATATTCCTGTCAGAAATGCTCGCCAGTCGACATAAAACAAATGAAAAGTTAATAAGAACCGGGCCATATTTTTGATTGATTAACAATACATAGTACTAAGGCTGCTTTTCCATCAGCTATGCTCCTTTGTTATGGATGCGTTATACATTGGTACTCATGTTCAAATGTGAAATACTAACGCAGCTTTTTCACATTTTCACCTCATTAACACGGTTAGGCGACAATCCAATTATTATCTTTGATGAAAAACGAATTCCCATAAGAAACCGCAGGTTCGAACATTTTGATTTTTTTATTCATGTTCTTTATTTTGTCATTGTTTAGTTATTTAAGTCCAACGTAACTCATAAAAATGGCTCTCAATATCATCATAAAATGGCGCTAAAATGTATAATACGGTTAATCGTTATAAATACAATATTCAAACACATTCAATTAGATTATAATCGACGGCAAAATCGTTAACTATTATCGATAATGGATTGAGTTAAAGCGGCCGCGTGGGAGCCCCTTTACCGACCTGGAGCCCCTCTACCGACCGGTAGCCGATTGAAACTATCGCTTTTGATAGCTTTGACGGGGACGTAATTAGCTTATAGACTAGCTGTAGCTTGTAGCTTCTCGTTGCAGCTTTGTCAATATTGTGAGTGAATATGAAAGGGGTGTATCGATTGTTAAGCTTGTTTTTAAGCTGTCTGTGTGGAGACAAAGCTTTTGCTGTCGCTTTCCTCATTATTATGAGCTTTTGTTTGTAAGTCTAGGCTAGTATATACAGATATAGCTGTTTGTTATGGTATAAACCGGTAAACGAGCAGACGGATCACCTGATGGTAAGCAATCGCCGCCGCCCATGGGCACCAGAGGCGTTACAAGTGCGTTGCTGGGCTTTTGGGGGTTAGGAATTCAGGTCTTAATACAGGTTAAGTTAAATAAAACCGTTTCAGTTTCAGTAACAGTCTAACAAGTACCTACTTACATTAATACTACTTTACCAAGTGCTTGCAAAGCTCAAAACTATAGTTAGTATTTAAGTTACCCGGTTTAAGTCAATTGAAAATGTTGCATTTAACCGGAACAGTTATATTACCGGACAAAGTTACTCGGGCGAGGAAATTACACTGCTATGCACTGTTCTCAACAGAATTTCATTGTAAACTTTTAGTGAAATAATTAATGGAGTATTGTTTTAACAGTGGTGAGTTTTAAGTGTTTATTTTTTATGGTATAAGCTGGTAAACAAGCAGACGGATCGGTAAGCAAGCGCTGTCGTCCATGGACACCTTAAACATCAGAGGCGTTACTAGTGCGTTGCCGGCCTTTTGGGGGTTAGTAATTTAAGGGTTTAATATTATTATAACTTTCGTGAGACATACTACATTAATTATTATGTTATTGGCTTACTCACATAACTGTTTAACAAGGAACTCGAGTAGTTTCAGTCGCGCTGTTACTGGTAGCAACACTGGTAGTAGCAGCACGATAATCGCTGCGTCGTGTGTCGCGGAATGCTGCTCATGAGTATGAGCCTCTAGCATGACTTGAAACTAGTCGAGTTCCTCGTCAAACAGTTACGTGAGTAAGCCGATAGCATAATAATTAATTTAAGAGTTGATTGGGAATATTGGGAAGGGGGATAGTTGGGCTACCATAAAACTTCGAGTTCGACAGCCGTTCTTACAACAACTCATCCTAAAACAGTCAATTAACTCTACAAACTTGAACTTTAACTGGTAACGAATAAATTTCACCTTAACCTTGATACAAAAGTAAGGTCGAAGTAACTTAATACTTCATTACGAACATTAAGTTACCATTAAGTTAAGATGTTAGAAGAAAGGTAGTTAAGTTAAATTTAATGTATGTTTACTGACATTACTTAGGTAATAACATAACGTGACGCGTTTTCAGGCTTTCGGGCGTATTTTCAGAGTGAAAATTAAGACATATGGAGGTTACTCGTCTGGTGTGTGTGTTATATGTTTGATGCTGTAAAGTAAATAAATATGTCTGGCTTTTGCTACAGTAATTAGTTGTTTATGAGGCATATTACGTAGGTATATTATTTTTATTTCTCATATTTAATACTTGTTTTCCACATTTAAAAAAAAATATTAAAAAGCAGTAGCCCACTAGTATCGGGAGATTTTCAAGCTTTCCAGACAGGGATCAAGAGTGAGGAATTTCTGGACACTACATGTCCTTCTGCTAGCATGTCCTTCTGCATCATGCCCTTGGCCTAACCAACTAACGTTAGCCTACTCAGGCATTGGTCGAGGCTTTTGGCTATGGCAGGTACGACTATCGGCACAATAATTGCTGAATCTACATCCCACATTACCGGCTTTATAGTTATCCCAATATAGTGTGATATCTCCATTTTAAAATATAATTAATTAAGAACACCTTTCTCTATTTTAAGATAAACCTAAACCTTATAAACTGCGTTCTCTAACAAACGTTACAAATAACTAAACTAAACATTATTAAAACAAATTGAACAATTTCAACGCAGCTATATTGAGCGTTGAAGAAAAAAAAAACTAATTACCAAATAGAATTTTTCTGTCACAACAGATTTAAAACCTTATCCCTTACTTTTACGATACATTTCAGCTTAAAACGAAGCTTTCAGGTCTGTTATTCAGTGCTGAAACAATGTACCTGTTGCAGCTCTGTGTATTTTCTTGGGTACGTGTAGGTAGTTGGCAACACCTGCGCGAAATTGCTGGCATTGCTCCGAGAACATTAATGGGGTTGCCAGCTTTCAGACGGGATTAATAAGAACTTATTTTATTTCGTATGCTTTTGAATTATTTGGAATATTAAATTAATTTATTTGGTTGTTTTGTTATTGAGCTGAAGTCGACTATGCACTATATTAAACTTTTTTGTGAAGTAACCAACATTTGCGGCGCGACATTTTGTAAAAAATGTTGTTCTACATATTGAAAGATTGTGCAAAACTTTGTTCAGCAAAGTCATGATTATTTCATGATTTACATTATCTTTTTTTCATTTCATCATTATCTTCATTAAATATATGATGAAACTTGCAGCATGTCGCTAGAAAAACTAGTGTTCATATAAATCTCCACACGAGACCATAGAATAGGGGTGCTTTTCCAACAGATATGTGCTATGCTACGTTGCAGTGGATGCGTTTGGCTTCCACCGATCATATTTATTAGTACACTTGGCATGGCATATGTGGAAACGGACTATGGATGCGTGCCATGAATGGCATCCCTACTATCGATACATCGCATACTCGAGCTGCGCATCTTCCTCGCACATCTACATAGTTTAGTATCAGTACAAACGGTCACATAGTTTCATAGCTTAGCTAATCACATCTCTGGTGGAAAAGCACTGTTAAGCATCAAAATCCTACAGAAACTAAACACAACACTTATAAACATAGCCAACAAATTATTCACTAACAAAATCTCAAGAACCAACACAAAGACAACCACCCTACTCATACAGCAGACTGTTCAAACAAAACTAGAATTGAAATAATTAAGAATTTCCACCTTTTCATCCCGCCCCCCCCCAAAGTTCATTCACCTTAAGACAAAGGGTGTCTAACACAAAGTACAAGTAACTGACAAAATAATTAACCAAACCAAAGTAATTTGTTTAATATATACCATACATATGTACTTATATATGTATGTGTGTACATAATGTTGGTTATAAAGCGGTTTGTTTCAATTAAAATTGAACTCAAAGTTTTGATTGTAAAGGTTGAAGTTCGTTTGTTGTTTTTGTTAGAGGGAGGTAGACAGATATATATATGTGTTTGTAATTAAGTCGTGTTATTAATAGTTACAATTAATGTGTTGTTATGTGAATGTTTTTTTCTAAGGTCTCATATAATCTCGTAATAAAACTCCGTATGCAGGTAAGTATCACTTTATTTGTTACAAGTCTCCTACCCTACACTATAACAATTACCAGTACAACAGACTCTTAACTCTCACACAATAGATAATTATAATTACACACACAAAATCCACCAGAAGGACGTAAGTATAACGACTACCTGTTCGGACAACCGAACCGTAGCAACCCTTAACACCGACTGCCTCGTCGATCGACCGAGCCGATTAATTCCAAAATCCCACCACCAGGTGGTGGGGCAGTGTTGCCAGTTTTTAAATATTCGAATAATAATGTGATTAGTTGATTTTAGAAATAAATATTATTGAACCTAACACTCGTCCATCCTGACCTTGTGTATGTCCTCATACACATAAGTCAGAGCGAACCTAACACTCGGCCAATCGACAAGTTTTACAGAACAAGTACAAAAATTGGAAAACGAAATTACCTTCAAAAATGATAATGAATATAATTTTGTAATCAACTCTCTACGAACAATGTTCAATGGTCCGAAAGTATACAATATAACAGGTTTTATATTTTGTATATAATTAAAATATATTTAATAAATTAGACTTAAGGGCAAGTAGTGAACACAATCTTATTAATAAAATAATGTCATCTGAAAGAAACTGATTACAAACTTATGGCACAAATAGAAACACATTACAGTAAACTGGCAAACCAATCACATGGTTGCTAAACTGTCTACCAATCACATGGCAGATAAACTGGCAAACCAATCACATGGTTGCTAAACTATAATGCCAATCACATGGCAGATAAACTGGCAAACCAATCACATGGTTGCTAAACTATAATGCCAATCACATGGCAACTAAACTGGCAAACCAATCACATGGTTGCTAAACTATAATGCCAATCACATGGCAACTAAACTGGCAAACCAATCACATGGTTGCTAAACTATAATGCCAATCACATGGCAAATAACCTGGCAAACCAATCACATGGTTGCTAAACTATAATGCCAATCACATGGCAACTAAACTGGCAAACCAATCACATGGTTGCTAAACTATAATGCCAATCACATGGCAAATAACCTGGCAAACCAATCACATGGTTGCTAAACTATAATGCCAATCACATGGCAGATAAACTGGAAAAACAATCACATAATTATTAAATTAGTTCCATAGTAAATACTGCATTTTAATCTACTGAACAAAATCTTTGATTAATATATTTAGTTTGTATTACTCATCATGTTCTTCTATTTCTGAGTCGTTATCAGAATCATTTAAATCCAAAGCAGCCACGTGCACCCAGGGTTGCATTCGGTCTGCTGCGACCGTCGTCTTACGTTTATGTTTGCTGCTACTCAGTCCTGGTATTGCTACAATTCTATATCTATCATTACCGAGTACCGATATGACACGATATGGTCCTGTATATTGGGGAAGAAGCTTTTTACTTTTACCGTCATTTTTAAAGTTCGTATTACTAATTTTGACCAACTCCCCTTCCGAATAGACACGGGCAGGACGTCTAGATTTATCGTACCGTTCTTTTTGCTTAACTTGCTCTTCATCAATTTTGTCTTTAACATCCTCCCTAATTTTTACTAAGCTATCCTCTCCTTTCTCTTGCCTAACTACATTTAATCTTGGATCTACTTCGCTATTCATACAATTACCAAACATGATTTCAGAAGCTCTTTTACCAGTGGTCTTGTTCACTGTGTTATTGATCCCCCACTGTATCTTTCCTAATTTGTCATCCCAATCCTTCTCATTATGATTTAGATTTTGAGCAGTAAGTGAAGCAAGTATTGTGCGATTATATCGCTCTACCTGTCCGTTTGAACGTGGGCTGGCAACGGCATTTAATACATGTTTTGTTCCTATATCCAAACAAAATCTCCTAAATGCGTGGGAAGTAAAGCACGTACCGCGATCGCTTATGATTCTATCGGGAACTCTAAAGGTACAGAAGATTTCATCTAAAACTCTTATGGCAACTAAAGATTTTGTGTTCCTTACTGGTTTAATAAACGTAAATTTCGTAAACGCGTCGACCAACACCAAAATATAGCAATTGCCTCTTTTGGAACGCACAAAAGGCCCAAGATGGTCAATGTGTACGGTGTGAAAAGGCACCTCGACCTTAGAGATAGTGTGCAAATAGCCCTCATTAGAGGAGGTCTTCTTAGAATAGGCACACTCAATGCAGGCTTCAACATACTTTTTAACAAATTTCGACATTTTGGGAAACCAGTACGCGCTTTTTATACGTTCGAGGGTCTTCTCCACACCAAAATGACCAATATCGTCGTGATTTAACCGACACAACTGCCATCTTGCACCCTTTGGCACCACCCAACGTAACTTTTCCTTATCACCATCAATGACCCGATACAACTTATTGTCCTTTATAATATAATTATCTCTAATTTGCTTGAGTCCTTCTACATCCAAATCTGAAGTTAGAATATCTCTAATACGATTTAATTCACTATCACCTAACTGCAACGTGTGAAGCCAATCATCGCCGCTGATGGCTAGAACTTTTGGACATTGATCAGTAACGTCGATATCTGTGTTGAAATTATCCCCGTCATCTAAGATCGGATTACGTGACAAGGCGTCAACATGACCCATCTTGTTCCCTGGTCGATATTCTATCGTGCACTGAAATTCCTGCAGTAATAGGTACCAACGCGCAATCCGTGGTATTATGTCGCGCTTAGTAAACGTGGAACGCAAGGCGCTACAGTCTGTTATTATTTTAAAATTCTGCCCTAACAGGTAGACCCTAAACTTCCTTAGTGAACATACTACAGCTAAAGTCTCTAGCTCATATGCATGGAAATTTCTTTCTTCTGGAGATGTTTGTCGACTATAAAATGCCACCGGTCTAAAACTATCACTACTTCCCTTTACGCGTTGTAACAAAATCCCACCTACGCCGTATTTGCTGGCATCCGTGTGAAGTTCAGTTTCCCCATTGGGGTCATAAATTGCTAAAACCGGACGATCAATTAATTTCTCCTTAAGGGTTTTGAATGAGTTTTCCTGTTCATCAGTCCATGTCCAGACAGCGTCCCTTTTTAATAGCTTATTCAAGGGATGTGCTAATTGTGCAAAGTTCATTACAAATTTTCTAAAATAACCTACCAAACCGAGAAACTGACGTACTGTATGGACATTACTGGGTCGAGGAAAATCAATAACGCTTTGAACCTTCTTATCACCTGGCCTAACGCCTAATGCGCTTATTTCATAACCTAAATAATCGATTTTATCCTTCAAAAAATCGCATTTGGCGAGATTGAGAGTCAAATTAGCTCTTTGTAGTAACTGTAAAACATTCTCCAGCCTTTCCAAACATTGTTGTACACAGTTGCCATATATTAACACGTCATCGATATAAGCCGTGGCCTGACTATACCTAGCTGATCCTAACACTTTGTTCATCATACGTTGAAACACGGCAGGAGCATTCGCCAACCCAAACGGCATACGGTTGAACTCGTATTGTCCGTCTGGGGTGACGAACGACGTCAACGGTTTTGACTTTTCTGATATCGGCACTTGATAGTAGCCAGAAAATAGGTCTAATGTTATAAAACATGCCTGTCCGGACAGTCTAGCAATTTCGTCTTCTATGACTGGCATTGGGTAATGTTCTTTAACAGTTACTGAGTTTAACATTCTATAATCAATACACATTCTCATTCGACCATCCTTTTTACGCACTAGGATTACGGGGCTAGCGTACTCGGAATTGGATTCTCTTATAATACCGGCTTCCATCATTTCGCCTACCATATCTCGCACCTGATCGCGCTCTTTGTGCGAAAGCCTGTATGGTCTATATACTATTGGACGTTTGTTGTTTAATTCTATATCCATTTGAGTGACATTAGTACTCCCGAGTTCCTTTAAATTTGTCGCGAAACAATCTCTATACTTGTTAAGCAATTTCAATAACTTAGCTTTGTCCGCGTCGTTTACGTCATCTCCAATGCGTACTTTACTTATTTCTATGGGGTCGGTAACTGGATCATTAAGTTCATTCATTATGCGATTAACTGCCTGAACGCTACTAGCACGACTTATGATTGTACCTCTATACAAACTACAGTATCCCGATATGGGCATAATATAGATATTAATAAAACCGCTTTTAGATGTATAGACACCACCGAATACAAAGTACTGAAACATCGGTCTTCCTATAACTTTATTCTCTATTATAACGGGCCCGTCCAACTTTGGTTCAGTATAAGCTTTGACCACAGCAGGACCATAAATCTCCAAATCCGCGATGGATATAATTTTCACAAAACGATCATTATCTATTTCAGTTCTATTAAAGGGCAATTCACTATTAATGTCAATAAATTGTAAAGTTTCTGCAGTCTTAAGTACGAAAACGTGCGACTGTTCGGTATAAGTTTGGCCAACTAATAATGGTACGTCCAAAAATTTGTCCTCCATTACTTGGCAATTAGTATGCGCACTAACCCCATCAATAATTAGTTCAACATTTACTGTTCCTAAGGAATAAACTATATTGTTACCGAATCCCCTTATTGGATTAGGTACGCCGCCACATTCAAGCATCAAATTTTCGGACGTTGACCTAGCTAAAAGACAGACGTCACTACCGAAATCTATGAAAGCTTTTGTTGGAATGCCGTTCACTAAAACATCCTTGTAAAATTTTGAATTTGAATTAGCCAAAGAGATGCACATTGTGTTTTGGGTATTCGCAACCTTATTATTTTTGTCTTCAGCCTTTGCTGGACATTTTTCGACCTTGTGCCCTACTCTATGACATTGATTGCAGCGAACTAAAGGCTTAGGACATTTCCGAAACACGTGACCTCGTTCCTTGCAATTGAAACAGAAAGGATCAGTAATATCACCCGAATTATTATTTTTGTTATTGTATTTTACACCCGAATTATTGCCGACAGGCGTGGACCCGAACCTATTTTTAGCAAGTACATTGAATCGATCAAGAGGATTCGAAGAATCCTTGTTACTCATCAAGAATTGTAGCAATTGCTCAGGATGAGAGCATCTTAATGCAAGAGCACTCGATTTCATTGTTCTGTCACTCAGACCATGAATGATACAGTCGACCGCCCGCTTGCCAACTATATCACAAAGATTTAATAAAGCCAACTTTTCATAATAGTAGACTTCTATCGGTTCATTATATTTACTTTTGCGTTTGAGCATATCCTCCAAGGACTGGCCATAATTTTGTTCAAATGGAAAAGCATGAGCTAATTTTTCTTGCCATTCGGTCCATGTAAACAAAATCGTATCAAGGCTTTCGTACCATGTTTTGGCCAGTCCCTGAAGCTTCTGCATCGCAAAATGGATGGTAGTCTTATCATCCCAACCGTAAACGGACGCACACTCGTTTACTTTCTTTAGCCATATATCCACACGTTGATTTTTCGACGATGGGTCAAAATCAGGCAATATGTTTTTATGGTTTTTAACGACGTTAGAATGATTGAGTGCGTCAGCCGTTGACGGTTGGTTCTTGATACATTTTAAAATATCAATAATATCTTTTGACGAATAAGATACACTATGATCTCTGACCTTTGTCACGTCCCGCGTTGCTGAAGAATCGTGCTGTCTGCTTCGTTTGCGGGATGGGCTGCGGCTATGTTGCGGCCCACATTTGCAATGCGGACTGTGGTTGTGCTGAGAGCTATAGCTGCGACGCAGGCCATGGCTGCAGTGCTGGCTACGGCTGCGTCGCGGGTTTCGACTGCGTCTCGAACTGCTGCTGCACTGCGGTCCATGACTGCGCGGTGGACCGTGGCTGCATCGCTGGCTTCGGCTGTGCCGCTGGCCACAGCTACGCCGCTGGCTGCGGCTGCGCCGCTGGCTGTGGCTGCGCCGCTGGCTGCGGCTGCGCCGCTGGCTGCGGCTGCGCCGCTGGCTGTGGTTGCGCCGCTTGCTGCGGCTGCGCTGCTGGCTGCGGCTACGGCTACGCTGCTGGCTACGTCTACGCTGTTGGCTACGGCTACGCCGCTGGCTACGACTAGGCCGCTGGCTATAGTTGGGACAGCCGCCTGACCCACCCTCATAGCGCTGATGTCCAGGCGAGGGCGTCCTCAAACTCCGTTGCCTTGGAACGTCCCGGTTCATGTCCATATCAGCAACTCGAACAGAAAAGCAACAATGTAAATGTCTAATAATGTAATCTTGTAGCTTAGCTGTTATGGTATATAAATAAAAATTAAAATAAATTAAGAACAAATATCACACAAAGCACAATAAAAGCATAAGATTAGCATCAGTGTTATTTAATTATTAACAAAATGAGCTACAAAGATCGCAAACAAAAATAAAAATACCGTCTAATTCTAATGCAAAATCTTCGAATTATTTAGGTATTTTCATAGCGATTTAAAACATTATCTACCGTTATTGTTTAGAATAAAAGTATGTGAGCATGTACTTACCACTTCTGATATGTAATAAAACTCCGTATGCAGGTAAGTATCACTTTATTTGTTACAAGTCTCCTACCCTACACTATAACAATTACCAGTACAACAGACTCTTAACTCTCACACAATAGATAATTATAATTACACACACAAAATCCACCAGAAGGACGTAAATATAACGACTACCTGTTCGGACAACCGAACCGTAGCAACTCTTAACACAGACTGCCTCGTCGATCGACCGAGCCGATTAATTCCCAGATCCCACCACCAGGTGGTGGGGCAGTGTTCCCAGTTTTAAATATTCGAATAATAATGTGATTAGCTGATTTTAGAAATAAATATTATTGAACCTAACACTACTTTTTTAAACTTTACCACACTAGGATTTTCTCCTATATCGTGGGTGCATTTACAAACATACAAATTTCACATACACATAACCCAGATCCAAAACGACAATGCTTGCTCCATGTAGGAATCGTATTGTATCCGCAACACGAGGCACAGCAGCCAGTTGCCCAGCCACCGCACCAATCGTGCATTCATAACATTAACTAATTCTTTAATTTCCATAACATTTGCTAATTGTAGAATATGTTGCTTAGCGCAAATCTCGAGAAAAGCTATACCGATTTCGGTAATCCTTGTTTGTTGAGTTTGTTATTGCTAATATAAGGTTCTTCTGTAAGAAAACAGTAACAAAGACATAGAAAAGTTTCTAAATCAAGACGAAGTTCGCGAAGTCCAATAATAAAATAAACATTATTTAATATCAAAATCACAACGTCTCAATAACAAAACCCAATATATTATTCAATATATATGTCACAAATTCAATACAATCCGACATAACGTCCCGATCGAGCCGCGAAATAAACAATAAATAAAATGTATGACGCCCCCAATCCCGACATCCACGCTCAAGTGCCACCTCATCCATCAATATTCCAATATGGCTGAAAGGTTTTACTGAAAAAAGATTTTACCTGCTTTATGTCGTGTTACAGGTTAATATTTCAGAAGTTTCATATATTGGACTGATTGAATCAAGAAAGGCAAAATTAAAAGTACCTTTAACCGACGAGCTTGCATGAAAAGACTGATGACTGTTGATGAAGCGAAAGAGATATGTAAGAGTCGTAGCAATTGGCGGTCCATTGTCTCTGCCTACCCCCATAAGAGACAGGCGTTATGTATGTATGTAGGACCAAAGGCCTCTTCTCACACGGAGAAGGTTTGAGTATTAATCACGCTTGCTCAAGGCTGATTGGCGATTTCAAACTTATAACCAGAGGTCGGATTTGGGTAGAGTTATTCATATACTTACACTGATTTCATACAGCGAAAGAATAAAGTGAATATGCCTCAAATCCCGAGATTAATTTAAGAGCAAAATAAAACCCGTGATGTTTTCAATAAAAAGTTATTTACTTAGTAACGATGTTTTCCTTTACCATTTGTCAGTGGTGTTTAAATAATCTTAGAAAGTACATATAGTACTTGGAAAAAGTCACATTAGTACTTGCCGTTGGTAGGTTTCAAACCCGCACTCTCACTACCACTACATAAACAATATTGAAATCTAAAGCATTATTGACATTTCAAATCCCAATCTGATTCAACAGACCTCATTTCCAAATGACTAATAAATTCAATATTTGTCAAGTGAGTGAGGAATAGAAGGGATCGTTACACCCACACCCAGATCATGTGGACACAGCCTAAAGTGGTGGGTGTAATAGGGATCAAAATCTAGGGTCTAAATATTAAATCATATGCCTTCGAAGTGACAATATTGAAATAGGTCTGACGCATGAATATAAGGTCTAGATTGGCTTACTAAGCTGGACCTTTAGAATAAGATGATCGTCTTATTTGGTCCCTAAAAAGGGTAGAATGTGATTTATTATGCTATGTAAACATGGACTTATCTGCTGTTTTGGTATGTATGAATTGTATTTTAAGAATAGGAATTTGCTTATTTTCCTACATGGGCCTTGGTTTCTAGCTTTTATTATATTAAGATTATGTTCTTTTATAATAACTATTGTGTGATATACTAAATTAACTAAAAACCACGGTTTAACCACGTACTCACTCAGAGTCTGCTGCTCATGAAGAATCCCTCTGTGACTCGAAACTAGTAGAGCTTTTCTCCATTAAAGTACGTGAGTAAGCCGTGATTTTTAGTTAATCATGTTCTTGACGGAGTCTTGATTTATAAAGGCTTTAGTTTACGTAAAAATCACACCAGGGTCCCATCATGATGAGTAGTCTTCGACAGATCGCTTCCAGTAACCAATGCGTACCTGTAACAAAGATAACAAATATTGAATATTTTTATAATAACTATCGTGAGACATACTAAATTAACTAAAACTAATGGGTTACTCGCATAAATTAATGGATAAGTAATAGATATTGAATAATATAAATCAAATACGTTATTCGTTATTCGTTCGTTAAATACGATATTTTTCCTTCTTTAGATTAAAAAACGAATCTCTGCATTTCCTCCACATCCTGACCGTTCGATTGGTGACCGCTCGACGGTCCTGTTTCACGAAATCGGTTCGATTTCCTTATAATAAGAAACACAAACTATATCTATTTCTGTCAACACCTCCAAATATTATGTTAGGAGAACCTTTCCTCAAAATGATCCCAAGGAAATAATCCTCACTCAAAACTGGACTGACCCAATAACCCAATAACTGAAAATACAAAATTATTACTGAACACAGTTCTAAATACATTTATTTCAGCTGTTATCATTCATTCTCATTAATGGATTATCTGTTATCTAAAACGAGCCCTAAAATAACCAATATCAATCAAACGGGTTTGACGGTTAAAGGAATGGGCCGCTAAAATGTAACTTTATTGAAAATCGGCTTTTATTGAAACGTTTCGGGTCATATTTTACGGGTTCACTCGTAAAAGGATTATAGATGTTATTATTTAATAAAGAATAAAGATGGGACTGTTTTATGTTGATTGATTTTTGTTTTATACGATTTTGAGATAGTTAAAACGTTGTGAAATATTGTTTATGATTGATGATGATTAGTCACCAGATAGCGCAAACGTAGGAAGAGCTTTTTTTGTCCAATCACAGCAGCCATCAAATATTGATCGTCCAATGGTGTGATACTTGCTAATTCCCTATTGGATAAAGTACGACAGGTTGACACTAGCGCTTGACGGTGAGCAAAAATACGGTAGTCCCATTGTGCAGATTAGTTGCGTAGTTTATTTTATGGCAGAACTCCACTTGATGGCCAGTTTGATTTCAAAATCAGTAAGTACCCTTTGTGCTTTACGTTTAAAGTAATCGGCTCGAATAAAAGCAAACTTATACTAAGAATACAGAAATAGTAAGTAATATGAAATTCAACAAACGATTAATAAACCATGTGTAACTTAAGCTCTGCTTAAAGCCATCTAAAGCCGACATATTGCTTGCTAAAGCCAGTAATAACTTCTCATTACCCACGAAAAACAATTGTAAACATAAGAAAACGACTCCATATACAAACATAGTGTGTCAACAAGTAACATTTACTGAATATTTATAAACATCTAGCCCTCGCAACCCTCGATCCACGTTTGAGATAGATTAAAGAAAAACATCACAACTCCCAAATGTGTACTAAGACTTAAACTGAAATAATATTGATAGATCACGAAAATGTTGACTTGTGACTTAGTGACATTGGAGTGGGATACATTGGTCCACCCCTAACCTTATCTTCAGAGCTGGCAAAAGGAAGACACTGGACGTCAGCGCTCCCTGGTAAACGCAACTCCTTTTTAATTTGTAATCTGCAACCCGCCCGCCAAACGAGATATGAAAAATCCTTTAATGTTAAGCAAATCTAACATTCAACAGTTCAGCAACCCAGAAGTGTTAGTCAAGGACTCATGATGATTCTAACTTTTTTTTTAAATGAAAAATGGGTGCGTTATCAAATATACAATTTCACATACATACACATAACACCCAGACCCGAAATCACATTGCGGGAATTGAACCCGCTACACGTTGTACGACACCCGGTTGCCCAGCTACTGCGCAAACCATGCAGTCAGTACTTTGTCATATGTAATCCTCAAGTTAGGATACACGACAAAATTGCCGTACATAGCGGTCCATCTTGAAAGCCATAACGACAGAATTTAGAAGATTTAGATGAACAAACTCACAACACCACACAATCTAAACACAGCCTAAAGGGAGGAAATGAAACGACCTCGTTTCGAGAAAGCTTTAAACATTTAGTTTTTATTGAAAGGAGATGGAAAACTTGTTCGATTGCAAATAAAATGCAATATTCGTTCGGTTGGATGTAGCGTGGCCAAGTTGGCGTGATGCCAGTCGTGGGGAAGTTGGATGAAGATTGCTTTCTCGTCTCGACACTGTTTGGGTCTGATAAAACCTATCGAATGGAAGAAGATAGAAGAATGAGTTGATTTTACAATGAAACGAAATGTAAAACATGTGCAGTATACATCGAGGTAGGAAAAAAAGGAGTCCGCTGAAAACAAAATATGGTTCACGAAATGAAAAAAAAAGAACACTAGACACCTGGTGGGCCTAGTCATAAAAAAATAATAGTCATAGTGGTATCTAGCCAAACAAAAATTATATAAAAGTGGTCTTTGACCAAGAAAAGGTAATACACTAGTCGTAAGAACAATAATATCAGCAGATTAATTTAAGAAATAAAATAATAAAATACAAAAGCCATTTTGCCATAAAATTAATAGATCCCTTTTTTATTGCTGATAGGCTCGCGTTTGACCACTATCTCACCTGATGGGAAGCGATGATGTGGTCGAAGATGAATCACGCTTACCTGGAAGTGACCTATTCACTCTAGCCTTAAAGACCCTTACCTTAAAGACTCCTTATAAATAATATTGCCAGGAAATGTAATGATTAACTAGCCAATAAACCAATACAATCCCACGCAGTTATTGTTCCCATCTTAATTGATTTCGTGCACGTAGGCGCAACATTGACGTCCGGCCCTTTCTGCGCCCGCGCATCTTACGGACATTACATTTCACGCTATCGGTCCTTTGTGAAATTTTAATGAAATTGATAGTTTATTGTTTTAATTGTCTTGTTAATGGTTTTGCTTACACATTCATTTTAATTACCTATTAATAAAGATTTCATTCGTTCGTACGCAAGTCTAACTCACATTTGACCAGTTTTTTATACACAATAACTGTCAAACAACCATACAACTAAACCTGTACTCTTAGTACGAGTTTGCTTTACGTTGAAATAAAACGAAACGAGTTCGGCGCTCTGATTGGCCGGCAGAAATGAACCAACCAATCAGAGCTCCAAACTCGCTCACGTTTCGTTTTCGTTAATCGTAAAACAAACTCATACTAAGCCGTCTGCAAACTGCATGGCTGACTGGCCATGACCATGACACAATAAAAATCATGAAGTACTAAAAATAGAAAAAGGATATTATATTCATACATGTATCCTTACACGATTTTACCTTGGAAAACAACCAATCATTTACAATGACACCAAGTTTTTCTCAGCTATTTATAATGTAGGAACTCTAAGAAATTAACTTCGACAGTTACTTTTAAGATTATTGGAAACCGTCACGTTATATGACCTTCAAGTGGTAACCAGATTAGGATTGCGGTAGTTGTGACGAAAATACTAGTGGGAAAAGTCTTTTTGAAGGAGCTAGGTCGAAGAAGTATTAGAATTATTAGAGAAGTATTTAGAAGTGGAGTCCTCAACTCAACAGGGATGACTTTGTGATGATGGTGTGGATACCAAAGTTGGGGAAGATAATACATGTAAAATTAAGCGTCGGATCGGAGGGATCGCACGCAACGGATTTTAGTTTGTCTTGTATTAAATTGCATACAACAGCGTCCACTGATCCGCACCAGATCGGCAATCCGATTGCTGATACTCACATTGGCAGTCCGATCGCTGTGGATATAGTGGATGCCGATGAAAAATTAATCCGCTTGATGCAATCCATTCGATGCTTACAATACGGATCTGTGGACGCTTAACCTTACACACCATCTGAACACATGATCAACAAGTCGTACATACAAGAGCACAAGAGCTGAAGTAAATAAATAATATCTCACAAACAAAAGACATTCTCGGATATTTCACGATTCCAGTTCATTGGAGCATGACGATCCATTTCGAAGAAATACAACTATTCCAATTCCATATTTGCTCAACAAAGGTCAATTTGGACGTAGCCTAAACGGATCAAGTGTAAAAGTTAAGGTAATCTAAACCTTATGTCTCTAAGTTTTAAAGTTAATGTTTAAATCATGAGATTAGTGAATACTAAGGTCAGACTAGTCTAGCCTAGACTAGACACATGAATAGCAGTCCTTTTAATGTCACGGAGTTTACTGTTTAATGCAAATAAGATAATACAAGGTATCAATGCAAATTGTGGGACTTTTTCTTGGTAAATGTTTTTGTCAGTAATTGTATGGTAATGTAATCTTTTAGGAGACTGTTATTATTGAAACGTTTTAATATGATACTGTGGAGCGGTGGCGCACTTTGTGAGGCTTCGTGTATCGTGAGTTCCAAGTAATAAGAGTTTTATATTAGCCTTTTTAGGTGTAATATATTGTGTATTCAAATTGCAATAGATAAAAATACCTTTAACGAATTAGCCATGCACGAAAAATGTATCAAATCTTTTTTAAGGTGTAAGCCGGTATACTAACTTGCGTATCACCTGATGGTAAGCAATCGCCGCCGCCCACGGACACCCGAAACAGGTGGTCATTACAAGTGTGTAGCCGGTCTTTTGGGGGTTAGGAACTTAAGGCTTAAGGCTGGTTGAGGAATCGAGGATTGGGAAGATTGGAAATAGAGGTGATTGGGCCTAATGTTAGTGCAGCTACATTTTTAAGATTATGTCAGGTATTATATCAATTTTAACAAAGCAAAACTGATCATCTAATAGTACCTATAAAGCACAATATCTTTTACAAATCTTCAGAAAATATTTGGACAATAAAACCACTAAACAACTGACACCTCAAACCAAATGAAACATTACTCAATCGGTTGAGGTAAGTAATATCGAATCCTTACCGCGTGTGACCACAAACGTCAGACCTTTCCGATTTAGCCTCCGTCTGTATTTGGAAATATATACTCCGTGCCATTACCGTACGCGAGGATCGATAAGCTGTAGGCCACAACATCAGCGATTGAGTAAGCAAACAAATAACCAGTAAACAATAAAATTAATGATGTTAATATAGGGATGATGACGGAGTATGAAAATTAAAAATCTGTTTATGTCGTCAGTTAGGTAATGAAAAAATATTTGACACGTATTAATAAATAAATAAATAAACAATACTTAGATAAAACGAATCAAATTTTTGGCGGGGAAGCAATTTTTTTTTAATTTTGTAAAGATTAGAGAAGAGAGAATAAGAGAATTTTGATTTCCACGCTATTTAAGATCAATATCAAATCTCAATTAAATAAACCTTTCATACTAAATACATACCACGGGTTCCCGTAAAACGTATGACATCTTTTTGCATCAGGGTTCAAAAATGATTTCCGAAACTAAAAGAGCGTATTTATTTTTAAAAGACCGGCAACGCACCTGTTTCCCCTCTGGTGTAGCTAGCGGCGCTGAACGTTACGCTACGCTACCATCATGTGACAAGTCTGCTCGCTTGCCCCTTATTCCATTAAATAAAGAGAAATGATGAGTCCGCTCCTAGCTCGCTGAAGCTGTGGCCTGCTTTAAAGGCTGCCTAGGAATAAACAAGCGTTGGCCCCAATCGGGTCCTGTCTCGCCACCATTATATGGAAAATCGTGTGCTCCTTACACTTTGATCGGCTGAGAGGCCCAGTCATGTTGACTGGAGTATACTATAGATGTTTAGGTTATAATAATATGACTTTCTTGTACATGTAGAAAGGATAAAGCAGATTTACGAAAGAAGTATACGAGGCGGATATGAATGGGGCTGTCGGGAAGTTGCCCTAGACGAACGGACATATAGCGAACAGATTGGTGATATATTAAGGAAGGGCCAAATTAAAAGTACAGTTAACACATTGAACGCCTAGGTGGTCACCGGTTTTCTATTGGCAGTCAAAGACTTAACCGACGAGGATGCATAAAAATATACTAATGACAGTTGATGAAACGAAAAAGGTATGTAAGAATCGTAACAATTGGCGTTCCGTTGTCTCTGCCTACCCCCATGGGAGACAGGCGTGAGGTTATGTATGTATGTAATATGAAGTTTAGTGGAGATGTTAAGTTGATAATTTAGTAGTAATATAACATATTTCCCTCCAGAGTCTCATGATATAGTTCTGTTTCATCCATTACAGCACATACAACAATATTTTCGCATTTTATTCCCTTAGTGAACGGGCAAAGGTACACACAGACATAATAAATGTGACATAAATTTTTCGCAAATAACATAATATCTTTATGTTATTAGTCCCAAGGTTCACATCCCGTGTTGGATCCCTGCATACGGTAAAAGCTACGGATGATAAATAGAAGCCTGTTGCATGGTTTCGTAGAGAAAAATAGTTAACCCAATCCCACTACTGATCCAAACTCAGTTAAACTGCTCGAACAAACGAAACTGCAGAATATGTTAACATGCACAATTAAAAAAAATATTAAAAAAAACACCAACTTTGTAAGGTACATATCACTTCTCACCAACAGCCGATAAGTGGCAACTGCGGACCAAAGGCTTTTTCTCACACGGAGAAGGTTCGAGCATTAATCACCACGCTTGCTCAATGCGGGTTATAAGCAGAAATTATAAGCTTAGCTTTCCTCACGATGTTTTCACCGTCTGTCAGTGGTATCTAAATAATCTTTAAATGTACATTTAACTTGGAAAAAGTCACATGTATGAGAAGCAGGCGTCCTAAACCTCGGGGCCATCACAACAATGGTAGGTACACATAATTATGTATAATTATCTCAAAATGATCTTGAGGAAAGGCATTATTAATCCTTTATATAAAAAACCCTTTAATCAAATCAACCAGTTCTACATAAAGAAACGTACACGACATACAGTTAAAAATAATAACACCACTCTTTTGGCGTTTGCGGCTAAAAAGGACTATAATACCTGTCCCTCAAAATCCAGAAGGAATCCGCAAAACTGGAATCCCCTGGAATCCAATTAGTTATGACATGATGACACCTAAACCAGCCGGTATTCGGTTACATGGAACAATAGAGTATTTTATTCCATTTCCTTTAGCTTTACAAAACAATACTAAAGAGATTTGTTATTCTTATCTTTTGTTTTTAATTTTAAAAAGGATATTACGTTTTGGTGGTCTTTTAAGAACTTAATGATAAGTTCTAATTCTTAACTTGTTAAGGTTAGAAAGGTTCGTTTTTTTAAGGGGGGAAAATCATCCAATGACTTCTCCCGCCTTGGGCGAGGCGAGAGTTAGTGTCAGACTCTTACTGACTAAAAACCACCCCGTTCCTACTCCTGCTTTTCGAGCTGGAACTCCGGTAAACCCACTAGCTGCAGCTTTTAGATAGAGGTGGTTTGTAACCTACCATAACATAACGCATATTTTGATTCCTATATTTAAAGGCGTAACATTTTAAGGGTAATTTTTATCAATATTCCTGATAGTTAAACGAGAAAATCTTCTCCACATGGCCAAACCAAAGCAAAAGCGGCAAGCAAGTAAGTAATAAAAGACAAAACACAACACAAACTAATATTACTACACATAAACCTCGCATCACACTAATATACAGCTACACATAAACCTATACAAAACCAGTATAAACTGATCCCTCAAATATACGTAAATAAGGTACAAAGCGAGGCCACGATAAACTGGTTCAGTACAGCTCTAACGTTTTCACACAGAAGAGGCCTAAAGCATTTGAATTTGTGTTCTGGAATGCTTTTAAAGTCGCTCCTCGCTGTGTCTGGCTGAAAGGGCTGCCTGCTGCGCCTGATATGCAGACAAAGGATAGAAAACGTGTGTCTGGTAGTGTCTGTACGCATTAAAACGATGTTATAGTACTGTATTCTGTTTGTGGTTAAGTTGAAATTACAATAGCATTCTGATTGTCGAGACATATTGAGGTCAAAATAGGTTTTCAGTTAGAAAAGGTAGGTTTTGTAAATTAAACTGATTTTTTCCACTCTTATTAAAAAAGGTGAGAAGATTGGGAGGAATGTGTAAGGAATGTTTAACCTCTTGTATTGTTTACAAGACACAATAGAAAATACTCGAAAATACATAATAAATAATAATATAATAATAATGTCTCGCGTAGATCCACGTTTTGGGCACACGACGGGTAAAAAAAGTTTTAGATAGCTTAACATCACCCTAAGCTTAGAACCCCGGAGCTACGGACTGTCTAGCGGGTTACCGAGGCTCCGACTCGAAAAGCAGGAGTAGGAACGGGGTGGTTTTTAGTCAGTAAGAGTCTGACACTCCTTGTCGCCTCGCCCAAGGCGGGAGAAGTCATTGGACGATTATCCCCTTTAAAAAAGCTCTTAGAAACAGCTCAATCCAATCTCTAAATCGTTGAAAAATAGACCCAAAACCCATTAACATAGTAACCCTTTTCGAAATACTTTCAATGGAGAACAACTGTTCGATATTTTTGGGTTTAAACTGACACTGATTTGGGTCTGAAAACAGATCGTGTCCGTCAGTTAATTAAATGGATTACAGATATCTAAGATCGAAGCTGGGCCAATTTCCCAATTAATCACCAGATTGGAATCCTCAATTGGAAGGTCTGACGAATGTGTGGATAGCTGGTGTAGTCTATTAGATAGATCTGAGAGATTAGCTAGGTTACAGTAGTGTTAGGTTTAAATGTAGTCTTAAAGTTATTGATTTTATTTAGGAAGGAAGGGGTTTTTAAAACTAGTTCCACTTCTAGTGGTCTAGGGATGATGGTGTCTTTATCTATATATTAATACGTGATGCAAAAACTTTGGACCGCTTTTTATGAAAATTGCGCGGACGTAGGAGCATAAAATTTGGTACACTTATAGTTTATGTGTAGGAGAAGTGCAGGACGATAATATTTTTCAAAATTAATGCTTATAAAGTACATTAAATTAATAAATAAAACATTACACACACATGCATAGTATCTGATCGTATTTGACAAAACGTCAAAATCGATAGACATTGCGATGATATTGACGTCTCATATGAATAGAGTTTTATAAAAGAGTTTGTTTGAGTTTGAGTTAAATAAAAATTATCCTTGAACGTATGTTAAGTGGTATTGTAAATTAAATCGTATATGGTTGAATTTCAACCACTAGGCGACCACTAGTTCTTTTAATTATACATCACCAAACTAATGTCAAATAGTTAAGCAGTTTATTTAAAAGAGGACCATGCTTAATCGACAAGTAATCTTTCATCATCATGATATCAGCATGATATCATCACATCATATCAGCCATAAGAGAACATAAGCTTCTCTCAATGACTTTCGGATAGGCTAGCTGGATGCGACCTGCCTCCCATAAGGTAAACAGGGACCTGACCAAGGTCGCAGGGAAATATATAAAAAAAAAGTGTTGAAAATAAATAAACCGAAAGGCAATCAAATAGAAGAAAGCTTTCCTGCCAGTTTGTGAACTAACGCTTCATCTGCACTTATGTATGAATTAAAGAACAGAATCTCCACACACCTTTTAGACAATAATACCCAAGAAACGTTTTCCTCAATAAATCCATAATTACAACACTAGCTACATTATATACGGGTCCTTATTTACCTACATTCGCATCTACAGCCTACATAGAGCGCAAGGGTGCTTTTCCACCAGAGATGTGCTATGCTATGTTGCTGTGGATGCGTTTGGCTTCCACTAATCATATTCATTGGTATACATAGCTTAGCACTGGTGAAAACGGACTAGGCTAATCGATGTTTTTTATGGAAAGATGCGCGCTATGGATGGCTTCTCTACAATCGATACATTGCAGGCTCGAGCTACTCATATCCCTCGCACTGCTACATAGTTTAGGATCAGTGGAAACAGTCACAAAATTTCACATCTTCGTAGCATAGCTACATAGCACATTTCTGGTGGCAAGGAAATCCAAGAAACGTTTTCCTCAATAAATCCATCATTACAACACTAGCTACATTATGTACGGGCCCTTATTTACCTACATTCGTATCCACAGCCTACATAGAACGTTAGGGATGTGGTGCGTACAGCCACACTGGCACAACGCACCCGGTGGCTTTTACGGTTAACCCGTCACGCATAGTGGGGTACTGTGGACCGTAGATACAATATGGAAATGGAATGTTTATTTCATATTTTTGTGTTGCTATTATTATATTAGCATTCTTAAGTTGTATTCGTTATTGTGTGAGTTTTGTTTTGGTAATGTAGTCGGTATGTTTTATTTAGGATGGTTTTGCTGTCTTGAAAGAATGTACTTAAGTTAATCGTTAGGTTTGTTTTACTATGATTTTTTCGAATTACAGAAAACTCTGATTAAAGTAGATGTTTAGGTTTAGCTACGCTAAGTACTATATGGGATTAATTAACTGTATTTATCTCTCTTTGCGCCCTAAAAAACTGTTTTTTAACATCTCAATCGCTTTTTTCAGGTGGGAAAATCATCCAATGACTTTTTTGCATTGGACGACGTGAAAGCGAGTGTTAGACTCTATCTGACTCGCTTTTCGACGTGGAGCCCAGGTAAACGGAATCTCAATCACTGGGTACGAGGAACGGAGGATTTATGTCCAACCATTCTCACTTGGTGACCATTGCTAGATCTAGATACAAGGGATTTCACTGACCCTTCTTGCTTGTGGCTTTTTGGATTAATAACAAAAATAAATTAAAATATTCATATCTACAAAAACTCTTGTAAAAATCATTACGAATTCAAATTTCGAAACGCAACTAAGGGCGTGTACTTACAGAACAAATATTTTAATATTTAATATTCACTGAACTGCAGATCTGTTTCGAGCACTATTTAATTTTCTATCTACGAGCAGAATCAAGACGAACCTCTTCAATAGAAAATATAAAGGGCTTTTTTTAATATGTTTATTTTTTCTTCAGTTCTTTAGTAAACGGTTTAGAAATTCAATTCGAATTACATTTGCTTAGAATTGTTTTTTGTATTATAATGCGTTTTGATTAACGCGTTTGTGAATAGTAAATTCTGTTTTTGGTGAGGCTTGAGACTAATGCTTGAGAATAAAAATATTAAGATTATAAGATTTTCTATTTTTATGTTTTTATGAACCGCTTAAAGATTCTTATTTTAACTAAAAATCACGGTTTACTCACGTAAATTAATGGTGAAAAGCTTTACTAGTTTCGACTCACAGAAGGATTCTTTATCATGAGCAGTGTGTGCGGACGCGGTCATTAATTAATTTATTATTGATTTTTAGTTAATTAACCATATCGCCCATAGTTGGGACATATTACTGTATTGTAGACCACACTATATACTATGGATGCATTAAAGTGATTTGATTTGAGTTATTATAAAAAAAATATATGTTTTATTTATAATTAAGTAAGAACTAGTTTAGATGTGGTTGTTGGTCGAGTGATACCGGATTTAAACCCTGTGTCTACGAAAGTATCTGGTCTGCGTATGGTTGGCTCAGGACATTGCTACATGTTAAATATACTTTTAACTCTTGATTTATTGATTTGTTGCCTTGAAAAGACTTCGAACTGCCGATACCGACATAAAAACTTGACAAACTGACCGCAAAACGATTGTGACCTAGTTCATACTTTCATAGTTCCAACAATGTACTTAAAACTTACTCGGAAATCAAACCATTGAATACAGTTCTACGTATTGGTTAAATAATCAATTAATCGACAATTCACTGCGGGAAATGGTTTTTAGAACAAATAATTAAGAAGATTGGTTTGTTAAATGCTTCTAAATTTTTAATACTACATGTGCGGAATGATCAATATTGTAGTTCGTTCATATCCTCATGTCTTTTATCCCGGAAGATGAGAGAGGTGCACATTACGGCACGTAATGCCATTTTACAATGTACACCCACTTTTCACCATTTGCGTTATAAGTCCCATGTAATAGGGGATTGCCATATACTGGGCACAATTCCAGACTCCGTGTTTCTACTGAGAGATTTTTAAAAAGCCCAGCCCGACCTGGCGAAGACCAACAATACTTTGAGATCTAAATCGAACCGGAGACCTCTTGCCCGGCAGTCGCTCTTGTGACCACTCGACCAATACGGCATTCATGTAGTTAAAATCGACAAAAGAGCATTACCGAGACTTTCATATTCATTGCGAAAAGCCTTAGTTCCAAGTTTTGAGCACAATGCCATGACACCTCTTAATGAAAATTCTGTAGTAATCGATAAAGCTGATAATATATCAACTTTACCATTATGTAAATAGAGTTAAAAATCGACAAACTATAACATATTGAGATACTTTTCTACACCAAAGTCAGTATTTGCAGTACTTTCCTAAAGTATGACGTCATTTAGTGCTAGTATTTCATCCAATGGCGTAGGAATAACATGACAAACTCTCAATAGTTATCAGGGAAGCGAGTAAACACACAAATCATTGGCAATAACCCAGAACTTGGGACTTTCGACAGACATTAGTTCACCATCTTTATTGTAAGCTAACTTGAATTGTTATTGTAGACAGCTATGCTAGTCAAAACTGTTTATTTCATTTGTCTGCCTCTTTGAGATGCGTAGAACACATGGACAATTTTTTTTATTGAATAAGCCGGCAAACGAGCAGTCGAATCACCTGATGGTAAGCAATCACCGCCACCCATAGACACCTGAAACACTAGAGGCGTTACAAGAGCGTTTGCGGCCTTTTGGGAGGTTAGGTTAAGTTGTTGAGGAATCGGGGATTGGGAAGGGGGGTAATTGGGCCTCCAGTAACCTCACTCACACAACGAAATACCACGCAAGCGTTGTTTTACGTCGGTTTTCTGTGTGGCCGTGGTATCACTCCGGTCGAGCAGGCCCATTCGTGCCGAATCATGGCTCTCGAACACTTAAAAACAACTTAGATATTCTAATAACGGCGCCAGAACTATTTTCATAGCAGTGTTTTCGTATGAATGTGTAAAAAAATTAAATTAGGAAGAAGATATTTTTTACATTTTAATGGACGTGGGGTAATTGTGTATTGTGATTCTTCTTTTTTGAATGAATTTTGGTACAGAGGTAGATTGTAAGTCTGGGATAACACATGAAGTAATTTTTATCCCAGGAACATCAACGAAACTGCTGGCAAAAGCTAGTTTAATATATTTTCAATAAATACCCTTTTAATAAAACCTGGCTTACGGCCAGTACACACAATTAATCACATAAGTAAATACGCCATTCAGCAGCTTTATAACATAAATCAAAGAGAGATCTTATCTTCCGATATCCGCTTAAATATCCCACGATATATCTAGACTTAGATAAAATAATAATTGCGCCTAGATATCGGTCTAGCCAATAAATATTCAGATTGATAAATTGTCTGCGGAGAAAGCTAAGGGAATAATGTTTGAGAAGAGGTAACAAATGGTCTTTTATCGTGAGTTATCCTTAAGTAATGGATTATTTTGAGTGGGACTTTTTGGGTTGTAGTGTCTGTTTAAGGGTTAAAAATGGTTTTTAGTTAGTTCGCTTTATTAGTGACGAATAACGTCTAGAATGAGAAGTGAATTAGTTAGTGTTTCTTTGAAAATAATACAACCTAAAAACGAGAATAAAAGTGTCCTATCACCCAAGTGAGCTCATACCTTATCTGTATACCAAATTTCAACAAGTTTCTTCTATTTTGCTTTAAAAACATTTTAAAAAAGGTTTTTCTCCCATGCCGTGGTTGCGTTCACAAATATACAATTTCACATGCACATAACACCCAGTCTCGAAAAAAAAATTGTGAATCACACAAAGACTTGCTCCGTGCAGGAATCGAACCGGCTACACGTTGCGCGGCAGGCGGTTGCTCAGCCACCGCGCCGACCATGCAGTCACAGTTGATAATTCTTCTGGTTCAGTTTCTTAATAGTATTTAGTATTGCAGGACTATAGAAGTGTTAGAAACAACAACGAAATTAAATTAAGACTTGTACTTGTGCGTGGCAACAACAGATTGTAACTACTTAAGGTGAAAAACTTCAAAGTGTTCCTAGAAATTAAGAAAATGTTTTTCAGCGAACCCTTAAAATATCTAAATGCCTTAAATTTATTTTGCTACCAGATATCAAATGAAGTAGAGACACCAGCCCATAAAGCTACACTAAACTACTCAAAGGAGCTTCAACTTTAATTTCAAAATATTAACGTTCAAAATGTACTACATAAATTAGACTATTCTGTGTAACTTGTGATGCTGTTTGAATGAAAAAATTCCAACATTTCCTTCAGTAAATCAACCATCATTAGGTTCCTTTGGAAAAGGTATTCCTTTAGTAGCAAAGAAATACCGCAATATGTCTCGGAATCCCGACTCTTGGAAATGGTAGACAATGCCTTATTATAGGAAACTCCCACCCTAGAAAACGTACAGTACAATCATGTGGAAATCTTATAGGAAATGTGGATAGATAGTTTTTATTGAACATGGAAATAAATTGTTGAGATGAAGTGAAGAAGAATATTGTTGAAGAAATTATTGGTTTTATCTTTTAATAGTTTCTGTTCGCAGCTTCGACCGCGTTAGGAAGTAATGGAATTTATCAAAATCCTTTCTTAGAGGATGCTCACGTCATAATAGCTTTATGCACGCAAAGTTTCAGTCCGATCGGATTAAAATTGACTAAGTTTCACACAAAAAATTATCCTAATAAAAAGCTTATTACCAACACCACTCCCATTTTCTTATCATTTGACGCCAAAGACAAATCGTGCACACATGTTTCATAAAGTAATGCTTTATAGGTCCATATATTTTCTTCAGCTTGAAACAATATCACGCGTCATTTCCCCACATAAGATGGCCATAGGAGCATTATTTTATAACCACTTCTCGCTAGTTTAAAAGTCATAAAGCATATTTGCTCTGACTAGGTGGCGCCACAAGCGGTTTAAGTCTCGTTGTCGTTATTAACTACATTAAGTTAATTCTTAGTATTCTAATCGATAGGATGAAATTAGATAATAGACTATTTTGATTTAGATACCCGACTTTCCACTAGAACCGTTTATACACTAGAATTCTTGACTACAATCCACTTACATAATTTTGAAACCTAAAATCTAGTGATATCATTTTAGACTTAGCTCCAATGAGTAAGGGTGTCATTTTTGGTAATTTACGGCACCTAATTAGAGGGGTCTAATTGAGACTGTGACCGAAATCAGGTCAAGAAGCCAATAAAATTAATTATAACACTCGAGCAGACTTTTAACTTCGAAATATTGTTATCGTAACCGAAACATAATTAAAACGTTACACCTTTTAGTTCCCGGCCTTAAAAGAGACCCTTTTGTGGAGGGAATTTCATACAATGACTTTTCACGCCTTGGGCGAGGCGAGAGGGAGTGTCAGACTCTTACTGACTAAAAACCACCCCGTACCTAATCCTGCTTTTCAAGCCGAAGCCCCCGATAAACCCGCTTGGTAGTTCGTGGTTCCGGATCAGCAAAAGAGTGCCTAGAAAATACCTGAAATATTATTAAGCCCAGGATTCCTCACGATGTTTTCCTTCACCGTTTGTCAGTGGTGTCTAAATAATCTTAGAAACTACGTATAACTCAGAAAAAGTCACATTGCTACTTGCCGTTGGTAGGTTTTGAACCCGCATTCCCATGCATGAGAAGCGTCTTAAACATCCGTACCACCACGACTATATTAAATTTTAATGAATTATTAGATAATTATACTGCTCATAATGTAATAATGAGTAATTTACTCTTTCTAAAACCAATTTAAAAGCCAATTATAGCCTTCTTCCACTGATTGCGAGCGAAGCTTCTGTTAATTTTAATTTATTGTGGGGCTAAGCGATCGTTAAAGGGTTTATGAAACTCAAAAATTAATGGGAACAGGGTTAGCGATTTTACTCTTTAATATAAATTGGTATTTCTTTGGATTCTTTTTTAATTTGGACTCGTTGGTGGAAGATTCTTGTGTTTCTGGAGTAGGTTTGGGAAAAGTGCTATGTACCCGCAGTACTTTTACACGTACACGTAGAATCTTAAGAGAATTAAGATTTTAAGTGTAAGAATAGTATTGGAGTTTTGACCAGCCATAGTTATGATTTTTTATATCCGCAAGTAGCAGTAGTATTAGTATAGAATTAAGATTTGTCTCCTGCATATGGCATTAGATTCACACTATACTTATATTATACAGGCTAATAAACGGAACACTCCCAAGCGACGCAAACAGGTGCTGGTAAAAAACTATTTACAAAAAATAAGGAATTCAATGTTTATCGTATGTAATAAAAGTTGTAATCAACTGCTTAAGCCTAACGTTGCTTGAATAACACGATAAAAAAGGATTTATTATGAAAACAAAAATATACGTAAGTATATTGTAGTGTTTTTCGGGAGCATTCCGTTTACACTCCGTATTTAAATTAAATACATTAAGTAGTACAAAATATATGTACCGATGCCTAAACCTGTTTCTTTTGTAAATAAAAGGCATGTTCTTAAGTATGTAAGCCACATACTAAAGTACAATGTAATTCATCAATCCTTAAACGGCTAACACAATGAGCCCCCAAATAAGGTACAAGTCCGTATTACAACCGCATAAGGTATGTTATCGCACCTCCTTAATATAGTGGTGTCGTAATAGCAAGGTTCCGGGTTCGAAGTGTCGATAAACCTCGTAAATGTTGTAATATTTACGGTAATACGTTTAAACCCTTGGATATAAAACTTGTCTTCATGACACTATGAGTTTTCTATTGTGACTCATATACTGGCATTTATAATAGGTTGAACGTTTCGAGTTGGAAATTCACTGTTTCAGAACTTTTCGCGTTCGTTTTTAAATAAAAGATGATACATAGATATAGGTCACAGGTGGTTCATGTATAGCAGTGGTTCCCAAATGGTTCCTGATGTGTACAAACGTATTATAATTCTGTGACTTATGGACAGCTACAACAGCTGAGTAGAATGTTTAAGCATTTCAGCAAGAGTTTCCAGTTTTTTGCCATTTTTAAATCACACTAATATTATAAGTGTGAAAGTTAGTTTGTTTGGATCTTTGTCCGTTAATCACGCTGAAATTACTGATTTTGATGAAATTTGGTAGGTATACAGACAGGGTATGAGCTGACTTGGGTGATAGGATAGGTACTTTTTATCCCACGGAAAAGCAGGCGAAGCTGCAGACAGAAGCTAGTTTATAATAAAACCGAATATTCTCAAATAGGTTCACCTCTGTCTACGTTTTTATAGAAGGTATTATGCTATAAGTACAATATTTTATCTTTATTCCACAGGATCTTTCTGTCCTCATCAAATTCTTCCACGAAATGCCTCAATATCGTAAATAATTTATTACAACAATAAATAACTTTCGTCGCTCCTTATACTGACTGGAACTAGTTTATGGGACCAATCATGTTTTTGAGGATCCACGTATTTATTCTGGATATTTGCCAAATGATAAGTTTTATTGCCAAAATAGTACTTAAGTATATAAATTATAAACAATTGTTTAGATACTACTGATAGAAATCTTTAACGCTAATCATAATGTTGTCTATAGAATAAGTAAGAAATTTTGTCACGAAATCCAGAATAGTCCTTTGCTCGATCCACGAATTGAACCCGAGACTCGTTGCCCGAACGCACTTACTCAACTAACAAGTCACTCAAAATTGTTTGCCCCAGTAATCGAACTTGAAACCTCTTAACCAGCAATCTTGCTTACCCCAACTAGACCAGCGAGGCAGCGAGGCACTAATGTAAACATACACCCACTTAAATTAACACCACATGAATAACCTCAAAATTTGCCGAATGACATTAATTAAACCGCCCCCAATTAACAGGAATCACTATTTCAGGCTGAAAATAGGTCAGATTCATACTGAAAGCACTGAACATTTGTAATTGCAAGAGTTTTGAGTGGCACACTGAAGTTCAGAGCAAACTAACGTGGTTTCATAACTGGGGCAATATTTTCAAGTGTTTTTTGAAATTGTTTATTTCTTACCACTTCAAGTAATAAAACCTAAAGTTGCGGGGTCCGGGGTATAAATTAATACCCCAAGTATTCTGAATGCGGTTCCGGAGCAGCGGACTACCTAGTGGGTTTATCGGGGCTCCAATTAGAAAAGCAGGAATAGGAACGGTGTGGTATAGTCTGTCAGAGTTTGATACTCCCTCTAGCCTCACCCAAGACGCGAGAAGTTATTGGATGATTATCCGCTCTTACATCAAATTGCGTAATGCGAGTGTCACATCTTTCTAAGCAAGATGCGTGCGGTCGTGATGGCCCAGTAGAGACACCCGCTTCTCATGCATGAGGGTTCGAAACCGCTGACAAACGGTAAAATAAAACAACATGTAATCTATCTGCTCGTCTAAAAAGGAAATCCTTTTTCCAGATACAGCAAATTACTTACGGAATATTCTCATACGGGTACATACAATATTTTAGAAATTCATAAAAGTAATTACTAGTCACGGTATGAAGCAGATAACAAGCAAAACCTTGATACGTACATTGCAGGTGCATGCAACAGAGGGGAGGGAGGAGTAACCCTCCCTCCCTCCCGTACAACCTCCATCCCTCCCATTAATTATTTTACAGAATACGTTATGAGTCTGAAATACGTTTAATTGCAAAAAGCAACCTTGTGCTGACGACTGATGCTAACTATTCTATTAGATATATTTATTTTTGCATTCATTTAAAGGTGTGTGTTAATAATACTGATCTCAATTATGAAAGTATTATAATTTAGGTATGGTAATGGACATTTTATAACATGGACCAAAGCTCGTTGCCATCTCTCGTAGGCATCCTTTTAGCCTTTCAGAAGATATTATACCTCTTTCATTACAAATAAAAAAAGTATCAATGGTATGACAGACGTCTCCGACCGCCTGACGCAGGTGCTTACCGGACACGGAAGTTTCGGTAGGTTTGAATTCGATCGTAACGGGTTACGGGGCTCCAACTCAAAGCAGGAGAAGGATTTTCCCCGCTCAAAAAAGGCATCTATGGCTGCCATGGTTTCTTGTGTAAGTAAGTATTTAAGAAACCTATAATTAGTGCACCACTCATTAACTTTTCGCAGTATCATTTAAATGAACATATTTAAATGATACTGTGCTACAGCTTTTATGACAAAATCCATCTGATATAATATATCAGATGGATTACATATTATGTAGCTTATTAACTTCCATGGTTCTTGCAACAAGCTAACTAGTTCACTAATTGAATCTATCACCCGTAGGACACACATAATATAACGCAATCTGTGCTGATACCCGCTGGACACTTCCCTAACTGACTTAGCCGGCACTTCAAGCCAGATTTAATCCAATACAAGCCAGCAAGCTTCTTGCAACCATGCGTGAATATGTAACCGGTGTCGACGCTCTGACAACCGAGTTGAATAAATCCCGCTATGTGTCAAAGGGACCCCCTTTCACGGTGTGTTGGCGATTCTAGGGGGTCTGATCGGTTGATGCTCAATAATAGCAGTGCAGTTAATGAGGTCGTCTGTCTGATTAGGAATTGAGGGGTTTAATCTCTTGGCTTGTGTTGATAGAAATTAATAAGGGTGTCTAAAGATATGACCGTTGTGTCTCCTTAGGAGGAGAAGTAAAGACCAAAAAAGAAAGTAAGAGAATGTATAAGATGTCAAGATAGGTCTTGACATCTTGTACATTCTCTTCACTATATTATGTACATTAATATTCTAAAATTAAACTATACTCCTTACAAAAGATATTTACAAAAATAATAAGGTTGGTCTCAATTACCTTCAGAACGAAGCTAGTGACATAACTTATTTACTTTATATTTATAGCACACTTCCAAAAACCACAACTGATTAGCATATTATCGTCTAATACCAATCATAATCCATTAAATCAATTAAATACACTACACGTAATTTAAACGTCAAATCTAGTTATTAGAACATGTAGTGCATACTAATTTGATCTAGAATTCTAGATCTAAGATGGCCGCCGGTCGGCGCCGGCGCACGAATGGCCACGTATCGGGTTGAAAGTAAGAGTTGTCGCCAACACGTGATGCATGCTATGTAGGAGTGGCAGCATATATCTTAATGTAGATAGAACAGATAAATACCAAAGTGACTTTTATGAAAGCATTAGCCGAATTTAGTTATGTAGTACGATTATGTAGAACTGATGCTATGATGTCACACTACCATTAAGTACCATTTCGTTTTGAGCGGTCCACGGTCCTTCAGAACGAAAGGACCAAAACAGAAAACAAAATAAAATACCTTTGTTTTGAAACCTCTACGTGTGGAATTTCATAAAGCCATTATTCCCGTACCTACATCCATTTCCGCGAAATGAACAATTCTCTGCTGAGCTTTTCTCTTACTGGGTACCAATTAGGTCTGAATTTAATTCATCCAAAAGATACCTCCACTTCCTTCTTTTTTAATGTGACCATACTAGGATTTTCTCCTGTATCGTGAGTGCGTTTACAGACGTACAATTTGACCATACTAGGATTTTCTCCTGTATCGTTGGTGTGTTTACAGACGTACAATTTGACCATACTAGGATTTTCTCCTGTATCGTTGGTGTGTTTACAGACGTACAATTTGACCATACTAGGATTTTCTCCTGTATCGTTGGTGTGTTTACAGACGTACAATTTGACCATACTAGGATTTTCTCCTGTATCGTTGGTGTGTTTACAGACGTACAATTTGACCATACTAGGATTTTCTCCTGTATCGTTGGTGTGTTTACAGACGTACAATTTGACATAATGCAGCAGCCGGTTGCATTATATGTGAATTTGTACGTCTGTTGTTGTTACATTTAATTTTGATTTCACATCATAGCTCGTAGACAAGTACTCGCTTCAGTAGCACCGAATTGTCTTGGCAGGCAACAATTGAATTGGATTCAAACATTCATCAGTTTACATTCAATCTTCAACACAATTCTAGTAAACAAACACAGCAGTGCCTTGTCTCTTGTGCCTTAGAATCGAACTATTTCCTTATTATTTGGACTGCCTCGTTGGTCGAGTGGTCGCAATTGTGATTGGACAAGAGGTTCGATTCCCGTGTCGGACAAAGTATTACTGGGTATATTTTGGATTTTCGAAAATTTCGCAGTAGTAGCACGGAGTCTGAATTGTGTCCGGTGTATGAAAATAGGCTCACTCCCTATTACATGCGACTTATAAAACAATTGGTGAAAACATTGGGTGTACACTGTACATTGTACAGTGGTATTGCCTACCCTTCGACGATAAAAGGCGTGATGTTTCAATTTCAATCACACATTCATTTCACTTTACCTTCGATGTTCAACACAATTCTTGCAAACAAACACAGCAGTGCCTTGTCTCTTGTGCCTTAGAATCGAGCTGCTTTCTAGGACGATTCCATTTCCTTATTATTTGGACTGCCTCGTTGGTCGAGTGGTCGCAATTGCGATGGGGCAAGAGGTGTCGGGTTCGATTCCCGGGTCGGTCAAAGTATTACTGGGTTTATTTCGGTTTTTCGAAAAATTCTCAGTAGTAGCACGGAGTCTGGAATTGTGCCCAGACAATAGGGTCACTTATATCCTTATTACATGGGACTTATAAAACAATTAAGGAAAAGTGGTTGTACATTGTACAGTAGCATTATGTGCGGTAATGTGCATCTCTGCCTACCCTTCGAGGATAAAAGGCGTGACGTTCCAATCGGACATTCATATCAGTTTACCTTCAATCTTCAACACAATTCTAGTAAACAAACACAGCAGTGTCTTGTCTCTTGTGCCTTAGAATCGAACTGCTTTCTAGGACGATTCCATTTCCTTATTATTTGGATTTATACCAGTTTTGCATCGACAAACAGAGGGCTGCGCTTGTATAGTCAATTCCAATGCTTTGATACAATGTCTTTCGATTTCAAACGAAGCCATTTTGTTGTTTGTTTTGTATAAACAATGCGTGTAGTTTTCTTATGTTTGACTAGTTTTTGCCATGTGCGTTCCTGTGGGATAAAAAGTATCCTATCAGCTCATACCCTCTCCCTATACCAAATTTCATCAAAATGCGGACAAAAGTTTCAGCAAAACTTTCACATTATAATATTAGTGTCATTCTGACTTAGAATAATAAAGGGCATAGAAGTTTAACTAATTTTTTTTTGTCTTTTTAGGTCATAGTCAAAAGCATTTACAGATTGAGTATAATAGTTAATTTTACTTTACTTTTCTCATAGTTACTTATACCTAAGTAGAAAGAACAAAATATCTACCACGTAGGTATGTATAATGTATACTCCTTGGTTCTCCTTTATTTAAAAGTACTTTACGTTTAATATTCCAAAGTTAAAATCATTATTTATTTTACTCACTTCAGTTTAAGAGAAAAACAATTCGACATCCACTTGAAGATTTCATTATTTATTTTATTTCGATGTCAAATTGTTGGGAAATTTCCTCGTTTCCTGGTACACAGATGGGTAATAAGGACCATTATCAATTTATCAAAATTGGGGACGAATAATAATATTGTGTTTGCACGTATGCCATGGTCATTTTATTACTACAGTTAATTTTGTCGACATCATCGTTTTTTTAATTATGTATTATGTTATCGGCTTACTCACGTAACTGTTTGACGAGGAACTCGACTAGTTTCAAGCCATACTAGAGGCTCATGTTCATGAGTTGCAATCCGCATTGCTTCTTCTGTCTAGCATCTAGCAATCGTGACAATCACCGCGCTGTGTGTCGCGGAACCTACACACTTTTCTTGCGAAATGGTTCAAAAGTTTACCTGAAACAAAGAGAAATATACTTATTAATACATTGATCATTTCACAAATCATATATTAAAACTTAATAGCCTTTATCATTTTCGTCAATAGCCACGTAGGTTAACGAAACTAGTAGGGCTTTTCTCCATTAATAATGGGTGAGTAAACCATTATTTTTAGATAGGATCGCAAATATCTTTCTTCTTGATAGCTCAAAAAGCAATTTCTAAAACACATAACAAATCTTAATACTAAAACAGTCATACGTACATTTCATCGACTACAAACACAAGTCCCCTAAGGTTTATACAAAGCAGTTACATCAAGCAGAGAGTCAATAGAACAGCCTAGAGGTCACATGGGACACAATACGGAGCATTCAAAGGCTGGAGCATAAAGGCTGCATACACTGACGGGTTCTATATAAAGCTTGTTTCGATAGAGATGTATGTTAAGGCCGATTGATTTGATTCGTGGAAGAAAATGCATTTGGTTTGTGTGTAGAAAATTTATTATTCAATATTGATTTTAAGATAAATATCGTCGGATCGACAAATAGACTGTCCTTCTTGATAGCTCAAAAACAATTTCCAAAACATAACTTAAATCTTATTACTATAGTCATACCATTTTATTCAACGACAAACACAAGTCCCCTAAGGACAAAGGGTTACAGTCAAGCAGAGAGTCAATAGAACATAGAGGTCTCATGGGACACAGTACGGGGTAGTCAAAGGCTGGAGCATAAAGGCTGCATATTTGACGGGTTCTATATAAAGCTTGTTTCGATAGAGATGTATGTTAAGGCCGATTGATTTGATTCGTTGAAGAAGGAAATGCATTTGTTTTGTTTGTAGAAAATTTATTATGTAAAGTTTTTAAACTGTTTGGTCACTAACACTATCATTAGAACTTGAGACGGGATATTTCTATGTTTATTTATGTCTCTGTGTTTTCGATATTTCGGCACTGTTCATCACGGATGCATCTCAAGTTCTAATGATAGTATGTAAAGAAAGAAAGAGGCGAATAAATGTCGTACATTAAGTAACAATTTTATTCAGACAATTATTGCTAAGCTAATTGACTGGGTTAAGTAACCATTAAATGACTCTGAGTACGGTAGTTAGACTTTATTTGTGAATTCAATAAATTAGTTTGGTCCTTTTGTTCTAAATAAGGACCAAAAATGGTAACGACGTTTCAAGTCACAATAGGGGCTCATTTCGATGAGCAGCATTGCACAACATTGTAACAATCTAGTTAGCACAAAGATTTGTGTTCAATTTATCGACGACGCATGTTAAGTACTACGAGTATTCAGAAAAAGAATCTAGAAGCTCTTTAGTTTTTCTTTCGGAAATGATGTCACGTTTTATTTCACTCTCTTGCGGTCCTAATGTATTTCAGCGCTCGTCTCGTCGGGATAAATTTATGTCCAATTGAATTTGTCTTCCATAATACATTGTTTGCTTACATATCCTAGTCCTACTTCATATTATATGTGAAAGCTTATGTATGTATGAATGTTTTTATTTTAAAGAAAAACCAAAAAAGTTGCTTTATGTAATTGTTCTGAAAAACCTACTTAAGGTTTTTCAGTGAGGAAACCTGGGCTAATAATTTCTGATATAGATATAAGTTTGAAATCGCCAACCCGCATTGAACAAGCTTGGTGATCAATGCTTGAACTTTCTCCGTGTAAGAAGAGGCTTTTGGTCGGCAGTGACCACTTATAGGCTGTTGTTGATGATGGTAATGATGATTTCTTTCAGTGAAGCAAGGTGTTTTTTGTTTGTTTGTGTGTTTATTACTCTTTCATGGTAAATCTGAATAGATTTAGATCGGGTGAATACCCGATGTGAATGAAATTTGACCTCGACATACATTAAATTCTAAAATATGATATAAAGTTAGTCATTTTTCCGGAAACATGGACAAAGCCGCTTGCAGAAGCTAGTTTCTCACATTACTTTGTGTGTTTTACATATTGTATCATAATTTGATGGCTGTCTGTCGATATTGTCTTCAAATATGTTTGTTCTAAGCGTGGACAATGTATTGTTAAATATTTGCATAACGAAATTGAACTGTTTCTATGTTTTCAGTAATCGAATAACATAATGAGGAGTATCTTTTATGGATTTGTTTGTCGTTCACTTTATTTACCAATTGTGTCTGATTTTAGATGGTTTACTGTCGTATGTTTTAAGTAAAAGCTAAAGAGAAATAATAATTTATAGATACTAATTGCAATAATTTCGACTAAAGTTAATTACGATTATTTGTAAAATTTTAACCTATTTATAACGCAACACATGAGAAAATCCTAGTATGTGGCATAGTGAAAAAAATGTTATCAAGACACACATATTTCATTACAAAACAAAATCTTGTAAAAATGTCAACGAAATAATGAATTATTTCCATTGTTTTCCTTACACGTACTGAAACAATCTTACTGATATAATTAAATGTGAAAACTTATCAGTTTGTATTTGTATATGTTTGTTACTCAACCACTTTTAAACGGCTAAAGGGATCGGAATGAAATTTGGAACACGAGTAGATTATAGCCTGAAATAACACATAGGATACTTTTTATCCCACGGGAACGCGAGCGAATCCACTGACAGAAACTAGTACTAAATAACCTAATAATAAGAAGCCTATTTACCTACAAAATATTTTGACAATCTGTTCCTTTGGCCTAAAATCATTTTCTATAACAAAAAGTAAGTCCTTTTCTCCATTAGGGTAAAACGATTGCTTTTTCCTATTTTTCTTAGGGACATAAATATTGTTTTTGGTTTGTATATCACGTCTGTCTGTCCCAACAGATGTTGAGGTCCCGTTCTGAGCACGCACGGGACATTATTCTCACGACACCAACGAAATACATCATTTCTTGGACTAATAGTAATGTGGAGACAGGTTTTTGTCAGTTTTTTTTTTATCAGATTGCACGGTCGATGCGGCTGCTGGTTAGCGAGTCGATTCCCGCACGAAACTACTCTGTATGATCCTCAAATTGTTGCTTCAGGTCTGGATGTGATGCGTAAGGGAAATTGTATGTTTGCTAACCCACGACCCAGGAGAAAATCCTAATGTCGGGAAATAAAAAAATATAGTACATATTTTGAAAAAAGTGAGCGGTGATTTTAATTAGCACTTCGTTTTGCTGTATCATGGCTACAATTCTCCAAGGTTTCACTCAACATTTTGTGTGTTTTCTTTTTAAATGTATCAAATGACTTTGCCTCTCTCTCTCTTTTTTCTTTTGTAACAGACTTGGCTGATTATGAAACACGAATAGTGCTTTGTAACGACCCCAGGAATAGGTCCTAAAATGGACTTCTCTCATTCAACGAATCACGAGCACAATCAAAAGACAATCAATGCAATTAATTTATCTGTTGAAAACAAAAGTAAAACACAGGAGAGGAGATATCGTTTCATAATACCTCCCACGTACACATTTCACATCAAACTATACCAAACCATTATATCATGGTCTCGCTTTATATGACATTTCCACACATGCGACGGTCAATTTATACTGGTTAATCATAGCTAATCAACCAGTTTATTATGGACCCGCTTTGTATGTTCTTTCCACGCATTCGAAGTTCAATTTATACTGGTATGTATAGCTTGATATGTGTACTATAACAAAGATTTGATTATAATTAAGCATGGATATGTCTTAATACCTTTAACCTTATAGTTGGTTGGTATTCTTTGTACATTAACTACTGTGGGAGTATCCAGTGTTCTTATAATCCGAGTTGATTAGCTGATTAATATTTTCCATTTAGTTGTGAATAATGGCGTCTTGCACAATCCCTTTATTGTCTGTGGGCGGTGAAGGTCGCCCACGTCTGCATGGGACCATTCTAGCGGCCATCTTTAAAATAGAACTAATTAATCAGTAATTTTAGAGCATCAATAAAATTATGTTTGGAGTGGGCTTAGATTTATTTTTGAAGCTAGAAATTGTTATTAATATCAATAATAAACAAGAAAGTTTTAGAATGGCATCATCATTATCACTCCATTAAACACTCATTTTCATCCAATTCTAGATTTAGGCTTCTACAATACCCGGAGCTGCAGAGAGCTTAGCGGGCTACCGGGGCTCGCTTAGGAACGGGGTGGTTTTTAGTCAGTAAGAGTCTGACACTCCCTTTCGCGTCGCCCAAGGCGGGAGAAGTCATTGGATGATTTGCCTCCCTCAAAAAAAGGCCACCAAAAGTACACCACTGAGTTCAAAACTGCAGAGTTCGTAGTTTCGTCATAATCATTAAAAAAATCTAAACATGTATTTAAGATGTCAGACAAAACTGATCAATCAAGCTATAACATAGTTTTTATAACTGTAGATTTACAAAATAAAGGTAGGAACGAAGGTACAACCGTATATTACCTTAGGTCCCCTAAGTTACGGACATTAGGACCAAGTTTGGACATTTTGGTCCTTCCGTTCTAATTAAGGACCAGATTCAAACGGAAAGTTTTCAAGAAAGTTTATTTCCCTGGATACATTACCTAGACGACGAGCCTTCGTTACCTAGAAGACTTCTCAATTTGAAAAGTTATTTTGAAATAAACTAGGAAATGGGTTTTGTAAAATGATATGGTTTTCGTATAAAATGTCACCCTTTATTTCATTCTATTGTCGACTTTAATATAATACAGTTTAGTGTCGAAATGTCTTAAAGAATGTATAACTGTAATTCGTCGGTGTTACGACGAATTCATATTGTTTAGTCTAGCTGTCACAAATAAAGAACAAATTTCTCATGTTTTGATAACAATCCGTGTTTGACTGCCAATTCAAACAAATTATCTATAGAATATTTTCCATGTTGCTACTGTGTCTCTGTCTAGCCCAAATAATTTACTAATAAACAACATTTAAAATGAAGACCTAATCTCCCTTAAACGCCACAAAACCAGCAACGTACTTGATGTTACCGGTATCTAGAGCAGTTTCGATTGATAATAATGATCCGTCTGGTTGGTTGCTTGCTTGCTTTGCTGCTGCTTCTTGAATCCATTTTCCATAAAAACACATTACTGACTAAAAAGTAAATAAATATTAAATAAATGGAAATTTAATAAATAAATATTATACCTAATAGATACTTGTAAGTATACTTCGTTTGAATCAAATCAAAGCATGTTGTTTCTACAATGTATACAACAAAACGGCAATACTCGCTAATGAAGTAACAAACTTAAACAAAGTACTTGTAAATCCGAATATATCCGAGTAAATGGCTAGCAAACTTCTTTAATTATACCTTTGGCTACGTGGGAACATATTTCATAATGTTTCACTTCTTTATAAACCGCAACACAACGGAAACATGGCTGACAAATGAGTTTTAACTTCGTGGGAACAGATCGTAATTTGATAGTTTTAAAGACTTGAGATGGCTGTGAAATATACTTTTAAGTAATTAAATATTCTAGTGTTGAGCTTGTTTTGTTTAGTTTTAACTTTATTTGGTGATAGTATAAGATGTTATTTTTAATTTTGTTGTTTCGGGAAAGTGCAGTGAGATGTTGCTAGTGTTTAGCAGTAGATTTTGGTCAAGCTAAGTTTTAACTACAAATTAGTATTTAGATAAAATAAAAAAAGCATTTTACTACTACAGTAGAAATCTTCCCAGATTTATCATATCCATACTTAATTTTGGGATTACCTAAAACGCATTTTATCCACTGGTTCATAAGACGTATGTATCTAATAACGAAAACTAATGAAAACTCAACACACTGTTGTGACAGCAATCTAAAACATAGATCAATAGGCAGTATAATGAAACCTGTCATTTATGTACATATAATTTTTGGAGTAAATACCCCAAACTATTAATCAATGGCTCAGTCGCACGCCCATATGTCAGATCGGTAGAAGTTTTTGATATATGGTCCTTAGGTACGAACAGACTTTCATGGTCCTTTCGTACAAGTAGTTGATACTATAATTTATAGATTTTGTTCATTCATCTGTTCAATAAATGCTTGAGCTGTCTTCGACGGTATATACCCTCGTCAGTTTTTACAGAATTAAATTTTCATGATTTTATTTTGTAGTTAAAGGAAATCTAAAACAACGTTATTTTGTACTTCATCTTCAAATATTGAAGCAAAATCCGAACAGGACATGAATATAACATACAATTTCTACAAAAATCTATTTAGCTTTTATCTGAATGTTATACAGACAATGTACCAAGGATAGCTCACAAAGCCGGCAGACGTAGAGTATTTACTTAAGCGTCAGGCTTCAGCCAAGCAAGCAAGCTGGGTTAATCTCTTTGTAACCGCGCTCAGCTTAAGCAAAGACTTGTTAGTGTTTCTATATGTAGTGACAAACCTTAACATTGTGGGAAATGTGGATAGCAAACAAAAGGGGGTAGAATATTTAAAATTAGACTCAATAATAATTGTTGACAATGGGGGCTATCATATTTGGGGTGATGGTGCAAATTGTGGAAGAAATATTTTTGTCCAATCACAGCAGCTATCCAATATTGAAAGACCAACCATGTGAAACTAGCTATATATAAGTATAATAGACAAAAAACGAGAGGTTTTACACTTGTGCCATCTGGTGAACAAAAATACATTAAACGGTGTTGTTAACTCCACCTGTATTATTCATACATTTACCCGTATTAAACTGCAGATTGCTATCGAGAAAAGAAAGATACGCAAAATCGTTTTCCTTTCCCCCTAGTATCAATCCAACGATCTTTAGGATTGTAGGAAATCATAATTATTTACATTACTTATTAAGTAGTACTGTCTATTACAAGTAGATGTAGATAGGTGTTACTTTGTACTCTCCTTCTTCCTACATTTCACTGAAAAGGCTGGCTTCCTTATCAAGCTACAATTATTTGCTTTTAGCCTACAATGTACCAGAAGCTAGGGAAAGTGTCAGGATGTACAGTCGACAACACAACCAGTTCACATCACAACAAAGTAACCAAAACCTTTCATTTAAATTGAACTGAGCAATAAAGAGGAAACGCGATTTTGATTTGTTTCTTTATTAAGAGTTTAGAGTTGGAGATTAGTAATTTCTATGAGTACATCGGTTCTAAAAAAACCTTTAAATATATTTTATCTTCTTGTATTACTAACCATCAAATTCCATATACATACTTAGGTACATTCTTTACAGGTATTTTTAGTACGGACATAACTTAATAACTTAATCTGTCCAATTTTATAATCTATCAATATCGCTCTCACACGACTTTTAATCGCCCAAACAGTCCAGTGACTGTACTCAACCACGACTGCACACGAATATCTTTTTATCGTAACAAAGTACACGTAATACCGCTTAGGTAGTCAGTACCTACTTATTTTACACTAGACTCATTGTTTCAGTCAGGAGAAAGTACTTGGACTAAACGGCCCATTGTTTGGAACTAACTTTCTATGCGATCTAGACCAGTTTGGGATGTCTATCGCTTTATCTACAACAATGGACGTAATGGTCAACTGCTAGAAATTATACCGTGTCCATTTTGGTATTTGGATCAATGAGATACATGATACATTTTTAGGCTATTAGCACTTTAAACGCCACGGGGGTCACCGGTGACCGACGTTAGCGGAGGATTTGCCTTCAACAGTTTTCTATTGGCAGTCAAAGACTTAGTTTTGAAAATTTGTTGGGTTCTAAAGGTCGAATAGGTAGGACATATTTTCTGGCACTTCGTTACTTATTTCTTTCTACCTGGTATTACAAAGAAACAATAAAGGAATTCTGTATTAATAAACAATACATAAAACAATGAAACAAATCGAATAACAACTTACAATGGCTTATGTATGTTATGTAATCCTAGAATTCTAAACAAAACAATTAATTATTAGTATTTCTAGATTTTCTTGTATAACTACCACGGATTAATATTCATTCAGAACATAGGTTTAAATCGAAATAGTTTTAGGCGTTTCATAATGGATTAAGTTTTGGTCCTTCGATACAATTTGGTTAAAATTCGTAGATCATTAGTAGATATGTGAAAATTAATAAACTGAATATTACGGTCTATTACTGTGTTGACCGCAATATCTTAAAGGTACTATACTGGTAAAATAACTAAATAAAATACAATAATTTAATGTCGATAAAAGAACTATTGAACAATTTCAAGACGAAATTCAAACTATTTTGAACCTGAATTACTACTGAGAGTCCATGAAAATCTAAATAATATCCACAAAGTTTCTACTAAACATCTGAAAGTTCATGCTGAGAATAATACGAAACAATTTCGTTGTTCAAGGACCTAAGGACCAAATCTAAAGCTAAAACTAATTTAATATATGTCCATAAAAAGTTGTAAACGTCCATCTTTATTCTCTTTTTCTTCAATGACACAATGTATGACACCTACACACCGATAATTAGATACATAATTACTCTAAAGTACCTAGATAACAACAGGCGAGACAGTTTAAAAAACCAAACTCGTTTTCTACATAACGAATATAACTAGTTTTTAACAAGGACTTAAATAAGTTAGTCGCAAAAAATTTGAGCTAACTGCTTTGAACACAAAAACCTAACATGATCATTACCGTTTACAAGTCAATGAAGTTATACTTTATGGTTTGGTACTGTTAAAGGCAAAAGTGATTTTGTTTTAGTAAGTTTAATTTTAGTTATAGAGTGGTGAGCCCTCCGTCTTTAGGGGAAAGGTGGAGGTACAGCAGAGGACGTCTTGTAGCTGTATAATGATTATGTGTAGGCCTCAAGCAAATAATCATCAGAATCGGAAAATATACGGTTAAAGCATGGATTCTGGAATTTTATCCAGTGTATGGTAATAAACTTATTGCATTAAGTAGGACCAAGGTTGACTATTAAAGTTTTGAATTCTATACTTATAGTAAAATGTTTCAACTTTAAACAACAACAAATAAATAAAACAACTCTCAAACTTCAACCATTCACCAAGACTTTTGTCGTCATATACGATACAACCGCAACATATTAGATCTAAGTCAAAACTAGTCGCCATAAATATTTATAACTACCATATACCCATAACACAATGTTTCGCAACTGATATCAATCGGACACAGAACATTATACCTCTATTTCGAAATGTCGGTTAAGCTTTATAGGTAGGTATCGTAAGAAACACACATAAGATTTTTACGCCTTAGAATCAAAATGTTTTAACAGATTGTAAAGTTTTGACGATGATCTAAAAATGTATAATGTTTTTATATGTGTGCAGTAGCTGAATTCAGGTTATTTGAAATAATACCTAAATGCTAAATACCCAAGGTCGTTATTCCTTTTTATTTTATAACCTTAGCTCTGTAGCTGACATTTACAAAAGGCAAAAAGAAAAAATATTCACAAGGAAGTTTATATCTTAGTGGAAAAGTTTCCGATCTAATTTGCCTTGAGGACTAAAACAATAGAAAGTTAAGGAGTTGAGCATTTTCCTGTGAAGTTGGAGAAATAAAATGTCATAAAGATTGTATCATATCAACAGCCTGTGACAGTGCACTGCTGGAGTATTTTTATTTTTTGAGCGGAGAAAATCATCCTAAGACTTCTCCCGCTTTGGGTGAGACGTACTTAGATAGTGTCAGACTCTTACTGACTAAAATCCACCTCGTTCCTACTTCTGCTCTTCGAGCCGAAGCCGACCGACTTCTGGGCCATAGCCCAGAAGAAGGCCAAGTTCGAAAAGCAGGAGTTGAAATGGGGTGTTTTCTAATCAGTAAGAGACTGACACTCGCCCCTCTTGCTCGAAAAAAGTGGGTTGTAGATTTTAAAAGGTTCAAGTTTATCAAAGTGCACGACTGCCTAGTCTCGGGGATGCATGTATGATTATAGATTAGCCCATTAGTATGATCTACTAGGCGCCGTGCTACAACACGCGACGCAACGCTACTTGCAAATTCAAAAGATCTTGGATAAAACTAATTTAATTCTGTATTCACATTATGCATTTTTTAACTATTTCCTAGCTATTTAAAGTTTGTGAAAGTAAATACTGTAATGTGGAACTATAATTTGTAAGTTTTATAGATTTGATTCTTAAAAGAGAATACAATGGTTCTGGAGTCTAATATTAAAACAAGAGTCTTACGTAGAATCAATATGAATTAACATCTAGAATCATTTAGAACTAAAAAATCATTTAGAAATAAAAATTATTTAGGATCACCATTTTTTTTTTTCGTCTCGAAGGACCGAATTTTACTAAAGATATTTTTTAAAAGTCATCCATTTTTCTTTGAAGACGTCGTGTCCTATATTGTCAGTGTCAATATGACATGTCGTTAGACTAAGGTCGATCCTAACATATCCCTTGTCATGACATGGGTGCTAACACAAGATCAAATATCCATTACAAATACCAGTTATTGTCAGTTAGGTCTTGTTCAGCTGTCCTTAAGTGTCATGATGTTAGTGCTTAAGTTTAAACATATAGCTTAACACACAATTTAGCCCCTTATCTGGAAGATTTAATGACAATAATGTAAGTGTAATACATTTACAAATTCAGTGCTATTTTCATACGTATTTCAACTATATTTTTTCCAGTATTTAAGCACAATTTCCTATTTCAAAGTACAAACAGTATTTTGTGACCAAATTAAAAAAATCTCACTAGCAGTACTTACACTGAAAACAAAATAATAACAAGTGCAATCAAGAATATATTTCTTTAATTCTTTCTTTTAACATTCTCTGAGAGAAATTCAAGCGACTGTCGGCTTAAAAACTTAAAATCGATTAATATTTCGCAATTTAGATCCAAAACCATGCCAAATCCTGCTCACAAACTCGTTAATTAAATATCCAACACACGTAATCCTTGTGTCAAAACTTAAATGCATAACAATCGATTAAATTACAATATACATTATAATTACATGGACAAAAACTGGACTTAACCGGGTTAAGAACTAGTTTAGACTGGTTACAACCAGAAAATGACTGATTTTATCGACAGTTGCCTTTTTTGTCTTAAGTCTATAATAACGGGATCCTGGTGTGTTTATTTTTAAAACCTGTGTTTAACACTAAGTATAGTTGATTACGGTAATTTGTTTAAGAGGAAAATAAGTAAGCGGTCTCTCTTTAAATGTTGCACCTTTTCGAATACATGGAATAAAGATATTGACACTGTTGCCTTGTAAATGGACACATGCATGCGCTTTTTAAAACTAAACTGCAACTAAAGACGATATACTTGATAATATAGTTGCCAAGATAGTAACCTAAGTTAAAAGAAATTTCACGTTAAGCTGTTTTAATTTTAACAACGAAAACGTCCTTTTACCTCAAACACATTTCATTAATCAACCCAAAACCTCTCATAACTCGATCAGAACAGTTAAAAAAAAACATACCTGCTCAATTGACTGTCCGTGACAAAGAGCGGACGAAAGGACCAAAAAATCTTTGGTCCTTTTACACGAAATCTCTCATAATATCTTTTCACACGTGTGTCACGTGTCCCATTAAACATTGATTTAAGCCCTGGAGGGCAGAAAATTGTGAGGAAATTTACGACCAAGTTAAAGAAAGAAAGGTTTAATTCTACAGGTGCAGTGGCGGATTAATCGAGTGCTACAGGGGCCCTTAAGTATTTAGGAGGCCCTTGAACTATGTAGATAGTCCTGAAAGTGTAGATAGAACTAAACAGGGAACGTTGAGAAGGTCGTCTCTTATGTGTTTTAGGGTCTATCTGAGGATGACAGTGCAATTCTTAATCATAAATATCCCAGGGACACTGCATCATCATCATCATCATCATCAACAGCCGGAAGACGTCTACTGCTGGACAAAAGCCTCCCCCTTAGTCCTCCCCATTAAAACACATGTTGTTTCACTAATAAAAAAAGTGTAGTGTAAATGAATTTGATTTCTCGGGGCCCCTTTACCGTGGGGCCCGTTGCAAATACTCTTGCTACATAGTTAATCCGGCACTGCACAGGTGCTAACTCGGGATTGTAGTAATGAAGGAAAGGCTTGTCTCTCTGTCAGCGGTTTTCCAGGTTCTACGGTACTTGAGTTTCGAGCGAAAATGATGTTACTTTGAGCACGTGAGGAAAATCGGTTTGAACGAATTTCGCTACGTTTTTGTTCAAATTATCTCTTGTTAGATTTGTTGCTTGAGTTCTTAGTTGTTCGTTGCTTGTTAAGTGTACAGAAGTACTTATATAAATTAAATACGTTAGAATACTTATTTTAATTAAGTACCTATTTGTATTATCTTGGAAGGATTTATGATATCGAGGTTTCCTCTAAATTGTACTAACTTTAATATTTTATCGGTAAGTAAATTTATTACATGGTAATTCAATACTGAACGAGCGAATCCTTAGGGAAGTACGAAAGTTTATTTATTCATATGATAGATTGCGTAGTGCAATAAATATTTAATTTGTGATTGTAAACGAGACTTCGAAATGAACATTCATAGTTAAAAAACGTAAAAGATCAATACATAATTGTCATACTTGTACAAAAGGCGACTGTAGGAAGGGTATTTATTGCTGTTGTTGGCGCGTATCTTATATATGTATAATTTTGACATTAATCCATCAATAGCCTAATAGTACTTTACCCGACACAGGACCAATACCTCGGACGTAATCTGAATTGGATTTGTAATCGACCTACTCGATCAACGAGGTACAGGTAGTCAAATCTATTAAAGATTGATCGTAAATGTCAGTCTAATGTGGATATGATAGTCAAATAAATAAATAAAAAATGCTAAGGAAATACATAAAAACTTCCGGAGTAATTAATGACCTTGTCAAAATCAATTACAATAATAATAAATAAATAACTAAAAAGTCCCACTGGCCCAAAAAATGGCGCTTAAAAATACCATAGCCAACATCATAAAAATCAATAATCGACCATAAGCAATCAAACACGCATAAATCATAGATTATAGAGTTGCCATAATCGATCTTCAACGTTAACTAGACTTGCGTAATACCAACATAACAACTGCAATTAAAATGGCGGACTTATGTAACAGATTAAATAATTAAAATGTAGGACGCAAATGACATTTTTAATTCCGACGTCTTGGCCCCGTTTTATGAATTAATGTAAATTTTTAGGTTAGAGGAAAGAACGGAAGGATGCTTTGACTAAGATACATTATGTCTCACTAATTTAATATGGAGATTGATTTACATAATCATAATATAATTTGCATTTCGTTTCCTTATTTCTTTTCTTTTTGGCTATATTAAGACTGGTGTCAGTATATCAGTGTGTTTTTGATGTTAGTTACAGAAATAGATTTCGTTAGATAATTTTGTTACTAAAATATAAATCTTCGTCAGTTTATTGCTATAAAAACTTTTACTTAACATACAAGCGCTGGAGATCATTCGCACTGGAGAGTAATATAGGTTTGTTTTGCCTGTTAACAGGGAAAACAAATAATGTTCACATAAATTTGCCGATAAAGATGACAATGATGGCTAGTTGCCATAAGTACCTACAAACCAAGAACTAGATACTAACTAGTAACTATACGTAAATGGTACATACAAAAAGTACCTGTCACCTTTAAATGAAACATCCAAACCTAGTCAAAAAGAAAAATATAATTAACAAAACGCTTACAGAAATCACTTGCAGGTACAGTCACAGTCAGCAATGTAATTAAGTTAAAATATCACAGCGTCGCGTGCGGGCAGTCGTTAAAACGTGGCATATAACCCGTTACACACGATCACAGATGTGTACTCGCGCACAAAAGTCGTAACAATAAATTTTGCTGAGTGTACTTTTGGATCAGCAGTTTTGTGAGCTTTCCAGGTGTGTGTTTAATCTTAGGTTTTGTTGGGAACAAGTTGTTGTGTTTGTCATTAAAATATCAGTAGTATATGACTCGGTCGCAACCGAGGGCTGGGCTCGCTGTCATTGCAGCGGTAAGTCCCCTCTTTGAGGAGTCTTGAGAGGCGCCACGACGTCCTCACCTACCGCCTGACGCAGGTTCTTACCGGACATGGGAGTTTCGGTAGGTTCCTGTTTCTGATTGGGCGGGAGGAAACGCCCGGGTGTCATCACTGCGAGGACCGCCCGGAGGACACGGTGGAGCATACGGTCGTGGAATGCCCTGCATGGGCTGAGCACCGCCGTGTCCTCAGGGATGTGGTCGGCGACGGTGACCTCTCGCGTCCGGCATTGGTACAAGCCATGGTGCGGAGCGAGGGGGAATGGGATGCCGTCTCCTCCTTCTACGAAGCAGTCATGCTAGCTAAGGAGGAGGTGGGGCGCGTGAGAGAAGAAACCTTCTCACACTCCAATCGTCGCGAGAGACACTCCGGGCGTCGGGGATTACGTGACGATCTCCGGCCACCGTAGTGCGGGCCTGCGGTCGGCGAGATAGGGTAGCTCACCGCCCGAACAGAACCAGACCCGTGCGTGCGGCGCGTCGCGTTTCGCGCGCGCCTCAAAGAGCCATCAAACCACCACAGATGGGGCCCAGTAGGGCTGATGCCTGATCCGGAGCTGCGGACTACCTAGCGGGTTTACCGGGGCTCCGGTTCGAAAAGCAGGAGTAGGAACGGGGTGGTTTTTAGTCAGTAAGAGTCTGACACTCCCTCGCGCCTCGCCCATGGCGAGAAAAGTCATTGGATGATTTTCCCCCTCAAAAAAAAAAAGTATATGACTGGTTCAGACCATGTTCCAATTTGGTTTTTTTTTTCGAATAAGAGTCTGAAAAGTAGAAATAAAAATGCGATACCTCTAAATAAAATATTGTATGAGGTTCGCCCCCTTGCGGCGTTGGCGACGAATTATTCATAGAACAACGCCAATTGCTGGTAAATTTGTCTCTTGTACTACAAGGTTTGTTTTTTTATCACCAAACAAACAAACAGAGGCTACTGTTTGCCCTTCAAAAAATTAAATAAACCTACAGCCTATGCACGTGGACATGGCCCACTTACTGAATGAACCAGCTCTTCAAAACAAATTGCTTTCGAAAAATTCAAACACCGTCTAAGAAACGTCATAAAAAGAACTAAGTGAGTGCTTTTGTTCTTTCAGTAAACGCCATCTTGGGTAATTTACTTTTGTTTTCCGGATAACCGCGGCCTTTTGTTAAAAATGCGCGTTACGAAGTAGAAATACGTTTTTCTCTGTCACTGGTCATAACTAAATAAGAAATACAACAGAAAGAGAGTACATTATAATATCTAAGTAGGTCTTCATGACATCTTGAGTCGACATCTAAAGCAGACTTTTCCAATTTTCCCTAAGTTGGAAGCTGAATGATGAAAAATGATAGACGTACAGCTGGCTACTTCTAGCTATTTATCTTTGCCTTGTAAAATTAGTGGATGGTGAAGCAAGAAAGTTAGTCGAGATGAACAATGACTTATTTATAGTATAGTGACTTTATATAAGTATATCGAGTTTTGCACTTTCGCATATGGTATTGTTGGTAACTTTTTTTAATTGGAATAAATGATTTAATTCTGATTTTGATTTATATTAAATTTCTCAATACCTACCCTACTTCGCTTAACATAAGAAGTTAATATTTCAAACCTTTTATTAGATGCGAACAGTTTAATTCCAGCATTCAGGAAACTCCAGTTTAAGTCACACGTATGTATCAAGTTAAGCGAAATTCTAAATATTAGTTTCGGAGTTTCGCACTGCGGTACATGGAATCAAGTGGAATATTCTCGGCTTTTGAACATACTCGATTTAAGAGCTGAGAAACTAAGTTGAAGTTTTAGAGTGCAAGTTTCCAACTCTGTTGGTAGCGAGTAATAAAGTTCAATATTTTGATTTCGTTAACTCACGTAACATAGTATAACTTAATTCACACGCCATACTCTTTATTAACTAAAGCTGTAGTCGTAAGTAAATTAGTCAGATACAGTGTCTACAACAACTGTACGTTGAACGAAAACGAAACGAGAGTGCGCTCAGCGCATTGATTGGTTGGTATATGCCTTGGTTGGTATAGGCCAATCAGAGCGCTGAACGCATTCTCATTTCGATTACCTTAAAAACTAAGCAAACTCATAATAAAGATACTGTTCACCAGCAAGAAAGGTAGTTTATGTTGCTTAAAAGTAAAACAAAAGACAAATCACAAACATTATAGTTCCCCTCTATATCCTCAAAACTTAAATAAAAACGAAATAAAAACGAAAATGTTACGAAAAAAATAAATAAACATTCATACAAAGCGCTTATGTCGTCGACAGTACAGCCAGGATTTGTTGTCACGATGCGACGAGCAGTATGAGCACGCTATCTACACATTGTGGCGGCTGTCGTGTTAGCCCTCATAATATCTATTTCCCACATTATGCAACGCCATTTTGTTTTCACTACTGTACAGTTGAAATTGGGCATTATTGTATTCATGTTTTCGGTTGAATTTTCCTCAACTTGGTAACGTGGAATCTGTGTGAACAGTTTTCACCAGTTTAAGGGTATTCTTGCAGATTTAAGGGCATACTTTATTTATAATAGTTACTAGCAAACCCGACGAAATCCGTTTCGCCACCAATGATTTTCTGATTTCCTGCTTTCCTCTTGATTTTTTCCTGAATTCTCTACAAACCTCACGGAGCCCGTGACCTTTCTAACGAATGCAAAACCGTGAAAATCGGTTCGTGCGTTCTGGAGTTATAGCGTCAGGAAGGAAAACCCGACTTATTTTTATATTATAGATTACCTAATTACTGAGATATTTACTTATATTTTCTCTAAGGTCCCCCTAAAAATGTGATATTACGACTTACATTTAAGTAAATGTTTTCATTCCATTCCATTTATAATCCTTATTACGTAAAAAACACAACTAGGTGGAGTCACCATTTCCCGTCCACTCAGTGAGAATATGAGTACGGAAGCCAGTACCAAATCAAACCATGAACATCCGACTACCACCAACTTTAATGGACTGCAACAAATCCATCTGAAATTGAGCGGAAACTCAACAATGTTAGCTCAACATCACAATAGGGTAGATGACTAATTTTTATTTTAATGTCCGTCTTGTAGATTATTTAAAAATATTAGACACGTATTTTTTATTTTCTTACGGAAACAAATACTTTCGAAGATATATCAATTTTAAATATCGCGTGACGTCACTTTAGAGTACGTTTTATACTCTATAGTGACGTAGTTAGCTCCCACTCCTAAACTTTGATTCGTTTTATCTAAGTATTGTTATCTTATATGACAAAATAAAAAAATACGTGTCTAATATTTTTTTATTACCTAACTGACGGACTAATTAGATTTTTAATTTTCATACCCTGTCATCATCCCTATTAACATTGGAATCACGACCTTACTGCCTACGTAATAAGTGTCTTCGTAGTCTCCAATTTTGGTGCGGTAAGGTTGTTGAACAATATGCGGTTTTAATGATAGACTGTCAAGTGTTTTATTTGGGTTCGATGCGAGGCGAGTTTGTAGGTGTGGCTTTGATACAAAAACGGGTTAATCACTGTTATCATCAACTAATAGATGGTTTATTGAGTCACGTTGGAATTCGCTTCTAGCAATGTCACTTGCAGTGCCTAAGAGCTACTGAAAGATTTTGGTTAAGTAAAAAGACAGTGCGATTTTATTTCTACGTTGCTAAAGCTTAGGAAACGGGCATTTTATCTCTGGTATTTATTCAGTTAAGACGATATTACCGATGATCAAACCTTATTATACAACATCATCACACCTTTTATCCCCGAAGCGGTAGGCAGAGGTGCACATAATGTCATTATGTGCCGTTATACACCATTTGTGTTATAAGTCCCATGCAATATAGGGGTGAGCCTATTGCCATAAACTGGAAGACACCCCTTGATCGGCAGCCGCACTTGCGACCACTCGACCAACGAGGCAGTCAAACATTATTAAATCTATAAACATATAATAGTTATTAACTTCCAATACGGAAAATCCAACAACACGTCTAACGACGCATCATAATGCATAACACTTCCATAAGACAACATTCTTACGTCAGAGCAAATAACTCACGAAAAAAAAAACAAAATGGCGGCACATTACCCGCCACTTTCACTAGCGAAAAACTATAATTATGATGATTTCGTGGTTTAAAAGGTTATGATGGTAACCATTGTCTTAAACCCATTAGAAGGTGTACGGGTCGAAAGGTGACTGGCCATAGTTCACACGTACATAGGTACCGAGAGAATGCATAAAAAAATAAAAACGTCAAAACGTTATTGTCTATGGCTGACATGTCATGGCGTCTAGTATAACCCACCCAAAACATAAATGTGAAAGGCTGCCAAGTTCGATAATATTGGAATGCTTCGCCTATAAAAGAAGTGAGATCTAAATAAGTACCAAGTTCCATACACAGACCTCAGTTAAAAATGATATAACAAGTTGGCAAGTTTTCACACACTTTGTTATAAACCTACTAAACACAATGAGTCAAGTATATAATTTTCTATTAAAACTTGCCAAGTTATATCATTTTTAACTGAGGTCTGTGTATGGAACTTGGTACTTATTTAGATCTCACTTCTTTTATAGGCGAAGCATTCCAATATTATCGAACTTGGCAGCCTTTCACATTTATGTTTTGGGTGGGATTTCATTTATTTTTGTAAGGTTTATTTTCTTTTTTTCTTATTTTACTTTACTTTGACTAAATACAAACCTTCGTAACGAATTTTAGGTCGGTACGACCATTGGAAGATATAGATAATTTTTTTGTTTTACTTCCTTAGGGGTATATATTTACACCTTCATTATTTTTAAAACCGACTCACACTTGGCCATTTTCAGATTTTTTCCTTTACTTTGACCTAAAGACCTACCTCCATGCCAAATTTCAAGTCAATACGACCATTGGAAGTGGTCTAGGTTTTTGATGAGTGAGTGAGTCAGTCAGTCAGTGAGTGTATAGTAAAAATAGCGATTTTCTGATGTCAATATCTCTAGACCTACAATAGGTACATAAATGAAATTTTGTATTTTAGATAAATAAGTAGATCTCGACAGATACTAGAAATTTCATATGCGTAGATAAAATAGATTTTGAGTTATAGGTGGGTCGAACTTGGCCCGAAATGGTTCGTGTAATATAACCCACGGCCGGTGTGTCGGTTTTTTTGCTCGAACTTGGCGGACACACTGCCGTGTGTCTAGATTGAATTTTCACTTGAAGCGAAAGTGTGTGGAACATGCAGTTTTTTAGTTTTTTTTGTAGATAATATGAATTTGTTTATATTGTTTTGTGTTTAAAACAATTCTGGGATCAGATTTTTATTACATGTATGTGTTTTTATCGGCTGTTTCTCTTCCATATTAAGTTTACTATACAATATTGGATGATAAACCTATTTTACTAGTTATATCATCGGCATTTGAGTTAAAATGGCTTCGCGTAACCTATTCTTATACACAGGACAGATAAATATTTAAATAGATCTTTTTACACTAAAAGGATTCAATTCATTCTATTACCAATACCAATAATAGTCGCTTAAATACTCATCAATCATGTTTAATCGGAATAAAGGGCGTCACAGACGTATCTTGCGACTGTAAACATTGTAAGGAGACGTTGTCCTGTTACTAAATGATCGTGGCCTAACAAAAGAGTATGGAGTCTGCCTAAAAGCACAGTAAAAACTAAATGAGATAAAATATACGTGAGTAAACAGTGTTAATTTGGTACGTCTTATTATAGTTATTATGAAAATTGTATGACAGCAATGACATACGTTATATCCAGTTCTGTCCTATATATCTCATTTCTGATAATTATTAGTGCAATATCTTAATTATTATGTTATCGGCTTACTCATGTAAGAGGCTCATATTCATGAGCAGCATTCCGCGGCACACGACTCGGCGATTGTCGCGCTGCGTAAGCCGATCATAATAATTAATTTAGTACGTCTCACGAAAGTTATAATAAAATTATAGTCCAATATAATTTTATAAGTACAATAGAATTTTATACAAATAATAGAATCTACAAACGACAGCAAACCCGTGAGAAAACGTAGTATTTAACAAACAAAATACTTATAATAAATATATTATTCAAACAATTTGTTCACTTAAACAATTTCACCTTGAAAATAAGACACATTTTAGTTGAAAAGGTTTTATAAAGCATTGTTGTTTGAGAACGGAATCCATTCTCACATTATGCAGCCCGTTATCGGTTCTATGTGTACCGGCCTTAGGCCGCGGTTCCACTGACGCGGAGCGGGGCGGAGAGGAGCTTAGCGGTGCACGAATTGACCAATCACTATGCTCGAAATCTTTTCCATTGAAGCGGAGCGGAGATTTGGAGTATAGTGATTGGTCAATTCGTGCACCGCTAAGCCCTCTCCGCCCCGCTCCGTCAGTGGAACCGCAGCCTTACCATTGCGTCACTATTGTGAACGAATTTGACATTAAAACAGAAAATGTTCAGAGGTTATAACATTCTCTTGTGTGCCAAGGCTGGGTTACGTTTAGATTAGAACTAATAACTCTCATAAATACAATCACATGAAGTCATACACTGAAAAGGATTGACTGCATAACATAGCATCATGTTTTATGTTCCCAGAAGGACAAAATATTAAAATATTGCAGTTATTTTATGAGCTGTATGTTGTTAATATTGGTTAACTAACGAACACATTTGTGCAGACATAGAATTGCGAGCTGTGTATAATTACACTAAACTTTATAGAAAACAAAATTTTATATTAAAGAATGGCCAAATTAAAAGTACCCTTAACCGAAGAGCATGCATGAAAAGACTGATGACTGTTTATGAAGCGAAAGAAGTGTGTAAGATTCGTAGCAATTGGCGGTTCATTGTTTCTGCATACCATAAGAGACATGTTATTTACCTACCTATGTTATTTTATGAATGACAAATTAGGTACTAAAAAAAAATCTTATATTTATTTATCCGACATTAGCACAATCGAATTTTAAATCTCTATTTATTCCCCAACGTCACAAATTAATGCAATTTTAAAATCTAGACATTTTAACACAACACAATGACACATGACGAAAAACATAATGTGCGGAAACTAAGTACATTCAAAACAAAAATAAAACGCATTAAAAAAGTTTTTATAAGTTTAAGAAACTCATAGAAATAGAAAAACATGGTAAATATCCCGTTTCGAGTTCTAATATAAGTCTTTAATCTATAAAAACGCCATAAACAGTTGTTTTTATGTCAGTTGAAGGCTCTCAGTATCTGATTCAGGGTCCCGCCAAGGTTCGCCCAGGGATGGAAACTCGAGACCGGGACAAGGTTAGGAAACCAGAGCGCTGCTGGATTGCTTTTTATAGACTTCTCATGTTTTTTATGGAGCAAATGAGTTGGAACGTTGTTTAATTAGACGTTTTATTAGATATTGTAATGTAATATGTAGGTAATTAGATTTTTAATGTTATCTTCGTTTGTTTTGGTGTTTTGTTCTTTAATTGGGTATTGAACAGGTTTTTTTTGGAAAAGAAATCAAAATAATTGATAGCGAAAAGACAAGATGATAGTATGATTTTTTAAATCGTGTCACTTTATGATTGATGAATAAATATGACAATTAAAAAGCTCTTCAACTAATCACATTAATATTATAAATATGAAAATTTGTTGTTTGGATATTTATCCGTCAATCACGCTGAAACTATTGAACATATTTTGATGAAATTTAGTATACAGACAGGGCATGAGCTGATTTGGGTGACTTTATATCCCACGAGAACGCGAGCAAAGACACAGGCAGAAGCTAATATTGTCAATAAAACTCTTACGCAATGTTACTTCGAACCTCACAAAACAAAGAAATCGTACATAGATAAGCATATTTAAACGCAACTGCGATCGCGTGATCAGACAAAATGTCGACATGCGACGCGACTTTATTCAATGCTAACAGACTTAAGGCTCACTTCAGATTGACCACATGTCGCACGACTATGCCAATTTTCACTCTCCATACAGCTAACGTGACTAGAATATTTAACTACACAAATGGAAACGTGTGTCGATTTACGCGCGATCGTAACGTTTGTCTGTCGTGGACCTAACGTCAAAATATTACGGTGATCAAAGAAAATAGAGCGTGATGCATTTCTTCCTGAATGTATGTATGATTAAGTAAATTAATGAGACAGACATTTTTCATGTTTTCAAATGAATTGGTTAAATATTTTTGTGGTTCTTTGTTAACGGTTTTGCGTTGCACATTTTTTTAAGGCATAAGCCGGTGTTTACCCGCTGCTCGTTTAAGCAGACGGATCACTTCATAGTAAGCATCGCCGCCGCTCCATGACACCCGAAACACCTAAGTCGTTACAGGTACGTTGCCGACCTTTGGGGGTTAGAAATTTAAGGATTGTTTAGAATCAGGGGTTAGGAAGATCGGTAATTGGGCCTCCAGTAAACTCACTTTCACAACGCAAGCTTGCGTTGTTTCACGTCGGTTTTCTGTGAGGCCGTGTAACTCCGGTCGAGCCGGCCCATCCGTGCCGAAGCATGGCTCTCCCACACTTAAAAACATTTTTCGGTTTCCTAAATTCTCAGAATCTAGAACTCAATTCTTGTTTTTCAATAGACTCGTATTCTATTACAAAAGGTCTGAATACCTAGTGAAAAGGGGAAGGACCTTTTAGGGAAAATCAAACGTAATTCAGTCATGAGAAAACTTCGACAAAACAAAATAAAAACAAGTTCCAGTTGGGTTCACGATTGAAGGAGTTCCGTACCATTTTATCAAAGACAAAGAAAACAGCAAAAAATCAAGCTAATTGGTCGTGGATCTTAACTTAAAGATTTATTATAATTTAATTAACTTTCAAAGTCCATAAGTACTTAACTAAATATTCGAATTTGTTGCTCAACAACAAATTTTCGCGAGCCGAGGCGTCCGTGGCCGCTATATCGGAAGACTAGTAACTAGGTAGGTATTTTGGAACTTTAGCTCCTAACAGATGCGAAAGGACACGCGCGCACGAAATTCAGTTGTTTTGTTATTGTGATAAAAACGAAACTAGTGAGTATACAAAAAAGTTTCTTTGGTAAAGTTGTTTGTAATCAAGAGTACAATCACCTGTTAAAATATCATTCATTATTTATTATTTTATTCAGATTTTTGTTATACCCAATTACTGCAACTATCAACCATCTAGCTACCATGGTTCATGACATACAGCCTAGTCACGCTATGGTCGGACAATAGTTTCATAATAAAAGGGACCCATTTACACCCTTTAAGAACGGGACCCTAAAAATTGGAGGTCACAGTACCCAACAGGACTAAACCCTTTTCTTTCCCGTTGTTATGTCGAGACCCCAACGAATGAACCGGCCCCCGACCCCTGTGGCCCCTGTAATACTCTTGATGTCTTATTCCTGAATACATTTAGTCTGCCCTCCCAAATAAATCTGCGTGTTTACCTGAAACAAGAAAATATTTCGTTAGAGTTGTGAGCTGAAAAGTGATTTATTATGAGTTATTCAATAATGGCTTTTTTCGCGCAAACAGACATGGGCACAGAAATATATGATTGTGTTTTGTCAAGATTATTTGCATGTCAATGATGATTTCTAGATGAGCTTATAATTCTTTTTTTATATCGTCACGCCTTTTATTCCCGAAGGGGTAGGCAGAGGTGCACTTTATGACACGTAATGCCACTGTGCACACCCACTTTTCACAATTTATGTTGTCCCATGTAATAGGTGATGAGCCTATTGCCATATACCGGGCACATTTCCAGAAAAAAGCCCAGCAATACTTCGTCCGACTCGCCTTATATTTCTATTTAAGTATATTAGATTAAGAGACTATATAAGACTGAGATTAAAGTATATTTTTTTATTTAGACCAAACCAATAAAGTATTAAACATAAGCAAAACTCCATTAAAATCAAAAGTAAACGTCTCCGAGTCTCTAAGATCGATTTATAATTGGACTAATAAAGTTCAAAGAGGAACTTCAAACCTACGAAGCCTAAAGTACCGTATTTCACAAAACACTGAAATAACAACCAAACGATTTTCTCCTTTGAAATGTCAGACTCGACTCGTCAATCCAGAGCCGCTATAAAATATAAAGCCAGCCAGTCACGATCCGACTATCGAACGATTCCAATACCCTACGTACTTAGTCAGTGCCGGCGTAAGGGCCACTGATACCCCGGGCGAAAATATTGTGGCGCCCACTTGAGGGAAGCAATATCAAGTGTTAGTTTTTTGCTGATCCCAAGTAAAATTATATTAAGAATTTCATCTTTCCTTTAGCGTTACCCAGAGCTAACGACGCGGACGTAGAAAGTTTTGTAGCTCCTCTTTTTTTATATATGTATATATTTTTTTTACATTTTATATTTTTTAATTTTTTTGGCGCCCCCCAGAATTTGTCGCCCTGGGCCATCGCCCCATCACGCCCCCCCTAACGCCGGCACTGTACTTAGTAACTTAGTACTTATTTCTACCAAGAGCTCGGAATTAAAATCACGACTTTGTTACACGAAGACAGCGCTCACTATCTACGGGTTTACCCGACAGTTAGTGTTAATTGGTGTAGGAACTAGGAAGTAACATTTTATAAGTAACATTTTCAAACTTGCGTTTTACGTCAAGACGAGTCGGAAGAGTGATTGTTGCGGACTTGGCATTTGCGTGCTGTGTATGGGTAAGGGTAAAGATCGTGTTCGAAATTTGAATAACTACTTACTTATCTATTTTTGTACATTAATGTGCCAGTTACTTTCAATTCTTTTTTTTCCGTATTTTGTATTATGTAACCTTTTTGTTGACATAATTTAAAGTAATGAGAAAAATATCTGCGTTAATAGAAAAATGGTGACATTTCGCCTTTAATATTGTTATTTTTTCTGTAAAGTTAATAATATTAGACGACCTAAAAGTAAAGGCTAGTGACCTAAGCCTGAATTGAAATGTTTTAGACGAAAATATATTTTTAAACGAAAAGACGACGGTTGACGCTTTGAAATCTATTATCAGTTTCATAAAGAGCCAAAACACAATGTAGTCAGAGTAAACAGTTTCACTGACAAACAAAAATGTAACTTATCTCGCGCCACAAAATGGCAGACATTTTGAACATCACACAAAACGACTTGAGACAGAGAGTAATGTATAAAAATACGCGGGAAGATCCATAGAGTATGGTTGAAAGGAGTACCACCTTGAAATTACTAGTCGTTTTTTAAAAATTGGAGAAATGTAGAGACTCATTGTAAGTAATCAGAACAGCCCATGGACACCGACAACACTACAAGGGGTCCAGAGTTTCTGTGTCAGCTAAGCTAATTTATTAGGTACAGCCATTGTAGCATAAGTACCTATTTGTGTTTTTTTATCATTGCCCTACATTAGGATTTTATCGCGATTATAAACATACAAGTTCACATATACACATGACAACCAGACCTGAAACAATTTGTGGATCACAAAAAGAGTTGCTCCGTTCGGCAATCGAACCCGCCACACGTTGCACGGCAGCTAGATTTATCACTTTAACTATGACTACCTAAATATCATATTACATGGAAAAACCAATAATTTTAGCTTGAGGAGTAACTAGTTAAAGTGAGAAAACATTCAAAGAATGCTTTTTACTCAGTACCCTTCCATTCAACACATTTTAACGGACACTATTTTTGATACATAAATAGCACTCCTTATCTTCCATACTCCGTGTTCAGGTCTATTGTAAGACTTACAATGTGAGGAGCATAGAGAGGGTCCTCTAATCTATGAGAGGGATCTTATAGACCTGTTGCTGAGAGGGCGCTGCGAATGGCCAGTAAAAATAAAGCGGAGGTTTCATGTAAGTGGAGCTTGTGCGAGGGACAGACAACTTCGCAAATTACTTGTGAACTTGTAGGTCGGTATATTCTTTTGGTTTGAAAACTGGTGTAGATAGGATAGGTATAGTTTCAAGGAGTATCAATGCCATATTATTTGATTCCTGCACTGAGCCAATTTTTGTAGGTATTCACATCACATACGTCTTAAACGTTTTTTTCTCGCCTTTTAAACCTTCCCTGGACCTCTACAAATATACTCAAAATTTGCCAAATCGGTCCAGCTGTTCTCGAGTTTTAGCGAGACTAACGAACAGCAATTGATTTTAATATATAGAGATTAGCGTTTATGCCATATGACTAAAACCAATATTAGGTATTATTGCTAATCCCAAGAAATTCAAGTTAAGTAGTTTACCTTGTTACCTAGACAAGCCAGACCAAAAATACCCAAATATAGGCACAATACGAGTAATTCCAATAGTTGAAGCTAAACAAATAGCCATTGTTTGTCTAAATAAAGCCTTATACAAATACGTACTAGAACATTGTTAGTACATTAAACTTGAAGCAAGTTTTTTGCCCGACTCCTACGCATGTGAACTTTGTATGCTCCTACGCATCACACTTTATTGGAATATTAAAGTTAAGGACAATTTATGGGAACGATAAGAGGGCGATTGGAACACTGATAGTATACAATGTATTGAAGAAAATGTATTGAGATAGGTAGATGTGTTTAACTGCCGTACTCAGAGTCATTTAATGGTCACTTAACTCTATACGTAGTTTTTAAGTAATTATTAAATGTCTCTGAATGCAGATAATGTATCTTTTTTAATGAAAATTATTTTTGTTATTTAGGCATGTGAAATAGCTAAATAAACAATCTCCACAATTACATATTAACTGCCGTACTCAGAGATGATTAATGATTACATAAAGTTTAAGAGTATGTATATTTGTTACTCAATCATGTCAAAACGGCTGAAGGAATCGGGATGAAATTTGAAACAGGGGGTAGACTATGGCCATATTACACATAGGCAAGACCGCGGACAAAAGTTAGAGCACTTTAAACGCCAAGGGGGTCACCGATGACCGACATTAGCAGAGGATATGCCTTCAACAGTTTTCTATTAGCAGTCAAAGTTAATACATACATTCAATTTCAATATAAATCCAATATTAGATAACTAAGTCTACCAATTCACAGCGGGAATCAACCACGTAAGTAACACGAGACGGACCATAAAATCGGTAATTACAAACACTACTAACCTACTGATTACGTACACACATTGAAAGTTTACTGGGTAAATGTTTACCTCATAACTAAAACTGTATGTTTGTTTGTCGGCTGTAAATGCCAATATGTTATTTTGATGTTCTATTCATGTTAAATAACCATATTATAATATCAATATATTAACACGTCTCTAGTCCCTGAATGAGTAGATGTCATGCCTATAGCCCGTTATTACCTATATTTTCCTAATTAATCCTAATGTAAAACTAGACAGTCCATTTTACTTAATCTAGCATAAACTAGCTGACCTGGAAAACTTCGTATTGCTTCAAACCTTTCTTATACCTTTTCAACCTTCCCTAGACTTCCACAAATAATTCAAGACCAAAATTTGCCAATTCGGGCCAACCGTTCTCCAATTTTAGCGAGATGAACAGCAATTGATTTTTATATATTAAATATATATAGATAAAAGTAACCTTCGATACTAGGGTTAATTCAAGTTCTAATATGCAGTACCGCTGACAACTAAGTCGATAATTAATTTATATCATTCTCACGTATTATGGGCGTTAGCTACAGGGTGTAAACGGAAAGCTCCCGAAAAACGCCACACACTTTGGAGCGTTTCGTTTACACTCTGTATTCCACATATCATATCGAAACCTACTTAATACATACCAAGAACCGAGAAAATATATTAGGGATATGGCATAGAAAATCTTACACACAGAAATATACAAGAACTCAGACATATCTGTAACCAATACCCATAGTAACTGCTAAGCAAAGTACGTAAAGCAAACTCATACTAAGGGTACGGTAAACACTAAACCAACGCTACACTCAACTCATTAAACTCAGTGTGAGTAACAAAAAGAAAACCAAGAAAAACTCTTTTCACAGATCCTGGTGAGTGCTAAGTAGGTTAATTAGCCACTAAAATCCAATTAAGTTCGCATACTACTGCTTATACACCTCAAAACAATGCCACAATGCAGCAGAGTTCAGAAGGTTCACATAACATAGTGCAAGGACGTTCGTAACTATTGTTTTTTTCATGGTATAAGGTGGTAAACTAGGACACGAATCACCTAATGGTAAGCAATCGCCGCTGCCACCGCCCATGGACACCAGAAACACCAGAGGCGTTACAATTGCGTTTCCGGCCTTTTGGGGGTTAGGAATTTAAGCTTTATTGGGAATCGGGGATTGGGAAGGGGCTTCCGGTAACCTCACTCACACAACGAAACACAACGCAAACGTTATTTCACGTCGGTTTTCTTTGAGGCTGTGGTATCACTCCGGTAGAGCCGGCCCATTCGTGCCGAAGCATGGCTCTGTCACACTTACACACTCCTTTCTTGTGGGTGATTTGATAATGATGGTGATGTATCTATATTATAGTAGCTTCAAACTAAAATTTCGAAGCAAACATTTTTTCAGAAAACCAACTTCGTCTAATTAAAACCCCCAATAAAGGTTTGCTCCATCGGTGCCCATAATATACAGCAAACCTTCTGTCTCCACAACCCACAGTAGCACTGTATTTAGCTTCGCACAAAATGCCAGTCATTATAGTGAAGTTAGCACCGTTGGCTAACCGCCATGATAATTTACAATTTGCAGCGCAATTTTGTTAATCCCATGAAGCTTGGCACTCATATATGTATATGTATGTAAAAACACTATGTCGGCTATATTTCCAACACTAACTACCGTACTCAGAGTTAATTAACGATTACTTAAACTATTCCTTAGTAGCGAATTAGTTCCGAAAACAATGGCTAAGGACTGGGTTAAGTAATCATTAAATGTCTCTGAGTATGGTGGTAAGGTATTAAGGTAATCTACCGAATAAACTTGGATAATATAATAAATGAAAATGTGAATTTGGTTACGCTTTCACGTCTGAAATAGCTGGACAAATTTTGATTAGATGGAGAGATATAAAAGTTGCTGATGGATTATAATTAAACCAATATGGGGTTGATCTAAATTAATTAAACTAGACTATGCTTTTCACTAATTTCATTATAAAAATAACTCGATCAAAGCTGCAAACAACCTTACCTCTGAGATCAATTTCGTATTTTAGGAATTCTCACTGACTGATATGCTCACTGTAGCAAGAGGAAAACTAGCTATATTGCGACCCATATCTACTGAACCAAAAGGTTGCAAACCGAACCAATATATAGGTATTTTGACCAGAAATATTAAACTAGATATCATATAGCTTAGGGCGCCCCAGACGGGCATATAGCGAAATGATTAAAGGGCCGAATTAAAAGTACTTTTACGGACAATTCCAATAACATATCTATCGGTAGATTTGCTTACTAGAGATAGTAATTTGACATAAGCTCCATACAAAATGCAATGTCAAAATTCTACCTTTGATAGGCAAATCTACCGATAGGTAGATTATTAGAATTGGCCGTTAAGCGACGAGATGAAAAGACTGTAAATAGGGACAGAAAAAGCGACTTCGTTTTATACTATGTAGTGATGAAGTAGGTACCTATGACAAATTAATTAAACGTAACCATCAGAAAAAAAGACAGAAAAATGTACAAACATTAATTACTACAGAGTAAAAACGTTGCTACACCGATTGGCGTATCCGATTACGCAACCCTTTGCCTGAACAAATGAAGCTGCTGATCAAAACTTTAATTAAACTCCGATTACTCGAGTTAATCCAGAACCAGTATATCTTGGTACACGGTGGATATTGGAACTAAAATCTTAACGTATTCCTTTTTATACAATGCCTGATATAATGAAGAATGATGTCTTATTTTGTCATTAATAAGAATTCATTTTGTCTGATTTAAATATTTTTGCCTTTTATTTTTAGCAATAGTGCATGAGTAACTTCAAAGCCCGAGTGAATAGATTGCTTATGGGCAGACGTGCTCCATCGTAGACCGCACTTACCATAAGGCGAGATAGCGGCCCAATGTCGACCTATTAAATGTAAAAATAAAATAGTAAATTTACCATGCACAATCTTCAATTGGTGATAACTACAACATACTTTAATGCCCTTCACGGAACCTTTTGCTTTTGTGGATACCAATAATGATCATGTTAAATAACATCATAAAAATTAGTGTTTATACCATTCAATTCGAAAATAATCTCAAAAATCGAACAGGCATCTACAAATTAAGTCCAAACTTTACCCTTTGCCACTAGCGCCACCTCGCAGCTCAAGTTACACTGGTTTATCAAATCACTTGCTTAATCTTGACAGTTCGTTGACAAGACAAACAGATTGTTATTAAAGTTGACAGATTTAAATTATGGCTACATTAAAATCCAGTTTGGATGGTTATCTGTAGAGTTGTAGAACAAAGATTTGGATTACGTCTATCTTTTTGTTTTTATCGAGAACTGCACGGTTGGCGCGGTGGCTGGGCAACCGGCTGCAACGCAACGTGCAGTGGGTTCTATTCCTGCACGAGCAACTCTTTGTATGATCCACAAATTGTTATTTCAGGTCTGGGTGTGATGTGTATGCGAACTTTTATGTTTGTAACCGCACCCACGACACAGGAGAAAATCCTAGTGTAGGGCAAAGTTTTATGTAAAAAACAAGAAATTTGTTGAAAAGTACAATGTTTATTCTCTGTATTGTACTAAACAAATGTTTTTTTCTTTTCAAAGTTTATCTTGGCATCGTAACTCATGAAATAATATCACAAAAGTGACTCTACTCTCTATATTTAATAATAACGCATACCAAAGTAATTGAATTTCAGTAACAAAGTAAAGATATAGTTCAACGAACGTAAATAAACTTTGAAGTAAAGTCACTATAACAAAGAGAGAGGGACTATAAATTCATTATTAAAATTTTATGCCCCTCTCGAAACTATTTTTATCGAAAAATTTCGCGCAGTAGCTTAATTAAATCGCTCTCAATTTTGCGAAACAAAAGCTTTTATTATTGACTTTGAGTAGCAAAAATATTTAATTGAATAACCAATTCAATTACGAACGAGCTCAATATTTTAAGGTGTTTCGTTCCAAATGATTTACAACGTCATTGGAGAACCTTTTTAACCATGAAAATGGTTATTGCTTAAAGAAAAATGGTGTAATAAAGGTTTAATCATATTTTTATTTTTTTTATTACAGCACGAAGTTAAGAATTATGTCTTACGTTACGTAACGTAAGACGATGATTTTTTTGAAACTATCAATAACTAGCGACCCGCTCCAGCTTCGCATGGGTGCAATGGTAATATATTATGCATGTATTATACATATAAACCTTCCTCTTGAATCACTCTGTCTATTAAAAAAACCGCATCAAAATCCGTTGCGTAGTTTTAAAGATTTAAGCATACAAAGGGACATAAAATATTCCATTTAATGCATGCAGAAATGATTTTATGCGAAACAAAAATCCCGCCAAATACACCATTATTCTATTTTTGAAACCGACAAACAGAGTAAACAGAAAGAACATTACACTTTACTATAAAAAGACAAAGGCGTTCTCTCACACAGCCTCTACGTTCCTTTACGCAAAAGTGGACATTTCTATTCAGACAAGTCGCGCACAAAGACGTATTTACAAACAGCCAGAGCGTGCGTTACTTTGCTTTACTGGGCGGGAAAGATGTCCTACTTTAGTAAATAGCTGTACAGAATAAAGGTACGCGTCCACAGGCCCGCATCGTACGCATCGCACGCAACGGATTTTAGTTTGTCTTGTATAGAAACTCATACAACTGCGTCCACTGATCCGCATCGTACGCAACGGATTTTAGTTTGTCTTGTATAGAAACTCATACAACTGCGTCCACTGATCCGCATCGTACGCAACGGATTTTAGTTTGTCTTGTATAGAAACTCGTACAACTGCGTCCACTGATCCGCATCGTACGCACCGCATCATCAGTAATGCCTACATGCGATGTGTACTGATGACGTCATATGGAATGCGTACGATGCGTGCGATGCGTACGATGCGGGCCTGTGGACGCTTACCTTAATGTAACTGTTTTACAAAATTACGTTCTTTCTTTTTTTCCATAAGTACCTTGTTCTTTCTAAAGGTGTGAAGTTACGCAAGAGTTAGCTATAGTTAGACAACCAGGTTTATTTTGTTTTACCACTTTTTGTCGACGATTACGAGTACATGTGAAACCTTTCAATTTTAACACTAAAACAATTACGGTTAAATGTCTATTTCGTTGAGTAACTCGTCAAATTAGTAACTGTGTGAGTTGTGCGCCTCTCAAAGTAATGCTATCAACCTCTTTTGTTCGTATGCTTTTAATAGCATCCAATAATTGTTTGATCTTGATTGCAGATCCTGACGGATCACCTGATGGTAAACGCTCGCCGCCGCTCATGGACACCCGAAACAACAAAGGCGTTACAAGTGCGTTGTCGACCTTTTGGAGGTTAGGAATTTAAGGTGGAAACGGGGATTGAGAAGGGGGTAAATGGGCCTCCGATAACTTAGGTAACGTAACGATTCGAAATACAACGTAAGCATTGTTTCACGTCAGTTATCTTTGATGCCGTGGCATAACTCCTGTTGTTCTGGCCCATTTGTGCCGAAGCATGGCTCTCCCACACTTAGGTATAAATCTAATTTTCGTCTCTTCGTCTGACGTCTGTCATATATACGCAATCATTAATGTTGATGCACAAGTTTAGGGTTAATTTTAACCTTGTCATTAGATACGAAACCAATCCGCTTACGATCCTTAATACTTCATCTCAGTCTATCATCTCCGCGACCACGTAACGCAGCCACCCCATGCATTCACACAAAGAACGTTGATTAATTAAGAATTCTATTACGTATAGCTAACCAAATTATTTCACGCGAGTACCGCTTTAAATATTCATAGGGAACTTAATTGGCGACTACGACAAGCACTTGCGAGGCTGAATTTTAATAACAACACTCTGTATGTAAGCGAGAGTGTACTGGTGAAAATTGTATTGTATTAATTAAAACTATTGACTCGCAATTTTAGACTTGGGTAATTATAGTGCTGCGGACTATCTAGCGGGTTACCGGAACGCCTGGGTGTCATACTGTCATCACTGCGACGACCGCCCGGAGGACACGATGAAGCATACGGTGGCGGTGTGCCCTGCATGGGCTGAGCACCACCGTGTTCTCAGGGATGTGATCGGCGACGGCGACCTCTCGCGTCTGGCGTTGGTCCAGACCACATTAGGGCTGATGCCCAATCTGGAGCCGCGGACTATCCAGCGCGTTTACCGTGGCTCCGGGTCAAAAAGCAGGAGTAGGAACGGGGTTGTTTTTAAGTAAGAGTCTGACACTCCCTCTCGCCTCACCCAAGGCGGGAGAAGTCATCGGATGATTTTTCTCCCTCAAAAGAAGGTAATTATAGTACTGTGAAGTCATATAAGGTATAAATACTATTATAACTGTTATGAGTGTGACTGAATTGTTTTTAATCAGGAGTAATACCTAGGTAGTAAAAAAACTATTGTAATATGGGTGTAATTGCTTTTCTCGTCGAGACGAGGATCGCATCGTACAGACTTTGTACGATGCGTGCGATACGGACCTATGGACGCGTACCTTAAAGGAACGTTAATGGTATATTAGGTAGATTATCTTAAATATTTTTGTATAAAATCGAAGTAAACAGTTCTGGGGTATCTTGATGTGCTGGGCGGCGTATAAACACAAACCAAGTATATCTATGACTTAACACCGCTCTTAATGAATTAAGGTAAGCAAGTAGCACATACCAAATTGGTAGACCGTTCGCAAAAACCACAAAATAACCATTTGTTACAAAGCTAACCTCGAAATCAATAAAAAACGTATAACAGCCCGTTTTAACACAGTTCTCACGGTAAGTGCAAATAACGACCGGTTGCTACAGCCGCGTGGGTCGCACGTTCGATGCTCCGGCGCAATCGCGTTAATCACTTCGATCCATAACGAGGATCTCTGATTAATAATGTTTTCATGTTATTTGCTTGTTAATTGAAATGTGTTGTTTATGGAGTTGTAGGTATTTTGATTTTGAGTACATCAAATGTGGTGTTGCGAAATGTTAAAAAAGTGTGACTATTGTTCTTCAAATATTTTTTATAGGTTGTGTAGGCTGCAATAAGTTCTTGTAATGGCTAATTGGATAAGCTATCATTTGGCTATCTTATGTGTTGTTGTGTCTTTATGTTGTATATGTCTAATATATTTTTGTCCATTCTAAAATTCTCGGTATCATAGTAATTGAGTGGGTTCTGAATTGGACCCTCAGTTTAAGAACTACACCCTTTTGGTACTCCGGAGGGTTATTGCGAAACATGTTTTTTTGTCTTTTTTATGTTATGGTATAAACCAGTAAACGAGCAGAGGGATCACCTGATGGTAAGCAATCGCCACCGCCCATGGACACCCGAAACACCAGAGACAAGTCCGTTGCAATTTTGGGGTTAGGAATTTAAGGGTTATTGGGGAAACGGGGATAGGGAATATTGGGAAAAGTAATCTCACTCACACAACGCAAGCGTTGTTTCACGTCGGTTTTCTGTAATGCCGTGGTATCACTCCTGTCGAGCCAGCCCATTCGTGCCGAAGCATGGCTCTCCCACACTTAAAAATTGCTCTTAATTATTCCATTTTCTTTGTTCCATCTTAAGATAAATATCAATCTGTTATGGTTTCTTCATCTACTAGCTTCATAGTAACCTCAATTGGGCCTCACATCGATAAGCGATCAATATGGAACGTAGTTTTTGTAACCTTACCACAGCCACGTGGGCATGGCATTAGGCAATCTTTTTATGCCGGCGCGGGCGCCACTATGGTGTATATCGGTGACTCTTGTTTTTTATACAGTCTGATTTTTTTTTATCACCAGCCATTTTTTTTTCTGAGAGTTAGGTATCATTCAAACAATCCATTTTTAAATAAAACTATTTTATTGCAAAAAAAATGTTTTATTTAAAAATGGATAACCGACTTCACTGAAGAAAATTTAGTGTCCTTTTTAAAATACGTTAAAAAGAACACTAAAAAGGCAGATTTTAAATAGGAAACAAAGAATACTGAGAAACACCGACTTTAGAAATCATAGTCAAATTGATTATTTTAATGTTTTTTGACCGCATTTCTTCAGTGAAGTCGGTTTTGGAAAAAATTGGTTGGTCATAAAAAAATCAGGCTGTATAAAGATACCAGCGAATCAACCTACTCCTTTCTGTCATATTTCATTATCTACTTTAATATAATTAACGTAAAAAGTTAAATGAAAAAAAATAGACAGTCTGCGGTCTGTCAATTTCAATTAATGCTGCCTGCTGTATTAAATTACTATCTCGTGACTTTTGCTAGCTTCGAACAGCACGTGGACTACGCGGTTTTGGTTTTTCTGTCACATGAAGATTATGGCTGTGGAGAGAGCTCTAGTTTTTATACACAATCATATGTGATGTCTATATAGAAGATTGTAAAAATGTCTCCTTTGGTATAATTTATTCTACCGATGTGTCGACTTATAATTTTGACATTAATTAGTTTACCTCTAATAACTAGTTTCTTTCAAGCACGTAAAAAAACACAAAGCAACTTGCACTTCATCAGTAAATTTCGTACAAGTTTGCATTACGTTTAAAATAATCGAAACGAGTTCTAGTTTCGATGCGCTCTCGTTTCGATCTCGTTGAACGTAAAGTAAACTCGTACTAAGGCCCCTGATTTAAAAAAAAGATTGCAAGTAATAGTGACGTCACACCGATGCTCCAATCAACGAGGGGGCGGACCAAACTGAGCATAAACAATGAGAGAACAATTAATTACTTAACTATTGCTTTACAATTAATTTTGTTGCTTTGTTGCTACATTGGCGGTGTAGCCTATTGCTTAATGTTGCTTGTCTGTCTTCAGTGTTGAAGAAGGGCGTTACTTGATTCTAGAATGATTTGTTTCTAAACTTAACAAGTTTTATTTCTCAATGAGTTGTGAGGTCGTTTTATTGTACACCCAATTGTCACTTGTAACATTTTTAGTAATAAGCTCAACTACAAGATCATCAACAACCCTAGAAGTCCATGGCTGGGCTATGGAAAACCGACGTGAAACAACGCTTGCGTGTGTTTCGTTATGTGAGTGAGGTTACCGCAGGCCCTATTAGTCCCCTTACCCATCTTCCCAATCCCCGATTCCCTAACAAACCTTAAATTCTTAATACCCAAAAGGCAGGAAATGCACTTGTAACGCTTCAGGTGTCTTAGTGTTTCAGGTATCCATAGTTATGGTCAGCAACTCACTTGTCACACCTCTGGTGTCCATGGGTGGCGGCGATTACTTACCATCAGGTGATCCGTCTGCTCATTAACCGGCTTATACCATAAAAATGCCAATTTAACGAGATACTAACTCGAAACTAATGAGTATTTAGCAAACAGCTGTTCTGAACGATAAAACATTAACATCAATGTTAGACAATTAGGATTAGCTCGAAGATTAAACGCTAACTACTTATTTGTATTCAGTTAAAACGGCTCGTTTAACGTTGCCAGTACTGAACGTAATTGTTTGTGATGCTTAGGCAATTAAGTTGCTTTTGGTTCTCGTAATTAATTGTAATTTTAACATAATGTTAAGCTTTTTAATCCAGGAGAGGATGCTTAGACAGAAAGAATTTTCACCTGTAAAATATAATAGATATAAAATAGGTGTAATTGTGGCGAAAAACTTGGACTTACAAGATCTAAATCGTCAGAGGTGTCATATAGCTATAACAACTACTCAGGGATTTGTAAGAATTAAAACTTTTTAAGATCAAAATTCCCTCATCCAATCAAACAAAGGTGCATAATTTTAAAATTGGGATAGCTTGATCGCTGACGCTTGCCGCTGGTATCCTTGTCCTTATAAAAGTTTCGGGTTCGATTCCAGTGTCGGGCAAAGTATTGCTGGGCTTTTAGAAAATTTCTTAGTATCAGCACGAAATCTGGAATTGTATCCAGTATATGGCAATTGGATCACATTACATAAGACTTATTACACAAATGGTGAAAATGCCATAATGAGCATCTACGCATTCAGGGATAAAAGGCGTGACGATACACGCTGTTACACAGCAATTGTTACCATTCAACATAGTTAAGATTATAAAATCAATCTTATCCTTTCCTCTTAATCCTTGACCTTCCAGCATCCACGCATCCACGAAGGCATAGCAACTGCATTCTGCAACATTACCCGCACTATCAGATGTCGTGCTACTCAAAGTTCAGGAGATCGTGAGAATTACTGGGTACTTCTATTCACAAACACTACAACGTTTGGTACAAACTGCTATTCAATTAGCGTGTTATGGACTGAAGGTACTCTCGTATTGCATCGTTAAAGCAATTGCTGAATGTTGGGACTAAATTGCCGTACGTACTTTTTTTTATTAAATTAGTCTGATGGTCGGTAGGGTTCTAGACGGAGTTATATACTGATCAGATTGATCGATAATTTAAAGTAAGGCCAAATTAAAAGTACCCTTAATCGACGAGTATGCATGAAAAGACTGATGACTGTTGATGAAGCGAAAGAGGTGTGTTAGAATTGGCGATTCATTGTCTATGCCTGCACCAATGGGAGATAGGTCAAAGGTAAGGTACAGGTTAGATTAATTTTTATAAGTTATAAATATATTTAAAATATATTTGTTAAGATTCAATATTTGTACAATTTTAACACTGTGCGAACAAGAATTGTAATATGTTTTAGAATACAAAACATCAAATACCCTTTGAGAACCACTAATGAGTGGAATTCCATCCTTGGCAATCCCAAATGAAGGAAAAGGTTACTAGTTACATATAGCTTTCCACCACTTTGTGACTGAGCTATTAACTTTTAAAATACTTGATCAGCTGCTCCTACAACTATTAGAAAGATGAAGAAACCAAACAAACAATCTTTTGTATTATTTATTTAATTAAAACAAACAATTTGTCAAGAATTTTGTAAGATTTTGCGTAAAACAAAGATTTACATTACCTTGTCAGTGCAGCAACAATATGTCGAAAGTGCTGTATTAATTAATTAAATACACAATCAATATAAATATGCAATACATATGTTTATATATTTATGTATGTATGTACATAAAGCCATTAATTCGTGAACGGACAAGACAATTAATTTTGACATACAAATTGATAGTTTGCTGTTTGCTGGCTTTCATTTTGTTTTATTGTTTTGACACATAACGTCAGGGGCGTGTTGCGTCATTTGACATTTTGTTAAAGGACTAACTTATTATCTTATCTTCCAAGTATATTATGTCATCTTTCAAGTAGTATAAGTACGTGTGTAGGTAGCTATTTGTGTCAATCACTAAAAGCCACGTCTGTGTATTGATTCCAATCATCCCCAAGATTATAACACCCAAGAATTCATTTTTGTATGGAATAAATCGGCAAACGAGCAGACGAATCAACTGATGGTAAGCAATAGCCGGCCGCAGCCCGAAACACCAAAAGCATTACAAGTGCGTTGCCAGCCTTTTGGGGGTTTAGAATTTAAGGGTTGTTGGGGAATCAAGGATTGGGGAGGGGGTAATTAGGCGTCCGGTAACCTCACTCACACAACGAAACACAACGCAAACGTTGTTTCACGTCGGTTTCCTGTGAAACCGTGGTATCACTCCGGTCAGCCCATTCGTGCAAAAGAATAGCTTTCCCATACTTAGCATGGCTCTCCCACACTTATATCCACAGTTTTATCAATCTATCATCTTTAATAGACCGTCTGTTTATAAACGGCAGCCTTCCATATTTGCCACCCAACTTTTTTAATTCCATTACGTGTGACAATTGATTTTGCATGCAATACACCTGTTGTGTTGTCAACACAACAAACGGGTCGCCATTGTTTTCGCTACATTACGCCGTGTATAATATATGTGCGGCCATGTTGTCCCAATCTAGCCGAGTTGTCCAAATGAAAGTGATTTATTGTATCCGTTTAAAGATAATAGCTGATTTACATATTGGTATTGTTACAGTGAGGACGTTTTCTTGATGTGATTGTTTTTGGCTGATAGCGTGGTTTTTGATATGTAGAGGTGCTTTTGTGTTGGTGAGATGTGTAAATTACACCTAATCTTAAATAAGTAACTAGTAATTCAAACTTAAATCAGTGATTAGGTAGTTAGAAGAGCTAAGTTTGATAGTTTTATGGGCTGTTTCATAACTGGATAGCCGCTATGTCCCAGATAAATTTGAATTAAGAACGTAATTTGTAGGTACTACTTCTTTCATTTTTTCTTCTTTTTTAAAAAAACGTTGCGCCACACTAGAATTCTCTCCTGAGTCGTGGGTGCGTTTACAAACATACCTATACCTACATTTTCACATGCACATGGCACCCAGACCCAAAACAACAGCTTGTGGATCACACAAAGAATTACTCCGTGCGGGAATCGAACCCGCTACACGTTGCACAGCATCCAGTTGCTCAGCCACCGCGCCAACCGTGCAGTCAAGTCACATAAGTCACTATATTTGTCACATAAGTTTATCGGGCGGCTTATATGTAGGTGGTGAAACAGGCGCTAAAAGTAATAATTTCTGGGATTATTAGTTAGATAGTCGATTTTGAAAACTTTTTTCTCATTCAGATTAAGCGAATCTTTCAGAAATGAACTAGAGACAGCCATTATTATAAGTATTAAAATTGCAATCTCCGTCCACATCACATAACTTTAATTTTTAGCCAACAGGAAAAAACTCTTTCAATAAGGATTCATAAAGTTGAACTCAATGCATCGAAAACTGGAAGACCAGTAACAATTTTAAGTTTTAATCCAAAAAATAGAGAATAGAGTGGGCTTACTGAGCAAAAATTTCGTGTACAATTAAACGAATCGATGTGCCACACAATTATAGGCTTAATTGACAAGAATACCGTTTTATACAAAGTTGAGATGAACAATCAAGAAAAAAAACGGTCTCAAGTGACTGTTTCTCATAATAAATTACAAATTTCTCGATTTTCAAGATGTTTTTTTCTTGCAATTCCATTCCCATGATTAACGGGAATTAATTAAGTTGTGTTACAAGACGATCCTATATTAATTACTATGATCGATGAAACAAAACTGTATTTTAATAGATTTTAACGTATGAGTAGAAAGATTAACAAAATTGATTGATATTTTACAGGTGTCTTTGAAAAATATTCATTCACCTTGTATGTATGAATAACTGGTACATACGTTTAATTTTTAACCACTTCTCAAAAAGGGGAGGTTCTCAATTCGGTCATTGTTTTTATTTTTCTCGTACATCGATTACGTCGAGGGTTTATGGACCGATTTGCGTGATTCTTCTAATCTAAACTAGCAGTAGGTAGACACAAGCAATACAACGAATAATAACCAGTTATTTTTCGGTTTTTAGTTTATGGTTTTTTAAACGTAGTTTTATTTATAAAGGTGCATCCACAAGTATACGCCATTCCAGATTTCAAGCCCAATTCCCGGCTTTTCAATCTTCCCAATTCCCGAACAACAACCCTTAAATTCCTAACCCCCAAAAAGCCGGCAACGCACTTGTAACGCCTCTGGTGTTTCAATGTCTATGGACGGCGGCGATTGTTTACCATCAGGTGATACGTCGGCTCGTTTGCTCGGCGTGTTTCATAAAAAAGCAAGTCTCAAATTAATTCGAAACATAATTTATTGCTTACCAGTCAGTAGCACAACCAACAAGACTTTACTTACCGAACTAATTAAAAACAGACTTGTTCCATAGTTGATGAGGCATCTAATAACCAACTAATTACTTCTCACCTAATTCGTCGTTTGTAAGTTCCGAACCAACTACTGCCGTACTGCAATCATTTGAACGTCAGACACGTCAAATTGTCAACGTTGCAGAGAGAAACTAATGCGAATACTATATTAAACGAAGTTTGGTCGCCTACAAGCAGAATTGAGAATGAGATGGTCTAGAAACTAAATCTATGTCGCGTTTGTAATGTTGGCAGGTGACGTTGGACCATATTTACTGATTACTAGAAGAATTCCTATTCGAAATGGTAATGAAATTAATTAATTTATTTTGAAAATGGGCTACGAAAGAGAACTTTTACATGTCAATATTATTATAAATAGAAAAAATAGATGAGGTTGCATTTCCTAATGAACTACTCTGAAAAGATGTTAGGTATTACTGCCCCGAACATTTATTTGTGTCCTCTTCTAATCAGTATCAACAAAGTTTACACTAGACTGCTTAGTGGTAAGCAGTTTCCTTAGCCTGAGTAGAGATGGCGGAAAAATCTTCCAATCTCTGCTCCCGCCTTGGGCGAGACGAGAGGGAATGTCAGACTCTTACTGACTAAAAAATACGCCGTTCCTACTCCTGCTTTTCGAGCCTAGAGCCCCGATAACCCGAATAGGCAGACCGCAGATTTTATTTACATTAGATCGATGAACAGGTTTATGAGACGGGCCGTTAATGATTAAACCTTTTGGCAAAATTATGTTATCCCTAAAATAACAACACACACGTAAGGGTCCTAAGTACATAACCATGTTGCTGTCATGCACCCTTAGTAGATACCAGCGGATTATAATTTATATCATAAGGAGACTAACACGTTACGTTACTATGCAAAGACCGGAATAGAACACCGGTTCGCATGTGAACGCATTTCCAGATCTCCATGCGATATGATGGCAGTGATTGCAAATCTTGTAATCAAGCCGTTTCATACCTTTATGTGGTCTTTTTTCTTTTTTATGGAATAGGGAAGGCATATGAGCAGACGGAGCACCTTATGGTAATTTATGGTGATGTTTCTCCGTCGTTTCTTGAGGAGTATGATATTTATTTGACTAAATTTCATTAAGGATATACTATTTAGGTTAAAGATATATTTATTACTCTTTAATAAAGACCTATTTAGGTATGTCTTGTAAATTAAATAAAAAATTAAAACCGAAATACAAATAAAAACTGTTCAAAACTTTATAGAGTTGAGTGATTGAATTTCAGATTCTTGCATACATTTCTCTACTCTAACTAGTTACTAAGTATTGAAGTTAAAATCATAGCTCAGTAAAACGCGATAAAACTTGATTATGTTGTTCCTTCTCCACAGTGAATGGGTTAGAACACATCAAAACATACGTTTAAAACTGGATTGACTCGCTCATACTCGTATTAGGCATATAAAATGTCTGGCGGCCATCAACCTGCTTATGCAAAGTGCGGTAATCGAAATCGATACTCCTTATGTCTTACTAGAATTCTTGGAATTGAATTAACTAGTCTGATATTTCTCGTTACTGTGGAGTCTGGTGTATTTGGAAGTAGTGGTTGAGTTACAATGCTTACAGGCAATTTCATTTTAACTTTCGTGCGACATACTAATTTTATTATTATGTTATCGGAATATAAGCCTCTAGCATGGCTTAAAACTAGTCGAGTTCCTCGTGGAGCAGTTATGTGAGTAAACCGATAACATAATAATGAATATAGGCAATGCTTGCAGATGTTGATTTTTGAGCAACATACCTAATGTTTGGCTTGAAGAACATAAATCTTGACATCTAGATAGAGCAGGGACAGGAGACCAATTATGGTCCAAGTGTTTTGTTGCGTTTCGTGCGTGTTTTTGCCTCTGGTGCGTGAACATTTAATGTACTGCACACCGCATGCTGAAAATACATCTATAAACGAAATGAAAACTAAACATTTATTGTATTTTTAGTGTAGTGTGGAACAGGAAGCAAAAGGAACAGAATATTAAAATGACATATCAAAACAAAATCTAGTTAAAAACCAACGACGACGTACAATCCCTAAATAATTTGAGAAAAACAAATATTTGAAATGACATCAAGAACGGATGAAATACAAGAAGAAAGGTTAATCACTTTAAGCCGAAGCGAATGTTTAGCCATTTTTATTTCCATCTCACAATTCCCAACTTGAGCAGGTCACGAAAATGTCTAGGCTAATGTAAACAGCCGCATCTTAATATTATATTTTTATGTCGGGTTTGTTCTTCCATCCATTAGCGTCGCTGAATATTTCATTTATTTTTGTGTTGGAGACAGAATAGCTGTGTTGACTAATGTACTATGTAGGTATAACAAGTTTGGGTGAGTTACTTTAGTGGAATATTGATTGTATGTAACTTAGTGGTATATGCTCCAAGGTCATGGTTACGTAGCGTTGCTATTTCATCTCTTTTCTGTATGCTGATTTGATTATAAATGCAGAATTGCAGCACTGTCTGTGGCTTCGCTCATTTCCTTTTACACCGTTGACGTTTTAAAAGTTAGCTAAGTATATGGTTTAATTGGAATAAATGATTTGACTTTCGACACCCATTTGCTGTCTATGGTATAATGAAAAGATAAATTACCTGATTATCGCATTTGTAATCTTTAGTACAGCAAAAACTCGAAACAGGAAGCATTAGACACAAACAAACATAATTTAGCAAGAATCATTTTGTCTTGCTACAAGATCAAAGCATTTGAATAATACGGTAACCTTATTTCTCATCTAAATTATTAATCAACACTCATGGATAGAATATTTCATCACTGTGATGAACCTGGAAAAATATATTATTAGCCATTACGTTAGCAATCTACTAACAACACTGAAAGCTGATAAACAGATGGACAAACAAACAGAAGTGATTTACTGAGACATAACAAAGAAATTCCGTTACGTTACTTTGTTACGGAGTAAATCGAAAGAATCAATACCGTTTGTATTGTTTTATTCGAAGAAAATGAGGCAATTACTATCAATATTTACAAATTATTGTTGCCTTTGAATGTCAAAGAATTATTGTTTGTGCACAGAGTTCTAGTATTATTTATCTTCCTATAAGCGTTGAACGATTTCTAATGAAACTGCAAGCTTAGAGGTCTTTCTCCTTAACTATAACGACACATACACTATAGCCATAGCATTCTTCTGAGATTTCTTTGTAGCATCTTCTTGGATCTGATTCTGATTCCCATGGCACATTTTTTTTATGGTATAAGTATAATCACCTGATGGTAAGCAATCAACGCCGCCCATGGACACCCGAAACACCAATGGCTTTACAAATACGTTACCGGCCTTTTGGGGGTTAGGACATTGAAGATTGTTGGGGATTCGGGGTTGGGAAGATTTGGAAGGGGGTAATTGGGCCTCCGTAAAACTCACTTACACAGCAAAAAACAACGCAAGCGTTGTTTTACGTCGGTTGTCTGTGAGGCCGTGGTATCACTCCAGTCTATACGGCCCATTCGTGCCGAAGTATGGCTCTACCACACTTCACAATTCTTTTGACATAGCTTAAAATTTTATTTCGCAAATGCTTTTAATACTTACGAGTCACCTGATCCTCCTTTTCCTGCATGTTTACCAAATAGCTACATGTATGAGGTACATACGCAAACATCTTGTTTAACCTTCAAGTAGTGAAGACATCTCCTAAAACCGCTTAAGTTAAGTTTACCAGCAAAATGGCTTTAAAACCGTACACTCAACTATCCGCAACCACTTATCTTTGAGAAAACAGTTACTAACTACATACTTTTCAAGTAAATAGGTACGTTTTCCTCCTTAATTCGCGGATAAACGTTAAAGCGCAACTCATTCATGTTTATAGGTACCGCAAGCGCTAATTTCATGCAAATTGCCCTTTAGACAACGATTGAACAACAAATATCTACCTACCTACAAGTACTTACTTCGATTAGCTTGTAGCTGAGCGAGGGTAGTTGTAATTTTGTACGTTTAATCGATTTTTGCAACTACCCGCAGATTGCGATATTGAAAATAATGGTCTTGTTAACTTTTTATAGGCTTGTTTCGTTTGAAAGATAGTTTATTTAAAGTGATAGGGCGTAACATTAACCCTGTGTAATAGAGATACTTACTTTTCAAGAAGTTCTTAGTTTATGTGGCCAATGGTGTTTATTCTCTGGCTGCAATAAGAACCAGTATTTCACCAAGTACAGGTACTAAAAGTCGACAAAATATAGTGCTCGTAAAATTTACTCTAACGATCTGTCAATGCGAACAATAAGATTCCTGTAATAAAAGCACAGTTCCGTATTTTACAGTTATACTCTTAAGGTAACAACCGTGAAGGTTGTGCTATAGGTACGCTATATTTTAAGAGATCACAAATAAAAATAAATGATCCGATAATCGGGCTGATTCCTGTACGTTATTAAGACTATTTCACTAGTTGCAAGTAGGTCAAAGTACTGGGCTTTTTTCGGTTATTCGAAAATTTCTCAGTAGTAGCACGGAGTCTGGAATTGTGTCCAGTATATGGCAATAGGCTCACCCCCTATTACGTGGGACTTATAGCACAAATGGTGAAATTGGGTATACATTGTATAGCGCATTGCGAGCCGTAATGCCCACCTCTGCCTATCCCTTCGGGGATAAAAGGTGTGACGTTGTTGTTGCAAGTAAGTCCTAGTTACGGAGCGGAGTTAGAACCAAGGATAAATTAATATGAATATTATAATCTGCACCGTAATCCGATGAGAGGTCTCATTAGGATGCCTGTCGATACCACAAACGCGATCCTTCGAGTAGGTTTATTTCTATTAGGTACATATCGACTACTATAATAATAGTAGTATTATGATATATTTTAATCTGTGTTTTAAGTATATGTAAGTAGGTATTGTTGTTGTTTTTTTTTTTATTGTTTGATTTATTTTTGCTTTCTAAAAGCATAATTACTTTTTCGTTCCTAGAATACTTACATTACTGAACTCTTTTATAATAAAATATTGATTAAAAAGTGAACCAAGAAAATATAGCAAAAAATACCGGCTACAAAATACAGATGTTTCATTATAACCGACAAAGTGCTCTCCTCGAGGCGCTCTTTTACAGTTTTTCCAAGTTTCCGATACCCAAGCACTATTGAAATAGACAATGTATAGGTAAGTACTTAAGAATAGATAGGTATTTAATAAAGAAATTCCTTCCAGCACTTTCAGTTTATTTTTCAGACAACACTATTGTTCACTTTTTTAGATCCATTATCAACCCACGGAATAGATGCAAAATTACCTACACGAAAATGGTTAAACTAGTTACTTGAAAACATCATCATCTTCATCAGCCTTTAAGTGGCCACTGCTTACCAAAAGCTTCTTCTTACACGAGGAAGGTTTGATCATTAATCACCACGTTTGCTCACTACGGGTTGGCAATTTCAAACTGACAATTAAAAATTATAATCCCAGATTTCCTCACAAGGCTTTTCTTTTGTCAGTGGTGTCTAAATAATCTTATAAAGTACATACCTATACTCAACTTGGAAAAACTCACATTGGTACTTGTCGTTGGTAGGTTTCGAAATTCGAACCCACACGACACCATGACATTGAAAATATAGAGAACACATTTTTACTGATTACGGTAAGGCTTTATTTGCCAAAACTTTAAACGTAACAAAATACAGAATTCGCCACTCTTAAAATCTCCTTGTTCAAACATTTCCCCATTGTACACTCCCCGACATCTCAGCAGGTTAATAAATAAAGGTTCCGCAGCAATATCTCCTCGTTACATGACAAAGGAAAACGATTAAAACTCAATCAAGAAAGTGCTATTATTTATTCAAAGCCAAGCATTATACACAGAGTAGGTACATAACAAACACTTGCTTCTATGGATTTTTATTGCGTTCCCTTCATCAAACATTAATCTGTACCCTTAGTACGAGTTTGCTTTACGTTGAACGAAACTGAAACGAGAGCGCATTCGGCGCTCTGATTGGCCAGCTCGAATAAACCAACCAATCAGAGCGCCGAACGCGCTCTCGTTTCAATTTCTTTAAACGTAAAGCAAACTCATACTAATGATACTGACCTCACCAGGTAAAAGACGGTCATTTGGAGGCCATTTTGTTTCGTCCACCATTTTGTTTTGCTATCTAAGGACACATAATGGACTGACAATGGTTCCTAACGTTTTGTTTACTGATTTTGAATGGAAGTTTAGTAGGTGTTTATTTTATATAACTTAAGATTATGTTTCTTCGAGGTTTAATGGTCTTTGTAGGCTCTTGTTCGTCGTTTAATAAAGAATCGTCACATTACGGCTTGTAACGCCACTGTAAAATGGACCTACACCCACTTTTCACCATTTATGTTATACATAAGTCTCATATAATAGGGGGTAAGCCTATTGACTAATACTAGGGACAATTCCAGACTCCGTGCTACTACCGAGAAATTTTCTAACAACCGAAAAAAGTAATACTATGCCCGACCCCTTGCCCGGCAGTCGCACTTGCGACCACTCGACATACATATTATGTAACTTTAGCTGATATTTAGGTTTCAGTGGGAACGTATGTTGATGTATTTCTGTTTACTGTTTCATTAGAAAAATTCATTAAATGTAAACTAATTAGGTACCTATTTATACATTTACTTAACTACACGTACATAATCTAAAGATGAAATACAAATGATAAGTAACTGGCTAAGAACATATTTGTTGAAATTAGCGCGTTTTGCCCTCAAGCAAATCGTTTAATAAATTAAAGCATTACGTTTGTTAATTAGAAACTATTACTGGATCGCAATTATGTTGCTAATTCTGTACACCGATTAGGACTAAGTTTCGTTATAACAATTTATGTTTTGTTAGCTAAGTAATATTGCAGACAAATTAATGTTTGTAGTAGTCTAGTTAGGTATTTGGACTGTGGTGGTGGTCCTTTAACGATAATAATTTATTGATATTGTATACAAGTTCTAACTATGTCAGATTTTAAATAGGGATGATGACGGGGTATGAAAATTAAAAAATCTATTTAGACCGTCAGTTAGGTAATGAAAAAATATTAGACATGTAAGTATTTTTTTTATTTTGACACTAAGTTTAGAAGTACATCATTTCTACGTATAAAATATAGTTAGTTCTCTAGAAGTGACGTGACGCGATATTATCTCCGTAAGTATAAGTTTCCGTAAAAAAAAATCGTGTCTTATGTTTTAAAATAATCTACAAGACGGACATTAAAATAAAAATAAGTCATCTACCGTATTATGTTTTGGTAAAGGGCAGCAATAGGCTTCTTTCATATTAGATGCGAAAAGTCAATGTGTGTTTTGGGAGAAACAGTTACTGAAATGCTGAAAATAAAAATAGAACTATTGTTTCGGAAAGTGCAGAGTTGTGTAAGACCTCGGGGAAAACTTCAATGTGTCTGTGTATTTATTCACTAGCTACTTCCCCCGCTCTGCTTGGCTCCTATTGATCGTAGCGTGATGTTATCTAGTCTATAGTTGCCCTAAAGAATTATTCAAATCAGTAGAAATGTTTAGGTATAAAAAAGAGATAAAAACGTGAGTTACGTTCATATTTATAGCCTATAGCATTCTTCGATAAACGCACTATCCAACACAAAAATAATTGTGTATTCAAATCGGACCAGAAGTTCCGAAGATTAGCGCTATCAAATAAACAAACAAACTCTTCAACTTTATATATTAGTACCTGTATATAGATTCCTCAAATACGATAGATACGCCAAATGGAGATTGATGCGAATTCTAACTAATGGCTTTGGGTTTATTTTGGAAAACATTTGAGGAGATCTAATGTTTCTCTGAAGCAGTGGGTAGAGGCACCTAGATGCACTAAGATCATCCGTCTTAATTATACCAATTGTGTTAGTATTCTGATTAAGAGCAAACCAATTGCCAAACACCAGAACAAGTCAAACTTTGTCCTATTACTGAAAACCTTAGTTACATGAAAATAATATTTGATCGACTCGGAGTGCATAAGGCATTTAAAAATACCTAATCTAAGTAAATATATAAAGTGGTGCGATGTAGAAAAATTGGAATGTTGACACAGAGATAAAATATTTTTACCTAAATATACATAATATAATGTCACACGTGAATTGATTTGTTGAGTAAATTAATTGAATACTGATGATGTTTCCCAATCTCTCTACAATATTAAAATCGACTGCAATCAATGTACAAGGTTTTGTCATCAAGGTAAAACGTGATTTTTTATCAGATATACTTCAAAAATAGACTGCCTTGATTTGATGTATATTCTCCATTTGTAATTTCTCGATTTGAACGATTCTTTTTGTGTTAGATAGTTCATTTATCAAGGAAGACTATATGCTATAAAACATCACGTTACGACTAATCGGAGCCGAGCAGAGTAGGTGAAAACGTGCGGGAGTAGAGCTTCTCATATTTAAGTATTATATCATCATAATCAACCACAAAACCTGAATATAGACCACCCCCAATGACTTCATTCTTAGTCCATATCAAAACTTGCTCAATATACCGATCCCGGAAAATCTCCAGACGTCTCCAGGAAGCTACCAGTTATGTCTACAGGCCCTTGTATTCTCACAACACGGTAGACTCGCCCACCCGCCACGCGTCTACCAACATTATGATAGTTTATGTAACGTTATTATCTCTGCCGTAACATACCAAGGAGATGGGATGAATATTAGATTTCCAGAACATTCTGCATCCTACCGTGTATAGTTTAATGGAGGAAATTGCTTTATGTTGGATAGAAAGGGGAACGATATCCTGTTATTATAATAGTAATTATGGGTTTTGTGGTGTGATATTAGTTTTAGAATATAATAAGATGATAGGTAATTGGTTGTCCCTTTAGAAGAGAATATTAGTTATGATTTTTCTTGTCCAAATGCAGAACCTAACACGGGTTCTAAACACCAGTAATGTCTACCTGATCCATATCTGTCTAAATGTTTTTTTAAAGGTCTAAAAAAAATAGACTAGGTACCTCCTTTTTGACATAGGTTAAGAGTCACTAAAAAGATGCAACCGAAATTTTGGTAGTTGTAGGTGTTTTAGATCACCACCCTACAGATAACAAGATGGAAAAAATCGACCAAAGCATACTGTTAACCGCGGCCTTTGTACTGACACATTTTTCTAAGATGAATAAAATCACATTAATTCTCCCATCTTAACGTCAGACTCATCAGGTGACGCAATAATACGAAGATCCTTAATGAGTTTAGATTCGAAGTTGGAAAGTTGCGCCCAACAGGAAAAAAAGTAATTTGGCTGGGACGAATGTAAATGGTGTTATTTCCTGCATTTACGGACAAACGATAACGTAATGTTGCTAAAAAATCTAATGTTAAAAAGAAATAAAATGCTGAGTAGGTTGTTAACTAGTGTTTCAGTTATCCTTTATAAAAGCGAACACTAAAATACCCATTTATTATTACGAAACTCGATAATTTATTGCCAATTATTAACTATATCGAGTAACTGTTACATTTGACAATATCACGTTGGTTTTACAATGACCCACTTTCGATATTTATTTTTGGAGCACCTCGCAAGTAAGTGGTGACTTCAAACCTTAAACGATACTTTTTGGTTGACAGATTGCATTTGCACGTTCGTATTCAGCCTTAATACATACATAATCTGACAGGGTACATGCAAAAGTAATTTATCTGTCAAGAATATACGTGCTGGCCATATTTACTGGAGAAAAACCAAATAGGTCTGAAGAAATAAAATCTTGGTATTGTTTCGATAAAGAGCTCTGTTACTGGTTACGTAATGTGATTGATTGGTAAACGTAACCATTTCACTTTGGTAATAAGTCTTTGGTATTCTTGTGACACGATCGATACCTTAAATTGGGTAGTTTCCTCAGTCAAAAATAAAATATTTAGATTTTTCAATACGATAAAATATTCAAAAATAATCACCTTTTATTCATAGATTTAATGATCTAGGTACCTACTTGATTTTCGATTTTTTTCTAGTTAATATTCTAGAAATAGGTAAGTCTGCTAGAAAATATTGTTTTGACGTTTCTATAAAAGTAATGAATTTGACCAGTTGGAAAGTTTGTAATGTAATGTATTGTAATGAATTTTAGGGAAGTAATTTCCCCTAATACTTGCTTTAGTAATCTTCTTTTACAAAATCCTCACAATACAATTTTGCAGAGTTGTATTCATCCTAAGTTAAAAATTGCAAGTAAACTCAGAATTATTCGGTAATTTACATTGTAATGCGGGTTTAAAAACTGCTAACGGACCCTCGTTACTTTGTATTAGGGTGCTTATAAAAAAACTGGCGAAAAGTGCTGTACCTACTGCGATAATAGAGAATGACTGTTATACCGAAATCTAAAAATATCCATCTGCATAACCATGGGTGACCCAAATATCCTTGACGAATTAAAATGCCTAATTTTATTACAACTTTCGTGAGACATTCTAAATTAATTATTATGTTATCGACTACGAACGATAAAACGACTTGCATTGTAATTAATATGTTCTCGGCTTACTCACGAGTTTTCGTCAAACAGTTAGTTTGACGAAAACTCGACTAGTATCAAGCCATGCTGTCGCGTTGTTCAGTATCAGCTCGGTGAATGAATGAATGCGGAATGCTGCTCATGAATATGAGCCTTTAGCATGTCTTGAAACTAGTCGAGTTCCTTGTCAAACAGTTATATGAGTAAGCCGATAACATAATAATTAAAATGCAATTCTATTTTCATACTACATCAGTAGAACAGTGTAACTTAATAGTGAAACAGTAGCTAAATCTAATCGCTCGGTAACCAAAGCCTACCTGAGCGCGCGCTGCTAACTTTTCCCCAGGAAGTTGGAAATTAGTTAGTAGTTTCATCTGTCCTTTATGCTTCCAATTACTGTTATTATTATTAAGTCTCGAAATAAGTATCTAAAAGGCATTTTTGAGCTTAGTTTTGTACATTTCTTTACTTGTTGAAGATGAGATACCTAAATGAGAGATATGATATTAGGTAGTAAACCTAGAAGAATTAACTTATTTTTATACGATAAGTGATTAACTCCATCCCAAAAATATCGATAACCTACAAAACTAAAGAAATTAGTAACAAGTGCGTTACCAGCCTTAATTTAGGTGTTCTACCTATACCGTTAAAACAGTCAATGGACGATAATACCTTAGGGAATTAACGAAAACACTTCTAAACCATCAAGCGCCATTGTTACGAGCTCAGAACAAAAGCTATGAAGTCCAACACGAGCCTTCAATTGTTATTCACAGAGGCTCTTGTCAAATATGTATTAAAATAATCCGAGGTTATTGTTTCTTTAATAGTCTCTGCTCTGTGTTCTGTGCGACTGTGACAATGGTGACCTTTTCGCATCGTGCACCGTTTACAACTCTTGTAATGTATTATACAAAAGCTTATATACTAATTTACTTCATCTAATCTAATAGTAATACACTAAATCCTATGGCTGTAGAGTTTGTTTGTTTGAACGCTCTAAACGCCGCAACTACTCGCGCGATTGAAAAAATACTTTTTGAGTTCTATAGTCCATTTATCGAGGAAGGTTATAGGCTATAAACATCACGCTATGATCAAAAGGAGCCGAGCAGAGTGGGTGAAACCGCGTTGAAGTAGCTAGTAATATTATAAATGAAAGTAAGTTTGTATGTTTGATAGCTCTTTCTCTTTACGTTTCAATTAACTACTCAACCGATCTTCTTGGAATTTTGCATAGTTCGATGTATAGTTGGGAGTTGGGAACCCGTACTCCCTTCTCCGAAAACCGAAACTACGCATAAGAGGAAGAATTTATTTGTTTGCTTTGAACAGCATCCTAAACTAATGGACTAATTTGAATATATTTCAATATCTTTCGCCATTGGAAAACTTCGGAGATTTGGTAACATCTACGCTACTTTCCCGATATTCCTACAAGATCGGGTTGGGATCTAAAACATCTATAAAATTCAATGCAAACAAAGCCGCAGTAGGTAAGCTAGTTAAACAATAATCGTAAAATATATAATTAGGCTCATAGTTTTAAAGGCGCGGTAATTAAATGAAGTCTGAATTACTTTGTTGCTTCGACATTAAGGTTTAACTTTCAGAAATTATATCTGTATGTAGTTAAACGAGTTGCTGTAGGTCTTAAAATATATTATGAAGTTCTTAAGTCAACGTATATGTATGTAGTTATTGAGACGTTAAGTATATTGAAGTTTTCATAAGCTACGCGATTTCTTACAAAGTTATTTACCTAGTCAGATCTACGTGACTATGTTTTTTTATGGTAGTTAGTAACCGGTAAACGAGCAAACGGTTCACCTGATGTTAAGCAATCACCGCCGCCTACGGACACCCAAAACACCAGAGGCGTCACAAGAGCGTTGCTGGCTTTTTGGTCGAGCCGGCCCATTCGTTCGGCACTCCCACACTGAAGATGTACATTTTAATGTTTTCTTGGTGACAATTTCATATTTTTAATGTCTTCCTTTGTATTGATTTATAACATCAACAGAAATCCTTGAAATATTTTACTTCAAGAACAAAGAAAAATAGCAGCCTAATTGCTGATAACATCAACACATTATGTGTATCTATGCAAAGCAATTATTAGACAATTAACGAAACTATAGCTATCTTATTGTTAACGTTCACCATTATTAACAATATATCTACTAAGCACTTGTCTAATTATTAGGTAATTCAGTGACACATATTGACACAGACAGGATCAATCTCAATACACGGATCTCACATTATGTTAAAGTACAGTGATGTTATAGAGCTCCCGAAATTATGTATTGGATATCCGATATAGTTAAATGTATCCGTAAACTGTAATCTACATCGACAGATATAAAAGATTCGGAGGTTATCTTAATGAGATTTGTAATTACGTAGATGTACTGCTTATTTATATTTTACCTACTTTAATCTAGGTATCTAAAAGCTAATATACCTATTTAAAAACGGAATTATTACGTGAGATATTTATTATAACTAGGTTTCTTTTTGAGGAGGGAAAATCATCCAATGACTTCTCCCACGTTGGGCGAGGCGAGAGAGAGTGTCATACTCTAACTGACTAAAGACTAGTGTTGCCCAGCAAGAGTCTTGCAAGTCTCGCATTTACCAATTAGCCAACTTTATTTTTTGTACGATTATGATTTAACTGTAATAACTACCCGGCAAGAGTCTTGCTAGTCTTACAAATAAATACCTATTAGCCTAATGCTATTTTTTATATGTTAGGTGTTTTTGATCTTACAATGACGAAACAGAGTAGCTAGTATACTATATTTTGAGGTTATTTAATAGCGGCCACACCTTACAATATAACTGTGTAGTTAAATCTGCAAGTTAAATTTCAGTTAATACAGTTAAATCATAATCGTATTAAAAATTAAAGTTGTATATTTGGTAAATGCGAGACTTGCAAGACTCTTGCTGGGCAACACTACTAAAGACCACCCCTTTCCTACTCCTGATTTTCGAGCCAGATCCCCAGAAAACCTGCTAGGGACTCAGCAGCTCCGGATTTATTATAGGTAGAACCACTATTTCATCATAGTTACACTTAATGTTATTTCTATATTCATATCCACATCCGAAACATCACTACCGTAACGGTAACATCATTGTAGCATAACTAATCACCATATAGTTAGTAGTTTAGTACAGTTAGCTTCTAGACAATAGACCTAGGCTGAAATCTAGGAGCATTCAATCACTCAATAGCGTAACATACATGGCAAATCAGTCTCCTTGTGTCCAAGATCATTGTATTCATTGCCTATTGTGACTAAACACTCAATCATTTAGAATAGTAAAGGTATTAGTACAAGCACATCAAGCTACACCCAATCTGTCTAATAGCAAATGATCTTTATCGGTTTGTAATTAAAGTAGAAAATTGACTGAAGATTGTACAGTGTTTAGTGTCTATGCGTTTATGCTTTGATAGTCTGATGGACCTATTCAGGTGAAAATGAGGTAACTATGCGGGAGAGTATTGATTGATTTTATATATTTCCTTTGACTTCTTGGAGTAATGAGTTTTCTAATTATTTTAACCGTTATAAAGCTCGATGTATTAACTGTCCAGTCGTTAGAAAATACCTAAATATCTTCTTGGGGGTTTGGTTTTATTTCGTATTTCAAGCAACAGCAAAAAGAAATCTGCCTATAATAAATACTGTACCCTTAGTACGATTTTGCTTTACGTTTAAAGTAAACAAAACGAGAGCGCTCTGATTAGCCGGTTCGAATAAATCAACCAATCAGAGTGCCGAACACGCTATCGTTTCGATTACTTTCTACGTAAAACAAACTCATACTAAGGGTACTGGTATCTGAAACTCTTTCAAACAAGTTAGTATAAAATCCCCTTTCTTGTTTTACAAATAAGTAGTGGTACAATTAACATGCTTATCAGGAAAACTCGTAATAAAACTGCGATCAATGACTTCAAATTCAATAGAATATAATCCAGGTCATTGAACTCTGTTCACAATTAATCAAAATAGGTACCTAACTACCTATGTACGATTTTGTAAACATTTAAACACGAGTATAAAACAAGATATAGGTACAATTTGCCTGCTAGGTAGGTCAACTTTTATTTTTGTCCATGTGAGGTAAACAAACTGACTTAGTTCTAAATAAAGCATTTTTATTGACTGTTTTCATCGAGTGCGGATGTTAATAGTGGAAGACAGATAATGGCAGGACTAGCCTATTGCCATCTGGAGCTAACTACGGACAACCTAGCAGGATAATCGGGGCTCTGGCTCCAAAAGCAGGATGGAAATGGAATGGGGTGGTTTTTAGTCAGTAAGAGTCTGACACTCCCTCTTGCATCGCTCAAAGGCGAGAAAAGGCACTGGATGATCATACCCCCTCAAAAAAAAAAACTATTACGACATAACTAATACCTGAAATGTATTATTTGGTAAAAAACTAACAATTTTAAGTCGACATTTTTAACTAGCTGGATGGCAACTGATTGCATCTTTTGTCACTTCTCGGTTCATGCCTAATTGCAAAGGTTAATGAACTATTTCATGATCAAAAGTCAATCGTTTAATGTCCGTAAACCATGCAATTAATGACGTAATCGAATTACCAGTCTTTAAACATCTTAGAGTTTGCAAATTCAGACTACTTTCATCATTATTAAAGCAATAACTCGTGTCTAGTTTAAGTAGGAGACAAAGTAGTTACTTAATTGCTAATAATTTAAAATTAAGATACCAACTTATTAAATTAGTAGAGAAATCTATCATGTATCATGTCTAGAAGAGGTTGAAAGAAAACTATCATTGTCATCGCTTACCACCATATGAGATAGTGACCAAACGTCGACCCATCAAAATATACAAACAAATAAAAAAAGATTACAAAAAAAAACTCGTAAAATCGTTTACGAATTGGTATTTGGTAGTAAGATTCTCTGATTCATCAAAGTAGGTACCTATAGGTAGGTCCTTCTTTTTTAATTTTGGCGGCTAAAATCGTCTCCAGGTAAAAATTAAACAACGTAGGTAAGCCTAACTCACGTTTTGATAGTTAGATTCTTTTTAGAGCCTCGATTCGTCACACGCATGAGTACCAACACGTGATACCTAACATAACGGATCTTCGAGGTGACTACACGACTATTTCGACTTCACAAACCAATTTCAAAAAAACAAAACAAGCTTGTTTTTCTGTCATCCAAAAATGTAACACCTACATTTGACACCGAAAAAATATGAAACAAAGGATTTAATTAAAATTGTTTAATTTTTAGCTGGCACCCCCGCACTGGGATTTTACTTTGTCGTGGGTAGTTTTAAAATCACAGAGCTCTGGTATAAACAAACATGGCGGTCCGTTGGACAGGGTACACAGAATATTTGTTCTGTGTAGAAAAGACACGGGTGACGCGTTGTGATCTAACGAGCAAAGCAATGAATAACAATGTTGCACCAAGTAATTAAATTGTGGGTAATGATTAATATCGTAAATACGGATAAACCTTGAGATATTTTGATACTATCGATAGGAAGACATGCCAGGACTCTACGACCCGAGGAATTTGATAACCGCAACCCTTTGTACCTGTTGATATCCTTAAATGAGTAACGTAAATAGAGATTCTACTAACAAGAATAGATTTTGCTTGAAAAATTCACAAGTGTGATATACTACGTGAATGAACAACAACACGTCATAAAAATCAATAGCGGAATTCTCAACACTACGGAAAACATTCTAAAATCTAGATCAGTCTAACCAATACAAATCTATAAATAACACGACAAAACCTTGGAACAAAGAACATAGTTAGCACACAAAATAATAGAAATCACAAGAGCTTACTAAGGTTTTAATTGAAAATGTTGAAATTACTTTCCTGAACAATATAATGCTGTAGGTTGGAACTTGTAAGTTGAGACTGTGGTTGCGAGTAGGCAACAAGTTTGTGCCATAAGCTACGAGTACCTAGTTAGGTACTAAGTTGGCGACTTTACAACAGATGCAAGAATAGACTCGAGCACATCAAGTTGTTGTCAATTTGCTTTTATTCAAATAGGTATAGTATTGTCTGTCAACCGTAAGTTATCGACTTACTCAAGTAATTGTTTGACGAGGAACTCGACTAGTTTCAAGCCATGCTAGAGGCTCATATTCATGAGCAGCATTCCGCGACACGACGCAGCGATTGTCGCGCTGCTACATTTGAAGACATTGTATCACCATCCATCCATACCCTTCCCAAGGCGCGGGTGTCGTACCAAGAGACCAAGTCGCTGATAACCCTGAACCTTTTAAACTGCGATCTTCAACCCCTTTCTGTAGAGGAAGCCCATAGCCCAACAGTTAACTATCACAACAAGCTAATGATAATGAGGAACCAGTAACTATTGTTGAGTCACATCACATCAACAGACCATGAACGTGTTAACAGTATGGGTCTGTTATCTGTATTTAGATATCGAAGTAGTTACCTAGTGACTCGATAATAGGTACTGTCCGTGTTGACGGACCACTTTCTTGGGTACTTTCTTTACCTAACTATATGCTATAAAGTTTATTCGTGGCTAAAGGAAAAACCTTGATGTCTCTTCATCTTCCTAGATTCAAATTTTAATCTTGACTAGGGATCCCGTCATCATACACGCGTATACCTAATCCTCTTTCTTCTCACCTTCTTTCTGAGAAAACTGGGTTTTTTTGTTAAGTATCTAAACTGTCGAACTCAGAGACATCCAACGGTTATTTAAACTATTCCGTAGGTAACGTTTTTGTTCCAAAAACAATTGTATAAGTAATCATTAAATGACTCTAAGTACGGCAGAGATATTTAAGGTACTTTAGAAGATCTAAAAACTAATGGTAATGACTGGTAGGTACTTAATTGCTACATAATAGAACTAATGAGTGTGTCTTTGATAGGGTTATTGTACTTGGGACAAAAATATTTTGATTTCTTGTGAAATTAATTAATGTTAGGCTATAAAAGGTACATTACTTTCTTAACAATACTTTTACGTCTATGTAGTTACTGACTGATATAAAATACGAGTCCCATAACCACACACATTACATTTAAAATCTACACTACAAATGATTATGCAATGCGACAAATCAATCATCAATCAAATCATCATCTACAAGACCTATTTTGCTTAAGTACTTTAGTATTTGATTCTACTGTAAAAATATTGTAAGTGTCATAATTACTGCAGACCTAGGTATTTATTTTTAACTTAGAGCAATGGCACTAAGATGACGGGAGAAAGGTAAAGGGATGATGAATACCAGACAATGTTCTCAGGTCCTTATTACTGGATGGATCTCAGGATCAGGAGCCATTTGGGAAGTAGGTAGGTATGTTTAGGAGCCAAGAATCGTCTTCATAACGCTGCAAATACTCATCAAACAGATAAGTCTTAATTAAACGTGTTAATGTAGTTGAATTTTATTCGTAAACATCCGTGATTTTTGTCTGATTCTTGATTTAAACTGTGATGGTTTCATATCAACACAAATCGACGTAAATTTTACGATTGAAATGTAAAAGTAAGTAAGTTTCCAGAAATCGTAATATCAATAAAACTTTACAGTCATGTGAGATATTGTAATAACAAAGAGTAATATTTAGGTACGTCGTTGTATAATCACCCGTTATTTATAAACAGTTTACATGCAACCGAGTCCGAAATCATGCGGGTTGAATGTTCACAACTAACCTGTTGCCAAAGTACGCCTGGGAACGGCGAAATATCACCACCGGACCGCTACGGCTCCAATTAGAATCCAACTCGACACTAACTATACCAGAAAATCACTGTTTACAACACTTTAAAATCACAAAACAGCAAACCGAACAAATCTATTCGAAAAGTTTTAGATAAAAATTGCAACACTACTTTTTAGCAAACAAATCTAAATATTTACTGATTTACACACACAAAAAAGTTTATTTTCAACGATATTACACAATTAGAGACGTAGGATTATTTAAATATTTACACAAAACTGATTCATTTTTGTTGACGATCGTTTTTGGCGGCAAAATCGACACTGACACGTGTTAACTCGGCGCGGGTATAACTGGACTGAGGCAAAAATGGCGGTGGCTGGTCGGCGGCGACGAACGGCGCCGCGCAGTCAAAGATCATGCGTGCAGTGCACAGGTGAGAGAATTTATGTACAGGTAGATTTATTTAATGATATGGGTACATTTAATTAGTTGCATAAAACTATTGCAAAGTTAGCCTTTAACTGGTTTCAAAAAGCCAATGAATCTAGATACAGATGCCTCTTTATGTTGATTCGTTACGAATTTACGATATTATTATGATAGAAAAGTTATTGAGAAAGATTTTTGGGCATAAAAAGGGATTTTTATTACACATAAATCTAAGATTTATTGTCCAAATCTGAAAATGGAATATCGACTAGCACTAACACGTCTACCTACCCACATTTTCAATATTTTGAAATAATAGGTAATGGATATATTTATATTTGTTGGAGATCCATAAAAAAATAAAAAACAACCAACAAGTATGTTATTAGGTACCTAACAGGTCGAACTCATAAGTCATTGCGCTGTCTCATCTTTGCTTTCTCTAGCATAGTCTATGATGCAAGCAACAGTGCAGCGCTACCGCGCGGTGCAAAAACCGGTTTTTGAAAACATAAAAAAAAATACTTATATGGCTGCAAAATGCAAGTAGACACTATATTTAAGGATAACATATCTATTATGAAATCATAAAAACCGGAGCTAATCTTAATCGACTAGTGCTTTCAAAACAAGAATAGTTAGATAACTTATATTTACTATTTTGTAACGAGAATTAGTTTTTAGAATGTTTCAGTTATAAAATTTAGAGCTACACCTTACATGGCCTTACACCATAAAAGGTATTAGCCTTGTATGGTGTAATTGACACAAAATTTGAATAACATCACACCTTTCTTTTTTCGAAAGGGTAGAGTTTTACCATCAGCCTTACCTCTACTTTTACCTCTAAGTAATTACTTGACTGACTGCACGGTTGGCGCGGTGGCTGGGCAACTGGCTGCCGTGCAACGTGTAGCGGGTTCGATTCCCGCACAGAGCAACTCTTTGTGTGATCCACAGATTGTTGTTCCGGGTCTGGGTGTCATGTGCATGTGAAATTGTATGTTAGTAAACACACCCACGACACAGGAAAAATTCTAGTGTGGGGCAACGTTAATCAAACAACAAACAAACATTTTTTATGAATTTTTTGGCCCAAAATTACTTATTTACTAATCATCTCAAGTTGGTTGGATATTGAATATTTAGTATAATTTAAGAATGCGTTAATTTGCGTACGATCGATAGCCCCATACACAGCACACATAATTATGCGAAAATCGAACTCGCAACACGTTGCGCAGCAGCCGGTCGCCCAGCTACTACACCAATAACAGTGCGTAATACCAAAACAGAGACGTACCTATTAGTTTATTGACAAATATAATTCAAAGAAATAAAAAAGTTACCTACACGAATAAGATAATTATAATTATGTGCTAGAAATTCCAGTTGAAATATAAGCCGTAACTGAAACGAATTGGTTTGGTTAAGCTTTAAAGCTTTGAAGCAAGCCTTAAGGAAGGTCCGGGTACAGATTACATGGAGGCTTGGAGGCCGTAGTAATATTTTTATTCTGTACCGAACTCTTTCTGCCATTTCATTTGATATTGCAAGATTTCTTTGATTAACTAGTGTCTATTAAATCTGTAATCTAATCTATAAATCTAATCTAATCTATTAAATCTACTATTAAATCTGTTTATATTTATGTAGAATTAAGTTGGAATTATTTTACCAAAACAACTTTTATTTTAATTTTCATTGGTGAGTGATTTAAGCCAGTAAGAATCCCGGTCGTGGAAAGTCCATGAGGATTTAAAAAAGCGGACTGAAATGAAGTTCTACAATGTACCATTTTTTGACGTTACTAGAACTTCTCTAACTCGTAAGTAATGCAGAGTTATGTTGATGGTTTTAACAAGTAAAGTAGTTAGTTGTTTTACAGCAACATTTCACTATCGCGAATTTATATTTTATCATCATACTATTCGATATATCGAGCTGTAAAAAGAAAAAATCTTAAAATTATTAAAACCAAATAATAGTAGTATAAAATTGGTCTTGGTATCATCTCATCAAACATTTCCTTCATGGAACCTCTGAAACAAAAACATTTCTATACAGAGAATGAGTGAAAAATTAATGTTTGTAAAGAAGTGATCGCTTCTGTAGATACATGTCTGGCGCACATAAACAATTTCAAATTCACAGAGATTTAAAAAAATGTAAGTGTGGGAGTGCCGATACTTCGGCACGAATGGGTCGGCTTGACCTGCGTGATACCACGCTTGCATTGTGTTTTGTTGTGTGAGTGAGGTTACCGGAGCCCCAATTAACCCTTCCCAATCTTCAACTCCCCAAAAACCCTTAAATCCCTCGAGTCGACGGGAGGCGGCGACTACTATTTAAAAAAAAAACGAATACTTCGCTGCGACGGCTTTCTAGGCACTCGTGCAATAAATATTTCTAGAGCTTCATATTTGCTAGTGCGCCTGTTAACCGAAAGGTTTCGAGTACTTACCTATATCGAAAATAAGAAATGAAAAAAATAAATAATCGGAAAATCCATTCACAGGTACGCTATTCATCGAAAAAGGAACTAACGGAGGTGATAGTGAATGGAAGTAGTTCTTACTTATGTCATTATTAAGTTAGCACGCGGTTAGGTCCAAGGATAGATTGCCTGTTAAATACAATTAGGAGTCCGTGATCGATTACCTACGTATACACAACCTAGGTTGTAATCGTAACTACCTACTTAAATAAGTCTGGGAAAAATAGTGAGGTAGGTTTTTCTTTAAGGGGAGAAAATCATCCAATGACTTCTCTCGCCATGGGCAAGGCGAGTGGGAGTGTCAGACTCTTACTGACTAAAAACCACCCCGTTCCTACTCCTAATTTTCGAGCCGGAGCGTCGGTAAATTCGTTAGGTACTCCGCAGCTACTTAGGTTGAGAACGTCATCTTGGGTAAGTAAATGCACAACGATTTTATAACAAACGCAGATTAATAAAAAAACAACAATCTAGTTTTACAATCTTCAAACTCTTGAGTTACACAGACTACTATTGCCATCTAGAAACACAGTATCTGGGTCTGTAAAATAAAACACATTATTAAAACATCATGTATATTAATCTTATATTAACTTCCAGCAATCGGTTTAAACTGTTTTATATTGCACATTTCCTAAGAAGAAACAATGTAAATTATGTAAAAATATTGCAAGCTATATTATTGCCTAATTTTAAATACTTATCTCTATATAAATTGTTACCTAATAAATAGATATATTTCTATATTCAGATCAGATATTTAATTCTATTCAGTAAACTGAGCGCAACTGGTCTCAAGTTAATAAAATAATCTATCTATAAATCAATTATTATTGGATCGAATTAAAAAAGTTATGTACTTATAGATAACTCTTCACAGAAGAAAAAACTAATACATTAATTTGACACAACATTTACAATAAAATTGGAGAAATATTAACTTTAACTAGGTATTTAACTTATTTTCTACAGGACACTCCTGTTTCACATTTACAGGTTTTGATTGTTCTATGGAGTCTGGTGATAAATCATCATGTATCTTGGCTAAATGCCTTCTTAGTGATTCTCTAAGGAAGAAGCCTTTATCGCAATGGCGGCAAACAAAATTTTGTTCCATATGTCTCTTCTGGTGGAGAGCCAACTTCTCTTCATTGTCAACGAACATACCGCACATGAAACATACAACATTAGTAGCTGTATGCCGAGATATGTGTGTTTTCAACAATCTCGCTGTCGTTGTCAAATACCCACATAGATTACATTTAAATGTTTTAGCTTTACAATGGACCCTGTTACGGTGGTTACAAAGTTCTGCCATAGTGAAAAAGCTAGCCGGACAACTTGTACATGTATAACTTCTAACACCGCTATGTCTTTTCATATGGTTCCTCAAATTGTTACGGTTTTTCAATATTTTCTTACAAACCTCACATTGTACAGACTTTGATTCATGGTTTACTAAGTGTTTGTATAACTTGTTGCGGCCCTTTATGTGTTTCCCACAGTACTGGCAAGTGCCTACTTTTTTATAATCTTTGTGATGCGCTTCCCTATGCCCTTGTAGTGAACTGTGTTGTGTGAAACTTTTCAAACAATCTTTGCATTGATACCGCCGAATCCCATTGTGCGTAACCAAATGAGCATCTATATCTTTGATGTTTTTAGTGTGATAGTTGCAATCTTTACAGTGAAACACCCTGTCCTTCCCCAGACCTTCAATACGGACTAGGGTAGCAGCATAACAGCTTCGGGTCATATTTTTAATGTGAACATTGAGAGCTTTAAATGTTTTAAAAGTTCGTTTGCACTTGGAGCATATTAACTTTTCATGTAGATGATCCTTCTTCCAATGGACACTGAGTTTACATTTAGTTCTGAAAGTTTCACCGCAGTCATCACATTTTAGCTGTAAATCTATGGCTCTACTTTTCTTTTCTCCTATTTTGGTCTTAGAATCAACCGCATTTGTTTTGTTGAGTACATCTTCTGTTTCTACTTGTCCTATTGACTCAGGTATGAGTTCTTCATGTTCAGATACTATGCCATCATCTAGTTGTTCTATTCCATTCACAGATTCATTGTTTTCAATTAGAGGTATTACAGTTAATTGATTAGGAATCTCGACTTTTACAAATTCTGGTTCAGGTTTTGTTATAATTGTTTCTTTTTTTATCTGTGAGGACTTTTCTATTTTGCTGTCAGATTTTTCAACTTTAAGTTTGTTTGGTTTAAGACTATTTTTCAGTGCCACCTGTTGATCTTGTTTACTGTTCAAGTGTTGACCATTATCCTTATGTTCAGGACATGATGTTGTTTTATTGCTCATTTTATTTGTATTATCTGTATGAACTTCCTTTTTAAACGGAAGTTTGATAGGCACTTTACATAGTTTAGAAGGTTTCTGTACAACGGACTGTAGAATTTTGTCAGATGCCTCACATTTCTGTTTGACGATAATCGCAGTCTCGAGCTGTAGTAGGCAGTCAAGACATACTGTTGCTGGCAAACCATCGTTCGGTTTAATTTCAATGTTGGCTATATACTTAATTTTGTCTGATATTATGGAATGATTGTACTTCTCGAACAATGAGAATGTTTTATGTTCTTTGTTTAAATCGCACCGTAAACATATTCGGCAGTTAATATTCTTCTTTTGTTCACTCATTTTGTATTTATATATACATAACAATATACGATCACCATCAAATTCGGAGTTCAGATTGTAGTCCACTGTTCAACACTGTTTTCAAAAACAAAATGGTTTATAGGACTAGTTTTTCATAGAAGCATGTTCTTAAGACTGTTAAATTAATTAATTTTGCTTTAAAATGTTATAAAATAGACAAAACACTTTTTTGTAAACATTGTTGATCTTCCTCAATAATATTGATCAAAAACAAGCAAGACAGTTGACATTTATGACAATGTCAACGTCAAGTGCAATGTCAATGTTTTAAATCAGTTCAGTGCTTTGGATACGAGTCAAATAAGCATATGGATGAAACAAGTTAAAAGTTACCAAATAAATTAAATGAATGGTACACTTCATTTTTAAGGATTGGCTTTTATATTGGCCACTTGCTTCGTTTAGTACAGTAGAGTCCGTTTATAATGACATCGAAAGGAATTGACAAACACGTCATAATAAGCGGACGTCATACAAAGCGTTATGTATAAATGAAAATCTTTTTTATGTAAATATGTATGTATTAAGTATTTTAATACAGAAACATAGTATATTTGCATATGTGTAAGACCATATTAAATCAAAATCAAAATTGCACGTAATCAGCAGATTATTATAATAACACATATAAGTGTATTTTTTATTGTAAGTAATCTGTAATTTTTGTCTGCTTTTGTTTCTTCATTTTATTGTAAAAACAGACTCTCACACTATTGTGTATAGAAGACATAGCTATGGTCAAATTATCATTTTCAATATTGCTGTGGACAAATCGTGATAATAATTCTGCAGCTTTTAATGCGTAACCTTCAACTGTCAATTACTCACTGAGATTCAAAACAAAAACTAGGCACGTGCCGAACGTCGTCGGGAATTAACGAACATTATTGAAGGTAAAGAATCGTGCCGGTCATTATAACCGGACATAATTTATTAAAAATGGGTCATATAAAGCGGCATGTCACTGCAAGAGAAGACATTATATCCGACTATTTTACAAAGAATTTTATATGAAAACCAAACTTCGTCATGCAATTACGTTATAATAACCGGTTGGTCAATATAGGCGGAGTCATAATAAACGGATTCTTCTGTATATATTAAAATATAGTCAATGTGTAATTGATTCTGGAATAAAATATGTTAAACAATATTTAAAAGTAGGTAGTTACGAATAAAAGCTATCAGTTAGTTATGTTGGATATGTATAATATTTTCACTTTATCATTTTCCAGTTAAAGTATGACTACGAGTTCCATTTATTAAAGGGTCAGCTGCAGCTTGTTGTTGTAGAGAGATAGACCTAGATCTGGATTTGGCCCGAGAATTGAACCTCTCTTTTTCGCGCTAGTTACTGTTCGATTAACGATGTAGTCTACTTTTTTTTCAAAAACCTTGGATTTTCTCGTGTGTTGTGAGTGCGTTTACAAACATACAAGTTCACTTACTCACACACACATGACACCTAGACCCAAAGCATCAACTTGCGGATCACACGGTATAATTCCGTGAGGGAATCGAACCCACGGTACGTTGCACGACAGCTGGTTGTCCAGCCATCGCACCAACAAGCTTTTTTATGATCGTTATTCTATTAGATTGCCATTTAAGCTGAAAGGGTTTAACTAGATCAGAAAATAAAACGCAATTATTAAAATAAATACTTTATAATATGTTTTTGTTAATATTTTACTATAATACATATCACTTCTTTTCTTACAATGGAATTCATTTTATGAACTAATATTTAACAAAATCTAATTAATACAAGTATTAAAGTAAAATACTAATAAAATATTGAAAGTTATAAAGATTCTAAGAAGACTAGTAAAACTTTACTTAGCACAGACACGCTTCTATTCAATTTATTTTTTTATTATCACACTACAGAAATGGCCAATGACAATAAAGAAAGATAAATATTTAACTATATCAAATTATTCAACATTGTGCTAACGAAAAAAGATAAAATAATATTTTTTTTATTAAAAAACTGCAAGATATTGAGTGGTCATTTCACATTTTACTTACATGCATTTTTTGTCAAAAACTTTGAATCTTGTCAAAAATCAACACTGTCAAAGTGAATGTTTTTATATGATTTTCAAAGTTTATAGAATGGTCAAACTGTACCGTATTTATGTATTTATTACGTCGTGTCAAACACAATCTTTAGATACACAAAATATTGCTTTTACGAATAAAATAATAGTAACACAGATAAAAAATTGCACACAGCGCAAATGTCATCGTTCCCGCCAATTTCACAAATACACTGAAGTTTTTTTATTTTATTTTTTTAGTAAATCTATACAGATACTCTAAGGCACTTTTTATTCAGACGCACTACATTTTTTTACTTAAATTGAGAAGTTATAAATGAGTAAATCTCATGAAGGTATTTGGTCCCAAAACTATTAGATTTTAATAACAATGTAGTTATATTAATATAATGCCAACCTTATGTGTAATAACGTGAAAAATATATTAAAATACGCATTATCCTATTGTACTTGTAACTACATGGCTTTTGTCTTAGCTACCGTAATGTACTTTTCACAAATTAATATTGAAATTATAAAATATCTACTAATATCCTATGATAGTGTCTGTTCATTGGTATTAAACCCATACCTATTTTGATTAAACCTATGATATTTAGATTTTTAGTAAATAGAAGGTCAATTTGTGTATTTAATTTACTTTAGTCATTATTTACTTTGTCACATATAAAAAAATACCTACCTAGGTTACACAGTACGCTCAACGCACAGGTCATAGACACGTTTTAGTCAGAGAGACAGAAAATAAATTGTTACATTGTAGTTTCAAATTGAATAACCCACGAAAATATTCGAACTAAAGTTTCAAAGAAAATGTGTAACCAGCTTATTAATTTTTAATTGGTCAATTTCATTTCGTATTCGTCAAATATACGTCAATATTTCTCCAAATAAAATATGGTTTCGTCACGAGTCACGATCCATTCTGAACATTTTCTTTGAAACATTGTTTGACATTATTCTGCTAGTAAGAAACAATTAGTTATCCTGTTAGCTTTAAACTAGCAATTAGGACATGAATAATAAATTAAATACATGCCAAATTGACCTCTATTTACTGAGTATGAAGGGTTACATTTGGAATTATTGACTGCTAAGGAACACTGTGGTCTCGTTACTCATAAGACCTATAGAAATGCGTCAACCTCTTAAATCCAAATGTAATTTAAAGTTACGTTGTGAAAATACGTCATATTTTAATCAAGTATGTATGAATGGTAGGCATTGGTAGGTCATTGTTTTTATTTTAGTAGGACAACCAAGTCAGTCCAATTTTCATGGTTGCTTAGGCCGTTTGCGTTAGGGCGACTGGTAAATTATGATCGGTAGGAATCTTTTCTGGTACAAATGTTCTTTGAATTAAGATTGCATTTTGCAAAGCAAAATAATTTTACCAAAAGTCATAATGCGACGGCTATTTTCAAAATAGTCCTATTTTCACAACCAATCACAATTTACCAGTCCCTATGCAAACAGGCATAAGTTATAATTTCGCTTAATTTTACATAATAACATTTCTGTGTCAAACACTGTCTTTTCCCCACTACTCTTAATACTAGAGAATTGTAATATTCTACTTATGTGCTACTAGAACTGAGTTGGTGAGTTCAATCCGGAGGTTCTTGGTGTGAGCAGTGTGGTACTGGGGTGGGGGATGATTTGAAGGCTCGGGGGAATAGTGAGGAGTAGGATGGGGGTGGTTCGTATTCAGGGGGGGAGGGGGGAAGGGGTTGGGTGAAGAGTTGCTGTGATGCGGCTGTCACTGTGACAGTGGGCGAGAGATCGATGCACGATGGCGGGATGTTGACTGGCGTGTCCGACGGCTTGGAGCGCTTGCAGCAACATTCTGGAAGGTGGTATTGTTATGGTTAGTTGGTGAAATAGTTTTGTGTGTGTCGCAAATTCTTGGCGAAGATTCGTAATAGGTAAGTAGTTAAACTTATTAAAATTTGAGTTATTGGTTTTTGATATTTTGTCAGCAATAACTGTCTAGACATAGTACATGGGACTTGTAACACAACTGGCGATGTTTTATCTAACACTTAATGCACATCTGGGAACCACTTTGGGAAAAAAGCTCTATATTTTTGTACTATTTCAAATCCCACACTTTTCTTGACCCAGGACTCAAATTCCCCCTCCCCCCCCTCTCCCAATCTTCCCAATAATCCTAAAGACGGCATCGCACTTGTAAGGCCTCTGGTATGTCCATGGGCAGTAACGATTGCTTATTATCAGGTGATCCGTCTCCTCGTTCAAAGGCTTATACCATAAAAAAAAACTCACCCCAAGCCAGGCAGAACATGAGTATAGTGGCGCAGACCAGCATGCCGACCACCAGGTAGCTCCAGGGTCCGTACGGCTTCAGCGCCGCAGCGAACTCCATGAAGGCGTTGGAAGGCTTCTCACTCTCGCTGATCTTCACTGAAAGGGTCAAATCGCCTGTTATCAGTTACAATCTGCGGTCCAAATTGAACGATGGGACTTAATACATTGAGTTAAACCTATCTCAAATTAATGGTCTATCTTGGTCTATTTTAATGATGTAATATAAAATTTTACTAACTAGCCTGAAAGAGTAGGTATTATAAGATTTGATACAGCCGTTCTTGAGTTTTGTACTTACAAATAGACTGATATTTTTTTATTGTCAAGAGATGATATGTCATTCAACTGAAACTTTTAAAATCAAAAAAGAAAACGGATAAAAGTAAGGTATCTGCATTAATATTTATTTGATGCCCTGTAAAAAATATACCTACAGTACATGTATAAAATTTAGTCTAGCAACGTAAATAAAAAAAGAACCTACAGAAACAAAAAGGAGCGCATACGCAACACAAACATTTAAACTAAGATCTACGTTACCGTGAACCGTGCAATTAATTCGCAAATGACAAAAGTATACTCACTCACTTGTTTTGTTGTTCACCATTTAATTTTATACACGTCAAACAAAAATTCATAACTTTACCTAACTATTTTTCTACTACTGAGTCAACTAACCAACGCGTGTCGGTTCCTGTCGGAACAATGCACTATTGCACATTCGGAGGTAAAAGTTAAAACGTTAGGCACAATGGATCAATGACATATGCATGACACATTAGCCATTACGGATTACCCGTCATTTATGAATGACGATGTACTAATACCCGCATAGATATTTGCAGGAAAATAGTACTTGAATATGCGTACCTAGGTATATTATTATTATATGGTTTTACATTAACTTGCCCTATTTGGATTGAATTTAGTAATAGGAATTTTAGCTCCTTCCTGACGATAGATTTATTTGATATTTGGTACACACTCTTACTGCCACACTCAGAGACATTTAATGATTACTTAAACTATTTCTTAGTGACGGTTTGAATTTAATTTTTACACAACTACCTGCATTATGAATACGAAATATACTGGTAGAATAGACCTCATTAAAACCGTTTAACATGAAAAATATTATTCATTTAGTACTTGTTTATAACAACTTAATTATATTGTTGTTCATATATGTCAACTTTATTGAATTTTACAAGGAAACAGATGACAATATTATTATTATAGTAAATGACTCGTAAATGGTTTGTTTTGACTTCCATTGATAAGGGCATTCCCCTGACATTGCGAGCTAATGATAAAAAGGACAATGAATTTTGTATTACGCATACGTATGTATCTAAAGCAAAGAAGTACAATATAAAAGTTTTATAATATCACCTACTTATTCATCGATATAGCATTAGTTTGACTATTTTATCAATTTGTTTCACACTAGCTACCAATCCCGCTAAACTTTTCGAGTTTTAGTTAGTCTAGGCCTAGTCTATCACCTAAACGAGAGAACGTTGTACTCTCTGATTGGTTGATTTATTCAAGCCGGCCAATCAGAGCTCCGAACGCGCTCTCGTTTCGATTACTTTAAAAGTAAAACAAACTTGTACTGAACCTTCTAGCCTATCTACAAAAACATCTAACATAGAAAACACAAAAACACTTACTTATAACAGAAGGTTTCGTCATCCCATCAGGCTGATCCAACCCCAACAACTCCTGGTTCCTTGCAGCGAATCTCCTAAGGAGTTCAAGGAGTGGAGGATCATGCCTATGGGAGCAGGCTGCTGGGTCCTCATCCTCTCCTCCAGGGCAGTGCCTGACTCCATCACAGACTAGGTATGAGGATATGCAGAGGCTGGTCACACCGCATATGAATTGGGAGTCGTTGTTGCAGATGGAACCTGGAAATTGATGATGATTGGGTTTAAAGACGTGTGGTGAAGATAATTTGAATGGTTGGGTACATAATTTATAAAATAATCAAAATTAATAGAATAGCTTTACTGACTAAAATACTGCAAGACTGTCTGCCTCGTTGGTCGAGTGGTCGCAAGTGCGACTGCCGAACAAGGGGTCTCGGGTTCGATTCCTGGGTCGGGCAAAGTATTACTGGGCTTTTTTCGGATTTTCGAAAATTTCTCAGTAGTAGCACGGAGTCTGGAATTGTACCCAGTATATGGCAATAGGCTCACCCCCTATTACATGGGACTTAACACAAATGGTGAAAAATGGGTGTACATTGTATGGCTGCATTAAGTACCGTAACATGCATCTCTGCCTATCCCTTCGGGGATAAAAGGCGTGACGTTGCACTTTTTTCCACTTAATGTAACATAATATTTGCTAATTAAATCTCATAGTCAAGATAGAAATAAAATAAAAAAAATACCCAGAGAAATAAAAGAATGACGTCTTTATGACGTAGATAACGATTAAACAGAATAATTGTTATCTTTCTCTGTTAATTGGTTACAAGTGAAATACTTATACGTAATTAGATATACTTAAAACTGAAGATTATAGTCATTTAAGTGTGTGCAACCCAAGTATACTTGCAACGCAGCTAAGTAGGCATTAAGATACGCAATGTTTGAAACATGTCACGCATTCACATTTTGTACGAGTTTCGAAACATTAAGTGCTACTAGTCGTGTGACAGACAACAGATTTTTTTTCTCACCAGATGACCGTTTTTGACCTCATAAGCCACCATTTTTATTACATATTTTATTTTTTATGATATACTCATTTAAAATTGACTGCACTGTATAATTTTAAAAGAATATTTAGGGTATATGGTTTACTCACGTAACTGTTCGAGTATGTTCATGATTATGAGTCCCGATCGTGGCTTGTAACTAGTCGAGCAACCTCGAAAAGTTATGTGAGTTACTATGTTACTACTGAGCATTAGCTCCAGTCTATTAGGCATTACTACCGATTGTCAACTTTATTACTGTTTCAATAAAATCAAAATTAGATTCGGAGTAGCTTAATGTTCGTACGTCTATCCTATATATCATAGTCTTCTGACCACTTACCACTATTAACAGCAGTGACCACCAGCCGCAACTTCTCGGTGTGTTGGTAGGGGGAAGTGGGAGGGTTCCACACGATCCTCAGCTTGGATGGCAGCAGCTTGGTACCAGCCCTCGCTGCCACGGCTGCAGCGTTACCTCCGCAGAGGTTGAGACGCCACATCGGAGTTTTGGCATCGCCGATGTACTGGAAAAAGATATTATAATAAATATATTACAACCCGTATTTTTTTAAACAAGTTTGCCATTGTTCGCTATTCAGTACCTCTACCATGAGTTTAAAGCAATAGCATTTGTCGATAGTCCCTAACGACTATGTAAATTTTTTGTATGTCCAATTTTACAACGCTGTAGTAAACTCATGCTAGAGACTCAATAGTCAACGATAACAGAAATATTAAACCATACATCTGTATTTATTATTAAAGATCTCTTTTAAGGTACATTTGTGACGTCTTCAATAGTCAACACATAAATTAATTCTTATTTGCTCTTGTTTCCATGTCAAATAGAGACTTACTTACGAAGAACTATGAATGACATCACCCTCATTATGATATTGAGAGACCTAAGACCTCTCAATACCAGGATTGGTACCTATACCCCAAACCCACGCTCTGAGATTTGATTTAAAACGGGCACAATAGGACACGAAAACAATACTATGATAAAGTACTTTAAACCTACTTGTAAGATAATTGAAGACATTTGACATCAATTAACCCGAATATTCCAGAAACAGTAGTGTAGTATCACGCTATCTCTGTATTAGGTAAGTATTTGAAGACAGTATCAGGAAAAAACCTACCTTACAGTACTGACGGATAATGTATAGAAATGCAGATTTTGAAGAGTAATTTCCTTGTCCTTTTTTCTCAGAAAGGTTACAAAGGGTTTAACAGTTTTGGCCTAACTGCCTAACTGCCTTCATTCACTTTTTCCCTGTTTAAATGTTCTATTGGTAAAAATGGACAAGTTGCTAGGTTATCCTGTAACTTTCAATTCGATGCAGTCCATGATGTCATTGGTTGATATGAATAATCTCGACCAATGATGGAATATCGAATTTACAGAATAGCTATTACAGGAACATTATAGAGAGCTCAAATAAAATTAAATGATATTTCGCTCTTCCTCCTGGTAAATTGACACCGAAATTTCATTTGTCTACATCTTGCTTTTAACCAACTTGATCAATAAGTCCAAAATGAATAAGAAGTACATCGATAGTACTTACAATAAGCAGCTTGCAAGCATCGGTGCTGTTGTTAACAGGCGCTGATTGGTCGGTGGCAGTGTCTTGCGCGTGCGCAGCTGTCCGCGCGCTCCATTTGCGGTTTAACGCCCCGGCTACTGGTGGCAACTGGACGTCTGTTATACCTCTCTCCCAATCTGTTAGTGATTCCTGGAAAGAAAAATAGAAAAAATATGATATTTGTCGAAAGTGAAGATTGGGATGTTTAATTATGTATGTAGATACTTATTTAGGGAGCGTAGAATGAGCTTTTATTTGAAACAACTACAAGTATGGTTGTTTTGAGAGCGGAAAATCATCCACTGACTTCTCCCGCCTTGAGCAAGGCGAGAAGCAGTGTCAGTTTCTAACTGACTAAAAACCACCCTGTTCCTACTCCTGCTTTTCGACCCGGATGCCCGGTTAACCAGCTACATAGGTTTTCCGCAGCTCCGCATAAGTACAGGTATGATGTCAATTATAATTAACCACAAGGTTTCAAACAATACATAATTCCCAATCAAAACCCACAAGAAGGTAATCCGCAACTTAGATCAGCTTTTAAATATTTGTAAGACCGTCAGCAAACAAGAATAGTCGTTTGGTATTTACAACTTTAGAAATTACATATTTCATGGTAAAATCAAGAGGAAAATAATAAATGTAGTATGTAAAGTACCTAATTATTATTTATACGTAAACAACCATCACCGTCACGTAATTAATTATTATGTTATCGGCTTACTCACGTAACTGTTTGACGAGGAACTCGACTAGTTTCAAGTCGTTTCAAACGAAACGCTCCCGAAAACGCTACAATAATGTTTTGTTTTTATAATTTTAATCGCTTTGGTTTTCGTATTATTCATGTAACATCAGCCCTAAGCAGTTGATTACAACTATTATTACATAAAATAAACATTGAATTATGATATTTTTTTTTAATTTTTGCATCACCTTTTTGCGGTTTTTGGTAGCGTTCCGTTTACACTCTTTGATACAAAACATTAAGAAAATTAGTAATGGAAAACTTTAATTCAATTTATATGGAGCTGTATGCTGTATACTGATTACGTAGATCCCCAGAAGTTCTAATAAAGAGAAGTCATAATGTACCAGATTTTAGGCACAGCACAATTGGTAAACATTACGGAATCCGCAACAGCGTCCAATTTGGCGGGATCTAAATATTTATAGCTAGAGCACGGGCGTTGAATTGTAAAAAGCCATTGTTTCAAAACTATTGTTACGTCGCGCATACGTACGAGTTTTACATTCGCACTTTTTGCAATGCCATAAAGAATCGCAAATTCGCAATGTGCAGCATAACATCAGAAGCTGTTCTTCCCCTACTAATTTGCAGGGGAGAACATTTATCGGGTACATACCTACATACACTTAAATATCAATCAGATTTTTGGCTCACGTTTTGTCAATAGGTTTATCCCATATTACAATAGGTCAAGTAATTAATTTGAGGAATAAGGGGAAGCCGTTGTTCAACGGTGGACGTCTTGCGGCTGATGACGATGATGATGATGAGTAATTAATTGTGAAAAGTAAATCGTATGAGGACATTTAGGAGGAATTTTATCTTATTGCCTAGGACTCCTCTTATATATATTGGTTAGACAGGCAGATGGAATACTTAATGGCGAATGATCAGCACTACCTATAGACATGTAATTGATTATCCACAGAATCATTTTGAGTCGTCTTTTTATTGTAAGACTACCAAAACCCTGTTTAGTATTCCATGTAAGCAGAAACTGTACAAGCAAGGCCGTATAATGCAAGAATTTACGATTCAAATTGCACATTTTTATACCAGTTTCAGAATTAGTACAATAATCACGGACAATGGCTCGTTTCCTTTAAATGCATGCGTTAAATACTGAATTTAATGTAACTCCGTTGTTGTTTTTTTGTAAAAATCATAATAGTTATTGATTGTAGGAAATCCGGCGTCATAATTTAAAACTGCTTTGTAAAAATCTTGAAGGATACGTAGGTACTCGTGTATAAACTGAATTTATAAGTATAACTACATATATAACTGAACTTAATCAAATTATAATGAGGATGGTAGACTATTTTGATAGATGCAAGTAAATTAACAGCATTGTCATGCTTTTTTTTGCGGGGGGAAAATCATCCAATCTGTCCAAAGACTTCTCCCGCCTTGGGCGAGGCAAGAAGGAAGAGTGTCAAATAAACAGATTCAGAGAACATTATAAGAACATTCTTAGGGACTTTTTTATAAGCATTTTCGATCATGTGATCGGGGACTGAACCACGACCTGGTAGGAATTATAAATTCATTACATAGCTTTATAGCATTGTCTCGGTTGCGTCCAGGTTTAACAAGACTGACAAACATAAATTATTGAACAAAATATGTGAATCTGAGTTTGAATTCCATACGGTATTTTTTAATAGAATGGCTCTAAGAATTACGTTTCCCATGCCCTTTACGTATAGAACCTTTATAAGGATAAGTAAATAGAGGAAATGCTACAAAACATATTCACACACAAACAACTTTATTTCGAATACAGAAATACATAAAAATTCACAACCTGCAGATATGAAACCAGGTCAAATTTTATCAAAGCCACAAACGCTACAACTACGACAACTAAGTAAGTAAAACTTAGCAAATTTTCGCCATAACTCCACATCCACATTCATAACAGTGCGAACGAAACCGAACGAACGTATGATAAAAAAGAAACAATAGTTATTATGAAAGAGCTAACAATGGAATCTGTTACCCAAGTGCACTGGTAACCAGTATGTTGCATACAGGTATACCGAGCTAACAATTAAACCATTGTCTTGAATTATTTAAGCTGAAAACCTAGAAATTTTGTGAAGCAAGTGCGGAAAATTAGGCATGAAACAGATTTTGAAATTGAATTCCGGCTAAGCTAACAGAAAGAGATGAAGACTGACTTATTTGCGTCTAATACGAACTAAGTCGTATTTGTACAAAAACAAAAATGTGGTGAAATTACACGACTCGTCCTTTAAATCCCACTTGCGAATTAATACCACAGACCTCCTGGATTCAGCATTAGTTTTCCCCGGAGCTGCGGATTACCTAGCGGGTTACCGGGACTCCGGGTCGATAAACAGGTGTAGGAATGGGGTCGCCCAAGGAGAAGTCATTGGATTTTCCCTCCTTAAAAAAGCTATTCGCTTTTAAAGAAATCTTTTACTACCAGAAATCTATAGCAATAAAATACAGAGAAGTACCAAAACGATATCGTAACTCATAAAGTTATAGTGCAAGAAGTAGGAACATTTCTTCTGCCTCTTATACCATATTTCCTTGTTTACGATAACTTGTATTTACTGCTTATCTACTGTGACACATGGCGTGAAGACAAAGGAACAGTTGTGTGAGATCAGTTGCATCAGTATTACATATAATATGGAGGAAGCATTAGACGCCATTATGCTATTCAGAACAATTAAGTTTTGTCTAACCAACAATCTTAATATTAAACTGCGTTAAATGTTTATTAGATGAGTAAATTCTACATCGTAAAGACTTGCTTCCTACTTAGAGGTTTAAATTAGTTCCTAATGTACCATCGAAATCAACAAGCCATTTTGACACTTTTTTACTTGCACATAAAAAGCAAAACTGTCGCAAAAGTTTTCTTAAAAAATGAGACGATGCCAGAAAAACTACTCGGAATAAAATATAATCCAAGCCAGTCAGCGATTAGCGATTGTCTAGCCGCTAATCGCTAGACTCTAGCAGGTTATCGGGGCTCAAGCACTAGTAGGAACCGTTTTAGTCAGCAAGATTTGAGTCATTGAATGATTTCTCCCCTCTAAAAAATAAGCGTTCAGTCATACCCCATTACAGCACATAAAAACCCTTACTTAATATTTTAGTCCAACCTTTAAAAGTAAAAAGTAAGACAGAATAAGGAGAGGTCCTTTAATAAAAATCACTTCACCTTCACAGAGGTCATGTTTCCAATAACCGTAAAAATTAAGTATTAAGTAATTATAACAGCTAAACGAACGTCCATTAAGATTAATTGGTTACTGCTTACCTTCTACCGGACCGTGGACTTCCGTATAAATCTGTACTATCTATACTAATTTATAAAGCTGAAAAGTTTGTTTGTTTGTTTGAACGCGCTAATCTCCGCAACTACTGGTCCGAATTGAATAATTCTTTGTGTGTTGGATTATGAGTTTGATATCGAGGAAGGCTATATGCTATAAAACATCACGCTATGACGAATAGGAGCCAAGCAGAGCGGGTAAAACCGCGCGGAAGTAGCTAGTTAATAGATATAGGTACAATTGATAAATAGTTTATGTCCACAGCAAGACAGGCTCAAAGAGAAATTGTAGGAAGTGGAAGGTTTATGTAACGTTATAGTAATATAAATGTTGTGATTACATTGTTCACAATATTGTATGTAACTGCAAACTGCAATGTAACCTGCACTTTCGAAATTGTTGTTAAACTGCTGAGGTCTTGTTTGTCACGGAGGAAGTTTGCACTTTAGAAATCGCTGTAAAAATGAGGGAATGCGAATTTTTGAGAGCGAAAAGGTGGTCTATTAAGAAAAGTGTGAAGAAAACTTGGATATTGGGGGAGATGTCCTTAGTGATCTTCCACTTTTCGCACCCATATAGCAGCACGGATTTCACATTGGACCCGAAGATTTTGAGTTTAATTCTTCGGGTCAGTTTTCGTGATTACCTCGGGCCTCAGCTGCGCGAAGGTTGCTCGAGCTTTGGTTTTGCATATGCCTTTATCCAAAATGATAATACTTCCAAGGAACTTACGTAATGGAAAATTATCATCAAGACTATCAAGATGACTCATGTCAATAAGTCTATAGGCAACTAGGTAGTGGCACATGTGGATAATAAAAGTTAATGGCTACGTCACGCCTTCCGAGCGACCTTCATACCCTTCACCTAGACCCAGATATGTTACAACTCTATCTAGATCAGTACTAGGAACGACGTTAAAGACCTAACTACGATTCTAAAGATGTATGGTTCTTTGCTAATATACGTCAATGGTTTGTACATCACCAACAACATCAGCACTACCATGAACTGTTTTGGGGAAAAAGAAGGTTTGTCATAACTCCAACGCTTTTTTATGGTATAAGTCGGTAAACGACCAAACGGATCACCTGATGATAAGCCATCGCCGCCGCCCAAGGACAAGAGGCGTTATAAGTGCGTTGCCGGCTTTTTGAAGGATAGAAATTTAAGGTTTGTTCGGGAATCGGGGATTGAGAAGGGAGATTATTGGGCTTGTGTATGTTTGTTGTGTGTAATGTATGGTTTTATAGGGTCGAAAAATATTACGTTAATGCACCAGTAAGTGCTTATCATCTGGTGCTTGTTGGAGGCCTTGGTTAATTTTGCTTTAATCACGTCGATGTCGTGACAAAAGTAAATAAAATAAGTACAATTGTACATACATGCTATAACTACACACATGGTCCTTTGTCTACACGTAATACGCAAGTGATAGTATCAAATAACATAATGATAGGAATAATTATAGAAATCCAGGAAGGAAATATGAGGAAACTCATGTTCGTAGATGCATTTATCTGTAAACATATTAAGGTAATGTGGTTTTCCACTGCAGGATAGGTAGATGAAAGGAAAATTTGGTCTTCATGATCTCTCTCTAGAATCCCTGTCAATTTCCTTAACATGAACTATTGAACACAGCACTGAAAGACATTATAAACTTTGATTAAAACTACCAAAAAAATCTGGTTTGCCAAAATTGAAAAACGAAATGTCTTCGATTAAAACTACCTAAAATTCCTGGCTTGCCAAAATTTAAATATCTATAGCACATTCACTTTTATCAATAACGTATTAAATCATGCATGACAGAATATAATCACCTAAACTAAAACTGGAATTAAAACGAAATAATTTGATCAGAGACAAAAAGTAAGTGAATGTTTGAAACTTGAGACAAAACTTTTTCTCCTCGTCCACTCTCCTGTATTTTAGCTTACTTTTAAACTTCTATATTACCTATGTAATCTAGGCATTCAGCCTAAAGCCTACACCAAGTCAGCGACAAGGTCTAGCCAGTCGTGATCCAAAAGACCTTGAGCCCACAATTATTTGTGTTGTTCTAGAATTTCTGTGTTCTTGTTATTTATTTTAATTTGTGAGGAGTTATTTCCTATTCTAGCTTTTAGTTTTTAAGAATAAGTAAGTGCTTTGTGTTTATTTATTTTTGGCTAGACAATCTACACTTATACATTTTTATTGTACTTTTTTTAAGTGGGGAAAATCATCCAATGACTTCTCCCGTCTTGGGCGAGGCGAGACGGAGTGTCAGACTCTTACTGACTAAAAACCACCCCGTTCCTACTCCTGCTTTTCGAACCGGAGCCCCGGTAAACCCGCTAGATAGTCCACAGCTCTGGATATTTATTGTACTTAGAAATAACAAAACTTAAGTGAGGGTCTTTTAAATCTCATTCATGGCGTCATTTCTGTTACTTTACAACTTTACGTTGAACATTCTACTATTTTTTTACCGCCGAAAATTGCAGCCTAACAAAAAGATTAGGTATACCAACATAATAGCAGTTAAACTACAGAAATTATATAACTTGTTACAAAGGTAATTCCAACTTGATACCTAGATGGATATCTAGATTCTAGAACTGTACAATCCAAGGCTATTAACCCTACATTTACCGCAGCCTAGTGTTTTATACTTAGTTACGAGTAGCCTGTAATCAAGCAACCTCCGGCCATGTTGGAAAAAAATATAACGTGACACATGACAGCATGATTAGTGGCCAGTACCATCGTTTATATGTTATCTATGGTTGATGCAATGGTGTCTGACAGTGACATGACAACTGTATTTTGTTTTCTTTTTTATAGAAAGAAGTGGTGATGGTAGCATGATAGAAATATCTAAATAATTTTATACTTATTTTACGTCAGTCGGTTTTGAAAATTATATTATTAATCCAGTCAGACACTTGAAATGTCAAAATAGAATTGTTCAATAGACTGTCCTTTAACAAAAACTTAAAAAAAAATGGGTTTAATATGTATAATAATTTTAGCAAAACATTCTAGACGGAACCTTGATTTACTGCCTAACGAACTATTGAATGGTCCCCTTCTAAACAACATGTGTCACATAAATACGTTTGAATCCATTTCAAGATGGCCGACCTAGATTTACCATAGATAACAGACTCGCACAAACTGACCATGAATGCGGGGTGATCAGATAAAGTGGATTCTTTCTATAAGCTATTGTCTTGGCTCATCGTTTGGCGAATCTGATCTTTAAGACACAATCAAAGGATTGAAAGAATTGAAGGACTTTATGGAGCTACCGAAGTGAAAGAGAGGTAAAAGAGGTTCTATGAAGTTTAAGAAACAAAGGACAGCCCGTGACAGTCCCTTGTTTGACTATGATGAGCCTTATCTACATACGAAGTTTATGATATAAGCTGGGAAACGAGCAGACGGATCACCTGATGGTAAGTAATCACCACCGCCCATGGACACCCTAAACACCAGAGGCGTTACAAGTACGTTTTGGGGGTTAGGAATTTAAGAGGTGTTGGGGAATTGGGGATTGGGAAGAGGGGTAATTAGGCTTCCGGTAACAACGCATTATACTCCACGCATGTCAGGCGGGTAGTAAATCAGTTATTCAAATAACTATACTTAAATGTACAAAAGATTAATTGCCTAGGAATTATTTTTTACATCTTAAGTAAAGGAAAATTTTCGTAACAATGGCTTTGTATGCTAATCAACTAGTTGTTAGGTTATGTAGATTTTCCTGTTTTCTCTTAATATATGTTATGAACTTGTTTTTAATAACTTGCTTGGGTACTTGTATAGTATCTGTCCTTGCTATTTGCGAATTTTAGTGAACATAATTAAATAACTAAATTAATTTCATTGTCATAACCTGTCCTGATCTAAATGGCATTTTAGCGCGCTTCAAAAGAAAATAGAAAACTGTAAAAGTATGGCAATTAATAACACTGACATACTGTGTCATTTTTTTTTTAAAGAAATTAGATTGCAACTTTTCTCCCTTAAGTCTGAGCCTGGAAACGATCTAAAAACAAAAAAAAAGACTAGACACGATATTTTAACCTCAGAACAGAACAAAACAAATCTAGCTAATAAATAACCTCAAAAATTCCTACACGTCTGCGATGGGGAAAATGTACAGAAAAACTGATTGAATGAATGACGAATGACTTGACTGTAAATGGTTGTAAAGTAGTAACATTGCTGGCTAGCAGTTATATTGCATCAGTCTGCCATTGAATCATTAGTAATGAATTTACCTATACTGGCATATACGTAAATATAGGAAGGTAAGGTGATACAAAAGAAAAAAATATTGATTACCTAAACCAGATGATAGTTTTAGTACTAACCATATTTAGACTATGCTCCGAAGCTGCAGACTACCTAGCGGGTTTACTGGGGTTCCGGCTCGAAAAGCAGGAATGGGGTGGTTATTAGTCAGTAAGAGTCTGACACTCAATTCCGTCTCGCCCAAGGCAAAAGAAGTAATTGGTTGATTTGTCCCCCTTAAAAAAACAATTTAAACTAGTCTAAATATAAAATTAACCTTTTGAACGCCACGGACGTTTATAGACGTCTAACGAAATCGTGCCAAACACGCCACCGACGTCTATAGACGTCAAGAAAACGACATTTTTTAAATACAAAATAAATATACTAAATTAAGTTTTCTGTGTTTCTTTTTCCTATTATTTCAAACTACTTTAGTGAAATATTGTAAATTGACACAAAGATATATTCATTATTTGAATTCACAAGAAAAAACAATCGTCAAATATTGCTAATCGAAATCCGTAAAATTGTGTATTTCCCCACGCCACAGACGTCAAGACACGTCAGCTAGTGATGGGTAGGTAAGGTAACTTATACTCCAAATTTATGAAATATTTTATTGAAAGTAGCTTACTATTACTTTGACAATTACTTTTTACTGACAAATATTCGTATCTGAATATTCCTAATGTAATATTAAATAATATTTAAAAAAAGTGGAAAAGAACTTATAATTGATATCCTTAAATCGATAGTTTACTGTCCACTCTCGCGCATCCTTATGTAAGAGCTCATAGACAGTTACCTGTACGCCACAGACGGGAATGGACGTCAAGCGGTGACGTCATTAGCGCTACGCGAGTCTGCTAGTGCTTTACTACATTGTCTTTCCATATATTTATTTAAAACATTCTAAAATTATATTTTTAAACATTACTTATAAAAATAAAAAACAAAATAACATTTAAAAATATAAAAATAGGAGCCGACCAGTAGCGGGAGCATGGTCCAAGCTACCGGTGGTTAGGGCTCCAAAGACAGAAACCTCCTCACAATACGTGCCGTTTCGAGGAGTACTGCCTTCTGCATCAGGCCCTTGATCCATCCGCCCAACCCCAGCCTCCTAAGGTGGTTGTCGAGGCTGTTGGGTATTAAACCGTTGGCCGACACGACTATCGGCACAACGATAGCCGAATCCACATTCCACATGTCGACAACCTCGTGAGCCAAGTCAAGATATTTTATTTGTTTATCTTTTTCAGCTTTCACGAGGTTCTCGTCATGAGGGATGGTGATATCGATTATCATCGTGCGGCGCGCTTGTCGGTCTATCACCACTATATCAGGTTTATTGGCTACAATAGTCCTGTCAGCGATGATAGATCGATCCCAGTACAACGTGATATGGCCGTTTTCGAGAACTGGATCGGGCGCATACTTGTTTACTACATTTATTATTATGATCGGTGGTAATATTAAAATTTGAACAGCAAAAGGACTTGGATGACATAAGTTTGCCAAGTTTCGAAGAATCCGACTAATAATTATATGTAAAATGATTAAATTGTTTTAAATAATAAAATATTATTATTTTTTATGTACCACAATATCACATGATCACATCCCTACTCGCATGCGAGAAAGTTGTCAAAAGTCGTGCCAGCCACGCCAGAGACGTGTCTTCACGTCGGCGGATGACGTCACGAACCAGATTAGTGATGTACCTTATTATATTATTGATTTATTCGTTTGTAGTTCTAATGTTTGCTTTTAGGTTGCTTAGAACTTAGTAACTGCTGTTTAATGATAGTATGATACCAAATAGGGTCAAGTTAAATAAAAGACCAATGCAACGAATAATATTTATTTAAAAAATATAGAACGAAAAGCACGGATTCATTGGTTATCGATAACTTTTCGTTAAGATGTTGGAATCACTATTTTTTTGTAGGTTTTTGTACTGAATTTGTGGCTTGGCGTAGAAGGGGCGCCGATGTGTTTACGCTCTGGCGTTCAAAAGGTTAATACAGGTACTTAGCTTTAAGACCTATATCTACCACATGAAAGTTTAATTAAAATAATGCCCTAACCTTTAACTTGACAATTCATTAAAATTATTACAATTTGATTTCCCGCCACAATCTGACAGGTAACGAGCCCAGATAAATAATAATTAATAATCTGTGACGGTAATGACACACCCACACAGCCTTGGAGGTGGATGACATAACACGCTGACAATCTTTTGCTAAGCTCGAGCCGCCATTGCTCTGACGTCACGATACAACTGATTAAGTTGGCGCGAAAATATTTTCTTGTTGGTCTGTGGTAAAGACAGCACATGAAACTACTCTTTAACTACTGTTTATTCAATTTACAACTCTATTCTAACGGTATACAGTTAATAATCTTTTAAACAAAGTTAGTCTAGCTATTATACTAAAGTTGAATATCCTTTAGTTTTAAACATTGAGATAGTTGGTTAGTTTAACTCAATGGTTTTCAATATCAACAGCCTATAAGTGGCCTTTGCTGACCAAAGGCCTCTTCTCACACGGAGAAGGTTTGAGCATTAATCACCACGCTTGATCAATGCGAGTTGGCGGTTTCAAACTTATAATTGAAAATTATAAGCCCAGATTTCCTCACGATGTTTTCCTTAACCGTTTGTCAGTGGTGTCTAAATAATCTTAGAAAGTACATATAACTAGGAAAAAGTCACATTGGTACTTGCCGTTGGTAGGTTTCGAACCCCACCAGCACCAGGCTACCACGACACTCAATGGTTTTAAAATGTTTTTATTTAAAAACATAAATGTAATTTACCTAAGAAAAATACATTTTACGATAATTTTGCTTATTTCATATAAATAAACAGAATAATTATGTGTATATCAATTAGCTCGTGTGTCAACCGCTTCATTAGGCTCGGAAACCAGTCTGTATACTGCAATAGTTTGGCAACAATTGACTAGTTTATTGGGAAATTATTGCTTATTACTTAGGTATCAGAGTCGAAAGCTTCATTAGCATTTTTGATTAAGGTTGCAATGGAATAAAGGTCTTTGTAATTTTATTGTGGCTAATTTATTTTAAAAAAAGTTTTGAATTATAAGCCGATTGAAAAGTATAACGTTCCTTGTTCGTTGCTTTTCCTAAGGGATTTGTATTTTGGAATGATCAACAATCTTCACTATTCGCTAGAGATCGATTAGAAGGGGCTCCCTTTTAGCCTAGCCTGGAGAACGTCTCGTACCGCACGCGCCTCACAGTGTTATCAGACCACCACAGTTGGGGCCCAGTAGAGCTGATGCCTGATCCTGATGCGGACTACCTCGGGGTTTATTGAGGCTTCAGCTCGAAAAGTCGGAGTTAGAACGGGGTGGTTTTAGTCAGTAAGAGTCTGACACTCCCTCTCACCTAAGCCAAGGCGGGAGAAGTTATTTTATGATTTTTCCCCTCAAAGAAAGGCTAGAACATTGTAGATGTACCCTAATGTGTGTACTTGTACTCTAAATGAAAATAAAATACAACAATTAAATGTAGTTCTGAGAAAATGTAATGATTTCTTATTTAGTTATCTTGTGTGTATTATAAATTATTACATTTATATGTATTGCATATTAGATATCTGTGGAATGACAGTTATAAAAAAATGTAGGCAATAAAAATAGTTGTTATGAGTAGTGTTACTCGCTATTATTTATACATTTAATTATATTTAAATTTGCAATCATAAAAATATGTAATTATAGAAGTTTATCTCTGTCTACGTTATACATACGAGTTGTAAGTATAAACATTTAAATATAGAACAGTGATAGTATTAAAAAAAAGGAAGATCTCAGTTTGACCTGAATTTCTGTATTTAAAAATATGTATGTATGTTTGTGCCCGATTATCTCGCGTTTGGCTGAACATAGATGATAAATGATAAATGATATTTATTTTTGCAAATAGGTTATAAAATAACACTTTTACACGTCAAAACAGATTTTGATGTCGTTTTCAACGTAGTATTTTTCAGATTAAGGAGAAGATTTAAGGTGTATTACACGACTTAAAAAATGAGGTGGTGGTGATGGGCAGTTTTCGAACTCAGTTCAATAATTTATTAGCTGTTTTATATACATATCTGTATTCTTCCCTTATTTCTTTTCATGGGACAATCAAATAAATATTTTCAAAAGCACGAAACCAAATCCGACTCACATTCACATCCATCTAGTATTTTAATGTATTCTATCTTATACCTAGAACTATACGAATTCTGTGAACCTCCACATCTATATATTTACACAATCGTGCGAAATAGTCATCGTTTTCTCGTCTCGTATTTAATTTAAATATGAGCTCATCTGTCAATATCTTAAGGTCATGTAACTTAAACATTAGCTTCGAGTATTTGTGGTGCGTCTGTCTGAAATATTTCTTATGTAGGTATGTTTTTCCCCGAAGGAGCTGGCACAGGTCGTGTTTCAGTATCAATAACCTGTGATATTTTTTTGGCTAGACTATGAGCCTGCTTAAAATAATAGGTTTTGTGTTTTCTTTTTCCTTTTTGAGTCGGGAAAATCATCCAATGATTTCTCGCGCCTTGGGTGAGGCCATCGGAAGTGTCAGACTTTTACCGCCGTAGTCATTTAATGGTTATTTAACTCAGAGGGGTGGAAGGAGTGTGTAGGGAGACAGTTGCCCTGCAATGGGACGATCATGGCTGAAACCAAATGAAATCAAAGTAGTTCAAGCGGTTCGTGTCTAGTCTTCTAAAACTTTACTGCTATTCTAATTTTGATTAACGACCTGTTTGAATAATCTATTGCAATAGGCTGTTAATCATTGTACCTAAAGTACTTAATTCCTTAGTACAAAGGGGTCTCCTACTAAATGGATCTAAAAATACCTACAAAGAAGTATTCATGCGTACCTTTTCAAGGAAATAAGTGCGTGATGTTTTTCTTACTGTAACAAGAAACCTCACGGTGTTAATTTAAGTTTCCACGGCAAAACATGGCGGCCAGCCTTTTGTGATCTGTTGACTCAAACACAAACTGGTTTTAAATAGAATAAAACGGTCAACAACGGTTAACCGACCAATTTCAAAAACACTTTAGTTCTTACAAATTCTTTGACTATAAAGGTCTTTCGCGTTTAGCTGGGTTTTAAGGCTGGACGGAATGCTACGGACATATTTGTTGAGAATATTTATTATCTATATTATTGAATATTCGTAGTTTTTGTACGTTCGTCACGTTCTTGAGGTTTTAAGAGTAAAAGCACACAGTAATGGTAATTTTAGTATGTCTGTAACCACTCTAAAGGTTATATTATATAAACGAGAAGTTATTTCGTTGATTTCCCTTTGGTTGGTAATGTCTAAACAGGATTCCCGAGACCACGAAAGTATTTTTTGGGACAGGCCCACCACAACCTCCCAAAACCACTGCAACTCCTGTAAGCCAGGATCTACAGTAGATAGGCGGTCGTCTCAGAGACATGAATGGCTGTCTTGGATCCGGTACCGAAATTAATCAAAATATACTGTATTGGAGAAGGAGAAGAAAAGGAAACATACGAAAGGATATTTGATTTATCTGTGTTTTCTGCCGGAGCCACGGCATATTTATGATTAACCTCGCTCATAAATTTCCAAACCTTACTATAATAATAGCAATAGGCTCACCATTATTCAACCCTAAAACATTAATCGTAGACGCATAAATCTACAATGTAAAGATACACCGTCCATCACCATTGCCTGCCCTTCAAAAAAATCTTCTAGTAATAAAATAGAACGTAGACAAATGAATGGATGTTCGTGACAAAGACTAGTTTCATTGTAGATAATAATTTAATCCCTTCTATAAAATATAAAGTGGTTCTTCTCTTTACTGACTATCTTCACAGTTTCCCTATCAACATATTTATGTAACTAACAAACCGGAAAACTAATAAACTCGTAATAGCTAATTACTATGAAGATTAGTAATTCTAAGATGAGAATACTTGTAACAAATTGAATATTTATAAATACTATGTAGTAACATAAACTACTGTAATGACTAAGGGTAAGTGCCCACGTTGCGTCATTTGGCGAATGCATGCATGAATGACAAATGCTTAGAAACAATCTAAACTGACCACGAAACTGCAACGTTTTTTTAACAAGGGGAGAAAATCATCCAATGGCTTCTCCTGCTTAGGGCGAGGCGAGAGGGAATGTCAGACTCTTACTGACTAAAAACCATCCCGTTCCTACTCCTGCTTTTCGAGCCGAAGCCCCGGTCACCCGCTAAGCAATCAACAGCTCTGGGTCAGTAGCAGCAACGTTAAATTAGCTTATTTGACGAATGCATGCATTCGGCAAATGTCGTAACGTGTAAAACCATGAATTATCACGAGCTTAACAGTGATCTAGCCTTTAACCCTTCAAGCAATAACACAGAAGACATTTATGCACCAATCAGCGATCATAACCGTGATTTCCATCCACAAATTCATGATAAACTAGATTAGGTCCAACAAGAGACCACTTAATGAACGTCATGTGACGGAGTCTGAAGATGAGAGGGTTACACGTCAAGCTACTACAGCCAGTATAACCAGACCGTCGGATACGTGGAAAGATCATACAAAGCGAGACCATGATAAACTGGTTGTTCACAGCTCGAGAATTAAAGATAATGACACTATTAATGAATATGGCTCATCGTTACGTGTTACTATGGATTTTACTACTCCACTCTAATGAGTCAATGATACTTAATATTGTGTAACAGACTGCGGCGCATTTAGAGACGTCATTGAAGTTAAGACAAGAGTTCAGTGTTTTACGTAGATATGCGATGAAGTCTGCCGTTTAAAACTGGTATGAGTTAGATATTAGGGATTTACGTGGTAAGACTCATTCATTATTGCTTATACTAAGTGTTGTTGCGTTTATAGGCCACTGTAAGCACTTACTATCAGATAAAACGTGGATCTGGCCACCATCGTGGTATAAAAAGCTACTAATATACGAGATTAAGTCTATCTTTAACTGTTGGGATTAAGACCACTTAGCAGGGTTGTGTTCATCAGACCCAATCTATGCGACCATAGGAGGTTCAAGTATACCTTTCAAACATTCACAGATGTTCGATGAATCAATACATATGACAACTAGCACAGACAGAACAGATTTCTCTGATTTAAGATTTATAAGCGGACAATGGACAATGAACACCCATGTACAGACCAGCCGTGGCAGCTTGGCGACAAGAAACATGCTCAGCACACAATACACAGGAGCTCATAATGGTGAAAGTAAACTAAGAAACAGTTTCACCCACTTGCATACATTTTTTGTTGTCAGTAGCATTGTTAACAATTCAATTGTTAATAACTCATTTTGTATCGAGTGTTATGTTATAAAAATAGACGCTAATGAACAATAAAATATCAGTTTGTAGTCGTTAAGATACGGGTAAATAAAAACAGTGATTAATAGGTAGAGGCCACCTATAAATTTATATTTAGTAGCGCCCATATTCATTAGTGGTTACAGATCCATCATCCACGATATGTGTTTCAAGAATTGGTAATTATGAGCTCACGTGTCTTGATCTGATTTTATTTGAATTTTCAAATTCAATTTTCTCAATAAAATTATCCTTTTATGGGACATGTATGGCCTTTTTAAACAGCGATCATTACTATTAGGTCTATATCATCAAACTTTTAACTGGCCATCATGTATTATTGTTTATTACCTTTCCTAAGAGGCTTTTTTGTGGTATAAGCTGGTAAACGAGCAGACAGATCACCTGATGGTAAGCAATCACCGTCACCAATGGACACCCGAAACAAGTGCTTTGCCGGCCTTTTGGAGGTTACGAATTTAAGGGTTGTATGAGAATCGGGAAGGGGGTAATGGAGACTGTATGATACATATCATCTTTTTCGAAGGCTCTTTAGTAGTTACTTGGCACAAAACAGCTTCCTCATTAATGAATAATTTGTGCATAAGACCTAGATGTCAGTAGAGCGTGTCCATTTGCATATGTTACCGTTCCATCTGTTTAATTTCGATGCATACATTTTTAGTAAGTAACTAATTAAGTTGTAACATTTAGATGTAAAATGAACATATTTGCAGAAAAAATATTATAAAATACTAGCCTCTGTCCACAGCTTCGCTCGCTTTCTCTTGGAATAAAAAGGCCTTTGTGTTATTTCAGACTGTAATCTACTCCAGTTCCAAATTTTATTCAGATCCCTTAACATATTTTGACGTGATTTAGTAACAAACATGCAAACTCATATCGTTTTACTATCACTCACAACATTACTACAGATACATAGTAAAATTAAGGTTTTAGTGTTCTTTAATTTGAAGATGATGATGCAATTATGGAAATGATAGAGAATACACTGATGTGGTAGTCAGAATTTAAGCTGCGAGTAAGCTATGCAGGTAACCAACAATATTTTAGAAAGATGAACGAACAGCGATGAGTTATTTATGTACAAAGAAATAAAAGTATAATAACAATTTTACAGAAACTCCTTTTTCAACCTCAACCAAAATTAGTTTTGATAACGATGGAAACAGCCGTTAATATAAGGATTCTAAGAATAACTTTATGCAAAAACTTTATTGTCTGAATGAGCGAGCATAATAATTTGATTTCCAACGATCAAGCGGGTGGGAAGACCGACTTTAATTTTGATATATACAATGGCCAATTTGAGGCGAATTAATTCCGGACAACTTTTTGCAGACAACAGACAGATGAGAATATTTTATTATTAACGTTTTATGCCGTGACGTGTTCTAGACCCTTCTGTGTAACGTGTGCAACGAGTGCATGTTTAGGAACGCACCTGTGACTCCTCTGGTGTTGCGGGTGTCCATGGGCGGCGCTGATCGCTTACCATCAGGCGATTCGTCTGCTCGTTTGCCCCCTATTACATAAAAAAATTAAGGATGATACAAAATCTTTTCATTGCCTTGTTCAATTATCTACTTCTTTTTTCAAAATTGAAATCGAGCATTATCTTATGATTAAGTTGGGTAGTTTAAGCACAGACATGATATAAATTTTATTAGGTATCACCTGAACCAGTTTACGGTGCTAGCAAAGTAAAACCATCAGCTATAAGTACCTGAAACAAATAGAAAACACTTATTAGTTGGAGGTGCAAATGAAAATATACATATTATAGAAAATATATTATAAATGTACTAATAATATCAAATGCGATGTCATCAACTAAAGTCATAACATAACTTTAGAAAGAGAGAAAACACAGCAACAGACAGACGATGCATAAAAAGAATAGGTTTATATACTAAATATGGTCCAACCCGCATTGAGCAAGCGTGGTCATTAATGCTCACACCTTTACCGTGTGAGAAGAGGCTTTGGTCAGCAGTGGCTATTAATAGGCTGTTGATAATGATGATGATGGTCACTGACCGATCCATATCATCGCAGAACCCCTGTATCCAAGTCAAAAATTATCTCAAACTCACAAAAAAGATTAATGTTAAACATAAGGAAAACAACAATGATAACTTAGTTGATATAGATACAAGTTTTCATATAAAATTGATTGAACAAACACAGGTAAGGTGTGAATTAAAGCTAAACGTTACAGAAATACACATGACTTAAGCCAGTCAATATCTAGATGGATAAAAACAACTTTATGATAATTAAAAATCGCCATTTGTGATCTTCTATGTTGTTACGTGACTATAGTAATGTAGTTTATGAACAAACTGTTATGCCTAATATGTATGTAGCCGGTAAACGAGCAGACAGATCACCTGATGGAAAGCAACCGCCGCCGCCACGTTACCGGCCTTTTGAGGGTTAGGAATTTGAAGGTTGTTGGGGAATCGGGGATTGGGAAGGGGGGTAATTGGGCGTTCGGTAACCTCACTCTTACAACAAATAATGAATAACAATATGAGTGTATTTTAAATTAGTAGAAAACGAAATGAAGCACAAAGACGTGTGATCATTTTTGGTCTTTCCCAATCTTCTTCACACGGACCTCCACGACAATTGGACTTAGTCAAGCAATATATACGTATTATTCTTATCTCATAATATAAGTAAGAAGAGGATAAAAATCCCAAAAATAACCGGGAGTTTATCGCTTGCAAAACAAATTGATCATTTCCTCCAATTGAGAACTTGGATGACTAACTTGAAAGTCTTGGAAGGGCTTCTTATGAATCACTCGTTGTTTGGGCAAATTTAAATATTAAAAGTAAAATAAAAAGTCATAATGATGTGTGCAACAAACATATTTAACAAAATGTGGTGGATTTTTTTATGACTGGGCTTAAACGTGAAAGTCTGATTGACAAGAAATGGCACATTTTTTCCTTGAAATTTAATTTGAGAAATTTATCGTATTATGTATTGATTGACCCCTTGAACTATTATAATCTGAATTATTTTTATCACACTATAATGTAAATAGGGACATGAGAGTAATTTCCTGAGACCTCTGATATGACGATTCTGTTTTTGCGGTCAACGGCACAGCTTATCTGAGTTAGTGACCGAAGTAAATACTATTTTGATAGCATGTTCTTATTCTGGGATTGAGGATATTCTTAATGCAACTGGAAGGAACCGGAGTAATTTGGTTAATGACTCTGTGGCGACACATGACAAGTGACAGATCAATGAATGACGTCATTAAAATCCTATATCGCACATGTGAATAAAACATGGATAGAAAATCCCAACGAACAACAGTAGGGTAAATTTCCCGCCAGGCATGATAACCTCGCTTGGTCGGAGGATCCTCCTTTTCTTTGTGAACTCGATTGGTACGGAGCAGAGAGGAAAATACCAAGTGACACAAAGATAAAATTCAAACATCAATTGTATAGAATGTCTACACAAGACATTCTGATTGTGTAATTAATGCCACGTCACGGTACATGGTACCTATTGGTACGCAAAAAAAAACTATTTGCACTTCGAGTGCCTAGTGGTCTTTGGTAGTAGTTCTGACCAAGTAAATATGCAGACAACACTGCAGTACAATCCTAGTGTTTTATGAAGATCAAAACAATCTGACCGGGGAAATACCAAAGGAATCTTTCCAAAATAAAGTTTACAAGATAAGGTAATCTGGCTGATGAATAAATATCGTAAAGCGAGTCTTTAAATGTTTATCTTTTTAATTAAGATTTTTAAATTAATCTTAAGAGTTCAAATTACAGCTATGGTAGGATAGAGGCTGAGCGGCCTCAAACAGCCATCAGACCACCACAGATGGGGCCCAGCAAGGCTGATGCCTGATCCGGAGCTGCGGACTGCCTAGCGGGTTACCGTTGCTCCGGTTCGAAAAGCAGGAGTAGGAACGGGATGTTTTTTAGTCAATAAGAGTCTGATACTCCCTCTCTTTTCACCCAAGGCGTTAGAAGTCATTGGATGATTTTGGAAAAGAACTTGATACGTTGAAGAATTTACCTGTTAGACCTGTCAATATTCAAAAAAGTTGATATAATTTTCATCCAGATAAAAGACATTGCTTACGAATGGGTAAAATACTCCTATTGTATTCTTGACTTTCAATTACACCCATTTAACCTAATTTGGATTAGGATTAAGGAGAACTTTAATGAATATCACCTCTAGTTCTACCAAAATGACCTTACGAACTGTGAAAAAATACGAAATCATTGCAAAAATAGAGTAAAACAGTACACATGTCTGTGAGAGATGCACTGACGAAACCAATTTGCGAGATTTTGCGCAAACCAAGTTGCAGTGAGGAATATTGCAGTTGCGCCATTTTATATGAGTTGCTTTGTTGACCGCTGTACGAGGCCTGTCAAGGTCCTTTTAATTTGTTCACTGGTGCAAAGGCTCCCTAGAGCGAACATTTCGGGTCAAAGAGGCGATTGTTATCAGGGTCGTGATGAAACTGTTTTAGTGCAACAATTGACCGAGTTAATTATGAGATGTGTGTGTATTAGAGACTAAGAGAGTCGTGGATCAAGATCTTATATGATAGATGTTCACAGGCTAAAACGAGGTTAATTTTTGTAGAGTGACCTTCTATAAGCTAGTTTTTTAAAAAGTGTTTGGTCGTTTGGCGTTGCATTGTCTCCGCCTACTCCCAAGGGAGGCGTGAGGTATGTATTTATGTTTGGTAGTAAAAGGATTAAGATTATTCTATTACTTATGCAATTTATTGTTGTGAAAAATTGACGTTTTTAAATATTAATATTAAATTAAAACACTAGCCAATTAATTCATTAATTAGCATTGATTTAAAATCCTGCTGTAGACAAACAAGTAAGTTTTAAAGGTTGCAAACAGAAATGGATTTATAAAGTCGGTCAAGTTCAGAGGATACGTGACGCGGGCTGCGTTTGCGCATTAAGCGGAAATTTTTATTGATACATATTCAATAATGATAATGCAATAACAGCTTACCTAAACATTATATTGCGATTTCTTACGTAATTAACGTGGAGAAGGTAAAACAAGAAACAGTGGAAATATAAAATAAAAAGTGATCTTCCTTTAACTTTGATAATCGAAAAATCTGCATTTTTATTAAAGGAACATTTCATTGAAAACAGTGCTTTAAAATTCTCTATCTGTCCAAAAAGCGGTTTCAACTAAATTATAACTCAACTACCCTCATAAAACTGACATGTGTTACAAAGGACCAAAATACTTTTACAATGAATAAATTCTGGTCCTTCGGTACACCCACCGATAATATTATCTTAATTCATAAATCACAACCTACTTAATCTATTTACATAGAAACTATGCCCAAGCTATAACTAAATACCTAGTTATAGGAAAATTGTTTCTAGGAAGTATTAACATGATCATTAGCAAAGGTTCCTTCAGTTCAGTTCCTTTTGTCCGCCTGTCTATCACACAGAGGTTACTTATATCCGATATCATTGGTAACCTGTCAATCAAGTTCGGATTTAATTTCTTTACCTCTGTTATCCGTATTGATAATATCAACGGGTGTAATAATTATTTTTCTTAAGTATAGCTTGTTGGTTTGGAGCTGCGGACGACCTAACGGGTCACCGGAACTCCGTGTCGATGCAAGAGTAGGTTTTTAGTCAGTAAGAGTCTGAATGTCTCTGTCACCTCACTCAGGAGAAGTTATTAGATGCTTTCCCCTTCGAAAAAAGTTATGTTGGGTTTTTATATAATTCTATAGTTTCATAAAAATAAAGTACCGGTTACTTAACTACTAAAAATAGAACCGTAACAAAAATATTTGTGTTAATGTTTACCTAGGCAATATAAATAATGTTTTCCATGTATTTCCCAAATTGATGTTACACGACTATATGTATACATAGAATTTATAGCGAAAACGTGAGCTATGTATTAAGTTTAATAGGTGTGTACCTATGATTTTTTATGCCATACTTTCATACCATATTTTTATGATTTTGAGAGAACAACGACCATTCAAATTTCTAAATCATGATAATATAAAAAAAATCTCTCCGTGTAATTCGATTACGTTCACATCACATAGGTTTCTTTTACATAACTAAGCGAAAACAAAGGTGCTAAAATCATCTAACATGGTTACAAAACCTTATACGAACCCATAGAAGAACATTTAGTTGTTAGAAGACGTAAAATTGCCAATATATTGCCGGTTTTATCAATTTTCACTTGCGTAACCAAGTCGTTGGCCTATCAAATTCACATAAGCAGCAAACAGGTAGCTACGCAGTAGGTTGTATAAAAACCTTGTAAGTTTACTTTTTTATTTATACGACGACTCTGAATAACGGATGAGTAAAAAATGGCAGTTGGCATAGGGGCGTACACGCTGAGAATGAACATAGTAATTATGACGTGTGTAGAAATTCATATATCGTTGAACACAATGTCTACTTTTCACCAGTAATTTAAGTTCCATTAGAGGTGAGCCTGTTGCATATATCCTGGTCTTTTATATATCATAAGAGACATCTTTATCTTGTAATGCAAATTCAGAAGGGTCAGCCCTATTTCGAGTGTAGTGACACCATAAGCGTATCATACGTCATCAGATTTCACCGTCAAAACGCCAAGGGCTGTGTAGGCGCCACTTTCTCTAACAACAAACATATAGTGTAGATTGTATATTATAATCAAAATAGTACCGACCTAATAATTATAATAAATACTTACCAGTAGTAGTAATGCTTTGTGAGTCAAAGAGAGCAATGCATAAATGCCAAAATTACAGAGTTAATGCTATATGCACACGCAGACTTGCAAAAATATTTTTATATTTGCCAACAAAAGACAATATGATCAGGTGTGTTGTTATCTACATGTTGCGGAAAATATACACTTCGACGTCATAGTGACGTAATAAAGTAAGAAATAAAGGCTGCTGATATGTTCTATTGTAATAAATAATATAATAGGTAAATGATTAATGGGTCTTTTGAACCACCTCCATGTTATTAATAAATACCAGTTTCTGTAAGGGGCTTCGCCTGCATTCTCGTGGTTAAAAAGTAGGTTATGTGTTATTCCAGGCCATAATCTACTCCTGTTCCAAATTACAACCCGGTACCTTCACCCATTTTGACGTGATTGGATAACAAACCTACAGACAAAGTTTTAATCTTTTGCATTTATAATAGCGGTTCAAACTAATTTCGACTATCGGTCAGTCCCTACATTTACAGCGAAAGGTTCACTATTAACATTATTTAATTAGAAGTTATACATATAATGATAGGAAAGATGGAAGGGAAGAGAAGCGTTGGGCGAAAGAAAAAATCGTGGCTACGGAATATCCGGGAGTGAGTCCCCAAAAGTTAATTAGTGTTAATTTCAAGAAAATGTTTCCATCTGTGACCGTTAGTTTGTTTACTAATGGTTTAAAAATTCTAAGAATTGTATCAAATTCAATTAAGAATGCAGGTCAAAGATGCACAAACGGATGCACACATCAAAGTTACCCCAAACGTACAAAAACATTCAGTACAATATCTACTTTATCACCTAACATTAGGCTTAAAACTCAATTACGGAATATTCACAGATTTGGATAGCTTGATATGCTGTGCTATTCATAAAAACAAGCGTTGTCTTGTCATTGATCCATGGACTGCAGATGGCTGTTAGCTATTCACCGCCACGTCACAACTTAACAACTCAGCATCTCATTGATTGAATGTGAGCAGCGTAGAACTTAATTGCGTATAATCCATGATTGTTATAACAAGTATACATTATATACAAGGCCATGTTAGCAGTCAACAAACTACTTGTGAATAGGTACATCAGCTACGCTAAGTAATAAAAGCCTTTGACTCATAGGACCAAAACCTTTAAGTTGATCTGGTGCTGGTCCTTCTCTAGTTTTTATTTTATGATTGTTTTAACAAGTGTGTATGATACATAAGGTCAAGAGACTGTTATCAAGTAGGTGTGCCAATATACATTTTAGCATTAATATCTAATTTAAAGGTTTCGACTCAAAGGACCAAAAAAGTTTTACGAATTGGTCCTTCGCTCTTTCTACCACGATTTGATCGTACTTGAAACTTGAAATTTGATATGTATTGTGAGTTAAATCACCTCCATGAGTCAGATTTGTAAACCATATCATCAGGTGCTACGTGCCATATTCCGAACATATGTATGACATTGTGCTAGTAATTCTCTACGCTCAATTGGAAATAAGGTCAATATTATGTTTTGTAACCGTCTTAATGATAATGCATGGTTACGAAGTATTGTCTTTATTGTTAGCCAAGATTGGACAAGTTTTACACATGTTGGACATTTGAAAGTTTGTCTTAACATTGACAACTTTAAGGTGATAATACAGTAATTGTGGAACGTACTGCTACGGTGCTTGTTCATGCGGTTCAATTTATTGTACCATTTTGGACGGTTTACCGTGATGATGATGCAGTTACGCGTTTTCTTTGGCATTTTACAAATGACTCTTACACGTTTCCTTTACTAGAACTAACTCTTGAACCTCGTGGAGGCTTTACAATTTGCAAAATAATGTTGTATCGATTGTTTCGTCGGTTCGATCTCCAAAAGAGAGTCGTCAAATAAGTTTGGATCAGCATTCATTAAATGCATTTCCGTTTTTTATACAGGTTTCGCTACGGAGTAAATTAAGATTTATTGTTCTTCTTCATACAAAATTGGGCAAAGTTCTTCATGATAAACTCAAATGACTTTGTCACCTCTAATTTAATGTTTGTGACCGCTGTTGTTAATCAAATCATTAACGTTAATCGTTATCCGTCTGTAGGAGGTACTTAAGTATGTTTATCTAAGGTAAAATAATTAGTACATTGACAACGCATGCAATTAAGCGGTCATCACTATGCACAGGTTGTTCGGTCCTACCTACCCATGTGTTGACCGCATATTAATGGCTTTATTCATTAACATACATAACAATATCGTGTTTGTTTTGGTTTGAATAAGTACCAAAGGTGTATAATTTTTTTTACGAGCTATTATGATATTGAGAAATCCGTATTTTCTTATTGTTTCGAATTGGGGTGAAAAACGTCCACTGCTTTAGACAGGCTTCCTCGTAAAGGTTTGTTATGATCCCTTTACTTGGTTTAGGTACCTAGCAGGCAACTTGATGATCACGGTAAGACCAATAAACATTTAGCGAATGATACAGCTCCTTTCTTAGTAATTAGTAATAGTTTTAGGACATAAGGACCAAGGTGTACAAACATTTAATTTTCTTATAGGTCTACATATTTACGTAAATAACTCCTCATATCAAGATGGTGTCTATCTTAAGGCTAACGACTAGAAAAATATACCTAATGGTCGTCTTAATTAGACTGATATTATTATATCACGTGACATAATGTTGTTGACAGTAAGCATAACAGACATGATCGTTATTATGTTATATATTAGACTAGAGACAATTATACTTGATGAGATGAAAGATTATAATGTATTATGTCATTAATAAACTCACGTGTCACTTAATCCACAGCCGAATCGCACTTATGATTATTCAATTTTCAACATTTTAGGGAAATAAACAATCCCATCGTACAAAAGAAAATATTAATAATACTAAGTAACTAATAAAATTGTTCTTAAACTGTTCAATTGGTTAGGCACCTGTATAAAATCTGGACTGAATTCAAACTTCATTTATGCATCTCATTTCTTTTTCCACCAGAAAAAAATTACCCTAATGTTACATGGTTCAAAGATTATTATCAGAGTATTGTAATGACTGGTTTAGAATGGCCTGTGTAAGTAAAATAATTTTTTTGCCCCACATTACGATTTTCTTCTGTGTCGTAGGTGCGTTTACAAACATACAAGTTCACATACACATGACACCCAGACCCGAAACAACAATTTATGGATCACACAAAGAATTGTTCCGTGCGGGAATCGAATCCGCTACACGTTGCGCGGCAGCCAGTTACCCAGCCACCGCACCAACCGTGCAGTCGACGCATGCAATTAAGCGGTCATCACTATGCAGAAATATATAAAAATTACAAATCCTTAGTGAAAAATGTATTAAAAAATAATATACCATATAATATTACAAGTTATTATTGCATGTTATGTTACGGTCCATGTATTCGTGGCTATATGAAGGTCCCATGTGACATAATTGCTGGCACTCTTATGTAACGCGTGTAACTAGACGCAGCCTGAATACATACTGACTAAGTAAATATGGGCCAGGGCTGTTGATGGTGAGTTTTTAAAGATGTTCTGTTTATTGTGAGCTAAATGATAAAAAGGTTTAGTATATGTGGTCTTCGGTCCTTTAGGACCAGATTCTGATTCAATCTTGATATTAACTTTATATTAAAGTCCAGTCCTGTTTTATGAGCTTGAATTGGTGCTTTTTATTATACGCAGGGTGGCAAACCTGCTGGTAAGCGATCAGCGCTACCCTACAACACCAGAGGAAATACAAGTACCTTGCCTGCCATGTATACTTTTGAAAGGTGAATGGGTTTTATAATATCATAGATGAGTTGAATTGAAATATCAGTCTTATCTGTGTTAGCCATGTATACTTTAAGATCAGCAACACTAACACCATCATATTACAATTAAAAATAAACTTAAATCTTTGTGTACCAAAAGACCAATTGGACAACCCTACCACATCGATACATACATACGTGGCATGACAAGAATCGTAAGATTCTTTAAATGGTTTCATAATCTTTATGTAATAGATCAGGTCTATTCTAGTTTTAGTGAATATTAATGAAGTTTAACGCATTTTTGGTATAGTCATGTAGTGCGCATTTGATTTCCGCAAACTTCTTTCAACTGTTTATTTTATTGTATGTTTAAATCTCTTAGGACGAAGACGGTATGTTATTAAGATATAACATAAAACATTAATTAACAAAATGTGTTCCCACAAATAATTTTGAATTAGGACTTAATCATTTTTGCAATTACTTTGGGTTTAAACTTCAAGTCTTTATCCATATGTTCTTTTTATAAATAAAACGTCAAACAATTTTCATTATAAAACGTCTACCATAACATGTCAATTAACTAATGCAACCTAGAAATAACAATTACTCGAAGAAAATGTTCCTTCTATAATGCAATTGATACATTTAATAGATTAAAACTACATGACGGTTAAGAAATTATTAATCCATCACTCTTTTGTTATGATCGCTAGCTGTTCTGTTCTAATAGATCAATATCATCAATACCTGTGGAAGTTTAAATAGAAAACATTACTAGGAAAAATACGCACATCTCAATATTGGATCACATCAATATGTTTGTGTGCTAAAGTGTACACTTCTCACTTACGTGCCAAAGAACCTAGATTAAACAAAAACCGAATGAATACTAAAGTCCATAGTGTATGTTTAAAAGTGCTAGAACATTCGATTTCACCAATAATTCTTAATTAAACACGAAGAACAAGCTAACGTATGTACCTACACACGACGACACATCAAGCTATGCAAAACTAGTATAAACTGGTCGTTATATGTGCGGAAAGATCATACAAAGCGAGACCATGATAAAATGGTGTGTACATTCGTGTCGTCAGTTCATCACCTTCACCTTTTATTAGTAAGAGTTAATTGGGGGAATGTTTGCCCAACGCTGTGACACGGTCGAGCAAACAGCCTGACCCAGCATATATACAGTACATAATGTAGGTACCCTGTAACAAAGTATTGTGTTGATTGGACTACACTATCCAAACGTGATGGCGTTTTTTCACACAAAGGACCACAAAAAGACCAAAAGCTAATGTTATTATGGTAAAAATAGAGTTTATTCATACCCGTTTTACTCGATTGATTTATACTGTACCGGTAACTAATCTTTCTACAAAACTATGTATTTTGCAAAATGTAATATAAGCCAAATCATGACTAAATATCATGGTAAAAAATAGACTTTATTCATACCCGTTTTACTTGACTGAAATATTGTGTACCGGTACTTAATCTTCTTACAAAATAAATTTTGTAAACCAAATAATGGTTATTAAATCTCTATTTAGTGAGACAAATTAATCTATCTAAGTCAATAACGATACAAATGGTCATCTTAACCATTTAATTACATACTGACTGCTTAGAGACGCCATTACATTGAACTTCCGCATCAAAGTCGAACTTTTAAGGACGGTTATGGTCATATAACGCGGGCGGTGACCTTTAAAATAACACGTAAGCCTGATCTCTTTTTATAATACTCGTAGGTATATGTACGAACAATACCCACGTATTATATTCCTTATAAAAAGTTGGAGAAGAAAAGTTGGTCTTTTTGTCCGCACTGGTCCTTCTATTCGGACATGCTTCAATGAACGAATCGTTAGTTCATTACGCATTATTTTCTCGTTTACGCAAAGATTTTAAGATAACCAGTTTTATCTTTCCCATGTAGCGTAAATTTTATCTGTCCTCAAGTAAACAATTCATAAATTGTTTGATTTATTCAACGTATTTCGCATGTATTATTTTAAGTCTTAAGTGCTTGGTAATTACTTTTGCTATTTACATTTTAATGCTGTTTTCCGTCTACCAAACGACCGGTGATAAGTAAAGAACGTTTTCCGACTTCATTTGAATAAATGGCAATTGGCAAGTTGCTGGTTTAGCAGTAGACGTTAAAAATAAGTGACGTCACTATCGATGTGTTGTCAATGTCAACATCAAAGTCCAAAGTAGGATCGATTCTCAAAAATCGAACTGATTGCTTCGGAGAAAATCTTGCGCAAGATTGGATTCACCGTCCTTTGGAAGCTGCGCCCTCCATTATTATAATTTTCTGCGAATTCTTTCGAAATACTTGTGTTTTTCCTGTTTGTTTTCATGACAAGAACATTTGGTTAGTAACATAAATATGTAACGTCATCATGGCCAAATTTCATCGTTTCTCAAGTTTGGTCTTTTGAGTCGTAAACTAGCACATGGTTAGTTTCAAGATTAAATGATCAACCACCGAATCATAATACATTTTTCATACACGTACTAAACTAAAACACGTTTTTGTACACGTTTCGATCGATCGATCGACACAAAAGATATTTTTTCGTTAATATAAACGAAAACTTTTCAACCATTTTTTACAGGCGACAAGTGACAACGTATACTTAATTTTCCTTTAGAAACCATTATTTCTTTCCAATTTATCATTCGAGCCTTTCACAAACATTTGAAGGTTGAAATCGTTAAATATCTACCTAATTATGTAACTAAGTACATGTTCAATGTATGTATAATATATTTAAGTCTTTGACTGCCAATAGAAAACTGTTTAAGGCAAATCCTCCGCTAACGTCGAGCACCGGTGACCATCACGGCGTTCAATGTGTTAAAATACCGATTTCTTACGTAGGCTCAAAAATATCATCTCAACTGTTTTACTTTTTTCGAGAAACACGTTATGTAAGTTATTTTGACATAAGTACAAGACTAATTTCATTCAGTAGTTTTGGTTGTAATGCAATATTTTGGTTAAAGTATAAAACCAGGACCACATTACACACTCAAGGGATTTTCGAACAGACTCCTACTCAAATACTTGCAAAGAACCACTTTTTAAATCGAAACAACATTTTATCACAGAAATATAATTTGTAGCGATCATCGCTTAAGGTACAAATTACTCTGTGAGTGAAAGGAGAAATGTACATGTTGCGTTGCGCGTACGCACCGTTAATGGCTGCTGTGCGAGCTATTTTTGGATCTTAGAACCTGATTGGCGAGTCTCCGGCGGGTTTTGCAGCCTTCTCGGCTGTGCCGGCCAGTATAGCCAATTTTAGCTTGATTTGATCTCAAGATAGTCGATATCTTTAGATTTAATTGCGCCAACGGTTATTTCAGAAGACATCTTTACTCCTTCGTTTTATTTGTTGAATAAAGGACCGTATTCCAAAAATAATTGTTTCTTATACATCCATGTTACATGCGACAGTTAATATTAGATTTAACAACTTAGGGAACTATTTAAAGAAATTAATATATTGACTGTTCCTTCTCAATACATTTATGAAAATGTAGTGTATGCTCACAAAAACATTAATTTATTCAAAAAGTATTGTGATATACATAATATAAACACTAGAAGTAAAAACAAATATATTGTTCCCACTACTAGACTTAAGAAAATAAGTGGTTCGTTCAGATGTCAATGCATACGCTTTTACAATAAAATTCCCAGCGATATTCAAAGTTTGAGCCTGAATAAATTTAAAAATGTTATTAAAGAAAAACTGTATAGTAAAGCTTTTTATAAAATTAAAGACTACTTAGATGATAGTCAGGCTTGGGAGTGAGCCGCTATAATGTCCACACAGGTCATGTTGACATGTTTGTAACACAAGTTACATTTTTATACAATTTGACATGATATACATTAATATCATTCGATATTTTTTGTTTTCACATATTATTTTTAAAATTGTTAGTTTGAGGACCGTGCGAGAGTTTGCCTAGTCATTTCACTTTTAGTTAATTATATTCTGACAGTGTGAGCATTTGTGTGGCCTACCCAAATGTTCTTTTGGTAGGTATTGTTCGTCGGATCATTCAGCAACAGCCGTCAGCTGAGCTCATTGTAAACTGACACATGCGTGCTGCCATCTGAACAGGTCCGCTCAAACTGCTGTGGTTCTTTCCTCAAAAGACCACTACAGAATAAACTTGCACGGTTCTCCGACATCTTTAATTGATTTTGTCTGGACTTTAAAAGAGACTATGACCTCTGAGTTTGTTTCGGCATTTCTTCTCAGAGTAGTCGGATAGGAAATGCCGGCCTCATCTAGCTATTTGAAATATTGACGTGTAAAAGTGTTATTTTATAATCTATTTACAGAAATAAATATCATTTATCATTTATCATTTATCATTTAACACGTAGAAGATAAAGGAAGTGAAAATTATTACAATATGTCATTGTATGTGGAACAATAAACATGTGCGTGGGTGTTAGACTGTTAAAAAAGCAAGCATTCTTAATGAAAACTTAAGTATTAAACTACAACTTCAACATTCAACTCTCAAAACATAAAAAAATGTCTGAACGAATCAAGTTATTGATTGAACAAAGATATACGAAAATTACGTACGTATAGTAATGAAATGATACAAACATTTGTATCAGATTCATGTAACGGTGCATGTCAGCATCGTGGCGTGCATCCCTTCCCGGACATAAGATAAGAATGCGAATAATGTGGTTTGTACAGTTTGATGTCTTTATAAAGACCTCTTCTTTTTTCGGTTCGGCGAACGAAGAGAAATATTCGATAAGAATTGATTAGTCTGACACATTAATTAAAACGAAAATCTGGTGTTTTATTCAATTTATACAACTCAACCATGGAAATGGTTTGATCTATTTCGATGGTTGACAACTTAATATGAAAACCAACCATAAAAATATTTGACGCCCAGGCAGATTTTTGGACCACAGGCAGATATAATAAACTACTATGATTATTTCGAATGTCGTTGTTATTTAAACTCGTCTGTGCTAAATCTTTTTTTTTTAGGAAATAATCAGGAACAAGTCGTAGTAACCACCATATGACTTTACAACCGACACATAGTGAGAGAAATACCAATAATAAAGTATGAAATGAGACAAATGAGTGTATGAGTGTACCGGACAATATTAGAAAGCAACCTAAAAACGAACGAGCATTATCTGCTGATTCACTAAACAAGATAATGTCAAGCAGACACGGAACGACACTTCTGTCAGCTGTGGTTTCACTTGGTAAATCATACAGTACAAAATATAATGTTCAATACAGTAAACCCCAAAAGGGGACTTTAAATAATTACTGGTCCTGAGTCCACTAAGATCTTGTTGCTGGTAAGTGTAAGTTGCGGAGATGACATTATGATTTGTATAATTAAAATGTTATGTGTTAAAGGCTCATTCATTCTAAATCGTATGTGGAGTTAAAATAACCCTAGTTTGTAGTTTATACGTAATTTATTAAGAAAATATTTTATTAAATAATTTTCCCGAATGTATAAGAGGTTTTTTCTCAAACACAATAACGACAGCATATTATAATATCTCAACTGGCAACAAAAGATCGCAAAGGTCAAATCGTATTTGGTTCGCGAAACACAAAGTAATTTTGTCTCACAAAAAGTTGAAGCGCGGCGCCATCATGCATTGTGCCACGTGATCGAATTTGTTTGAAATATAGATTAGAGATAAAGTTGAGGAAAATATTTTAATAGTTAGAAGACGGGAAAATCCAGTATCAATTTATTGTACTAACTAAATTAAACTATGACAAGAAGGAAAAATTCTGGGAGGTTAACCTAGAAAATATATTAGGATATTTTTAAAAGATTAATTGAATTTTAAATATGCACAAAACATGTCTAAAGAATAATAAAATAATAATTATAACAGATAAATTAAGAGCAACACGACAACTAGCTTAATATGTTCTGAATCACTATGTCTACAACACATAATTAAAACCTTAAAACTAAAATTTTGAATCTAAATCCATTTACGCATACCTTAATAAAACCGCATATCCTCACGAACAATTATTCAATAACAATGACGGGATAAATACCTGAAACAAAGAAACATTTACGATAAGAAAAATAATAGTAATTAAGTTATACCAACCGATAAGGACCAAGGATTTTTCAAATTGATACAAAACATTTTATGTCGCAACTAATTTTGAACCTAATGGTAACAAAGTAGCTTGTAGTGATTTTTTATTGTTGACACACCCGTATCCATGGCAACCTACACTGCTCCATAAAAAATGCAGTCTTAGTTTTCCGTATCGAAGGACCAAGATTTTTTTTTAATTAGCTCCAAATTTGACGCCTGCTCGACTGTTTTGTTATTGTTTTTGTTTCATTGTATGATTCATTTTATTTACGCAATTCTATCAACTTTTTTGGACCTCCTAAAAGGCTTTCGCGAAAATGTCAAATAGTTACTTTGGATACTTGTTAATGTAACGCTATACATATTTTTGAACAATTTAAATCGCAATATTAATTCGTTATTAAATTAATTGTTGAAATGACGTACTTAATTTACTACTATACCAATTGATAATTGTCCTCCAAGAACAAGAGAGATCTTGCAAAAATTCGTAACTTAGCAACAAGTGAACGGGCACCTAACATGGCAACATGAAAGGACCAATCACGCAAGTGATCTTATTTAACCTCGATCAACGTTGCATCCAATTCATCCACTTGACGTCTATACATACACCACACACAAGAATATCGCATTGTCCAGTATTTATTTTAACTGTATCGACCTTCGCTGGAGTGGAAAAACGCCTGTGATTGTTACTGGGGATGTTTTAAGGTCATTTTATTGGATACTGGCCTAGAAAACCCAGGCATAACAATCTAATGGACCTGGAGGTCTTTGGGTCTTGATTGAATATAATAAGGCTGAAAAAAAAAACATGGTTGCACTTTGCACATGTATAGAGCTCTCGTTACTTTATGAGTTCCATATGAGACTTTATGGTCATTTGAGCCTCATTAAACGCAACGATACCACTAAGAGACATTCTGTACGATCAAGAGTCGTACTACGTTAGCAAAAGGTCATCTTTTGTATCCAGAGATCCATATGTCTTTTTAATCCAAAAGACGAGCCGCTGGATGCAGTTCGTTCCCAACCTATCTAAAAGACATTTGGTGAATAGTAAATTCGGCAGTGGCTTGATCTTAAGGCTGATATGATGATTATGGTGATGAGATAGAGGAAAACAAAAAGCAATCTGAACCTGGCTTTTAGGACCAATATTTCAATGTTGGACCAAATTTCATTTCATTTGGATGCAGTTTGCTTCCAACCGGCCTATCTAGAAGTCATTGGGGAAGGCCTATGTTCAGCAGTGGACGTCTTATGATTGATATGATATGATGATTTAAAGTTATACTGCAAACGCATTGCAAAAAATGTCATTGGAAAATCACTGAACACATATCTAAAGGATCATAGATCAATTTGCCAGACTCAAAGTGTGCCAACTGCCAATACCGTAGGCCATTCGATTGACACCGATCGTTGTGAATTGATGCAATTGCAATCAACACGGCACACGCTAAACAATTGAGGACTGATGCAGCTGCATGAACTATCAATATGCCGTGATTGATTTTAAACTACATGTCATAATGACTCGATTGATTTGCCCTGAAGATGAAGGCAGAAGTATGCAGTTGCAGGTCATCTGTGTTTTGCTAGTGAGGTCGTTGTAAGTCCAAGGAAAGGACGCGAGACTGTGGTAGGCTGATTGGCAAACAGGGCATCACATCCAGTAATCGTGATGTGTGTTGATTCGAAGTTCGAAATCCACTAATTATCGCTACTATCGCATACTCTAGTCGGTCATGCAACACAGAGAACAAAATCAAACAATGTCCATATAAGATAATATTATGAATGATTTATGATAATGGAGGATTAAAGTTTTAAGTTAGGTATGCCACCTAACATTTAAACATGATGTTGCCAAAAAAAATCCATTTATACAATCATGACCTTGCTAATCACGTTTGTGTACAATGAAACAGGTCTAGACTTCTAACATCCATTTTATCACAAAATAAAAGTCGATCTTTAAATAGCATCAATGACAATTTTACTGTTTTTCTAGAAATGTTCAGGAATTTTGGAAAGTATTTTTGGCAGTCGCTGAAATACGCAATTATGTCAAAGTGTTTTGAAGTGTTTTTCTTAAGAGTTTTAGAGTCTTGGCAAGATTTTATAAACGTCAGTGTTCCATGACGGTGATGGTGACTAAATGCAACGAAAGACTATCTGTCTACCCCATCCGAATACTCTTTTCTAGTTTAGTTACCAACTTTTTGAATAATAACCATCCTTAATATTTAGAACTTCTCTGTCGTTTCGCTCTTGGCAGAGCGGTTGTGGACACGTTGAGGCTGCCGTATTTGTATTGGAGGTAGATGCTGCTTTCCTCAAGATCTCCTGCTTTCTCTCCCTGTTCGTGGACTGTCTGGCGCAGTCTGACACAAGGTTTTGACCTGATCAATCCAGTGCATTCATATTTAGATACTTGGACCTAGACAGCCGATTTGGTAGCTCTACAAAATCTGGGTAGTGGCAGTAAAACAAACAAAAATACAGTAGCATGTTTCCTTAAGTTCACAACTAAGTCGGAACAGTAGCAACAAAATTATCTCAAGAAAAGGACTAATAAACTAGTAGAACAAGTGAGCAAATTGACACTGTAAAGCTATTATTACTGTGAATTGTGAACAATAGCACGCCATCTTCAGCTAATGATATGGAGTCGACAAACACAGATCGATTGGCGACATGATTCTACAATTATTTTCTAGTCACGTGTACCAACATGGGGGCTCGTTAACGCTTTCTCACGTAATTCTTTTATTAGATTTAATCGTAGTAATTAGAGTAGGAAATTAAAATAGATGTTGTGAATAAGGATGTCAAGAATGAATTGATTTGTGACCAGCCTGTACTTGAACCAAGTGAAGATAAATAAGAATGTGATAGATTTAAGAAAAGTCTTTATTTTCAACAAAAGGCTTAGTACGAGTTTTTTTACGTTTGACGAGATCGATACCAGTCCGCGCTCTCATTGGCCGATTCCAATCAACTAACCAATCAGTGTCAATCGTATCGATCTCAGTCAACGTAAAACAAATTCGTACTAAATCCTCAGAATACATATTTAGTTACGTTGACAAAAGTAAAATTGACAGTTTTACATAATATTGCACATATTATTTAATGTAATATAACACAAAAAGAAACTTCCAAGTCACAAGTACTAACATTACTCTCACTTTTGACGCCCACTAAAGCAACAAATACTTTTAAAACCATTTCAAAGTTAGGAAGTGCTTGACTATTTAGAAATTTGTGTCTTGACAGTTGACAACTCTCTCCAATGAATGCACTCTCGTTTGAAATTCTAGGAAAAATCATAAGAGGTCTCGTGATCATGTTCAACAGAAAACTAGAGGCTATGATGACGATGGTGATAGATTAATCGAAAACAAGATAATTCGTAAATGGAAGCATGCTACGGCACGAATGGGTCGGCTCGACCGGAGTGATACCACAACCTCACAGAAAACCGACGTGAAACAACGCTTGCGTTGTGTGGTTGTCAGGGGCAATTATCCCCCTCCTCAATCCCCGGCTTCCCAATAACCCTTAAATTCCTAAACCCCAAAATGGCCGGCAACGCATTTGTAACAGTTTTGGTGTTTCTGGTGTCCATGGGCGGCGGCGATTGCTTACCATCAGGTGATCCGTCTGTTCGTTTACCGGCCGTCAAAAATTTGGTCCTTTGGGTTTACCCTCACGAAAAATGGTATTTACGATGGATTAATTTCCTTATCGAATGTAAAAAATATTTTTTAAGTCAGTATAAACAACTACATGTAAGGCGTTAACGAAATAATATCATGAATCATACCATGCTGCCTACATAGGAGCTTGCACCCGGATCAGCTGTCTGACATTACAAACGACCAGAAATCATAAATTTACTCCTACATAAACTAAATAGTTGTTGCAAATGTAATATTAATACATTTTGATCTAGAAATCTGTAGAATATTTGGAACCTAAAGACCAAGATTTCAATTGGACCAGTCATTTTAAGCTTTATTTTATAGATCTTGTTTCTGTCTTATGTTCATCAAGAGAGTATGTATTTCGAGAATATTCGCTTTAATAAATACGAGGATATAAGTAAAGTTATGAAAAGTGACTATACTTTTATATAATAAGTATTTCAATTGATAACTATCGTGAGATATACTAAATAAACTAAAAATCACGGTTTACTCACGTAAATTAATTGAGAAAAGTTCTACTAGTTTCGAATCACAGAGGGACTCTTCATCATGAGCAGCGTGCGCAGACGCGGCGACTTCGCCGGGTCTGCTCTGTACATTAATACGCTAATTTCATGTTTTGGTGACAAGAACATTAGGTAAATAAAATAGGAAAGTGCCAACTCGCGTACATGAGTGACTTTCTTACCCGCAAGTTGACTAATAAATCATTTTATAAGAATCGAAATAGAACGCGAAAATGCAGAACATTTCCTCAATGGTTCCAGATTTCTTTTACTCTACCTTGACAATACATGATACAGTTTCTCCATAAAATTCGCAAACTAAGTAGAAAAAAGAACAAGCGTTATATTGTATTATAGCAAATAGCAATGTCCTTGTTTTTTGCCTAGAAACTGGTTTAGTATCGACACGTGTACCGATATCATAGACCGAATATGTCTCCGTGCAACTGTTAGATTAGAACCTTCTAGAAATGTTATAAAATAGTAAATTCTTAAGCTGATTTTGGTGATCTATGACATAATTATGAATCACGATAAAAAAATAAAATTTTTGTCTATCTGTTAGTTTGTTCTGGCTAATCTCTGAAATAGCTGAAGCGATTTTGACGATAGCTGATGTATTAAGGAGTAACGTAGACTACTTTTATTAACCCCCAAGTCCATTAACCACACCAGCGAAGCCGCGGACACCAGCTAGTAATAAATAATAATGCAAATATACTATTTACTTATGTTATTATGCAAATAATAGTTAAAGGCAATACTAATTTATTTTAAGGATGAAGCAATCATATTAATATTAATCTTTGAATATTTATACATAAGGTTTAATATTCTTTACCTAAGCATTTAAATTAGTTACGACTTTCCAACACATACCTTGAAGATGAATTCATAATCGTTATACTGATATTATTAGATAAAATCGCGTTTGTTTTTGTCTGTCTGACTCTCCCGTCCGGCTTTTTTGAGGGAGGATTATCTTCTTATGACTGTGATAATCATGTCCAATCTGTACCCTTAGAACGAGTTTGGTTTACATTTAACGAAAACGAAACGAGAGCGCATTCGGCGCACTGATTGGTCACATCATCGCCGGCCTATAAGTGGCCACTGCTGACCAAAGACCTCTACTCACACGGAGAAGGTTTGAGCATTAATCACCACGCTTGCTCAATGCGGTTTGGTTAGTTTTAAATACAAAGCGACGTTAATGAATAACCGTCAATCGGGTAAAACCTGGAGGAAAGGCTTAACGCAGTACCTAAGCAACTGACGATTCCCTTTGTAAATAGGCATTGAATCACTGGAATATCCGTGCGGATTAAAATAATAAATAACAAATAAATAATTCATAACATCTTTGAATCGAATATGAATATTTAGATACCTATTACCACCAGTAACTTTTTCATCTTTATCCTTAAATTTTATGAAGTCATGCCAATTGTCAATGAGATTAATTATAAAGTTATCGGCTTACTCACGTAACTGTTTATCGAGGAAAACTCGACTAGTTTCAAGCCATGCTAGAGGCTCATATTCATGAGCCATTTCGCGACACACGACGCGGCGATTGTCGACTAACAGTTACGTGAATAAGCCGATAACATAATAATTAATTTAGTATGTCTCACGAAAGTTATACCTAATAAAGTTATAGTAAATTGTTTATTAGGTAATTGTCAATTGTGCATTAGATGTGGTTTCCTGTTGTTCATTATTGTGATTCATTTTAGGTACACCTATAGGAATTAGTGACGTTGCTTCCTCCAGTGTTTGGGAGTAGGTTCCATTGTAACTTCCAACTTAGAATATTCTAGTCTTGCACACTTATAACTCTTTTTGAGATTTCTTTTTCTGCCTTTTTTACTGCTACGGTGTAGACAGGCTTCCTCGAGATTCAGTCATGTATTTAGGTCTTGAGTAATTTTCATCCATATGCCATAAAATACTATACTTCGTAAAAATGTACCAATATTTTTGAAGCTTCATATTTCCTTATTACAAACCGAAGCAGACACATTCAGTAGATCGGTATGGACGTCAGAAACAATACATTTGAACGCTTTTCTTTGATTTTGGAGGCGGCCTTGTTTTTCAATTACTTCCTAAAGCGAGTCCCATTGATCTATTGTTAGGCATCGCAGTGACCTCGATGAGAGTCTGTCCGTAAAAACAGGCATTACACGACTCTTTTACATTTGCTAATGAATTCTGGTTATTTGTGGTCATTTTCCTTTGCAGAAAAACCCGGTAAGGGAAGTCGTTTTTCTAGAAATTATTTACTGTTAAGTTGCAGTTTAACGAGTTTAGTTTCACAGATCCATTGAAACCAATTTCTGTAATACCAATTTCAAAATTATAGTACAGTATCAAGATTGATCTCTACCTATCCAATTCAGGGCAAGAAATTGACCCTCAATTTGAAAAATAGCGTCATAGAGTGAAATGATAAACAAATACACCAGCATGCAAATTGACCCTCTTATACTCTTGCAAGAACTAGAACACCGAGCAATTTTCCTCATACTAAGTAAAAACTGGTCCAATAGGGCTTTTGCAAACGTATCAAAGCAATGGGCGCCATCATGTCCCCACACCATCATTAGCCCATTGTCCACGCCGCACCATATAGGACGTTAATGGGTTCCTGGTGACCCACACACGGAGATGACGCAAATGATGGGATGATACCATGTGTAGCGGGATTTTGAAACATGAAATAATGATGCGTGATTCTCGTCAAGGAAAATGTTGAAGAATATTACTACAATAGATTTAACATTACAACTAGATACAATAGACGTTTGCGTGTTGTAAAAATAGTTCAATAAAAAAACAGTGTACAAACCGTTCAAATGCATTTTTTTAAGGAGGTAAATCATCCAATGACTTCTCCCGCCTTGGGTGAGGCGAGAGGAATGTCAGACTCCTACTGACTAAATACCACCCCGTTCCTATTCCTACTTTTCGAGCCGGAGCCCCGGAAACCCGCTAGGCAGTCCGCAGCCCGGTAGTCTAAAGGCTAGATACACATAAATCGTCCTAAAAGACGAAGAGTATTCTAGAAAAACATTAAATGCAAAAACTTACACAAACTCCGGTTCAACGACCTCTATACTAAACAGACAGTTTTGCAATTCCATTTTTGGAGGTCCATAACCATACGATAAAATGTAAATTCTATTAAAATTAAGGTCATTAGCAACTAAAAACCTTATTTTCGACACATTTCAAAAGCCATCAGACGGCCATTTTGTTACGTAAACAGTCCTTCGAGTCCTCAAAATGGCGGTTGCGCAACGGTTCGCAAATTACATCGAGTGCGTGACCAAGTCAATATAGGAATGATTATCACAATTATATCCGTTGTGGGACAAGGAAGGCCTGATTAGGTCGCCTGTTAGAAGACTAATGAGCTGACTTCGTGATGGCATGTCCTAATAGGGTTTTCCTCATTGAGTTAGGGAGAAGTATAAATGGGACATCCACTATTGTCTTCTCAACGTACTATTTAGTCATCACCTAGTTTTCCTCCTGTGTCGTGGGTGCGTTTACAAACATACAATTTCACATACGTATGACACCTAGACCCTGAACAACAATCTGTGGATCACACAAAGATTTGTTCCGTACCTACGAGAATCGAACCTGAGTCAAGTAGCCTAGCCACAACGCCAACTATGGAGTCAATTTTTAAAATAGTTAGTATAAACATAACTACTAGAAAAACCCAAAAGAAAATACTTTCTTTTTCTAGTTCTACTTTCAAACTTGAATGTCACACATTAAAACCTCAGAAACGGCTGAACTGTTATCGATAAGCCATCGGCTCGCGTAATTGATTACTCGTTTCTGTTACACGTGAACCGCACAAAACCATAACTCGTGTGGACCATGAAATAATCGATTTCTAAATCTGTTGTAAAAACTCAAATCTTGTAATTAAATTGGAAAATTGTTTTCTTTTAAGATTAGTGTTGGTAGTGCCTTTTTTGACGTGATGTAAGCTTGTATTACCAATGTTAGAAGAAATACTATAATGCTTGTAATATCTGTTTGGATATACCAGCTAAACATTGAGCTCTAGGAAAATCATCCAATGACTTCTCCCGCCTTGGGCGAGGCGAGAGGGAGTGTCAGACTCTTACTAAAAACTACCCCGGTAAACCCGCTAGGTAGTCAGCTTTTTTTAATCAGCATCTTTTTATTGTGCCAAAAATATAATCCCAAACAGTACGCTACGAGCGAAAACTTTGTAACTAAAGAACCTTATAATTTGACCCTAAATTGCATCATAAAAATCTCCAATTACCAACGAATAAAAATAAATCTTTCCGGAACATCTACAGGGTTTTTGAACCCAAGAACTATATATAACAAAACAACAGACGGTTTCTCATAAAAATGCTCCTCTCATACTATAACAGGAAAAACCGCAAATACTTACATGTATAGTCATACAAGAGAATCTTGGTAATAAAACGTTAAGCTCTAAATTATGATCTTTTGTTGTCAAGGGTCTCAGAAAGATCATAAAACTCAACGGTCTGAAGATCACACGGAGACTCACTAAAAGAATACGAAGTCACATAACGGAAAATTCAATTCTGACCCAATTTTTAAGGAAAATTATTTATATAAGACGAGGAAATCTTTAGAAAAAAAAGTAATCGTAATAGAGGCTGTTAAGGGTCATTGTCGTTTTGAGGAAAACCACATTAGAGACGATCTGTAACGATCTGTCTCGATGTCTAGACAAACGTTTTGTAACGATTATGTGATTCGAGGAAGTCATAGTCACGACTCACGCCCTTTCAAGTAAACAGCTTGTAAAAACGTTAATAATGACAGTAATCTCAGAGTTCCCTCTTCCGAAGCTTTAATTTCCTAATTCCTCTTTCCGTCTTTCACAGAATCTTCGATAAGGATCCAGTTTCTCCACTCTCAAAGATAAGTACTAACTTGATTAATTGACTGGTAGATAATTCTTACAAACTACGTTATTTATCTGGTAGATGGTGAGTCTAGAAACTATTTTTTAAGAATGAAAACATCCTGTGTCTTCTGCATTGGGCGAGGTGAGAGAGAGAGTCAGACTCTTACTGACCAAAAATGACCCCGTTCCTACTCCTGCTCTTGTTCGAGGCGAAGCCCGGAAGCACATTAGGTAATCCGCATCTGTGGGTCCAGGTTTCAGACCTACTGGGGCCCATCTGTGGTGTTTTGAGGGCTCTTGGTTGGGTAAGGCGCACGTGGACCGTGACTAGCTACCGTTGCTCACCATCTGCAGATCCGACAAACTACTCTATTTATCCTGTTAATTTTCTGAATATTGTCATTTGATTAAAGTATCCACAAAGCCCAATAACTGAAGATACTATTGCACAGAACAATTACTAACGACCCAGTTATGTCGCAACACTAATCTGCAAGTCTACGTTATAACTGGAATCATCTGTTACGAAATTACTTGATTATATCACTAGATATTTAGCTGGTACAATTTACACCTGGTTTGGAAGGATTTATAGCATGTGATGTGAATATGTATGTTAATTCGAAACAAGTTAGTTTATATATGCCTTTAAGATTCGGTTGAGCATTTCTTCACTTGTCTTGTTATGAATGTGGCTTTTGCACTCCAAGACAAACCAGATTCAACTCGTCTTTTTCTAAACTTAGGTCTCACTTGATGACTTCTAGATGAACTGGTTAGAATCGACCTGCTTCCAACAATCGCTCCCTCTGCCAATATATCTGATAATCGGTCTTTTGCGGATACCTTCTTCTCAGTAACCTTAATTCCAATAGACAGGTCTGGTCATAGAAACGCAAATGGGTACAGAAATCATGACTCCCTACAAAATACCACAATTTTCAATGGAAATCACCCAAGTTCCGTATAAGTAGTCAACCACAGGCGCAGTGTGAAACCACAAAGAGTTAATGAGCAGACGTCTAATACGGTCATACTATCATACTTTGTAGGTTATACTATACTTTAGAAATAATGGGAATAATCAGGAATTCAAATCCACCGTGTTTTCTCATCCATACTGAAATTCTGCTCCTTAATGGATGAAAGTAGCAACCATGACGGACCTGATGTTCTCTCATTTTTTTGATGAATCAAATAAGTGATGAGTAAACTACATAAGTTTTTCCAGCCACAAGAAGTGGTTATCGAAAAACTACACGATAATTTGCTTAATCGATTCAAAGTCAAAGTTAAAATTCTGTATTTCAAATAGACCAGGAAAGCGGTTTTGAACGTCAATGCAAATATAAAAATATTAATAACAATGCCGGTCTGTCGGTCAGTCCTCTAGTGAAGCGATTTGCTCGTGTATAGATTAGAGAAAGAACGAGCAAGAAACTCCATAGGTGACTCTTGATTGACATTATAATTTTGAGAAACCTTATCAAAAACTCAGGAAATTCATAATCCTATCCGCTGATTCTGTTAGCAATTTTCGAGTACAGTTAGCAGGATTGATTTATCGTTATTACAAACGCGATCTCGAAGCAATTTGTTAACATTAGCGATCGATATCTAAATCGATATTACGTGTGGAACGGGCTCGCCTAAAAAGGTTTCGCTTCAAGTGATCATTATGTTATTGTTCACGATACGATTAACCAGTATATACTGGCATGACTTGTTTCAATATAACATTTCAAGTTTTGAGTAGGTAGACAACTATGTTGCATAGTTTTTTGATTGGGTGTGGTGGTTGTACATGTATACTTAATTATACCTATATGCTGTTGTAATCAATATATTGTCAGGTTGCCCAGACTTGCCACAGCTAAGTGACTATTTTAAAACACGTACCTTAACATCTATAAGCCTGACAGCGAATGCAGCAGCTTCAGGCGCGGTGAGGCTGAGCTGGCAGGGGGTGCGGGGTGCGGAGGGGGGCCGGACTAAGGCCAGCGCCAGCGCAGCCCCCGCCCCGCTGTTGCTGCCTAACTCCAGTTTCTCTGTGCGCCCGCATAGCAGACTAGAACAGATCCCTGGAACAAATAGAAAGGACATTTGAAATCTTGATGTTATTTTAGGAAGATTTTCTAAATCTAGAAAAACGAAGAAAGAAATAATTGAGTGAATTAAATGTGTTTTGGTTACGATTAGTTCTATCTGTCGAAATGTTAAGGTACATGGTGAAACTATCCCGATGACTCCCGTTGTTTCCATGATAGAAGTACCTAATTAGAAAATACGACGCAATTCCAATTCAACTGAAAATACTCTGTATCTTCCAATACAGACCTCTATCAAATGAGGTCTAAAAGTCAGTTTTTTTACCAATTTTATGTATTTCATGCAACGTACATACTATTGTATCTTCTATCATAGAGGACAAATCTTCATGAGCACATAAAAAGTAGCTCCGAAAATATATTTTGACATCAGACATAAAACAATTTATCGAAGCCAATTCAGGCAATAAAGTCCAGACGGTGCAGAAATAAACTGTTTACAGCGCAGTCGCGAAGAGATGCGATTATGACTGCTCATGATTGAAGAGAATTCTAAGCGAATATCTTCTTTAAGTAAGTAAACTATACAATTTAAAAAACTAAAAAAATGAACCGAGGAAAGGTTTATAAATCAGATCCCTAAAACCTTTTCCTAAGTCTGAAAAATACTATGCTGAAAAGGGCATCTAAATCGGTTCAGCCAAGCGCATACATACAGGTCAAACTGAGAACCTTTTTTGAAGGCGGTTAAAAAGGTGACAGAAAGTCACTTTCAATCGGTGGGTCTGGAATCTATAAGTCATTGTTCAGAAATGAACATCTCGTGTTTAATACGACACTAATGATGATGAGATATTACTATTCACTAGTTAAAACCATGATTTGTGGTAAGTACAAGTACAATGACTTATTCTTAACAGTCCTTTCATGTTCATATTATGCAACGATGGTATTATAATATCATACATGTTTATGTGACCATTGAATTGCGGAGAACTATTAGATAATTGTGTTTTCTATACCAACATCCATCAACTGTTAGTCATGCCGTATTTCAATGAACATTTCATCAATTCATAAAGCTATCATCATGGTGTCAACCAGACTAGTCATAAAATAAAATAGCCTTTATTGCTGTTTCTTCCTTACAATTATACATTAATATATTCCTAATTTCTAAACTAAATTGAATTGATTCATTCTAAAATGCATTTTAATTATCGGCAACTGATTTTTTTTTTGTGTAACAGCTTGTCTGTCGACATGGCCTCCTCCAAAGATTTCCACATAATTCTGTCTCTTGCTAATCGGGACTATACCAGACCAGCTATTTTTATTATGCCATCTTCCCATCTTTTCGTTTGTCTGCCTTTATTTCTCGGACCAGACTAGTATTCATATATTAATTATCCTAGTTCCCTACGCCTTTCAAGAAAACAGGTGATGTCTATAATGTTCTTAAAACATATAAACAAATAGTTTTTATTTAAACACTCCCATCAACTGACTCCCACATCACAACATTTGCATACTGGTTAGGAAAATTAGATTATGAGCGTAAAACCGTTTATTTTATTGCGAATTTGCAAGCCAAATGTATGTGTATAAATACTTAGCAACTCCGAAACGTATGAGCAATCAGCATTTGGCAAAGGATTGGCTGTGCACATTCAAATTATCATATTCATAATCTTAGTGTGTGTTAGATTAAAATGTTATACGTTAGCATACAATTAATTTATTTCTGGTGCGTTCTCTATTATCTTCGTGATATCTTTTTTTATGGAATAAGCCAGTAAACGAGCAGACGTCGCCTATGGACACTTGAAACACTTACAAATGCATTGTCGTTGGGGAATCTGGGATTGGGAAGATTGGGGAGGGGTTTAAATGTGCCTTCATTAACCTCACCCATACAACGAAACACCAACACAAGCGTTGTTTCACGTCGGTTTTCTATAAGGCCGTGGTATCACTCCGATCAAGCAAGCCCATTCGTGCCAAAGCATGGCTCTCCCACACTTATCAATATCATGCAATTTAAGATTTCCTTAGGTTAAAATGTTTTAGTTTTAAAATTTTTCAGTGCTCTCAGTAACCAACACGAGCTGAGTTGAACTGTACAACATAATATGTACTTAAGTTCAATTTACACCTTTGTGATAATTGTCTGGCTTGTCAACTGATCGTACACTACGTTTCATTTTCTCTTCATACTATTTTATTCTTCTTATTTTTAGTTTTGGTAAGTAGGTACTTAATTTTATTTGTATCATAACTAGACGTTAAAAAGAGGCTTCTGTGAGGCGTTACCGGACCTAACAAGTATTCACGATTCATGACGCACTATATTTTGAGAACTTATGTTTTTCATGGAACTCTGAATTCTCCATACAAGTCGCTTGCGCATGTGAACTGTACAAATCGTGACAAAAGTATACGTATGTATAACTATAATATAAAAATAAGTCAGGTTTTCCTTCCTGACGCTATAACTTCAGAACGCACGAACCGATTTCCACGATTTGGGTAGGTATCAGGCTCCGTGAGGTTTATAGCAAAAAATTCAAAGAAAAACAGGGAAAATCTTTGGTGGCGAAACCGGAGTTCAAATACATAAACCTAAGCATTGTATTTCCTTGTCTGTTTAATCCCTGGTATACCTAATATAAGAAACATTTTTGAGCATAATTTAATTTTATTTTATGCCACTTATAACCTTTCTGAATCATTCTGAACTGCAAAGATAATATTTTAAAACAAAATTAGGAAAATCTTGGCACACAAGAAAGAAAAGCAGTACTTATTTATTTACAAAAAAAAAACAACTGCTTTTCATCAAACAACCATTCACAACCGTCTCACGCGCAATGATAGAAAACCGCCATGCGCAGTCCGAATGCGCAATAGCAAACATGCGTACACGCATGCGTTTAAGGGCAAACAGCCGGTCGGACAGAAATAAAACAAATTAATATTCTAAGTCTATTCCCAGTCTCATTATCGATACATTAAATTAAATGCCTTTAATGGTTTGTAGCTACCGAAAGACCGAAAATAGCCTTCTGTGTGTCCGTTTAGTAATCACTTTAGTCATTAACTTAGTTGAGCGGCCAGGTTTTTAGAGCGGCCATCTTATTTGTATGTTTGCCTAAAGATATTTAGTTATTACGTGAGATGATGACGGGGTATGAAAATTAAAAATCTGTTTAGTCCGACAGTTAGGTAATGAAAAAACATTAGACACGTCTTTTATTTAGTCTTATAAGATAACAAGACTTGGATAAAACGAATCAACGTTTAGGAGTGGGAGCAGATACGTCATTTCTGCGTATGAAATGTAGCTAGAAGTGATGTCGTGGTATTTCAAATCGATATAACTCCGAAAGTATTTGTTTCCGTAAGAAAATAAAAAATACGTGTCTAATATTTTAAAATAATCTACAAGACGGATATTAAAATAAAAATTAGTCATCTACCCTATTACCTACATACCTATAAGTTAATACAAGAAGTCTGAAATAGTTGTTCGTTGGTCGGTTTTTCCTCGTCCAAATTCCAGTCTGGCTAGTTTTTCTAGTTCCGTTTTGAGTTATTTTTGTTTGTATGACATAATTATAGTGTTCAACATTATTTTATTGACTTGTTTTGACTAGGTTGGTTCTTCAAAATTCTTAAGTTTGTCCGACACGTAGTACCTACAAGAAAAAATAGTTAAATTGCCTAGCTCACTGTTCTGTATCTACTTACTTACAGAAATTACCTGCTAGCTGTAGACACAGCAGACATATACATCATTAGGACTTATACCCTTTACTTTGACTTTACAAATATTTTATTAGATAATATTTGTTTTATTCTCCAAGCCTACTCCTTTAGCCTGTGACTAAAGAAGTAGTCATCGAAAAGTAAATTCTAGACTTATGATTTTAAATACTAGAATGATCTAAGGTGGGTTAGGTTTAGTTTTCTTAAAACGTTAGGCTAAGTAGGTATTACTATTAAGTAAAGATTGATTCAGTGCAGATACTGTAGCTATTGTTATACCAAATTGTACGCTTTTTAGGAAAAACCAATGGTTACAAAAGAGTTGGGTTGGTTTCCAAGTATATCTACAAACAACAAACACAAAATAATTCACTAAGTACCAAAAATAATAACACCTAATCTATTTTTAAACCTAACTAGCAACGTTTACACGAAAATGCGACAAAACAAACGAACTTAGTTCATAAATAAACATCATAATAACTATACTTAAAAATAACCTTGAGAACGTTCGAGAAAATTCTAGAAAAAAACAAAAGAAAATAAAGATCCTTTGCTTTTGGTCGCCATTTTTCTTCCATCGCTAACGTCAAATTGACGTCATTGAAACGTCAAAGTCAGCTGATCGCTTACACAATGCACGCTGCTTTTCACGGATGAAAGGACAAAAAAAAGAAACATTGGCACATAATCAAGTGTAACGCGTATGTCAAGTGGCTTTTTCAATACATAGGACAGGTGTACTAATATTTTGGGTTGTCTGTTTTGTATATGTACATAGGTTGTAAACTACTCATGTACGCAGACACAACATAATACAGACACGGTACCTAAATTGTATGAGAGAAATCAGCAATTTCAATGTAGGTAGTCCTGAGTTTAGTTAGTTATAAGATTATTTGAAATTGCTGTAAGTCTTTGACTGCCAATAGAAAACTGTTGAAGGCAAATCCTCCGCTAACGTCGGTCACCGGTGACCACCACGTCGTTCAATGTGTTAAGCAAAAGCAGCAGTTTTAGAAGTGATTTCACGCGATATTTCCAATCGTAATATATCATTGAAAGTATTTGTTTCCAAAATACATGTATCTAATATTTTTTTAAATAATCTACAACACGGACATTAAAACAAAAAAAATTGTCACCTACACTACTTAATAAATTATATCTAAACGATGAAACAATCCATTAACAAAGGGAAATGCAACTTTACTCAATAAATTACAATAAATATTGACACTAACACCCAGTTGTAAAGGTCTCATTATGCTAAATAGGTATCTAGCGATCCTATTTATAGAATGGTACTTAGCTTGCGTAAGACCTAGGTACTAAGGTAGACACTAGGCAGAAAGCCGTTTCTTATTACAAACACGTTTCGTCTTCATCAGAAGGTATACGCCATAACTTGAGGCTCGTTTTCACTTAGGTCTTAGGACTTGGTGCCAAGATATAAACATTTTTTGAAGAGAGCATTGAGTCAGACGCTGATTTCATAGTAGTTAGGCGGTTTGGTAAAGGCATGTAAAGTACCTACTTAAATAGGCATTAGCCCTAGTTTACTTAATCTTGACTGCATGGTTGACGTGGTGGCTGGGCAATTGGCTGCCACGCATTCGGGTTCGTTTTCCGCACGGAGCAACTCTGTGTTATCCACAAATTGTTGTACGAACTTGTACGTATGTAAACGCATTCGCAACAAAGAAGGAGAAAACCGTAATTTAAGGAAACTTATTTTTTTTAAGAAAACTTCCTTGTACTTTCTGAAATCTTTCCCAAAAGCTACTCTATCCATAAGTCATCATTCCTATTAAAAGCAGTGAAGAAGGTTGTAAGCAAAAAGTTGAAAATGACCTGCCTATCAGCAATTTTCTCAAATATAGGGTACCTATTTAAACAAGATAAAGAAATTAAAGTTGTAGTTCTCGCTCCTGCAAAGCGATTGTAAATGATGCCACTGCACTGCACTTAACATTCTGCATACGATTCGATTGCAAATCATCGGGCACTGTTCCAAAATGCTGAACTGGAAATCAATGAGCGTCGTGCAGGTGTTGCAAGTTCCCTTTGCGCACACAAACACGAGGATTTGCAGAAAAACATCTGTTTAAAATATTTTACGGTGATAAGTGTGTACTGTGGTACTTCAAGAAAACGAATTAGGTACCAAAGTATATTTTTTAAGGGACAACTCTCCACATCCTCCCGTAACCGCTGCAACTCCTGTAAGCCAGGATTTACAGTAGATGCAACCATCTAAACACCGGAACACTAAGCTCCGGCGCGTCCCAGGGAAATGAATGAAAAAACTATATAACTATTAAGGACAGTTAAAGACTACATACAATACTAGTTTCGATGCTTTTGCATATGAAATCTTATCTTTGGACAACTGACTTGTTACCACTTTTCATATCCACCCAAATACATGTAGACCCATCCAAAAGGTTGGTTGAAATTTTGATAACCTTCATTGACAAAACTCATTTCGACACCACCAGAATTCACCGCATCGATACAACGAGGACTTGACAACAGAAACTAGTTCAGCAACACTTCAAAACCGAACCAAACACCGAATTAGTCATTACCCAACACCAAGGCAACCTTTTGAACCAGTTCATTCACACTCCATGCCTACACACGAACACTGATATAACAAAGAATTGAACCCGTATTTATAAATTACGTGGTGGCTTTAGTTCCGCGAGTACCTACGCTTCTATTGTTACATGTGGTGTACGCAACTCTATCGGTCGACGACCCCGTGACGTCATTAGTGCTTGCAGCCATGGCAACCATAAATAAGTGAAGGAAATTGTGCATGGACATTTTAAAGGTGTGTTGCAGTCAAGAGGAAAAGTAATGGAGTCTGTAGCTGCCCAAAAAAGTAGACCGATAAATATAAGATTAGTAACTCTCAGACTCAAACACAAACACACAAACTTTCACATTTGTAAAATAAGTAAGAGTTCTTTGGAAATTGACTATATACGCCTATTCAGAAAAAAATAGCTATAACTATTAAATTTTTTATGACGGTAAACGACCAGACGGGTCACCTGATGGTAAACAATCGCCGCCGCCCATGGACAACCAAAACACCAGAGGTGCCGGACTTTTGGGGGTGAAGAATTTAGTTGTTAGGGCATCGAGGATTTGGAAGATTGGGAATGCTCTATGCGACACGCGATCACCAACATGGTTGCAAACCACAACTAATGAAGCGGTCAAAATGGGCACCTAATACCCCGTACTTTTAAAAACAATTTGCGAAACCTGATAATAAATTAATGATTAATTACATACCAACAGCTGATTTAGTTACTATTATAAAAATGAGTTTAAATTACAGTTTTATTTGTTTTAAGTATTTATTAATTTTGTGGTGGTAGATATCACTAATAATACGTTTTATAAATCGGAAAAATCATTAATTTGCCACAAAGTGCGTGAATTATAAACAAATTGGTGTTAGATTACCCTAAATGCTTTATAATGTTTATATATTTATAAATACATTTGAAAACTGGGAATTGGAATGCAATTATGGGATATAAATATAATTTGAATGTCTATAATTAACAGCATACTAGATAGCATTCTATATTAATAAACACAAGTCATTAAGGACGCGTTCTCATAATTGACAGGTATCGAATCGCATCACTACATTGACACGACTCTCGACAATACACACATACGCACGGATAGCTGCGGAAATTATGACAAAATGAACTTGATACTTTGAAAGTTTGAATATTTTCTTACTTTCTTTTTTAATATTTTTATTTTGTTTAGTGCGTGCGTAGACTCAAATGTTTTGTGTTATCTGTTGTTCAATTCCGTTCAGTGCCGAATTTGGGCTCGGATTATTCGATTGGTGTCATTTTCATAGTTTTCGGAAAGTAAGCGTTCGAAATCAAAAATCAAATGGTGCCAACGCAAAACTAACTTTTTACATGCTTTTATTTAGTTTCATATGTAAAGGATGTATGTATGTGTGTTTGTTTGTATGTTTCCATATAACCGACCTCTTCCAACTCGATTTTTACCCATTTTAAACGGACCGATTTCGTTCAAACTTTGTAGACTTATCAAGGACCGGTGGCAAATTAATACCTCGTAGAAATTAATCAAGGGTCAGGAATCCCTGACGTGGACACTTAACAGCCCAGATGAACCTGAAGAGATATGAATATACTATCTTAAGAAAAGTTGTTCAGCGTGATGAGCACATTTTAGCGCCATACGAAAATCGAGGATGTAGAATCCCTGACATGGACTCCAGCCCAGCCGAACCTGAAGAGATTTGAATATACTTTCAACAAAAGATATTTAGCGTGATGAGCATTTTATATGAATATACTATCTTAAGAAAAGTTGTTCAGCGTGATGAGCACATTTTAGCGCCATACGAAAATCGAGGATGTAGAATCCCTGACATGGACTCCAGCCCAGCCGAACCTGAAGAGATTTGAATATACTTTCAAGAAAAGATATTTAGCGTGATGAGCACTTTTTCGCCATATCTTTTATACTAATTATTCTCATAACAATACTAAATTTTCCGCCTACTGTTAGTATTAATATTAAAATTATTTTGTTCGGTTCATCACAAAAACATGTTTTTAAGTTTTTTTAATCTGCAATGTGATAGGGGTGGGACTTCTAACCCGTTAAGGCTGAGTACTACATCTAATTTTATCGACAAAAAAAATATGGGGGGTTGAACCCCTAATTGAAAATATTGAAAAATTGTGATTTTTTCGGTAAAAATAATTCACAAATGATTTTTTTCTCACCAAAACATTATCAAACATTTGAAAAAAGTAATGAATTAGTTAGCCAAGGTTATTAGCTACCGTTTGTCGTTTTTTTTTGTTTCTACGACGCATACAACCTTTGATATCAAAAAAAGTAAAAAAAATATTAAAATTGCCATAATTTTAAGGGGGAGGGGATTCGACCCCTTCGACCCCCGACTTTTGTCGATAAAATTAGATGTAGAACTCAGCCTTAACGGGTTAGAAGTCTCACCCCTATCACATTGTATATTTTATTATGGTTTTATATCAATGGTTTTCGGGGTCGCCAAGTTAAAAAAAAACAATTATGGTAACGAACGTGACAAGACCTGGGTGGAACAAACAAAGAAAATACATAAAATAAATTAAACATCAATTCTTTATTTTCACGATATTTGTTTGAATATGCGAGGAATGAGCCCGTAAATTCATATTTCTTGCCTGTCTTGGGTCAATTAATTCCGGAAGAAGACAATTTTTATAAAATCGAATGATTCACTCCGTATTCGATATTAGCGACCCCAAAAACCACAACAATGACACTCATGTCGAAAAATGACAATGCCAGAATCTCTATAGAGCTTTGTCCCACCAAAAAAATATAGTGTACAGACATGCCAAATGTAGCATTCTATTGCTGCTCTATTAGTGATAACTAAAAACATGATTAAAAGCCTTTAGATCTTGCGGTTTCTATATGAATCTAAGTACAAAATATTACATTTAGGTTAGGTTAATTGCAGTTATAATGGTAGAAATAATTAAATTACAATGCTATCATAGGGTGTTTAGCTATGAAAGGAAGGAATGTCATCACTCATCACCAATATCACCTTTAGTAATCCTACTTTAATTCATAATCATAACGAAACAACAATGTAAACAGAACAGACAGAGCGAATGTCAAATAATGACTTTTTGGACATAATGACACACGCACGCCAATGAGGTTTCGTTACATCTAATCACTAACGATCAAACACGAAATCATAATTATAATATGCATTCATTATATGTAATATATATTATAAAAAAATTAACTAGCAGTATGTATTAAAACCAAATTCATATTAAAATTCGTACACATTACATTAATAAATATTTTTTTTATTGAATTACTCGTTTTGTTCCTTGTGCAAGCGTACTAAGAAACGCAGAGGGTCGCGATAAATACAGGAAATAGGCCTTGGGTTTTTAAAATTCTTTTTATTTCCTAATTTTTATCCGCAAGTTTATCAGAATAATAATTAAGTAACCAAGGGTCTTATTTTCATTGCATAATTTTGATTAATTTACATTTTTTGTACATTGATGAAATTAAGTGGGGCAGGATCTGGCATGGTCATTTATATATTTATGTCGGCGCCATCTTGAACTTAGATTTTCACTTTATATTCGTTATAAGCGACCCCAAAAACCATGAAAATGACACCCATGATGGAAAGTTGGCAAATCTTGTCGGCGCCATCTTGGATTTTGATTTTGACTCCATATTCGCTATAAGCGACCCCAAAAACCATGAAAATGACACCCATGATGGAAAGTTGGCAAATCTTGTCGGCGCCATCTTGGATTTTGATTTTGACTCCATATTCGCTATAAGCGACCCCAAAAACCATGAAAATGACACCCATGGTGGAAAGTTGGCAAATCTTGTCGGCGCCATCTTGGATTTTGATTTTGACTCCATATTCGCTATAAGCGACCCCAAAAACCATGAAAATGACACCCATGATGGAAAGTTGGCAAATCTTGTCGGCGCCATCTTGGATTTTGATTTTGACTCCATATTCGCTATAAGCGACCCCAAAAACCATGAAAATGACACCCATGGTGGAAAGTTGGCAAATCTTGTCGGCGCCATCTTGGATTTTGATTTTGACTCCATATTCGCTATAAGCGACCCCAAAAACCATGAAAATGACACCCATGATGGAAAGTTGGCAAATCTTGTCGGCGCCATCTTGGATTTTGATTTTGACTCCATATTCGCTATAAGCGACCCCAAAAACCATGAAAATGACACCCATGGTGGAAAGTTGGCAAATCTTGTCGGCGCCATCTTGGATTTTGATTTTGACTCCATATTCGCTATAAGCGACCCCAAAAACCATGAAAATGACACCCATGATGGAAAGTTGGCAAATCTTGTCGGCGCCATCTTGGATTTTGATTTAACCTCATGTTCAAAATAATATAACGAAACATTCTATATTCAGTAAAGTGTTGCTCGTACAGAATGTGTAAAAAAAAACATACAAACAGCCGAACATAGTACCTCCTCCTTTTTGTGAAGTCGGTAAAAATATCAAGATTGGTTTGTGAAGTATAATATCAAATATTTTGTACTCGTACAGCGATCTTTTTCAAGGCCATTTTTTGTAACAGGCGACGCAGCGTCCACCCACGACAGCGCTCGAGCGCAGACTGAAATTTCATTTGACATTTTCTATCCAATAAATCTAAATAGTAAACAAATAAAATAACCCTTATTGCTACGCTTTAAAGATGACGTCTGACAGCAAAATAGGAGAAAAAATTAAACGGGAACTTTTATTTATTTCCGAGACAATTTGAAATATTTTCGTAATTTTTTTCCACAGTATAATTTTTGATTATGTCTGCTTCCCCGGGATATTTTTTTGAGATTCAGAATTATGCGTGTAGTAGCAGTAAAATGTTCCTAAACTCAACCCTTTTTTGTCAATTTTGTGTGAAGAGGTAAAGAAAAATCGTGTTTGCAATAATAAAATATAACTTTTTTTCACATTACAAATCAATATTTTGGAGATAAAGAAGTGATCTATCTATTGTAATTGTTAGTTATGTTCAGTTAAGTTTCTTTTGGTCGTAATATGTACTGAAAAATTGCTTATTTTCGTCAGATTTGAGAACGCGTCCTTAACTGCAAATTAAAATATCATAGAATGATGAATAGATATAGGACGATCAAAGAAACATGGATCCCACCCAAAACATAAATGTGAAAGGCTGCCAAGTTCGATAATATTGGAATGCTTCGCCTATAAAAGAAGTGAGATCTAAATAAGTACCAAGTTCCATACACAGACCTCAGTTAAAAATGATATAACAAGTTGGCAAGTTTTCACACACTTTGTTATAAACCTACTAAACGCAATGAGTCAAGTATATAATTTTCTATTAAAACTTGCCAAGTTATATCATTTTTAACTGAGGTCTGTGTATGGAACTTGGTACTTATTTAGATCTCACTTCTTTTATAGGCGAAGCATTCCAATATTATCGAACTTGGCAGCCTTTCACATTTATGTTTTGGGTGGGATTTCATTTATTTTTGTAAGGTTTATTTTCTTATTTTACTTTACTTTGACTAAATACAAACCTTCGTAACGAATTTTAGGTCGGTACGACCATTGGAAGATATAGATAATTTTTTTGTTTTAGTTCCTTAGGGGTATGAATTTACACCTTCATTATTTTTAAAACCGACTCACACTTGGCCATTTTCAGATTTTTTCCTTTACCTTGACCTAAAGACCTACCTCCATGCCAAATTTCAAGTCAATACGACCATTGGAAGTGGTCTAGGTTTTTGATGAGTGAGTCAGTCAGTGAGTGTATAGTAAAAATAGCGATTTTCTGACGTCAATATCTCAAGACCTACAATAGGTACATTAATGAAATTTTGTATTTTAGATAAGTAAGTAGATCTCGACAGATACTAGAAATTTCATATGCGTAGATTAAATAGATTTTGAGTTATAGGTGGGTCGAACTTGGCCCGAAATGGTTCGTGTAATATAACCCACGGCCGGTGTGTCGGTTTTTTGCTCGAACTTGGCGGACACACTGCCGTGTGTCTAGATTGGATAGGTTGTGAGAAGAATGTTATGAAAGAGAAAGGATTGTGTGATAGGATGACGCCTGCCACCTGACAGGAGAGAATGGAAAAAGATCACGTTCCGACACCAACTATTATTATTTTTTGGGGGCGAAAATCATCCAATGTTTCTCCCGCCTTGGATGAGGCGAGAAGAAGTTACCCGTTCCTAATTCTGCTTTTCAAGGCGAAGCCTCAAAACCAGCTAGTTAGTCCGCGGCTCCAGGTCAGACTCCAGTAACCTAAAGAAAAGGTCAGGAAGAAAAATAACAAGAAGACTGGGTTTCCATTCAAAACACAAAGCTTAGCTAACCAATAATAGTTATAGCAGAATGTTTTGTATCTCTTACACAAGCGCTTCTAACTCGACAATCTCCAAAATGTCCTCCAAAGAAGTGACGTTGAACTAAAGTTTATACAATCATACCCGTCACTAGTCACTACAGCAAATAAGCTTAGTACATTGTTAAATGCAAATATGGCAACCTGCAATATGAATCACAAGGAATCAACTGCGTAAATAATTGAATAAACAAGAGAAAAAATATGGGACATCATTATTCTGAGCTATGCCTCATCATTCTCATCAATATGTGCACACTTGATGATGTCCTTTCCGGACGGTAAGCCACGTGGGAGGTGACCAGAATTAACACAGGATGAGCTGGTACTTATAAACCATAACGACTGACGCGAGGAGTTTGTACTTCAGAAGTTGTTAGTATCCCTAACAGAAGTACCTAGGTTAACTTAAATCTAAATTTTTAATATAAATACTACACCAAATTTAATCTTCAGTACTCAAATGAGGCTCCAGCGTCTGATCCTATTACATAGCTTTTTAAAACTGCTTAGACCAATCGAAAAGAAGAAGAGCATTTGAAGACATGGCAAAAAATTTTATCAAAGTGAGCAAAAATGCTGAACAAGACCAGCTTTGAATAGAAGGTACCTCCCATGAATTAAGAAAAACCTAATCTACATAATTATGATAAATAAACATCTTGACCTTTAAATCAAGCAGGCCAATTAGCAATTAGTAAGTAGCTAATAAAATTGTGACGTCACCGTGGACTTGTGCAACCGTATGCGCCTGCGCAGCACACGTGTACCTCCACGATACAGACTAACGTTATCAGCGTGAACTTTTAATTGCTTCACAAGGACTTCATGGTACGTAGAGATAATAGGACATGTTTCAAAGAATGTAATCTAGACAAGTGTTCATGAGCTGCGGACTGCCTAGCGGGTTTACCGGGGCTCCGACTTGAAAAGCAGAAGTAGGAACGGGGTGGTTTTTTGTCAGTAAGAGTCTGATACTCTCACCTCGCCTAAGGCGAAAAAAATCATTGGATGATTTTCCCCTCTAAAAAGAGGCAGGCATGAGTTCATTGGATCACTGTTTTTAAACCCAAGATGGCTGACAATTTCTGTTTGTAGCAGATTTAATGTAAGGATTCATAGGTAGTCCAGGTGCATAGTGAATAAGACCTAATTCCAAAAGAAATAAGGTCTTAAATTAATCGAAATAGATACGAAGGCCACTTAGAAACTTAAAGAAATGCCACTAAGCATCAACAAGAAGGTTACTTAAGCGAAAAGTTAATATTAAATATGAACTCAGGATCATTATCTAGGAGATATGAATCTTTCAAATTGTTGATACGTTTAATGACTAATTAACTAAACCGGTTAGTCAAGCCTGAGAAGTTTATTACTGATTAAGTTACTGCGGTATTGTTTGGATACACATCCATTCTTAGCACGAAGTGACATAAATCGTCTCACAGCTTGGCGCCAAAGATTACATAGTCAGATTATGTCAATAAGATTTAGTTAGGAACGTTTGCAGAGGATAATAATATGCAACTGTGTCTTAATTCACATTTACTCTGGTCAAAAAATAAGGTTTTATTTAAGGGGGAAAATCATTCAATGACTTCTTTCGCTATGGCCGAGGCGAGAGTGTCAGACTCTTACTGACTAAAAACCTGCTCCTGCATCCTCCTACTCCTACTCCTGCTCTTTAAGCCGGTGCCCCAGTATACCCGCTAGGAAGTCCGAAGCTCCGGAAAGATGAAAGTAGAATACATCGTTAAAATCAGTTAATCGATGGCTAGTTTGCTGAAATTACAGTTAAATAGGTAGCTATATTGTATAGTATATTGCGACAACTATAGAACGTCTTTTATTAATATAGCTAGCTGACTATGATAAATATGGTGAGGTGCTCAATGAGGATGGTCATTCCTAACCTTTAGTAATGAGGAACACGGCTCAAGGAAGATGATAAAACGACCAAAACCAAAGCACAAGGAATTTTCTGGACCTTTACAAATGTTATAGAAGTCAAGTTATGCGCTCAATGTAAACAGAACCATTATGTCTTTGGGGCTATACTTAGTCGGCCATTGTATTCCAATAGAAAGACGTTCCTCTATCTATGTATCATGGATTCAGAAGCCAGGCATGTCCCATACGTGAATGACATAATCAGTGAACGTAAATGATAGGCATTCGACCGTGAAGATATATTTAGTGTTGTTTGCGAAGCTGCGAACTTTGTTTACTATTGTACCGGGCTATAGTAAGATACGGCTCAGAGGATAGTAGCTGTTATACGGGTTCACACAAACTCGAGGTCGGGGTCAATGCACTTATACGTCTTCCAGAGTTAATCTTCAAGGCAGAAATGGCTGATTTATATATTTCTTTATTATGTATCATAATAATATGTGGCATGTTATGACTGTGGGCTTATTTATTATATCAGTGAGGACGTGTAGGTATGTGCTGTATTATTTCTTTGTATAAAATGCAACTGCCAATGATTATGGAATAGGTATAAAAAAATGTAGTTTGCGTTCGATTAACGGTCAATTTCAATAACCTATCTATCTGTAGATTTGCTTATTAGAGATACAATTTTGACACATTTTGTTTAGAACTTGGCTTATTGAAATTGGCTGTAAAAGATGAAATGATTTTTATTATAATTTTAAATCTTTTTTATTTGTAAATGACCAAACATATAATAAATCACCGAGTATTTAGTCCAACACCAATATGATCGTAATTCGCCCGCTACAGAACTAAAATAAATAACCTAAATACTACATATACATAATATACAGAACTAAAATAAATAGCACTACCTATCACCATTCACCTTATTTTTCTCCACAAACGAGCTCACGAAACATTTATTTTTGTTAGAAGGTGAAATTTTCGAGGGCAAAACACTCGTAAGTGTTTGACAGTAAAAATATATTAGAAATCTCGTAGATAAACATCGTGACATGGAAAGAGGTCACTGAATTCATAAAAAAACATGTCAGAGTCAAAGTCAAAGCATTTATTTCAATTAATCCTAAATAAGGCACTTTTGAAACGTCAAATTGAATTGTCCGTCAGTCTGTCTATCAGTGAAGCTAGGCGCTCGTTCCAAAGTGTAGCTTCGAATGGAGAAGAACGAGCAAGAAACTCCATCGTTACTCTTTTTAAAAAATGTTTTTTACAATATCTCTGATACATACATGGAAAACAGAATCGACATTGACTTCTGTGGAAGGTTGGTAAGGTCGGGAGTATGTGACCGACATTAACTGATTACGTTGATAATATTTTTATAATGAGCTACTTATAGTTAATATCTAATTGCTATAATTTTATCGCGATGCCCTCTGAAAGTTCAGGTGCGTTCATTCGGAACACCCTTGTGTTTTGGAAAAGGTTGTGTACACAAGCAGAATAGCTTGTTCAATATACTTATGCTGAAAATATGCTGCATAATACAGTACGCACAGCTATCTTAGAAATGCTTTTCCACCTGAGATGTGCTATGCTACGTTGCTGTGGATACGTTTGACTTCCACCAAACATATTATTAGTAATTTAGTACTATGGTATTATATTATTACCCCAATCATGGTATACTATTCATTGGTACACATAGCTTAGCACTAGTCGAAACGGACGAACAAGCGATAGTTGTTGACGTAGGCCAGAAAGGGGTCTTATCTAAGTAAAATTCCCTAAGTACCCTAAGCAACTATTCCTGTGATGTATCGATAGATACACTCAAAAGGCCAGATTGGAATATTTCTAGTATTCTTTTATTTAAGTTTACGTTTACGTAAGGTAATATCAACCAATTCAGACACAGGACACAGCTGACTAAAAAACTAGTTTACCTCGTTAACGAAAAAGTGAACATAAATCATGACGTATTCTCGTAGTTAGTTGTTTTTAATATCCTTCGCGTTAATTGCGTAAGTAACCGCCAGTGAAAGTAGCACATTATATACCTGGCGCGCAGAGGTTATCTCTGTCGTTTATACTCTATGTAAATACGAAACATCTGTTTAAATACGAGTCGGATTGAAACAATCAACTGTTGCTGTTCTGTTTACTATGACTTAGTCATGTAGTTTCTTACAGAATTCGTATTATGTATTTTATGAGCGTTTTACAGTCCATTGACAGGTCGTGAAAGTGCCCTGTTAGACTGTAGACCTCCACTGCATAACTTCGGTCTACCTAGCAGGTTACCGGGGCTCCGGTTTGAAGAGCAGGAGTAGGAACTCTGTAGTTTTTAGTTAGTAAGAGTCTGACACTCCCTCTAGCCTCGCCCAAGGCGAGGAGAGAATACATTAGATGATTTCCCTCTCAAAAAAAAAAATAAATAAAGCCATCTCTGCATAAGGCTTGTCATAATCTCTGCGCTTGGTAGGTGGTTGGAAACCAGAGTTCAACAGGTTCAGGCAGTTATATTAGTAAAGGAATCATCACCAACGTGATTTAGCAGTTGCCATGTACTCATTTGAAAAAAGAACGGGATCTAGGTTAATCTGCTAGTCTAAAGAAAGTTTCAAACGTTATAATAATATTCGACGCCCAGTTTCATTAAAATTTATCTCCACATCATCGTTTTCTCACATAAAAATCGTCTCGTTCTTGATAACGGCTCTTACTAAAAAGTTGTCTGCGAAGCCGACCTACTTTATTGCAATTAAAATCTTGTATTTGGGGTAAATAATACAATGATCATGTATAAAATGTTGTAAAAAACAACAGTATATAGTGATAAAGGGTATGTGTAACGATTGTGTTCCCATGTGTTGATTCTCAGGCGAATGGGCCGCCATGCTTGATGCCGGGTCAACCGCTTGTTGGCACACTTGGCGACGGATCTTGAATTCCATCGTCAGTCTCCGTATTTGTACGTATTCTGCACTGGTACGTTATGGATGGTCCAATCCCAACCAATATAACATTATCCCGTTACTGGTGTCGACAGAAAGCAATACAATGGAACCAACTATTGGTTGTAGAGAATAGCAGCATTGCGTAACGGATTGATGTTACGCTTTTTTGAGGAGTTTAGAGGAGGACACAGGATGATCTTTTTTGAGGGGGCATATCATCCAATGACTTCTCCTGCCTTAGGCGACGCGAGAGAGAGCGTCTGAATACCACCCGTTCCTACTCCTGTTCTTCGATCCGGTGCCCCGGTAAACCAGCTAGTTAATCCGCAGCTCCAGATTACAAAAAACCTACAGTAGGTATGGATGCAAAAACATAAAAGAAAATAGTTATCTTTAATATTTTACGTCACCAAACACAATCTTCTATCAAGAATCAAGACCGATAAACACAAATAAAAAAATCAGGTAACGCAAAAGCACCGAATACCGACCGGTGATCGGGCGCGGCGAACAAAATCCTCCAAAAGATAAACAAAATATTCAACATCGTATAATAAAAAATGCTTTTCCGAAAGTATATTAACTATGAATTAGAAATATGTTCATAATTTTGCCCTTTTACGACTATTTTATACCTATATTTCGATTTAAACTCTAAGCTTGGAAAAATACTAAAGTCCCCGTATACGGACCGACTGCCGACAGATGTCCGTGATACCGACTCCTCAGGAACCTGAGTCCGACCGGCCCAAACGCACATTGTAAAATCAACTCTATATCTTAGCAGTAGAGTAGAAATTCGTAAAACAACAATTTTTCTAAAACTATTCACGCATTGTTTTTGGATTCGATACTGAAATTACGATAATGTATTTTTAAATTTAACATAACATTACGTTTTTTAACACTCGGAGATGTAAGCAGAGAACACACAATGCGACGCCTACTTTTCTACCTACCGTGTAGGTAGTTATTTATTTTTTAATTAAGTTTCCTAGTACTTCAGCATAAGATTTACCTACATCATGTCGATCTTAATTTATTATGCCTAATAAAGAAATTTTTGGTTTAATGCGAATGGTCTTGAAGTACCTATAGGTAGATACCTATTATTAAGATACGTAATTAGGTAAATTCGTGACTAAACTTTTGTATGTACCCATACATTACATACTATGATTGTATCGTACATATGGTAGGTACTTATTTTATTTACTTTACTACTTGTAGGTACAATATACCTCCGTAGTTATTTTCGGAACATTATGTGTCGTAGGTATTACGTACAAGTACTATACCTATTACTAACGTTTTTGTCGTTCATCCCGATGACTTACCGATGATGTGCTTATAATGTAATTTAAAAAAAACACCAAAACCTATATTCCCTTAGTTAGTCGGAACAAGGGACAGGGAAACAAATCGTATCCAGACTACGATCAAACCAGTATTTGTATAATAAAACGTCGTAACCGAAATTTATACCATTTTTTTTAGTTACTTTCTACTCTACTATTACTTATTAAGTTGTAACAATATCGTATTCATGAAATTCTTCGAAATAAACATAAAATATAAAGGTTTACTTCTAGCAAGTCTTTGTGAAGGAATCGTAAATAAATCGGAAATATGTCAATTTGAAACGTAAATTACAAAGAATCCATTATAGTTAGCATAGGTCGGATACCGGTCTATTATCTAAGGATAGCTTTAAGAATAAGAAACTAATCACAAAACACTCCCAAAACAACCCACGTTACAGAAAATTAGTGTCATTCATAAACCTTAAAATTCCGTTTACCGACCAATTTGGTCGGTATTCGGTACGTCGTTATTTTGTAGGGCTCCTCATTCCGTCCAACATTAATTTATCGATAAATCTATAAAAACAAGGAATTTTAGTATGAATATTGAAATTATAAGGACTCAATGAACCAATAAATCACATAAAGTAAATACATTCCTTGTTTACCCGAGTGATCATCGCCAAAATCGAGATCTTTTATTTCACTGATTTATGTTTTTTTCGCATTAAAATTTACGCAAACTGCACCTTCTTTAGATTTTGTGGGATAGTCGGAATGTGTGTTAAACCCACAAAACCCAAGTTTTGACTGAAGGTGTATGATGAATTAATGTATTAATTAAGGCTTGTTGTCAAGACTTTCGCGCGATAAATACACAAATTAGCGTAAAAGAACTAAAATGGTCGGATCGAGGAGGTCGGTCGGTAACCGGTGCCTTTGCGTTACAAAGTACTTAATAATTTAGTTCAAGAGCATTGACCTCTAGTTGTTCTGGTGATGATGTTGTCTTCAATTGACACCTTGTTTCTGAGGTTAATTGTACAATACACGCCATGAATTGTTTTCCAATCGTTGATAGTTTTCAAGGTCCCCTGTATATTTACAAACCTTATCGTAATTATGGAAGATTCCTTAGACGAAACTAAACACTAGTATGATGAAGATGTTTTTAGTAAATTAACTAAATATCGCGGTTCACACACGTACATTACACGCTGCTCATGATGAAGAGTCCCTCTGTGACTCGAAACTAGTAGAGCTTTTCTCTATTAATGTACGTGAGTAAATCGTGATTTTTAGTCAATTTAGTATGTCTCACGATAGTTATTGTAAAAATGCGTTTTTAGTATTTTAACTTTTGGTCTGCGGGTAACTATATGAGAAATAATAGAAAACACATTGTGTCTGGCGTAGATCTGCGCTCCAGCATACCACGGGTTAAAAGACATTAATGATATAAGTTTAACCCTTGGTATGGAACGCAGATCCACGCGAGACACAATGTGTTTTCTATTATGTCTCATATACCGTCAGACGAGAGGTTAGAATAATTAGGTGTTAATTAGAATACACAGTTAATATGGAACTCTTCGTGATTGCTCGAATTGTTTTGAGTCACGACTGGGACTCATAATTATGTGCAGCAAGCGGTGAACGATGTTGCACCACATTATCTGTTTCAAGATTAACTACTTAAAAATAGATTATGCATCAGTGACCATACTTTGTAACTACTAAATTTCTAGATAGGTATTGAAAATTGGTTATATAAGTCGAAAGCGTATAATCTTTGGAGGAAATCTTCGTCAGTTCCTGAGATTTGGCAAGATGTTGCATTGAGGTAATTAGTGATGCTAGTCTAGTACTAAGTCACTTCTCAAAATAATATTGGCGGTTATTTAGACAAGCAACATTTTAAGTGTGGGAGAGCCATGCTTCGGCACGAATGGGCCGGCTCGACCGGAGTTATACCACGGCCTCACAGAAAACCGACGTGCTTGCGTTGTGTTCTATTTTGTGAGTGAGGTTACCGTAGACCCAGTTATATTCCCAAAGTCTTCAATTCCTTCTTCTTCAAGTCTTCAAAGTCTTCAAGACCTTTTTCAAACTGAATCGCCAAGAACACCATATTCCTAACAGCGGTAGCACAGTTTTATTCATACAAAATATAGTAATCCATCTCCTGGAATTTGTTAATCGACTACTAGGTACCTATTGTGGGTGACATTACAAAAACTTCAAAAATTAAATAAATATGTATAACTAATTTTAACTTTCAACCAACTGTGTTAACAGTAGAGTCTACTATTACTTTGGGACTTAAACACATATGGTGAAAAGTGGGTGACATTGTACAGTGGCATTAGTTACGTGCCGTAATGTGCACCTCTGCCTACCTCTTCGGGGATAAAAGGCGTGACGATACACACCATGTTAACCGACCAAAGGAAAGCCCTATTACAACACAATAGGCACAAACCCAAGTACCGTATCTTTAACTGCTTTCTCCACTTTAAAAATATCATTTTCCTTCTAAGTACTCAATGACATAGTTCTGTTATAATTATCTCACTTATTTTTATTGTAACAATTTCACTGATAGGTATAACAATGTTGAATCAGACATCGCTGTCTGCACGTGGGACTGTTTCAAAACACATTGTTTGTTATTGAAATCTTGGCAGGAAACATTGTGAGTTCACTCCTCTTGCGAGCAAAAATAGAGCGTTGTCAACTGGCTCGGTTGCTTGTGTTTACTAGTTTAATGCATTGCGAAAATTACTTGTTTATTATTCATTCAATTTTGTTTCAGATTCGAGTACTTAGTAAACATTTAAAAAGAGACTATTTTCTGCAATTTGTAGCCGATTAGTTATCTCCCAAAACTCCTAATACTGCGTTGTGGCGCACAACTAGCTTTGAATGTAATCACAAACCGATTGATTCGGATGAAATATTTACTACTACTACTATATAAAAGTATGTGATATTGTTCTTTTAGTTCAGTATCTCTAAAGATTTTCAATGTTTTTATCTGTTTACTTCCACTGTCTACTGGATGACGTTTAAGCAAATAATTGACGACATCTATTTTGGATATTATTACGTTCCTTCGTGCCATTTGGCGCGTGGCACTGGCCCTGGGCGTGATGAGTCCATTTGTTTCTAACACGGCTTGTCACTTTTGTTAGCAATGCCATTAAAACCATCTACAATTGTACCCACAATCATATCAATTGAAATATTCTTTGGGAACATACATTTTTGCGAACTCAATAGCGAAATAAAATAGGTACTTGAAGCTGTTCCGACACCTGATAGATTGCCATTTTCCGGTGCCTAATACAAATCCAATTACCTACCTATGATTGAACGATGTTTTTGTGATATCCTCGAGGTTCTATGAACGTTGTAAAATGTTAACCACTACTGCAAAATGTCGAAATGTTTAACACGATACAATTAGTTAGGTAGGTACCGTACTTGAATCAATGTTTGCACATAATGGTAGTGGTAGCTGACCATAAATTGTAGGACGTGATCAAAATAGTAACGACTTGCGTCTATTTTTAAATGTAATGCTTTTTTTATAGCTTTTTGTAATTGTTGTTAGACTTCCATGAGCATTATAATCAGTTTAGTCCACATCACTTCAATAGTCTAATCCTCTTCGCTCTGGGTGCGTTACTCGTATTTTTCTATAGCCAATCAAATTAGTAGCAGGCCCAAAAGAAGATGGCGGGACGAACTCGACATCTATGACAAGTATTGCCCGCAAAAATCTTTAGACAGAAAGGAATGGAAGGAAGGTACGGAGGCATTTGCCTTGCAGTGGGACGATCATGGCTGAAATCTAAATGTAAATCTAATCAAATTAGTTAGGCGGTTAATTATTTTATATTTTCATCAAGGTATTTGCGTGGATTGGGGAGGATCAAGTAAATCAGTGTGGGTTTAGCTTTCATTATTTTTCAAGAAATCCAGCTTGTGGACTACCATGGGCTGTTAATGAACAAGGCATTATCAAATCCCCAACTTTATCGGCCATAAATATATCTATTCTAAACTGTGTCGTTATCTTTTAGTACAGACCTTTGCAATATATTTTTTTATAGTTTTAACCTTCGCACTGTTTTTCTAACATACTTCCCACCCCGTTTGTTAACTAGTTAACAAACAATAGGTTTTCCTTGTATCAATTATACAATTATCTCCATGCATAATGTGATCTCAATAATATTTCTCATGTTGGTACTTAGACTCGTAGACAACCGAAGACTTCGATCTTCGTTAGTTTACAAAACTCTTTCGAAGGGTTATTACTCATCATCATTAATTAGGTCGTGTCGGGACAGTTCACTGCAGCACTTCAAAGCCCGAGTGAATAGGTTGCTTATGGGCAGACGTGCTCCATCTTAGGCCCATCATCACTTACCATCAGGCGAGATAGCGGCCAAACGTCGACCTAACAAACGTAAAAAAAGTCTCATCTTCTCAAGATAATTTGCCATAATCGTTTGGCAGAAGATTTGAAGACCATAGTGACAGTTTACAAGGTTCAGATTTATTCGGGACACTTAAGCAACTCTGCTGCCGCATGTCTGTTGTATTTGTAGTCCCTTAATCGGCTTATTGCGACACCCACGTTAAGAGTGGTTAAGAGTATTCTACTCCAGTCTATCGTCACCGCTCACCGCACGGTTGTGCAGCATACAATTTGCGGTAGTTATATTCGCACATTGATAAGAAGAGTGACACTAACCAAAAAAGCTATTCTTTCAGTAGAAGCATTTAAAGTTTTACCAAACTTCGGAGGCTAAGATGGCACTGCTAACAAAAATACGTATTTTTTCGTAGTGTAAGTAAGTATAGGTCTTCTTATCAATGTGCGATATTTAAATTAAGGTGATCTCTTTTCAGTAGTTCAATAACTTCTTTTTTGACAGAGGCTAAGTGTGTTATCATGTTCGTCATATGCTTGTTTACTTAATTTACTACTTACATAAATGTGCTTAGGTACTTAATCCAGGTAATTTTGGGACATGTTTGTTTAAAACTTATGTATATTAATTTACATACGATTTACCTCTACTAATAAATCTACTAAGAAAACCATTAACAAGACAAAAATGTGTTTGGAATTTTTATTTTGGTAGGTTTAAACTAAAAAGATTTGGCAAGCTAAAGTCGTGGTGGACCGGTCACATTTGTCGAAGAACCAATGACCGTCCTAAGTGGAAATCGCGTCAGTCGCAAACCGCGTGGAGTGAGAATATCCGCATAGCAGATCTGGTTGGCTGTGGTTGGATGAGAAAGGTTGAAGAAGCTCCATCATTGGACAAAACAGGCATGATGATGAGGTAAAAACTTAGCGTTTTCACTATTAGTTAACGTTTCTTTCATAATTCAGTTACGCGTTCAGTTATCAGTATTTATTTTGTACAATGAGAACTGTAATGGAATTAATTAAATTTAGCAAGGCTGCGAAGGAAATAAAGACGTCACGCACTGTTGCAGGCAGGCCGGCAATTATGTGGCATGTAGGTACCTATCTACTTACCTAGTTTAACGTGGGTAAACTATCTACAATTAATTTAATGGCAATTTATAAAAGACAACTAGTTATTTAATAGACATTTTTTTGACTGAGAAGAACATTGTTCATGCACACTGGGTGCCCCAGCTACTTAAATAACGTGATCTACCTGATAAAGAATCACCTCATAGCAAACCGAATTAAGAATTCTGCAAAACACATTTAGCAAAACAGGTTGTAATAAAATAACTTATTCAAATATGAAGGTCGTTTTAAATATCGGTATAATTATAAAACAAACTTACCTGATGGGAATATCAGGCACACAAGCACACAGAACACTAGGAATAGGTATCCTGTCAACATTTTCCCAACTGTGCAATTTCGTACACACTTGACGACTCAATAACAATAACCGTTTGCATTGTGCATTAAATTTGAAATAAAAACAACTGACAAATACAATCACCAGTCACTATAACACATTTGTTAACACCCACACCACTAAAAACTGTTGATTTGTAAAAAAAATAACAGTTAAAGTTACAGCGATCGAAAAGTTTAAGCGTTCGATGCGTGAAATCGGAATGAGGCGACCATTTTGGCGCGAGAACACGACACGTCCGTGCGAGTGCGCGCGGCGAGGCGGACTTGATAGTTGATCAACCAACTCGGCCGGTATCCGCGGCTGTGGCGCGAAGCTTGTTTGGGCGGTTCGCCATTACCTACGAGTACAACTGACGTTGTTGCGACGCGGCAGTCCGCTGTTCGATACGATCCCCATTGCTGCCATAACACAATATCCAGTTATAAGTGCCTAGTGCCTAGGTATTTAGGAACCCATATAACTGCACAGAGCAAGTATACAGCAGTGGATTTCCTCATAGTACGAGTAACATAGGTAGAGAAGCCTTAATCACTTAGGTATTTTATAATCTACTGACGTTCCATATGTTGGTTCATTTTCTCCAAATATTTGGTTAAAATACCTACTTAATGTCAAACAAGAGGAAATTTTAGAACACTCCAGTTCTACGGTTCTACCTATTTACAACAACAGCCTAGCCCGGAGGTGATAACAGCGTTGTTTATTTAGTTTCTGCACGACTTCATACCTAACGCAAATCGACCTTCATGTTATTTACTTAATAACAAAATATGCTAAAACTTAATTCCTATTTCCTAATTACTTCCCTACATAATGATATTTTTATATTTTATACCATTAATACAAATACACGTCGTGACTACCTATTATTAGAATAATTAATGCAGTCTTGATACGCCACCGAATATCTACGTCTACCCACAAATTCAAATTGTATTGTAAGTACGGCTAGAGCTAGGCTATTTCTCCGTCTGTGAAGCAGTCATGCTAGCTAAGGAGGAGGCGGGGCGCGTAAAGGAAAGAACCTCCTTACGGCCCAGCCATCGTGAGAGACACTCCGGACGTCGGAAATTGCGCGACGATCTCCGGCCACCTTAAGTGCCCTCTTGCCTCGCCTAAGACAGGAGAAGTCATTGGATGATTTTCCCCCCTTAAAAAAAAAGAACTAGGCTAATTTTGTAACTTTAAATTTAAAAAATCGAGTATTGTTAATAATCTCGACCAATGACGGGCGAGAATGCGATCGAGCTCACTTCAAAATTCGAATCTCTATAACTTATTTATAGGTAAGTAGTGTTACCTACTTAGGACTTATATTATACCTACCACTTAAATATAAATAGGACTGATGTAAATTAATTAGTACTTTCCTCTGAATTATTGGCATTTTAAAGACTACCTATCAAATATCAATACTTATGTAATACTTCCTAAAGGCCCTTTTAGAATGATTGTGGCCAATAGCTTTTTTACGATTGGAATTTGTTATGGCACAGCACACCCACACCTAGAAAACCACTCTCAAAGCGATCCATTAATTGTAGAATTGAACCCGCGATACGTAAAACAGCAGCCATTCGTTCAGTCATTGCGCCAATCGTGCAATTGTACATTAGTTAAAAGTAATAAATCGGTGTCTAGCAGGAAAATTATTTTAATATTAGTTCTATGGCTAATCTACCATTCTACTTACTGTTTAAAAACTTGGCAACTCTTGCAAATTATAGTATTGCCAGCGTATTCAGTTAAGATTCCACTCCACTTTTCAATTAATTTTCAAATTGTTATTTATTTGTTATTTTAGTTATTTTATTCAAATGTGCTAGTAGTTTTTCAATGCCAAAAGCAAACCTCCCGTCTCTTGTTTACATACTTATAGAAACTGATCAAAACTTTATTCTCTTTTTATTATAAAGCAGGATCACTGATGCTTATATCGTGCAGAATCACTGACGGATGATAAGCAATCGCCGCCGTCCACATACATCCGAAACACCAGAGGTGCATTGCTGGTTATTTGAGGGTTAGGAATTTAAGGCTTGTTGGGGAATTGTAGATTGGGAAGATTGAGAAGTGGAGTATTTAGGACTCCGATAACCTCACACTCACACACGAAACACAACGCAAGCGTTGTTTCACGTCAGTTTTCTATTTAATCTTAATATTAGAATGTGGAACGTGTAAGATACTACGATTAAAAGCTATACAATTTGTAGGTACATAGTTTTAAACACTTTCTTTTTATTATACCTAAAATAACTAAATAAATGTAAATTAAGTACCCTGTAATTTTATTTTACTCATTACCATCTTTACGAACAATAAAGATACTTGGCAACTCTTTCTTAAGCCAATGACTTACTGACAAATGTACGTGACTTCAATCACAAACACATAAGATCGACCCACATTTTTCCGAAAACACGTCAGGCTCTCTTTGATAAGAATCAAACGAAAATAGACCTTACGCCACTTACACTCAATACAAAAGGAATTTTGTAGAAAGAAACCTACCAATAAATTGACGGTACGGTAGAATTTTACGTCACAAAATCGTCTTGTTGAACTTTAAATGTCACTGTCAAACTTTACCATAGTAATTTGTGACAAGTTATGTGCGCGGGCGCCGGGAAAAATATAAAACTCGGGAACGGGAAGTTTTTTTTACAACTTTTCCAATGTGATTCTTATTAGAATTTTTGAACTATAATTTAAACTAGTGATAAAATAAAGTTTTAATCATGGGTGTCTCGAGTACTACCATTAATGTATTCGTGGGATGTTGCGCTAGCGCTTTTCTTATGGAAATTCTAATGGCAAGTTGGCCTAACAGTGCGAATTTAGTAACTTATTTACAATTTTTCTTTATTTCCCTGCAAGGATTTATAGTAACAACGAAATGGGGAACGGTGAGTCATTTTGTACTGAAATAATTGCGTCAGTTACGCTTTACATTCGTAACAAATAGGTACCTATTTAATGGTGTTATTTTCCTTTTACATTACCTTAGTCTCGCTTGACTTAATTTATGATCAAATTAATGTCTATTGAAAATAATTGTTCGTTTTAAAATGAAATCATTAAAATGTTTACCACATTTTTACCTGTAATTTTGGTATTGGTACTTATGCAAATAAGGATAAGTGTGTAAAAATAATTTAAATATTTACTTAGCCTTAGGACATTTCCTCTAAGGACATTCAGTGTTGCTGCTAGGTAAAATTGTTATCAATTCCACTAATATGAAACTTGTTATTTATTCCAGGTTGGTCCAAAGATACCTATAAGGCAGTATGTGCTACTAGTCACCCTCTTCTTTGTGACTACTGTGGCTAATAACTATGTGTATGCCCTGCATGTGCCGTCCACATTGCATATGATTATACGGTAAGTACTTCTATAATCTAAAAAGTATTTAACTTAAGAATTATTTAAAAAATATTAATCATCCATGACCAGGATTGAAGTCCTAATAAAGATCTTATCGAATAGCTAATGCAGGTTGCTTTCAACCATCAATTTTAGAAGAGGTCTTATGTTCAACAGAGGACTTACTGTGGCAATTATTATTGAATCCTTCAAAGCAATAAAGTCATTTATTATTTTTCAGGTCAGCGTCATCACCCGCTAGCATGCTAGTCTACTGCTGTGTGAAAAAACAACTACCAAAGCTGAACAATGCCATTGGTTCTATACTAATCAGTGCTGGAGTGGCCCTGGCCATGTATGGTGGTGCTCCTACAGACGAGGAGAACAAAGGCACCTTCCTGTATTGGTGTATAGGAGTCACCATACTCTTGGCCACACTGATAACTGGTGCTTTCACCGGTTTACAGCAGGAGAGACTGTATTCTAGATATGGAAAACATCCTAATGAGGTAAGTTTGTCATCTCTTTTTTTATATATGTCCACTCTTGATACTAAATATAAATAATTACTTACCTAGACAAATTCAATATTAGATGTTTTATGTTCTTTTTCTTTATTTGGGAAAACAAACAGTTACACAATAAAGTGTATTGAAAAATTTACACCATATTGATAGCGAATTGCATATTACTTGAGTCAGCCAATTCCAAAGATGTATGAGTAGTGATTTCAAAGAAATATGTTTGATAAATAATGTTTACCTACAAGTTTTATTGTGTTATGTACTAGGAAGCTTATCAAGTATCACATAATGGGTAATTCTAGTTATCTTTATTAACTTTAATTTTACTAATTGCAAATAAAGATAGGCAACATAAGTAAAACAACAGTGATTAAGATGACAATTAAAATGTTTTTAACAACTTATACCTAATCTACAAAATTAAAAATTACGAAACTACAGAGCAATTGCTATAATTTTTGTTCATTTTGATTACTAAAAAAATTTTATTTTAATACAATCTAAATTGTGTTCGAATGTCAAGTAACATGCAATAATTTTTCGCGCATATCTTGTATATGTGTAATTTTTTTATCGCTGCCGCCCATGGACACCCAAAATACCAGAGGCGTTACAAGTGCGTTGCCAGCCTTTTGGGGGTTATGAATTTAAGGGTTGTTGGGGAATCGGGGATTGGGAACACAACGCAAGCGTTGTTTCACGTCGGTTATTTGTTAAATGTATTGTTTGATTAGATTTTAGACCAAACTTCCTAGTTCCTATTCATCATTAAATTGACTGACGGAAATTAACTCTTGAGTGTAACATGCTGGATCCACATCTTTTATCAAGCCAATTCATCAATTCACAAATCCAATCCATGCATTTTAAAGCACTTCAACATTATTAATCTACAATTTCTTTTACAGATGCTGTTTTACACCCATGCAATTCCATTACCTGTGTTCTTGACACTATCACCTCAACTGCTAAGTACTGCATCAATCCTGCCATTTGCAGCATGGGCGCTAATAGCTCTCAATATACTTTCCCAGTTCTATTGTACACATTCAGTACATGAGCTAGCAACCAAAGAAACTTCAGTCACGGTGACATTCATACTAACTCTTAGAAAGTTCGCTTCTCTATTGATCTCTACGATTGTATTTAAAAATAATTTGAACGTTTATCACGTTATTGGGACTGTGTTAGTCGCTATAGGCACTTGTGTATATTTCGACTTCTTCTCCGCTAGACGGCAAAGACCCGTGAGTATGAAGACTAAGTAATATTATTATGTATTTTTTGTGAACTGACTTCATGACATTCCTGCCGAATTTATTATTATTATTGTAGCAATGAGAGTCATTGTGTTGTGACTTTATAGATCTTTTTATGTTTTAAGAGTTTATAGGTGTCTAAATTATAATTATTTGTAATGATCAAAAGTATTTGTTATACATATATCTATTTATATAAATGTTTTGGTATAATTTTATATTTTATGTAAATTAGGATAAGAATAGAATAAAAATTTCGATATTATTTCCACATTTATTTAGTAATCTTAAAATATTTTGTAACTATGTGTATCTAGTATATATGTGTTGATTCTTACAAAAGAAAAATTATACAACTTTGTAAGGCGTGAGTGTTTCTTCAAAAAACTTTAGCATTTTACAAGGTAGATATTATCTTCACTGTGAAGTAAACAATCTAATGATTGAAAACGGCTACAGAATGCTTCTAATATCTTCCTCAGAGTCTAATTATGGATTCTCATATGATGTGACTGGTAACCAAGGTATAAAAGCCTCAGCCGTGGCTTGGATCATTAAACCACTGACCTCAATAACCACCCAGTAACAATTCGAGAGAATAATGATTTTCTTACATAATTTTTCAAACAAACACCCATCTAATTGGAGTAAAAATATACAACCTTACAGCGAATTATAACTACAATAGACAGAAGCTGCTTGTACCATAAAGGATTAAAAATATAGTTGTAGTAGCCTACTGGATTCATACACACAATCGCTCTATTCACATCACATCACTTATATTACAGTATTTGTCCAAGTTTTTCTTTAGAAGCCATAGTCTCATCTTCAATGTCTGAAAAAAGAAAACACGACGAAGTTAGTAAAAATATTTAGCACAAACAAAAAAGTTCAAGTTTGTCCCACTGTGAGATGGTATAACTAGAAATATCTGAATCCGTGGGTTCTACATACCTACCTGCTCTTGCTGTCAGAGCGGCTGCGACGGTCACGGGAGCGAGAGCGTCGTACTGAGGGCGAGCGGCGACGGACCGATGGGGAGCGGCGCGGCGATCCCGATCTGCCTCGGGAGTACGAACGCCTTCGTGGACTGCGACTGCGGGATCTATCGACATAAACAAAATATTATGATGCGTCCAATTTTGCGCATAACGTAAACACAGTGCAACATCTACACCTCAGGGCAATTTCAACAGAACAACGCTCAAATTTATTACAATTTTTTGGTCCTTCTGCATGAATAATTTTTAGTTATTCACCGCTTCAATGAGTCGACATCTCTTCTGTGTACCCATGTATAATTAGAGTAGGTAATATTTAGATATTGGGGGCCCATTTAATTACAGTCTACATTACACAAATCCCTAGTTACCTACACCTCAAACGCCAACACGACTTCTCTAATTCTAAGTATAGGCAAGGTAAGGTTCTAAGTATAGGATTTAAAAAGTACCGAGACATGGTGAGCCTGCGAAGGTTGACCGTTGTGGGGCTGCTGTGAGGCCGAAGGGATATTACTGAGGCGGAGGCGAGTTTCAATGTTATCTTCCGTCGAACGGTGGCATTAATTGGAAGTTTCAAGAAAAATTGCGGTAACACGGGGAAGTTGATCGCCGTTAGGTTGTATTTCTAGCTCGGTGCCACGGTGACGACGAGTGTGTGCAGTCGGTGAAGCATTAGGAGTTGCAATGACATTCAGGATGTTTGTAGGATCCTACACTGTGTGGCTCTCTATAATGCATTATATTCAAGTCCAGGTTCGGATTACGGTTGGGGACTAGGTGATGGCGGTCAGGAGGTAAGTTATAGGGACGCAGATGTTGGAGACGTCGGCTGCGCGCAGAAGTTTGGAGAGCCGATCGCAGAAGTTGAGCGGGATGTTGTTGCGAGCGGCGTTCGCGGATGTCAGATTGGTTAACGAGCCGTAGTTGTGGTGAAGACATGTGGTGAGGTCGTTGGTGTGTTGGTGGTTGGTTGATAAAATGGACCTGTAAACGTTCCAACACCCACCACTTTTAATATCTCCAGATCAACGTACTTACTTAACTACTTGTCTTTGATTAATTTAACAGCATTTTGATTCTTCAAAAGCAAGCAAATCATGTAATTTAAGTCCATTTGCTAACTGCAAATTAGACTTACGAGGTAAATAATGAGGTACTTAGTTGTTAATGATGATCACTAATGGACTTTCAATTTGAATCTTGTCCCACCCATCTGAGATTACATGTTTGGACAGTTACTAAGGAAGTTATAGCATTATCCTTTTTCTTTTTGGTTGTAAGGATGCATTTATTTTCATTCTCATGAAAATGTTATAAGAAGTTCCCCTTGTTTTTCATTTAGGTATATTTATAATGGTAACTACTCTAACAACTGATCAAATTACTATGTGACATACCTGGAGTATCGGCGATCTCTTCTTGTGCGGCCATTAGACATTTCAACACGGATGCGAGTGCCACAGCATCGTCTATAAACAAGATAAAGAAAAAAATAAATAACATGTTACGAATTTCAATAAATAAAAGTACATTTATGTTTTGTCCAATTTTTAAATATAGTCTGACGGGCGGACAATATAGTCTATTTAAATTTACCTACCCTTGATTTAACGCAAAAGCAGCAGCATCGTTATCATTGGTTAATGCAAAACCATTATTACATCATGTGGTGATTAACTACTGATAGAAAACGTCTGGACGTATTCAATACAGTTTTTAATTAGGTACTTACCTACGAATTACGCAAATGCAATCGTAAAAACTGAACAATAAATCGATGTGTTAAGTATTTTCGAAGTAGAAATCTAGAATATTTATTAGAAATTCTCAGTTTCAAAGTTTGAAGATGCATACATACTAAAAAAAGAAAGTTTTAAACCTTGATAAAGATTTTTAAAACAAAAATGTTCCCCATTCCAAGACAAGTGGTATTCCATTTAGGGGATATCACATCTCAGTCTTAGTCTGGAGGTATCGTGATCTAGCACACTTATGACTCAAGCGTTTCACATTAAGGGTGGAACGGATCTAAGGAGCGTGCAGAGTAACCGTTGAACTGAGGTTTGAACTCGCGATCTATCGATCGGCAGTCGCCGCCATGACCGTTCTACTATCGTTTATTTACCGAGGTCACGCGAAATAGGCACTCGGTTTTAAGCTAGATAGGTAACAGTTAAATTATAATACTTTTGATGTAACAATCTCCTAATGAAAAGACATAAGACAACGTAAAAGTTGGATGAAAAACTTGATTCTTAGAAAAAATACCACGCAGACGGTATTTCTTTTCGAAGCGACCTGTCTACTTTGCATGGTATTTTTATGAATCCTTTAGATTTCCTTCAATCGTCTATAGGTACTTTTATCAAGAAATATACTGTTCGATTTGTACAAATACATACTATTGTAACAAAGTGTAAAAGTATTCAGAAGCATCATCAAGAGTGGGTCAAGTGAAACTAAAATGGCGGATGAACTTCGGTTCGATCGGTATTATAAAAGCACATAGGCACTGAAGTACAAATGGTGGAACAAAACTAAGAATATGAAATAATTGAGTATTACTTACGTGCCATCCAAGCCTCGTACGGAATCTTCAGCATCACGTGGGTCTTCAAATTCTACAAACGCAAATCCTGGCGGATTCCTCGCCACCCACACATTCCTAATGTTTCCGTATTTCGAGAATACTTTTTCTATTTCGTATTTAGACGCATTTGTGCCAAGATTGCCGACATAAACCTTACAAGAGAGGTCCCATTCTCTGTAGCGAGACATCTGGAAAATAGAAAAGCAACGTGTAATATTTTATTCGTTTCGACGCCATTTTGTTATCATCACTTCACTTATATTATTGGTTGCGTAATTTCACTTAAAACTAGCACTTACTTTGATTTCAATAGTGGTTTAATGACAATGATAGATTTAAAGAGTCACTTTAAAATGAGTACTGATTTTAATTTGACTAGCTCACAACCTTCCTCTATAAACGTCCGAAACGGAATGAATAACGAATGACGGAAATCGAAATGGAAGTACCTCGCCGCGATAACGAATGAATGAACGAATACGACGGAAAGAGAGAGGAAGGGTGACTTGAACGAAGTTCACGTCGTTCTGTTTTTCTTCATTTCATTCATTTCATGGCTCATTGATTGAACGATTTAATGAATGAATACAGACTATATTATAGACTAGCTTCTGCCCGCGACTCCGTCCGCGCGGATGTCGGTCTTCGCGTGGAAGTTTTATTTCTCCATTTTGAGTAACTGTGAAAATGACATCTTATAAATATCTATTGGACCCAAATACGGCAAGGCCCATAATAATTAAGGAGATCCCTCTATTGAGCTACTGCTGTTGAGCAGAATAAAACTGAAAAATAAAGATTTTTTTCTACGTATTTTTCCAGGATAAAAAGTAACCTATTTTATGTCCAGGATAATAAGTTAATTATACCAAGTTTCAACGAAATCAAACCGTTAGTTTTCACGTGATGCCTGAACATATATAGACAGACAGACAAAAAAATAATAATCACATATTTGGGTTTGGTATCGACCCAGTAGCACCCTGCTATTTATTTTTTCTATATTTTCAATGAACAGAATTGACCCTTCTACAGATTTATTATAGCCCGCGACTTCGTTCGTGTGGAATAGTGACTTCCGGCAAATTTTTGGTTTTAACCACAAAATTCCCGATTTCGCGGGATCTCTTCAAAATTGAGATGTGGAAAATATTCTAGGGAACTCCTCAAAAATCAACATAATGAGCTCTGCGTTTGAATTTAATAGATGTATACTCACTTAGGGCATTGAAAAAATAGTTTAAAAACGGACTTAAACTAAAGAAATATTATAATCTTTCCGAACTTAAGATCAAAGCTAACTTAAAACTAAAGAATTAAAGAAAGCTACGAATTACGAATTTATAACAATTAAAAAATAAATTATATTACAACCTATCCTCAATGCTATAATACCAAGCCAAACCAAACTTAAACTAAATAATTTAAAAGAAACGACTTAAATCTAATTAATTTATAAATTATAGACTTACAATTTTATTAAACAAACTAACTACAGTAACTACTAATAATCGATATCAAACTAAACCTACGTTAAATAATTTAACCAGGAAAACCCAACAAATAAACTTTTTAATAGACAAATACAACGAAACCAATTTAGAATATACGAAACAGCAGGACCACTGCAGACAAATAATCATACGACTTATAGTACACTATTTCCACAACAGTACCGAAGCGCTCGGCCGATACCCAACAAATACTAATAATAAAAACGATAGAAAACAAATAAAAACTATCCTATGTCCTTTCTAAGGTTCTAAACTATATCTGTACCAAATTTCAACCAAATCCGTCAAATAGTTGCGGAGATTAATGGTATAAGCATAGAATGTTCGACGTGATTCTTTAATTTGACATAACTTTTTTATTTATGAACCGATTGACATGAAACAAACACTAAATGTAAATTTAAGCATCCCACAATATATTCGTGAAAACCGCATCCAACTCGGATCAGCCGTTTCTGAGATTAGCGCGCACAGACGAACAGACAAACAGACAAACAGACAAACAGACAAACAGACAAACAGACAAACAGACAAACAGACAAACAGACAAAAAAAAAGTTAATTACATTTTTGGGTTCGACATCGACATAACAATAACCCCTGCTATTTTTTTTATTTTTATTTTCAATGTACAGACAGCACTTTTCTACGATTTTATTATATGTATAGATCATTTGTATGGGAAAAGGGAAGGACAATGGCCAATCAGTCTGTGGATGAGATCAAAGACAATGTTGAAGCTTAGGAATAATTTCATTCCGTTCGGTCACTTTGATTCCATTTGTCTATAGTATTGTACCCCGTTCCCCGCCACTCCACTTTTTGTTATTTATTTGTCAAACAGCTGATAGTTTCAGAGAATAGCGATGATTTTCTCGAATTAACTTGAATAAAAATCGATATTATTAACGAACATGGATGTAGTAGGGCTTTTGAACAATATAAACGATAATTCGAACATGTTTGCTGTGAAAACATGGACGTCCGAGTGGTCTAACAATTTTCAAGACAACCAAGTAAGTATTGATTTTTCGGTTTACAGTTTGTCTTATTTCGTTAATTTAGTGGGAAGTATGTGTTAAAATTAGTAAATTAGGTGTTGGTGTGTTTTTAATATGAATCCGGAAGTGTTTTGTTAGGTTACAAGGGTACGGAATTGTAATAATAGAAATCGGTATCCTTGAGACCAATGTTATCGCATTCGATGCAAGAATAGATTGGGAAATAGTCCGGTTATCAATTAGTTAAAGATTTCTATCTTGAAAACTATTTCTAATTGGTAAAAAACTTATTTTTAATCACCCATAGTTGGAAGTTTAAGATTTGAGACATCTTAAATTTTTGGTAGGTAATTTTAAGATTCTGTCGTAGTTAGTACCTTTCGTTCTTCTTATTTTACCCAGTAAAATTATTAGGTTTAGTAAAAATATTGTATTTCCAATATTCAGTCTAATTGGAATTGCAAAATTACTGAACACTCTTATCATTAACATTAGGAAGTTTATGTCATTATTATTTATTATATATTATAAAGATATAAAATAACATATAATAAATTAAAAAACCTGGCCTTTTAAGTCTCCTATTTTAGAACTATTATTATAATCTATTATTTAGAACTATGCTATTATAATATTATACTCAGAAGATTCTGAGGATAAGAAGACATTAACTACATTGCTCTCATGTAAACTTGAAAAAAAAACTAAAAATCTATTTAAATACACTTTTAAAAATAAGAGGAGGGTTATGTTATGTTAATTGAAGAAAACAGGTAATTATACCTAATTTGAATAAGATCTTTAACAACACTTATTGATGAACACTTTTTCTAATCCTCCACTAAGTATTAAAATAAAAATTATGCTGATAAATAAACAATGAATAGACAAATATATAAGAAGAATCAATTTCAAACCTAATTCAATAGTGCATTGAGTGTACTTTGCCTATAATGGAAGAAAAAATGTTTATTCACTAGAATTATAGGTCCAAAGTTCAAATTAATCACACAAAGTAGTAGGTATTGTAATGGGACTGAAGTACTTATGTACTAACTAGTTTCTGTTAGCGTCTACGCCTGCATTCACATAGGATAAAAAACATATGTGGTATTTCTGACTATAATCTACCCCTGTTTCAAATTTCATCTTAATCCCTTCAGTTATTTTGATGTTATGAAGTAACAAAAACTACAAACCTTCACATTTGTTATATTAGTAGAATAACAGAGTAGATATTATTGCATTCTTACTATATGTGAGTAATATGTTATGAAACATTTTAGCCTTAGCCTCCTTATAAACCTCCTGGAGCTATGAACGGCCTAGCGGGTTTACCGGGGCTCCGGCTTAAAAAGCTATAATAAATCTCCAGAGCTTAGGCTTGTTCTTCAGTCTGGATTTCTATCCTATCCTTTTATTGATGGTTAATTATATCATTTTCAAAGATGTAATCTCTAAATTAATATTAAAATACTTCTGACTTCTGTAGATGTTTTTTTTTTATCTGCAATCCTTATGTTCTATAGAAGCTGTAATTTCAGTTTTATGTAGTTTTGTAGCATTGTGTAGTTGAATGTAAATTGACATATCAAGTTATTTAGCTTATCTGAAACAACAGTAGTTACTGTTATTAATGTCAGTGTTTGATGTTCCAATCTGTATTGAATAATTTTATAGTAGCATTAAGTTCTATACTACTGATTTTTATTAGTTTAAACAACATTTGTAAAGAAAAATATTAAATAATGCCACATGTTATTAGCACAATGGTTTTTCAGCCATTTTACATTTGTGGTATTTATAAATATCTCAGCTAATGGTTTCTACCGAATGTCTCTGTGTGTTATTTTTTAGTATGCTGTTATTACACTACAAACAAGCAACATAAAACAATTAAAGTGATGAACTTTTAGTATTTGTCTGACAAACAACTCGAGACTTAATCAAGACTTTAAAGTTATTTTTGACTGTAAAAGTATTATTTCATTTTTCGGTAACTTTCAGTTATAGTCTTTAATCCATATGGTAATATTCTCAACTCTATTAACTTATTACATGCTGCTAATGACGTTATTATTAATTAATATGAATACCATTAATAAATTACTTAACCCAGTCCTCAGCAATTGTTTTCGGAACATAATCATTACTAAGTAATCATTAAATGTCTCTGAGTACAGCAATTACCTTCTAACTAACTATTCATCATACCACATCAAAACTCCTTTGTTTCCTAACAACAGCGATGCATTTCGCGAGGTCATCACAAAGCCTATGACCCCTCTCAGGGCAATGCACTCGGTCAATAAAGCCGGCGCATTTAATGCGAATGTGAAACATTTTGCGCTTGCACGAACGACGATCGTTCTGGGCGGAAATAATTTTATATTGTAATAAAGATTGATAGAATAATTTGCAGAGGAAATGTAGCGAAAAGTGGCGTTGTAAATTGTATAATTCTGTGGTTCGAAGTTGTCTGGACTAGGACCTATCTAAATTATGTTCCTAAGCTCAGGACCTACCTTCAAGGAATTAAACCGTTACCAATATGAAAAATAAAATACAGAACGGTAGTATTTCTATCTACAGACAAGGTCCACTAAAAATTCGTTTGCAACCCACCTTGGGAAGGGCGTAGTCTTTAGGTCTTGGTTTGGGAAACCCTGGTATAATTGGTTCACTTCTGTAGTTATCTTTTAAATAGGCGCAATGTTGTGTAGATGTATATTTGTGTATAGATCTCGTAAATACATCTTTCGTTTGACAGTTTTCGATACTTAACTACTCTATGCTTTTTCGATAGTTCAGTACTTATTTTAATACGAACCCGTATTCATTACTAAGTATGTTTACGGATGATTTAATATATTGGCAATTATGTAGTAGTTAATATTAGATTAGCTACTCATGCACTTAGCCACTCTAACGTCCATGGATAGCACGGTATCCAAAAAAAGGAGCGTCATACGTCCATGGATACTATAGTTTCCAAAGTGACGAGTTCTGTTTAACTCCCTCTAGTTTAAAATACGGTCTTGTTTGGTGAGTTTTGACTGATAATCTATACAGCTGAATAAATTGTTCGACGAAAAAATAAGACATGGCGTTGTAATATGCTTTGACAAACAAAATATAAATTTTTAAAGTTAGTTGACTCGTTTTTGAAGTGTTTTTGTGAGTTCCAACAATTATGTCGTAAATACTACAGTTTTGTTTAATTTATCTTGCAAGTGTTATACATCAAAATAAACTAGAAGATTTGTGCTTTACGATGATGTATAAATATCACAGTTTTAGCTGATAAATCTAGTCTAATTTTAACTTCAAACGATTGTTGTTTCGAAAAAAATGGCCGGTCTGGTGTTGGCCACTTTTAGTTTTGTTTATACATATTTTACATACTTTGCATTACAATAGTATATAAAATATCGAAATACATTTCGTAATAAGCAAAATAATACATTTTTCAAAGAGAAATATACTAAATTCATTGAAGATTCCATAATAATGTCAATGTGTTCCTCAGGTTTTTTGATGTGTAAAATTACGAGTAGTGTTTTCTTTCGATTTAATTACAATACTTAGAGTGAACCGAATATAATCATATATACATCAAAAGAAAGGGTAATGAGTCTAGTTTGTTGTAAAAATATTTTATTGATAAAATATGCAATAGTTGTGCCGTATATTCTAAAAAGGTAGAAATAATTCTGTTTTTTTTCTGTGTTTCATGTTTAACCCGTTTTATTGTATTTTAAAGATTAACTAAAGATTTAAAAAAATCGTTAAGATTGATCAGTATTCTTCAATCTTTTTTTTGGTATTCTTTTCTTTATTCTAGGCATTACGGTTCAGTAGCTATATAGGTTTTTTGTTACGACGAACTTGCGAGTCGCGCGCGGTTCGGATGCCGTGCGCGGCTGGACGTTAGAGAGATAAACGGTCGCGCGGGCCGGACGTTAGAGTGGTTAGTAACTAATTTAATGATGCTAATTATAATAATAATCGATAATCGATTGCCTGATTAGTCGATTGACTGATTGGTCGGTTGACTGATTAGTATCATCTATCTAGCTATTACATGTCTAGAATTATTAAATTAATGAATTGTACTTTTAGCAAATACTGTTAATTATTTAATCTTCAACAGTTCTTAATAGTAGTGCTACTGCTAGGGCTCGAAGTCACGACCTGTGATCTTTTGACCGTGAGCTAATGTCATAGACTACTGCCGTGTTTTAAATGCTGTAACATGTATTAGACCTATTTTAATATAGCTCTGTTATACAGCCAATAATTTATACCAACAAAAATCTGTTGAAGGCAAATCTTCCGCTAGTGCCGGTCACTTTTGCCCCTCATGGCGTTTAATGTGTTAAATGGTATTTTAACGTTATGGTCTTTATGTTTAAATACCACAAACATGTTAATTTGATGATGACGGGATATGTAAATAAAAAAAAAAATTGACAGTTAGGTAACGAAAAAAATATTAGACACGTATTTTTTAGTCGTTTAAGAAAACAATACTTAGATAAAACAAATCAAGGTATCTATAGTAGTGAGAGCGAAGAAAATAAGAAAATGTTCATAGTCTTGTCTTATAAATTATATCAATCAAAAAATTCATATAAATAGCCTATTTTACTACTAAATTGCTCCAAACAATATCTATCAGTAATTGTCCAATGTCCACAATACGTTGTTTATTAGGTAAACTATATTTATGGACAAGTCGTTACATACCGATGATATTATCGCGACTTTGCATGTCATCACGACAATGTCGCGATAACAGAAACTATTTTTCTATTTATTTAACTACATTTGCGTCATAGATGTAATATCTGTTGATGATGAAAAATAGCTGTTGCCCCCGGCTTCGTCCGCGTAGTATAGCGACTCCTGAAAGTATTAGAGGTTTAATTTTTTTTTCTAAAATAAAATATGTTTTCTAAAATAAAAGTAGCCCAAGTTACTCCTTAGTACATCAGCTAACAATGAATAAAAGTTCCCATCACAATCAGTCCAGCTATTACAGAGATTAGCCGGAACATACAGACAGACAGACAGTCAAAAATTGTGGTTTTGGTGTATGTATCGTACGTAATGTATATTATATTCATATGCATGTAGTAAAAAGCGATTATTCCAATATTACAAACTGACACTCCAATTTAATTTATTAGGTAGTCTAGATATACTTGAGGGCTAATGTAGTTAGATTGTTTCTATGTTTTTATAGGGTTCTGTACTCGATAGGCTTTTTGACCCTTATTAGTTAGAGTCCATTTTTGTTTGCACCATTTGTCTATTGCCTATCTGCAAAAGTATATTCCGATTTGATAACGACTATGACATGACATGCTAATTATATTATTATTATCTTAGCATGATCTATAATCTCTATAACACAGATTACTAAATAGTTACTAAGCTATAACATCAAATAAATTAATCACAATAAAACGAACGCGTAATTTTGTCCTTGTTTATTTTCGCATAACGGATCCTTTCATATCTAACTAGGCTCATTCGGTTGTACGTGCACTCATATAGCCTTGTTCCAAAATAAAATAGATTATCTTATATATAAAAACGAAATGATGTTAGTCAGTCTCGCCAAAACTCGAAAACGGCTGGATCGATTTTGCCAATAGGCATAGAAAGTGAGAAAAGTTGCGGACTATCTAGCGGGCTTACCGGGGCTCCGGCTCAAAAAGTAGGAGAAGGAACTGGGTGGTTTTTAGTCAGTAAGAGTGACTCTCCCTCTCGCCTTGCCCAAGGCGGGAGAAGTCATTGGATGATATTACCCCCTCAAAATAAAAAGGGGAGAATGTTGATGTTGAAAGGGGCACGTCAGCTAATACAAAATAATTCCTCTCTTTCTTATCTACACTACCTGGCCTCTTCTGGCCCTGAGTAACAAACGTTGTGAATTCAATTATTTGCACAAGTTTAACAGTGTTCGACCTTGAATACAACTACGTAACAATAAAATTTAAATGTGACACGAAAATAAACTACGTAGCTGTTTTTATGGTTTATCTGTGACACACCTCCGCAAAAACCGCGGCGTACTTGCTCGTGCGCATGCCTAAATGGAAGAAGTGTGATAAAAAATCTAATTATGTACGTGTTTAGAGTCATTTAATGGTTATTTAAACCACTCCTTAGCAATAGTTTTCGGAACAAAATCCTTACTAAGGAATAGTTTAAGTAATCATTAAATGTCTCTGAGTGCGGCAGTAAGTCACAATGGGGTCTACTTAAGTCTTTGTATAATTGATTAATTGTTGTAATTCATTACAGTTACTACATATACATATAAAACTGTTATTGTATATCTTTGCGAATTATTTACGATTGCTTTGTTAGTACTTGGAATAACTCGTTTGTTTGTAAATGTAAACAGGTTCTTATAGAAACACATACTTAAACGGATTTTATATTCTTTGTGTTCATTTACGAGTATGGTTTTACAACATAGTCAATGCTCATAAATCACAATATACATACAATATTATCATTCTCATTTATTAAAAGTATGTAGGTACTGTAAAACGGAGTGAATAGATAATTTGAGACGAAGCAGGACTTCAATAGTGATATGGGACAAACTAAGTTTTTTTTGGAATGTGGGACATAACTTCAGGACGAACGAAGAATAAATCAATTTTAGGGAGTAAAATTTTGACGCAACTCTTGCGTTGTTTTGTCGTGTGGATGATGTTACCGGAGGCCCAATTACCTGCCTCCCCATTCTTCCCAATCTCAGAATCCTTAACAACCCTCAAATTCCTAATTTACAAAAAGCCCGCAATGTACTTGTAGCGCTTCTAGTGTTTCGAGTGTCCCTTACCGGCGCCGATTGCTTACCATTAGGTGATCCATCCTATATCTATCTATTCACCATTCTTCTGTCTCTATTTATCCCGCTTTACTCCGATATTAATTACTTTTTTCTGTATTTTAATAAAGTAAACGGTACCTATTGTCGCTAAGGTTGTAAGTTGTAAACAGACAACCTTTGTCTTTAAACTTGTGAATATATGAATCATTGCTTTGTTCCAACTTTGACCTAATTGCGCATTATAATCTCTTACTGAATGTCACACATTGAAGTTGGCATTAAATAATCCACTATGTGAGATAATATTAACAATATAAGTGTAACTACTACCTAAGATATTACGCATTTTACCGTGTACATAGGTATGTACGGTAATCAATCATACGTATTCGCAGTTTTTTTTTGCGCAGTAAACAAAGTTATATGAATGAAGTACCTACGCAATTTTTATACATAGATAAGTAGACAGTTTCAGATCATCAAACTAGCTGATACGATCCTTCCTTAGTTATAATTCATGGTCAACCATCTAGATTTGTTTATTAAAAGCAGCTGTTATTCTATTATGCAATGTCCGCAAATCTTGCATATCATTTGCATTACATTGTTAGACGTTAAACAAGTATTATAGTATTAAGGAACACCCTTAATCATCATCGTCATTAGCCGGCCTTTGTTCAGCAGTGGACGCATCCACAAAGGGACAAAGGCCTCCCATCATAAATCCTTGAGCTTGACTGGCGGATCTTTTAGGCTGCCGAATAATCTCCCTCTTTGGGAGATCTTAGTTTTAGGATTCCTGACATTCCCCCCCGTCTAAGCCTCTAAGCCCCCATATGGCCATACACACACTGGAGACTGGACAGACTCGCTATACAACAATGTGACTACAATGTACCCACACAATGCGTAGATAATATACAGGAAACTCATTCACAATTTGACATCACTATCAGCTGTTTAGCCGTTTCAAACGGAACGCAAACGTCTATGAGAGCGCGTGTTGCAACGCGGCCAGTCGCGAAGAGTTGCGACAGAAAATGAAAAGTCGCACGCAAGGACTAAACTTGTTTACAAACTCGCGATTAGTGGATCCATTCTGTCTATTACAACGGACGTATTTTACTGCTAAAAAAATAACGTGGAATAAAAATAAATTAACAGTGTAATAAAACTACAGTAATTAGTAGTGTGTGTCTGTGAAAGTTCCTAATATATTTTTATTATTGTGTTTATGTGATGTGCAAAGAGTAATTATGGTGTTCTTTGTGGCATGCGTATGCGTCATTTTAACCGCTCAACTTGGAGACAAACAATATCGCGTGAGTTGTCGTATTTACGATTAATCGTTTTTATTTGCACTCTCCATTTGTGAATGTTTCAAGAGAAATGGTATCTATCGATTTGTCTAATCTTTCGTTCTTAATTGTTTTTATTTATCTGTATATTAAAATGAAATTGTGGTCACGTCTAATCCTATTTCCTGAAGATAGTGCCCAAATTGAGAGAATTAGGTCGAAGTATATCGTTTATGAACCTTTTCTTTAATACGATAACAACAATGAAATATTTTTAATTAAATAATTATTGAAATTGAAAGTCGGTTGCTATCTTAATTAGGTATTATTGAAATTAAAATGTCTTTGTTTATAAAGTGCTTGCTTTTATTTTGTAATGTAAATGCTATTTACAATTACGTTAACGTTATTGTTTATATGTTGCGCGTGCGCATAGTCAGAAATCTTGCTGATGCAGTTACTTGATGCTTATTGTTGTGTTCGAGATATAAGATAAATATTATTTGTTTGTATTATAACTTATAATTTTAGTTAAGTTTTACAATTCATTACAATTTGCTTGTTTTAATAGTTAATTATTTCCTTTTCCTTCTGGCATAAATAGTCATCTTATTCCAAAATTATCTGCCGCCCTCAGATACATTTAATGATCACTTAAACTATTCCTTAGTAACGATTTTGTATCAAAAACAATTGCTAAGGACAGGGTTAAGTAACCATTAAATGACTGAGTACGGCGGTTAAAGTATTAAGTCCAGCTTTCAAACTCAACGCACATTTTGTAGACCAATCTCATTCCAAAATGTGTGGATTACGATCGAAGGAAACTCCAAACTACTAATGTCCAAAATCGATTCATATCAATAGATTTTGAATTAAGATATTATGTTATTATAATAGTTTTGGTCGTAAGAACCATAATGCTTTATAATAATATTCTTCTTTAATAAGAACTGTTCAATGTCATTATCTAATTAAATATTGCAAAAATAGTAACAAACTTCCTCAAGGTCGCATAGTTTGACACATTTTATCGCGGTTTTGATAAATGGTATGTAAAGAGGCTGCTTGAGGTCGTACGATGATATTGTGTACATTATTTTATCATAAAAAATGTTTCTAAGGTTTCCTCAATTGTTTTAATCTAACCTTTAACAAGGTTTTGCATAAATTCAATTCCTAATAGCAATATACATCATACGTGAAATACGCGCGTATTCACGCGAGTAAACCGTTCATATATTTCAGTTAACAGCAATATATTATTCCCATATTACTTGTGTGATACATAACATGCTAAGTGTAGGAGAACCATGCTTCGGCACGAATGGGTCGACTCGAACGGAGTGATACCACGGCCTTACAGAAAACCGACGCGAAACGACGCTTGCGTTGTGTTCGTTGTGTGAGTGAGGTTACCAGAGGCCCATTACGCCCTTCCCAATCTTTGCAATCGCCGATTCCCCAAACCCTTAAATTCCACCCCCAAAAGGCAACGCACTTGTAACGCCTCTGTTGTTTCGGCTGTCCTGCTTAGTATCACCTGATCCGTCTGCGTGTTTACCGGCTTAAATCATACAAAAAATTAAAAAAATACTAAAAGTTACGTTTAATATCGGAAAACCTTTAAGGTATTCTTTGTTGTTGTATAAAAATACTTAGATGTATCCTTAAGTCTTTCGATCTGATCTAGCCTTGACGAAAGGTTTCGTATAAATAAATTGTAACAAAAACTGGTCTGGTTCGCGCATTGGAGGTCTTTGTACTAGGACAATGCCATCAACAAGGACAGAATGGCAATAATTTTTATTTTCTACGCGAAATGTCATCGTCTTCTTACGTCTCGTCCTCCCTTTGAGTAGTAAAAAGTGTAATCTAGAGATTTTATTATCGCAGGAGGTAATATTGTCACAATAATACAACTGTCGCTATGATTTTTAGGAATAACATTGAAGAAAAGTCAATGAAACTTCGTCCGATGCTAGAATCACGGTGCGTTTCCACCAGATATGTGCTGTGGATGCGTTTGGCGTCCACCAATCACTGGTACAGTCACGAGCAATAACATGGAAACGCCCTTAAAATTTAAATTCATGTAGTGACATAAAATCGCAAAAATAAGTATGCTAACTGTGTCCAAAAAATATGTAAACGTTAAATTGTATCAAAATTAACTACACATTTTTATCAAATTTACGTTAACAACAGATTTCTAAAAAAAATATTAAGTTTTAGTTACAAAATAATGAACCCAAGGAAATTTCAATAACATGTTTACAGTAAACCAGTTTGCCAGTGACTTCGACTCGCCCGTCGATTTATTTTTATTTCCGTGTACCGTCCTAAAACTATTGTGCTATTAGATTCTTACGGCAACATTGTAAATCATACGTTCTGTACTGTTCTGCGCGTTCACACAGTAGCAGTACTGTGCTGTCCACTGTTCTGCCTCACTGTTCTGCCCCCGTGTGAAAGAGGCTGTACAGCTAGATATATTAATTGTAATATATAAATTTAAAATGAACAGTAACAACGTGCCTTATCGTATTTCTACATATGACAAACACAAAATTATATATATATATATATATATATATATATATATATAATATATAATATAAAATATATAATATTTATATATTTATTTTTATATACATATATAAAATATATAATAAACTTTATATAAAATATATACTATATAAAATATATATAAAAAAAATATATAAACACAAAACACAAACATAAATAATTAATAATAATCATTCCGTTTGGTAACGAATTACAAGACTGATTTTGTATACCTTTGTTTTATTGTAGTAACCAACCCTTATTTATTTATAAAACTGTAATTATTACAGAAAAAAGTAGGTATACACTTTCAATATCATTTTAATGTATCCATAACAATTCCTATAATATGTATACAACTGGCATTTCATGTGTATATGTTATAGAAATTGTCATGGATAATTCAAAATTACATTTTAAGTGTAAACTTTTTAGTGATTTTGTATCGTTTATATTACTATGAAACCAATGTATACCCAGTTTTGATACAGTATTACATGTAGATAATTTAGAAAAAAATATAGAACACATACTTTTTGAATGGTGGAATTTGAGATATTTTAGAAAATGTGACAATGTATATATATTATTGCTCGTGACTGTACACATAGCTTAGCACTGGTGAAAACGGACTCAGCTAAGCTATGTTTTTTATGTGGAAAGATGCGTGCTATGGACGCGTGCTGTGGGTGCGTGCTATAGATGTGTGCTATGGATAGCTTCCCTACTATCGATACATCGCATACTCAAGCTACGCATTTTCCTCGTACAGCTACATAGCTTAGTATCAGTGGAAACGGTCACATAGTTTCACAGCTTAGCTATTACATCTTCATAGCATAGCTACATAGCATATTTCTTGTTGAATGCTTTTCCACAAGACCCTTAAACCAACAACTTTGTCAATAGTAAATAAAAAGAGCATAATAAAAGGCACCGATAGCATTATTCAAATATGGTTTTGAATACAGGAAGTGATAGAATGGATACACAAACACGTGTATGTGTTGAGTCAGGAACTAAGTAGAGTTCGAACTTCTTGAATTATTTATCATCTATGCTATGCGCATAGGCATGTCTTTTGTGCTGTCAACCATGAGTTTTTGTTTTTGTTAGCAGTTTTAATAATAACCCCTTTTTGAGGGGAAAAATAATCTAATGACTTCTCCCACCCTGGGTGAGGCGAGAAGGAGGGTTAGACTTTTACTGACTAAAAACCACCCTGCTCCTACTCCTCTTTTAAGCTGGAGCCCCGGTAACTGCTTAGGTTATCCGTAGCTTCGGTTAAATGATAACTTAGAGGCTCCGGTTAAATTATTCTTACGTAACATTTATTACGCTAGGAGGATAGACAGAGATTAATTTCTAGTGCATAAACATTTGTTTAGTTACGTTATTATTCTCATTTGAAGGGGACTGAACTACCTATTACATTGCTCAAAAGTATATAACTATAATTCCTATTCAGGACTTCCCAATAATAAAAAATAATAATGGCCCGATACGTGAATAAAAATTCAAATCTTGTTTTGCTGACACTGTGACACACTTGCAAACAAGTTACCGCTAACTTTGCGAATCTATTGCTAGTCCAAACTTAACATTAACATAAACATGTTTTTTTATGGTATATGCAAATGAGCGTATGGATCACCTGATGGTAAGCAATCGCCGCCGCCCATGGACACCCGAAACACTAAAGGCGTTTCAAGTGCGTTGCCGGCCTTTTGGGGGCTAGGAATTTAAGGGTTGTTGGGAATCGGGAATTGGGACCTCTTCCCAATACAAGGTAATTGGGCCTCCGGTAACCTAACTGATACAACAAACACAATGCAAGCGTTGTTTCATGTTGGTTTTCTATGAGGCCGTGGTATCACTCCGGTCGAGTCGGCCCATTCGTGCCGAAGCATGGCTCTCCCACACTTCCCATAATTGTACTAATGGATAAGGAGTGACGTAAAATAAAGCTCAACTAGTTTCAAGTTGACCATTGCCTGCGCACTTTATGATTCGTTGCGTATATACAGCTCATGATTTTAAATCCCAAGGCAGCTTGAAACTAGTCGAGTGTTTTCGAAGAGTTTGCGTGAGTAAGCCTCATATTACAGTTAATTACAGTGTTATTTCATTTTTCTGCTAAATTCATGGCACTTTTGTGTCAGTAGGTCAAGTAGTGATTACTTGGATATTCCTGGAAAAGTTAGACAAAGGATTATATTAGAAGGGCTTTACTATTGACCTCATTTTTAGTCCCATCATAGAGTGAGTACTGCGATGTTTGCTATAAGCCACATGTCTTTCGAGGCCAACCTGATTATAGTCTCTTTGGAACTTTTTTTTTTTCTTTTGTGTTACTCCCTTCTTTTACATATTATGTACCTATTATTGACTAGCTGACCAAACAAACTTCGTGCCGCCTCAAATATTTTTTCTCACCTTTAAACCTTCCCTAGACTTATACAAAAAATTCAAGACCAAAATTAACCAAATCGATCTAGCCGTTCTGGGGTTTTAACGAGACCAACGAACATAACTTCATTTTTATATACAACATAAATATAAGATGGTGTCTACAAGTTTTTTTTAATGATTATGCATGTTGCAACTAAATCAATATTGTCATTAACGTTTTAATGGTTAATGCACGAGGTTTTCACACGTCGTGCTCGAGGACACTGGCTGTGTTTATTTGGCAAATTAACAGGCGGCGTGAAGGTTTTTCATGTGTTTGCTGCACAAATATTTGTTTTGTGTACTTGTAACTATTATTGACATTAATATAACGAATGTAGGTGTAATTATTCAGTCCTGAGAGCCATGAGACAAAATGTAACTTAAGCTTCAAAGACTGTCTTATTGGCAAGCTACATGAGGCTTAATATGATTTTAATTTTATACGTTTTTCCATTATTCAACTATTTTCTTATTAAATGATAAAAGTGTCACCGTAATATTTTTTGAAGTATGTTAAAAACCACACGTTTTTATTCATTTAATCACGCCGTGTTTGCCCACATACTGTTTTTTTATTATATTGTCACAACAAACGTGACAATGAACTAGTTAGGTAGTCTAAAAATTAATGAAACCTAGATCGCTCATTGAATAGTATTTTATTGTGTAAACAGTATGTTTTATAAAACATTAACTGCCGAAAGAAAACTATTGAAGGCAAATCCTCCGCTAAGTGTCGGTCACCAGTGTCCGACGTGGCGGTTAACGTGAACTAGATCTTGATAAATGATATTAATAAGTGCTATTTTTGTTCGCAGTTGATGTGGTCTATTTGCGGTTGTCTCCTCGTGTCCTTAGTGGTCGTATTTTTCTACTACTACAGAAGATGGAGGTCGAAAGGTAAGCTGTCAACATTTTAGGTAATAATAATTCATCATTAAACATTAAAGTTTTAATGGTCACCATCGGTTAGACTTTCTCCGGTTCCTAAACAAAGGCTGTGGCGCGTAGTCGCCGAGCGACAACGCGCCACTTGGCTTCCCAAGACAAAGTCATCTTCAGTAAAATTGTTTACAAACATAAATATTAAGGTTTTTATAAATACACAAAGTCACGCCATTTATCCCCGAAGGGGTAGGCAGAGGTGCGCATTACGGCATGTAATGCCGCTATACATTGTACACCAACTTTTCATCATTTGTGTTAGTCCCATGTAATATGGGGTGAGCCTTTGCCATTTACTAGTAACAATTCCAGACTTCGTGCTACTGCAGAGAATTTTTCAAAAAACCGAAAAAAGTCCAGTAATAGAGCCCGACCCGGGAATCAAACCCGAGATCCCTAGTCGCACTTGCGAGCATTTGACCAACGAGGTTGTTAAGGCAGCTATATTGCTTATTTATACCCGTTTCCACTTTGATTCAAACCTCCCAAATGCTTCAAAATGTCCAAGACCACAATCACGTATTAAAATCCGTTTTTCTACTATCCAGAATTAACCGGCGCCACAGGGGGTGTTGGAGCAACAGGGGATGCCGTAAAAAGGTTCCGAAAACGTGACAAGATGCTGTTCTACGGACGCAGGATGCTGAGGAAAGTCAAGTCTATCTCCAACTCTGGTCAGGGGAGGAAGAGACGCGCCGTCATGCGGTTCGCTAGGAAACTGCTGCAGCTGAAGAAGGAAACCGCTCCTGAACAGCTGAAGGTGGGTGAAAGTAATTGGGTTATATTTGGAGTATGTTTAAAACAGGGTTTGGATGATATATGAATATCAATGGATATATTATATCGGATATCCAATGACTTTTTGTGATATATGCCAATTCTGCCTGATCTAGAAGAATTTCATCCCATATCAATAATATGGTCTGTGTCTATAGTTATTTTGCCCGCGCAAAGCGGTATGGTAATATTATAATCAATATTAAAATTTTGAATGTCAAGACCTTGCATTTTAATTTTAAATTATTTTCATATTAATTAATGTATTGTTCTGTTCTTTAAATCGAATATTTTATATTGTTCATTTACGTAACTTTGTAACCATTTGCGACTAAAGACGTGTCGGTTGTCGTGCAAGCCGTACGAAAATGGGACCCCGGCGTGGCTCTTACGTTAGTCTTCTCTCTCTTACTCTAGATCTTCTAATTCTACTTGAACCTCATCACCAACAGCCCTTAATAGAACTTTATTGAACTGGACTATGGGACTCCTCTACATTATTGGCTGGCGTTACATCTTATGCCTATGGATTTTTCTACAACTCCTCGTATTGCTGATGGGTTTTAACCACGCTTGCCATAATCACCTCGTTTTGTCGACGGGTAGAAGATTTGCAGTTTATAGGCAGAAGATTTAAGGTTTAGGTTTATCAGAGAGCGCTGTTGCCGAGTTTCTGTTAAATATATTTTTAGAAGACCCTTACATATGTAGAAAAAAAGAGGTACAATGATAAAGGTATTTTATTTTTACCGTTTTCCTTATAATTTTGTGAAGGTTCTGGAGCCCCCGGCGGAGTACTTGGAGGAAGACCTGACGAGTGATGACAGGGTTCCACCAGATGCCCTGTACATGCTGCACAGCATCAGGGTGTTTGGCCACTTCGAGAAGCCTGTCTTCCTCATGCTTTGCAAGCACACTGAGATCCTCAACCTGCCTGCTGGTGCTTTCTTGTTTAAAGTTGGTAAGTTACGTGTTTATTTTAGTATTTTTATTTTATTAGTTAATATAAGTGTTAAGAGTACCGAAATATTTTAATGTTTTTGTGGTGCTTGTATACAAAATAAAGTTAATACTTACTTAATTTTAGAATGAGAGGTTGTAAAAAAGTAGTGTATCTAGGTATTATAATTTTTGGTTTCGTTCAGTTAATGTCTTAATTAGATATGTTTTGTGGAAATAATCCCCATTGAATTTTATTAATATCGTCAGCCCGTTTTCATCAGCCCCTTGACTTATCCATCGAATCTTCGAAAAAAACATCACTACTCTCGATCTTCAGTATCTAAACATTAATTATTTTTATCATAATATACCTCTAATATATTGTGTATCCCGCGTTTCCAGGCGACACAGACGAGAACGTGTACGTGGTGCAGAACGGTCGCGTGAACGTGTACATCACGAACCAGGACGGCAGCAGTCTCTCGCTGAAGGTGGTGCGCGCCGGCGAGAGCGTCACCTCGCTGCTCAGCTTCACTGACGTGCTCACTGTCAGTATATTATGTTCTACAAGTTATTACATACCGTAATGGAATACGTTGATCTTTGAAAGGGTAGACTGAGGTCCTTATCTGCAATGTAAAAACCACCAGATCTGGTATGGGTCTGTTCATAAACAAGACCAATTCCAGCCGCTGTTATTGAAAAGTGTGGCTGGGCAATCAGCTGCCACGCACCCTGGAGCGGTTTCGATTACTGCAACTCTTTGTGTGATTAACAAATTGTTGTTTCGGGTCTGGGTGTCATGTGTATGTATGTAAACGCACCCATGACATAGGAGAAAATCCAAATGACCTACACTTAACACAGTGTTTTAAAAAAACTGTTCTGGAAATGAAACTCCCCTTGCTTGGTGATTACTATTCCATATGGTATCATTTGCTATTTACTGTTGTTCCAGAAATAGATCCAGAACTTTAAAATATTATTCTTACTTGTGTTTCCAGGGACATTCACAACCCTACAAGACGGTGAACGCCAAGGCGCTGGAAGACTCGCAAGTGATCAAGTTGCCAATGAGGGCTTTCCAAGAAGTCTTCAAAGAGTACCCGGACATATTCGTCAGAGTTATACAGGTATGATGAAAGAGAGGTTTTATAATAGGGTGACCGGTAATTAGTGAACGATATTTAAACACGTGATTGTACTCATGATTACAAACAACTTTCCCAAAGAAACTTTTGTATGCTCACTAGATTTATTTTTATCGCGTCGTGTGTGCGTTTTCATGATCCGCTGTTAGTAACGAGGCGCCCGCGGCTACGCTATCGGAAGACTAGTAACTAGGTATTTTGGAACTTTAGCTGCTAACAGCTGATCATGCGAAAACGCACGCGCGTAAGTCTCCAATTTCTCAATCCTCAAAAGTTTGACAATACCCTTGTAACTTCTCTGATATCATGGGTGTCCATTGGCGATGCCGGATGCTTACCACCAGGTCCTACATCTGCTCGTATGCTGCCTCTATTTTCTGTATTACTCCAACTTATTATTTTGTATATTTCCAGATCATTATGGTGCGTCTACAGAGGGTGACGTTCACAGCTCTGCATCAGTACCTTGGCTTGAGCGCCGAGTTGGTTAATCCGGTACGTACCTTTTTTAAACCTTCAAAACCTGGTAAAACAAATAAATAAAGAATAAAAATTAACATTTAAAAATTGTTTTAATTGTTTTAATGTCCGAAAGTAACAAGTTGTAGGCTGACCAACTGGCATGCCGCATCTGTATACATTACATTAATATAATAGACAGACTCTATATTCATATCTTAACTAAAAATCACGGTTTACTCAAGTGCATTATATGGAAAAAAGCCCTACTAGTTTCGAGTCACAGAGGGTCTTAATCATGAGCAGCGTTCGCAGACGCAGCGATGCCGCGCAACCTACTAATTTATTGGCGGCGTTGCGCGCCCATAAACTGTGATTTTTTAGTTAATTTAGTATGTCTAACGATAGTTATTATAAAAATATATTTATAACTTTAAAATATTTTAGTTAATGTCTCACGATAGTCTTAAAGTCTTATTATAAAAATACATTCATAACTTTCCAGGGCCGCGACAAACGTCGCCCGAACACGGTGTCGTCGTCCCCGGGCAAGTCGGCGAAGATGCCGACGGCAGACAGCTGCGCCAACATGCACTCCCCGCACCACAGCGACAGGGCCATGTCCGAGCATCTTGTACGTTGTACACTTATTACTAAACTCGCTATGTTTGTGATTGGATGGAGAGTGTTTTTTTTTTATGTTGATTGATTGCATGCCATAGGATGAGAGGCCAGAGGGTTTTTTAACAGTTATGAGTATGGTTATATTCATAACTGTTAAAAAACCATAACTAACCATACAGGGTTAGATAACTCTAAAAAATCCCGTCGCCTTTTTAATTTTCTTGAGTGATTAGCATGATGTACATTACTTTTTGTGATCATTTAGGCAGTTGTCCCACCAACGGCGAGTGAACGACTAACTATCGGCTATTTTCTCGCTCAAGAAACGTACAATAGATATACTTTCCGTGTAAACAAAAGAGATGCATATACAAATAGTTGATCGCTGACTGTTCACACTGCCGGCGAGTGCTCGCTTCACTAGTTTGTCAAGTTGACAAGAGCTATGAAAGATAACACTCGCTCGGCGATACTCGCCAAGCGATTAAAACAAACGCCGAGCGAGCAACCAGTGGTCATTTCTCTACAGTGCGTATCGTAGTGCGAGTAATCGCCCGCCTCACTCGCACACTCGCTTATAGCCGAGCTACACAAATATCAGAACTACACACTCGCTCGCCAAATCTCGCTTAACTCGTTTCTAGTTCTAGCTCTACTCGTTACTCGTTCATCGTTGCCGGTGGGACAACTGCCTTAATTTAGTTGTATTAAGAAGACTTAAGGCCTATGTTCAGCAGTGAATGGCTTGTGACTGATATGATGAAGGTGGTTGCTTATAGGCTCTCTCTGTGAGATATCTTTCTAGAAACTACTTAGAGATGGTTCTATTAATATTTTACAGACAGCCCCTTATAAGAACAGTTTTTAACTAATGACATCAGTTTGATCTAATATTTTTACTACTATATGTAGAATACACTCATTTATGACTGAGTTACATGAATTTTTCTCTAACAAAACAGTTTTAAAAAGCGTGTGTGCTCCCCTAATAACTACATTTCCCCCCCAACTAACAGAATGCACAAGAACCGTGTCACGCGGCGTCCTCCCCCATCCACATAACGGGACGCCGCCAGAAACCTGACATGGTGCCCGATATAGCGTCCAATACGCCACAGGTGAGTCGTACTATGTACTGATGCAAATAATAATACGGCTATAATCATGAAGCTAGTATAAAGAGGAGGTGACATAATGTGTTTGTGCACTGTGACACATAAAAATCGGCCCTGGCCAATGATGCTATAAGTAAAATTGTAGATAAATAAAAAATAGATAGGTTATAAGCGCTCAGAAAGTGGAACTTAAAATGTGGACAATTGGCAACATTTTTGGGTATAGTATGGCATAGTGTAGGGCCGGTGTATGGAAAATAGAGAGGGCCTAGTTTGTGACGTCTCGCGCTCCCCGTAAAGTGTCATGCATTATGTTAAAGGGAAATCCAGTTATGACATATTCTCTATGTATTTGCTTCAAGGGTTTCTTAATTTTAAAAAGCTTAGGAGTTTGTTACCTTAAACGCGCTTATATTCAGAACTACTGGTTATAAATAAAATAAAAATCCGTATTGTATAGTCTATTTATCGATGAACATCAAAAATATCAACAGTTTGTGTTATTACTAAACTTATTGTTTATAGAATCAGCCGGATGTCCAGCCAATGCTACAGAGGGCTCGGGAGGGATCTTCCTTCAAGAAACACAACACTGATAACCTTGACGAACAGGTGAGTACAGTCACCATCATAGCGCTTACTCTTGAAACCAATATCAATGTAATTTCACTCCAATAGTATCAATAATTATTGAATGTCAAAATTATTCAACCACAATGGTAGCTGTTAAAATAGAATTCAAACTCAACACCATATATGTAGTTCTTTAATTTTTTTTAAACGAGCTGACGTATCCCCTGTTGGTAAGCTATCGCCGCCGTCTATGGACGCTTGAAATACTAAAGGCGTTACATGTGTGTTGACGGCCTATTGGGGGTTAGGAATTTAAGGGGAAGGGGGAATTGGGTCTCCGGTAACTCACACAACACTAGCGTTGCTTCACTTTGGTTTTCTGCGAGGCCGTGGTATCACACCAGTCGAGCCGCTCCATTCGTGCCGAAGCATGGCTCTCCCACACTTACTATAGAATATCCACGCATTAAGGATACAGATGGGCTCTAGGGTCTCGACTAAAATTGTAATCTTCAATCACAATTAAAGCCGTGGCAGATACTATTAAAGCTCCTTGTATTTAAACATTTCTATGATATTTTCAGACGCTAATCCAAATAGCGACGGACGCGTTCGTGAAGGAGCTTGGACTGGACAGTGACACAGTGTTGCGGGGGAACGTGCAAGTCAGGGACCTGCCGGCTGGGACTTACATCATGAAGGAGGAGAGCCATAAGGTAGGAATACTTTATTATAATATACTATTACTCGTATATTAAGCTGAAGAGCTTGTTTGTTAGAACGGGTTAATCTTTGAAAATACTGGTTCGATTTGATTTTTTTTGTGTTAGATAGTCCGGTTATCGAGGAATAGAATCATATATCATATATTAAACATATGTTTGAGATTATCGGTGTAAGTTTTGAGGTCAAATATGAGATATAAGGTGTCTTTAAAATGCATAAGGATTTAAGTTTTTAAACTGACATGGTCACTAACACTATAATTAGAACTTACGACGGGATATTTACCATGTTTATTGAATTTGGTGAGTTTCCGATATTTCGGCACTGTTGCAAGCGCCATGATCACGGATTAACTGGAGTAAATGCGGGTGGGTGTTCACGAGCAGACAAATCGGTCTACCCGCTTTCTCGTTCGTTTCTTGCTGACGTCACTAACACCACTACCATTGTCACTTGTATCTCGGTTTAATTCTCGACACACAAAACTCACTGTGTCCGCTCGCGAACTTTTTCTTTCTTGGCACTTTTGCGGGTTTTACACAGTTGGACCACTGGATTCCAAGCCCTCGACAGTTGAAACCCATCCTCCCGGTTGAAGTTTTTGTACTTGGTTATCTCAATCGCTTCTCTTACCAGTCTAGGTATATAGTGGCGTTCTGTCGAGATAACTTGTGGGTTATGTAACTCAATCCAGTGGTTTGATCCCGCCTCCAGGATGTGTTGAGCTATAGCGGATTTTTGTGCGTCGTTGTTTTTCACCGCTCTGATATGCTCAGAAATTCTACAAGCCACAGTACGCTTAGTCTGACCGATATATGATTTGCCACAACTACAGTCCACTTTATAGACACCAGGTCTTTCTAGAGGGAAGCTATCCTTCGGCGAGCGCAGCGTCTAAACTTTCCGGAAAGGAGTGAAGTTCTTAATGGCGTATTTGTGGAGAATGTTTGCAACCTTATCTGTAACATTCTCCACAAATACGCCTCTGTCTTCACTCCTTTCCGAAAGGATTCCCAGACGTGACGCTCAAAACAGGATCTCCCTCTAGAAACTACCTGGTGTCTATAAAGTGGACTGTAGTTGTGGCAAATCTTTTAAGCGTACTGTGCTTGTAGAATTTCTGAGCATATCAGAGCTGGTGAAAAACAACGACGCAAAAATCCGCTATAGCTCAACACATCCTGGACTGGACAGGGATCAACACCACTGGATTGAGTTACATAACCCACAAGTTATCTCGACAGAACGCCACTATATACCTAGAAGGTAAGAGAAGCGTAGGATTATTGAGATAACCAAGTACTTCAACCGGGAGGATGGGTTTCAACTGTCGAGGGCTTGGAATCCAGTGGTCCAAGTTTCGTGTAAAACCCGCAAAAGTGCCAAGAAAGAAAAAGTTCGCGAGCGGACACAGTGAGTTTTGTTGTCGAGAATTAAATTTGAGATACAAGTGACAATGGTAGGTGTTAGTGAGAACGTCAGCAAGAAACGAACGAGAAAGCGGTACGACCGATTTGTTGCTCGATGAACACCCAGCATTTACTCCAGTTAATCCGTGATCATGGCGCTTGCAACAGTGCCGAAATATCGGAAACTCACCAAATTCAATAAACATGGTAAATATCCCGTCGTAAGTTCTAATTATAGCGTAAGGATTACTTTTCGATTTCTACTTCTAGTCTAATTAAATTAATTATATAATAGTAACGTAACTGTACCCTTAGTATGAGTTTGCTTTACCTTTAAAGAAATCGAAGCGAGAGCGGGTTCGGCGCTCTTATTGGCCGGCTCGAATAAACCGACCAATCAGAGCGGCGAATGCGCTCTTGTCTCTCACGAAGATGCTCGATTAGTTTCAAACTACGCCCGGAGCTCGTAATGTATTTTTAGCCAAGACATAAGTTGTACTGTACTGTGCTGTAATAAAATAAACATAATGTGTTATCGCTTTTATCGTTTTTAGTAATTAAATTGCTTTTATAATTTGGTTCCATAAGCTGTATTATAGTATCCCCGGCGAGCCGGACATCTGTCAGGTATGGTTTTAGTGTGATACATTGACAGTCAAACATGCCATGATTAGGTGACCATAATATTATTATCACTGTCATGATCACATGTATAAAACCATGGAGTTTTTCTGTACTATGGAATCTGAATAAACGTATTGAACATTTTCTTTGCACGGAATCTGTGTTTCCTGATTCGTATAGCCTGGGTGTCTTCAAAGCCCGAGTGAAGGTTGCTTATGGGCAGACGTGCTCCATCGTAGGCCGCATCATCACTTACCATTAGGCGAGATAGCGGCCAAACGTCGACTCATCAAATGTAAAAAAAAACTGAATAATATTTTGCTCTTTTACATATCGATCCCATTTAAGTTTTATTGAGACAATGGGTAGGATAGTTTTTATGAATTGTGGTTATTGCAAAACTTAGAACTTTCGGAAATTCACCATTTGTTTGTATACCATCGTGTTGCGTTGTTAATAACTGTTTTTATTCTGTTGATTTGCTTATTTCATTATAATTGTTAACCTCTTTTTTTCATAATAAAAATATTGATATAACTCACAAGTCAGATTCATTGTCTTCTAGGTAATTCAATTAAAAAAAAGCTAGTTAACTGTTGTCATAAATAATTTTGCAGTAAACTACGTTTAAAAAAAACCGACTTCAACTTCTAGTTCTAGTCGGTTAAAATACTAAATCTATTCAGCCAAACGTGAGATAATCGCGCATGCACATACATACATACAGGTCAAACAGAGAACCTCCTTCTTCTTTTTTGAAGTCGGTTAAAATATGTATATTCCATTGTAATGTTGTGTGAACAACTTCATAAACTTATCCGTTTTTGTTTTCTGCAATAAAGTATAGTATTTAACAAATTTAATTCTTTATTTCTAGGATGTCGCGCTTGTGTACCTCTTATCTGGTGCTCTGCTGGTCTCTCAACGTGTGGCGGAGGGCGAGGGAGAAGTGCACATGTTCACCGCTTATCCAGGTGAGATGATAATAAATGAACATCATTGTTTTTTTATGGTATGAGCCGGTAAATGAGCAGATGGTGAGCAATCGCCGCCACCCATGGACACCCGAAACATCAGAGGCATTACAAGTCTGTTGCCGGCGTTTTAGGGGTTAAACATTTAAGGGTTGTTGGGGAATCGGGGATTGGGAAGATTGCAGGTAATTGGGCCTTTGGTAACCTCACTTACATAATGAAATACACCCTAAGCGTTGTTTCACATCAGTTTTCTGTAAGGCCGTGGTATCACTCCGGTCGAGTTGACTCATTCGTACCGTAGCATGCTCTCGCACACTTCTAAGATAAAAAATTGCAGAACATTCATATAATAATTTTATAACGTATGCCTTTAGCAAGAAGTTGTCATTGCTGGTCCGGACTAATATGTAATTCTGCTTTTCTACATAAAATTATTGTTACACTTGATATTTTGTCGTACTAGAAAATATTTGTCGTACTTGAGTATACTTGTAGTACTTGAGTATACTTGTCGTACTTGAGTATACTCGAGAATACCTGTCGTACTTAAGAATACCTAATTGAAAAACATTGTGTTATTTAAACTCTCAATTTCTTCCCCAGGTGAAGTAGAAGGCGGTCTAGCAGTGCTGACAGGAGAGCCAAGTTTCTTCTCGATCCGAGCGAAGCATTTCTCCCGCATCGGCCTGCTGTCGAAGACGACGGTGTACAGCATCATGCGGGAGCGTCCGTCCGTAGTGTTGCACATCGCCAATACTGTGGTACGGAGACTGTCGCCCTTTGTCAGGCAGGTGGACTTTGCGCTGGATTGGGTGAGTTTGACATCTTATTTTGCTCAATATCTATAGGCTCACGCCCTATTACATGCCTTATCGCTAACGTATTGATTCAAGCCTGGTGATTAATGCTCAAACTTTCTCCATGCGAGAAGAAGCTTTGGTCTGCAGTGTATAGGTTCTATCATGAGATGTGTGTGAAATGTGGGTGTTATGGGCAACTCTAACGACTAAAAGACGTGATTTATCCGTTACCACGGGTTAATGAGTGATAGTTTTTGGACGTAATGAATTTAATTAATGGTTTACCATGTGGCAGGTTATTGAATATCTTTTTAACTTAAAATACTACATATTTTTTTCAATTAAAATAAAATAAATATTTAGCTTATTAAAAGTTGTTGAAGATCGAACAGAGATACGAGTAGGAGATACAGAGAGAACGAAAATAAAGAGCTAGTTGTATAACGCCATATTCCGAGCAACACACCTAAACTAGACAACTACATCTTCAGATTTTAAACAACATCTTTTTCAACAAACATATGTTCCCATTCACAGGTGTTCCTCGAATCCGGTCGCGCAGTCTACCGCCAAGACGAGGAATCAGGTTCCACATTCATAGTCCTAAGCGGCCGTCTGCGTTCCGTCATAACACATCCGAACGGGAAAAAGGAGTTAGTAGGAGAATACGGCAAGGGAGATTTAGTAGGGATAGTGGAAATGGTCACTCAGACTAGAAGGAGTACTACTGTAATGGCTGTCAGAGATTCTGAGCTCGCCAAGCTGCCTGAAGGACTGTTCAATGCTATTAAGTTGAGGTTCCCCGTTGTGGTGACTAGGCTGATTAATCTGCTTGGACATCGGATTTTGGGTGAGTGGTTTTTTATAGTGTAAGTTTTGCTGCGTTGTCTGATTTTAAACGCGATTGAGCTATTTGGATGGTAGCTTCTAGACTCCTGGCTGGTTGATTCAAGCTATACTAGCGGGTTTGCCGGGGCTCCGGCTTTAGCAAAAGTGGAAAATGGTAGTTTTTAGTCAGTAAGCTGACACTCCCTCTCGCCATTTGCCATGATTTCCCCTTTAAAAGTTATTCTAAATTCTGACTAGGTATTTTTTCATTTAATTTAGTAATAACATGTAGTCTCCAAAATATCTTTTATCAACTATACATATTCAGAATTATTTAACAATAGAATTGAAATAAAATAAAATAGAAACTATTAATCTTAATTTTCCAGGATCATGGCAGAAACCGACAGCCGGGCTGGGAGGCGCGGCCGCCATAGAGCCGCGGCCGTCCCAGCACAACTTCTCCACCGTGGCCGTGGTACCGGTCAGCGATGATGTACCATTGACTGCCTTCACCTACGAGCTGTACCATTCTCTGTCTGCTATAGGTGAGTGACTATGGAGACAGCTTGATGAAATTGGTAGGAGTCTATTTGGGAATGAGCTACTGAATGTCTAATAGCCACACCTATTTGTGTCACGATAAGGGTTTTTGGGGAATCGGGGATTGGAAAGATTGGAAAGGGAATTAGGGAGTGATTGGGACCTCACTCATACACAAAGACAACGCAACCGTTGGTTTCATTCATCTCGTTTTCTGTGAGGCTGGCCCATTCGTGCCGAAGCATTGTTCTCTCACACTTAAAATACACTTTAATAGTAGCCTATCGTCAAGCCACTTCACATTTGTCGATAATTTTTCCTCACAAGAGGTTTATATGGGTGTAATCTGTTCAAAAGATTTCAGTGTGGACCAAACGAAATGGTTATTTAGTATTTCGACAAAATGGTACACTTAATAAATTACTTCAATCGTTTCCAGGTCCCACAGTGCGTCTGACTTCTGACGTGATCAGAAAACTCCTCGGTCTGACCATCATGGACCCTAACAACGAGTACAGACTCAGCTCCTGGCTAGCTCAGCAAGAAGATAAGCATAAGGTAAATTAAATAATAATATAATTAGGTAGAGATTTCAGAGATAGAAACGAACAATAGTTTCGGGTTCTTTCTTTGAGACAAATTGTTATTATTATGAGCCCCGATGTTCCTTGAAACTAGTCAAGTGTCCTTTTTCCTGGTTTCATGAGTATTCTCGAGGCTCGCGTTCATTGCAGTGTTGGAAAAATAATAATATAAAGAGCTTTAAAAGTATCTGCCACGGCTTTAATGGGAGCTAGTGTTGTGCGTGATGATTGTACTAATAGTCAATATAAATGATTGATTATGAGTATTTTTAATTTTATACAAAAAATCTACGTATGAATTTATTATGATATCTCTTTCTGTGTTAATTCGTCTTCTTGTCGTTGGTAAAAAAATCGGACTAATATACAAGAAATTCGTGGTAAATACGAATGTCAGTGTATAAACGTACTGCACGGTTGGTGCGGTGGCTGGGCAACTGGCTGCCGTGCAACGTGTAGCGGGTTCGATTCCCGCACGGAGCAATTCTTTGTGTGATCCACAATTTGTTGTTTCGGGTCTGGGTGTGATGTGTATGTGAAATTGTATGTTTGTAAACGCACCCACGACACAGGAGAAAATCCTAATGTGGGGCAACGTTTTTAAAAAAAAGAAAAGAAAGAAAAAAATAAACAATATAATTATAATTTCCAGGTTGCTCTATACCAGTGCGATCCCAGTCTCACGCAGTGGACCCAGCGCTGCATTCGGCAGGCTGATTGTATTCTCATTGTCGCTTTGGGAGATAAGCAACCCAGTATTGGAAAGGTAAGCTTGGTATTTTAATGTGACAGTACTTGATTTCGTATGTAGGTGGTTTGCGCAAGTCGCGCATTGGAGACTGTAAGTATTACAAGATACTACTACGCAGGTGGACTTGATAGCTTAAGTATGTAATTGTTGGAAACTTGAATTTGGAAGAACTTGACACCTACGATAAGCCTTGGCCGACACAGAAAGGAGTGGAAAGAGGGTAGGAAGGCCTTTGTCCTGCAGTGGGACGATTTCGGCTAAAAATAAAATAAATAAATAATGTAGTTTTTGTTGCGCATGATAGATTTTGAAGTGCGGTGATTTTTCGTATTATAGACCCCATAAAGAATATTGAATATTACAAATCTTCATTTAAAATGTTTTGCGCAATAAATGCGCAAAAACTTTGCGCATCACAATTATGATAGATATTAGTATTTTAAGTTTATTTTCGATATTGCGTATTTCCTTGAGCATCATTCATAATTACCATCATAGTTTATTCTTTCTCATAGCTTAATTTATGCTTCTAAACACGTATAAACATTCCAATTCCAGATAGAAAAAGAAATAGAGCGCCTAGCAATACGTACGCAGAAGGAGTTGGTCCTGTTACACCGCGAGGGCGGTCCGCAGCCGGCCGGGACCGTGCACTGGCTCAACATGCGGTCCTGGGTCAGTCAGCATCACCACGTGCGGTGCCCACATCGCATGTTCACTAGGAAGAGCCAGTATAGGATTGTGAGTGGTTCTTTGAATATTGTTTTGTAGTTGTAAGCTTCTAATAATGGTTGCTGGTAGAAGACCGTTGAATGCCTATCTTCGCTAGTTGCTGGTGGCTGCTACGGGATAAGAAATATATTGAAACTGTTTTAGCAATTTTTTTATATGCTATGGATTAATGTTAATGAGCAGAGAATAATCTGATGGTAAGCGATCAGCGCTATCCATGGATACCAGTATCACCAGAGGTGTTGAATCCTCGAGTGCGTTGTCAGCATTTTAAGAAGGACTTAAAATCTTTATTTCATATACCATTTCTACAGCTATTTTTTTTTATAATGATATATAGGGGGTTATAACAGCATTATAAATTACAAAGTTATGCATTAGATTATTATGCCATTATTAGTGTTTTATCGTAATAATTACTACATTGTATATCCGTGTGTACCCTTAGAGCGAGCTGTACAGCAAGGTGCTGATGTCGGAGGCGAGCGTGCACTCGGACTTCTCCCGGCTGGCGCGCTGGCTCACCGGCACCTCCGTGGGGCTCGTACTGGGCGGCGGCGGGGCGCGCGGCGCCGCGCACGTCGGGATGGTGCGCGCCATACAGGTACATTACTTTAGACACCGGCACCTCCGTGGGGCTCGTACTGGGCGGCGGCGGGGCGCGCGGCGCCGCGCACGTCGGGATGGTGCGCGCCATACAGGTACATTACTTTAGACACCGGCACCTCCGTGGGGCTCGTACTGGGCGGCGGCGGGGCGCGCGGCGCCGCGCACGTCGGGATGGTGCGCGCCATACAGGTACATTACTTTAGACACCGGCACCTCCGTGGGGCTCGTACTGGGCGGCGGCGGGGCGCGCGGCGCCGCGCACGTCGGGATGGTGCGCGCCATACAGGTACATTACTTTAGACACCGGCACCTCCGTGGGGCTCGTACTGGGCGGCGGCGGGGCGCGCGGCGCCGCGCACGTCGGGATGGTGCGCGCCATACAGGTACATTACTTTAGACACCGGCACCTCCGTGGGGCTCGTACTGGGCGGCGGCGGGGCGCGCGGCGCCGCGCACGTCGGGATGGTGCGCGCCATACAGGTACATTACTTTAGACACCGGCACCTCCGTGGGGCTCGTACTGGGCGGCGGCGGGGCGCGCGGCGCCGCGCACGTCGGGATGGTGCGCGCCATACAGGTACATTACTTTAGACACCGGCACCTCCGTGGGGCTCGTACTGGGCGGCGGCGGGGCGCGCGGCGCCGCGCACGTCGGGATGGTGCGCGCCATACAGGTACATTACTTTAGACACCGGCACCTCCGTGGGGCTCGTACTGGGCGGCGGCGGGGCGCGCGGCGCCGCGCACGTCGGGATGGTGCGCGCCATACAGGTACATTACTTTAGACACCGGCACCTCCGTGGGGCTCGTACTGGGCGGCGGCGGGGCGCGCGGCGCCGCGCACGTCGGGATGGTGCGCGCCATACAGGTACATTACTTTAGACACCGGCACCTCCGTGGGGCTCGTACTGGGCGGCGGCGGGGCGCGCGGCGCCGCGCACGTCGGGATGGTGCGCGCCATACAGGTACATTACTTTAGACACCGGCACCTCCGTGGGGCTCGTACTGGGCGGCGGCGGGGCGCGCGGCGCCGCGCACGTCGGGATGGTGCGCGCCATACAGGTACATTACTTTAGACACCGGCACCTCCGTGGGGCTCGTACTGGGCGGCGGCGGGGCGCGCGGCGCCGCGCACGTCGGGATGGTGCGCGCCATACAGGTACATTACTTTAGACACCGGCACCTCCGTGGGGCTCGTACTGGGCGGCGGCGGGGCGCGCGGCGCCGCGCACGTCGGGATGGTGCGCGCCATACAGGTACATTACTTTAGACACCGGCACCTCCGTGGGGCTCGTACTGGGCGGCGGCGGGGCGCGCGGCGCCGCGCACGTCGGGATGGTGCGCGCCATACAGGTACATTACTTTAGACACCGGCACCTCCGTGGGGCTCGTACTGGGCGGCGGCGGGGCGCGCGGCGCCGCGCACGTCGGGATGGTGCGCGCCATACAGGTACATTACTTTAGACACCGGCACCTCCGTGGGGCTCGTACTGGGCGGCGGCGGGGCGCGCGGCGCCGCGCACGTCGGGATGGTGCGCGCCATACAGGTACATTACTTTAGACACCGGCACCTCCGTGGGGCTCGTACTGGGCGGCGGCGGGGCGCGCGGCGCCGCGCACGTCGGGATGGTGCGCGCCATACAGGTACATTACTTTAGACACCGGCACCTCCGTGGGGCTCGTACTGGGCGGCGGCGGGGCGCGCGGCGCCGCGCACGTCGGGATGGTGCGCGCCATACAGGTACATTACTTTAGACACCGGCACCTCCGTGGGGCTCGTACTGGGCGGCGGCGGGGCGCGCGGCGCCGCGCACGTCGGGATGGTGCGCGCCATACAGGTACATTACTTTAGATATTTTTTGGAACTTTGTCCGTCAAACCGTCATATAATGAAAGTTTTAACTTCAAAGTTCTGCCTACCCCTTCGGGGATAAAAGGCGTGAAGATCAAAAAATACTTCAAAGTATGCTTTGTCTCGAAGTATTCAGTAAAGTTCTTCCTCGTAACTAGCAGAAGTACAAATAATATCACAACAATATTTTGACCACAGAGTAAACTAAATGCATTACTAATATTTAATTATAAATTATGTTTAAATATTTAACAATGACTCTTGGTGTTCCATTGGATCTGCCTACCCCCATAGATGGACATTATTTATATATATTTTTAACTATGCAGTATTTATCACACACGAGTATTTTATCAAAAAAATTCTTTAGGACATGGACTCTGAAATCGCTACTTGTCTAAAATCCTATGACCCCAATTACAGGAAGCCGGCATCCCCATCGACATGGTGGGTGGTGTGAGCATCGGAGCGTTCATGGGAGCTCTATGGTGCATGGAGAGGAACATCACCACTGTCACACAGAAGGCTAGGGAGTGGTCACAGGTATAGATACTTACAATATAAATACTGAAATAATGTTAAATATAAAACTAAGTTTAAAATTTCTGTGGACTGCCTAGTCGGTTACCGGGGCTCTGGCTTTGAAAGGCAGGAGTAGGAACGGGGTGGTTTTTAGTCAGTAAGAGTCTGACACTACCTTTAGCCTCGCCTAAGACGGGAGAGGTCTTTGGATGATATTCCTTTCTCAAAAACACGTATTAAGTTTTGTCTATCATAACAATTATATTAATTTTTAATAAGACTTTTTTGTGCATTAGTGATATGGTCTTAGTTATAGTTTTTGTTAAAAATCGAAATCGATTCAGAAATCAATATTAATTTCGATTTTATATGATTTTTTCATTACTTCGTAGGTAATTTATCCCACCTTTCATAAATATTCCAGAAAATGACACAATGGGGCAAACAGCTCCTTGACCTGACCTACCCAGCCACCTCAATGTTCTCCGGAAGGCAGTTCAACGCCACCATCAGGTCCACCTTCGGAGACGTCCACATCGAGGATCTATGGCTCCCATACTTCACTGTCACGACTGATATCAGTTCCAGCTGCATGAGAGTCCATCGACATGGTGAGTTTTTATCTTAGTTATATAAAAATCTAGATCTAAACAACAATTCTAGAATATTTTGGTTTTGGTTAATTTTCGGGTTGACTCGATTAGTTTCGAGCCCGATAATTAAAGGCTCCACCAGAGCCTGTAAACTTTTGTAAATATAAAAGATTAAAAATATACGATTTTAATTGGAAGTTAAGTGTAATGATGATTTTGAATTCAAAGTTTAATATTTGAATTATTTTATTAAACATAATTTTATAGTAAATAAAATGTTCACTCCTACTTTTTAAAACATAAAAAATAATGAAAAAGCTATTTTAAAGCCTATTTATTAATCACAAAAGCAAATAAAAATAAATCGTTTCTGTGTGCAAAGCTTTAAACAAATCGCATCAATTGTGTGTCTGAAAGCACTTAGTACTTCAATAATTCACAAATATTTTAAGCAGAATATAGTTCACATAATAACACAACACATTTCGTGGATAGGAAATATTGTTTTTTGAATAAAATATTGTTGTTTTAAACTTTATTTTGCACTTTACTAACCCAAATTATGTTTATACTGCTTTTTATATTTACATATTATATTGTTGTTATATATTATGAAAGATCGTGGTTGTGGCTTTGTTGACGCATTTTATTAATGTTTGTTGGTGTCCTGTGTCATTGTTGTATACTAATCAATGTATATTTTGTTATTGACATTGTCGACAAGTCCTATGTATCGCTCACCTAGTAATATATTGCGAAATTGACTTTATAACTTGACTTTATGTTATAAAGTAAATTTCGCATTTTTTGCACATGTGCCAATATATTACTAGATGAGCGGTATACTGATGCAACTAGCATTTATTTGCATACTTTTTTATTCATCAATGGCAATTAAATATGTCAAATTTATTGTGACTCGAAACTAGTAAAGCTTTTCTCTATAAATGTAACCGTGATTATAGTAGTTAGTTACTATAGTAATTTATTGATGCAAAAAAGATATGCAAAGTAATGCGAATTGCATTAGTATTCATGGGACCTGTCGTAATGGTCAGTAACAGCATGTTTTTATTCGCCAAACAGATTATTTAAAGCACCAACACAATATGGTTTCTAAAATTCTCCTATAGTATACAATTTTGAGCTGTATGAATAGGGTGACTGGTAAAAATAAAACTAGTCACCCTATACGTACATTGCGATATGGCAATAAGTGTTTCACTTTCATATTATATGGTGCTCATAATTGGTGTTACTTTTAATATGTGCATCTCTCGGTACTCATTTGGCAAATAAAATGCATGATATTATGTTATTCTTTATAACATCTATATCATTGCTATATTGAAGTGGTGGAATGATGTTTAATCAATATTTTACACTCATATTTATTCATGTTTGTTTCCACTACCCTTACTTAACCTCTTGTCTGTCGGTATATGAGACAATAGAAAACATATTGTGTCCCACTCGCGTATATCTGTGCTCCGACACATACAGAGCGGCGAACGCGGTTGAATCAACACTCGTACTAAGGGTACAGTACAGACATACAAAGGGTTAAATCAATGAGTGTAGTAGAAACAAACTCTTGACAATGAACATTAAAATGCGTCAATATAAGCCCTCTATGTTAAGCGAATAATAAGATATTCGTTTCGATGTGATGCATGTTGATATTGATCGATATTGTGTGAAATTGTCGTTTGATCTGCAGACCAGATATTAAGGCAGTGTGTTAAGATGTTTATAGATGTACGATACTGAAAAAACGTTATAGATGAACTGTAGTGAGGGTTATTGGATCTGAATTTGTAACTAATAAGAATTAAGGTCTCTTTTCCAACACAGTATTAGTAAAATTATGTATAGAGCGCAAAACCGATAGCTCTCGCTCAGTTTTTCTATAACAACTAAAAAGTATCGTTCGTTTATAAACGTCGTGTTTACCAAAGTCACCGTACACGGCTTTAGTGGAGCAATGTTTGAGAGACGCGTCACTATGCTACTTGCGGACCTTGCCACCGTCACACGATCAGTATCTTTGGCGGTAATCATAAGTACTTGAGCTCATGTCATCGACCCCACGCCCGCACAAGGCCAGGGTGTCTCATTGTCCGCTACAGTCTGCAAACCACACTCACTTGCATTTATATGTCTGTATGATGTCAAAGTGTGTTTGTTACAATATATATCCGTATCCCACCCCTCCCCCCACACTCACGATGTTCTAAAACTGTTTATCTTATTATTATTATTATTTTAACAACGTTACGAATCCGACATTTACCATTGGGAAGTTGCCATTACTTTAAAAAAAAGCGCTTGTGATTGGTTTACCTAATAACGCTAATTTTGGGAGTTTATACATTAAAAAAAAGTATTATATTATATTATATATCGTCCATATAATGTCGGGTTGGATGTGTATAAGTTTGTATGTATCAAAATCATCATACATTTCTCACAATCTCATCTTCGTGTATATGCATGAGTGTGGTTCTTAGTTGTCATTCCTAATAACTTTCCATCCGTAGTTTGTCCGCAGCAGGCTGCGTCTATGTTGTAGCATGGTGCATGTAGTACTGTAGCGTCTATTCTCATCATAGATATATCACGGACCAGTCGACACTGAGACGTTCTTTGGGTTGGTAAAATATTCACGTTCATTTCCTATCCATGGACTGTGTTGTAAGTTTACTTATGCCGCGAGTGCACGTTGGCCGATGGGTGAGCAGTGTCCTTGTGTGTAGGTTCCCTCTGGCGTTACATTCGCGCGTCCATGTCGCTCAGCGGGTATATGCCGCCGCTCTGCGACCCGCTAGACGGCCACCTCCTATTGGACGGCGGTTACGTCAACAATCTCCCAGGTAAACCAATCACAGCTCTGTGTTGCGTGCCCGTTTGCTCCGATTGGCTGATTGGCTGATACGCACACACGTTAGGCTGAGTGAACATATTGTCAGAAGAGGCTGTGAATATTTTTTATGCAAAATTTATTGTATTATTGTAAATGAAAGAAAAATAGAAGAATAATTGAAAAGTATAAAGTTATTGAAAACTTTGTATCAATCAGTCCAAATTAATGTTGCTCTAAATCGTATAAAAATATCGCGTATAAAAAGATTTTGGCGTAAAAATCGGTTGCGGGTTGCTATACATACGTTTTTGTAGATTTCCTCTCAATAGTTAGTGGGAATAGTTTAGATAGCCTTCTAATTCTAACCTCAGAACTAGCCTACATTATCTGTCTTTATCACAAAAACCCCTTTTCACGCATCTTTTTCACTGCCAATCAGCTTAAAACTTTTCATACTAAATAAACAAAAAATCTTTTCATTTTACTAATTGTCTGAAAAGCCGAAAATTCATAAAAAAAATCTTCGATTAGACATATATGGTCACTCAGTTTAGCAGTCGAAGGTAAGTGATGGCAACGGTCCCGGTTTTGCCCGATCGTTTACGGAGGAGTTTCGTCAGGTGTCCTATGGAGGTATTGCCGGGCGTCTATGAGTATAGCCGGCATCTTCCCACCGATTTGCGATCCTATGGATGGGCATCTACTTCTTGATGGGTGCTACGTCAATAATGTGCCTGGTAATGTATTATTATTATAATTTTATGTTTAATTATTAAATATTGCAGTTTTAATGTTGATATATCCCTAAAATTATAGAATATGTTTGTTATATTAGACCTGGTATGGTTAAATATAACTTTATTGATTTTATTGAGTGTTAATGGAATCAAAGGTGAGATTTAATATTAAATTCAATGAGAGTGAGATGATAATAATTTGGAGATTTTAAAATATTATTTTAGCCTATTATTAACGGTTCATATTTCTTAAATATCTAATTTTTTAAACTGTTTACAAGTCCGTTTTATACAAAAATTGGGAAGAAATGTCTATAATATTCTTAATTGTAATGTTACAGCGGATGTGATGAGGTCTTTGGGCGCTAAACACATCTTGGCCATTGATGTGGGCTCCCAGGACGATACGGACCTCACCAACTATGGTGATGACCTGTCTGGCTGGTGGCTTCTGTGGAAAAGGTGAGGAAAGAAATATATATTGGAGGAAATGTGTAACATTGACACCTCACCTATATTAAATTGTGAAAAATGTTATTGGTTCGATTAGTTGGTAGGTATTTATAAATAGACGTTCATCAGTATTCACGTATGTATTTCATATAAGAATATTCTCATCAATTCCACCAATCCTCAAATTCAGTTTAAATAAATAAAATGCCACTCACATTTGTGTAGGTATTCAAATTATGGCGGGAAACCGCCATGTTTAACTTGTCAGTTTAGTTCACTAACAACTCGCCAGATGGCGTTACTTGTAGTACATAATTCAGGGTCACCGCGCCGTTTTAGTTCTACAACTTCACCGATAGATGACACTGTGCCGTGACGTCATTTTCTGAATCGCGGTGTTAAGATTCTCCGCCGTTGAACGACCCTCGCGGCTCGCTCGGCACAAAGCATACTTACCTGGCGTAGGGGATACCGTGATCAAGAAGGCGGTTCCCCCAGGGCGAGGCCTTTCCATTGCACTGCGGTTAGGTTGACCCCTGCGATTATCCCTAATGTGGATAACTCGGACGCGTAATTTTTGGTAGTGGGGACTGCGTACGCGCCGTCCCCTCGGAATTACTTGAAAATGTTATGAGTTAACACTCGTAATGTAATGTCTGATGTTATTTGCTTTGCTTGCTATTTGTTAAAAGTTTAAATAAATACTAGCGGCTTATAATTAGGTACAGAAACTAAATATTTAGGATTGTTTTTCTTAACATGTTAGAACTTAAAAAATTTTAAATCACGTATCAAATAGCCAATTTTATTTAGTAGTTTATATTATTTTTTAATCACAAAGTCCATACTCCACGCAAGTGAAACTGCAGGCATCAGCTAATACAAAAATACATATTAACACTATTTTGTAATAGAAAAGAAAATACTAACATGGAAAAAAAAACAATTTTCAGATGGAATCCATTTACAACGCCTGTAAAGGTTCCCAACTTACCAGATATACAAAGTAGACTGGCTTATGTGTCCTGCAACCGACAACTAGAGGTACAGTACTTGACTACTTACATATTTTGACCCTGTTAAATAGAAAGGATCCAGCCATTTTTTTATTGTTAGTTCAAGATTACACTATTTTTTATCAATAGTTTATTAATAGTATTGAATTGAGTTTAATTTCTGTTTGACAAATCATTTGGGATTAGAAATGGGTTTTGAGAATTTTATATGTTCTCTGAGTTTGAAAATTCGCTTCTTCTGCAATAGAGTGTAATAATTGTACTAACAGATTATAATCTGTAGACTTATTAGTTGTTGTTAACACTAATATAATTATTCATTTACTCACAATGTTGCCTACAGCTTCTGGTAGCAACTGACAACAAAATAACACAATAATTCCCAAATTACAGGAAGTAAAAAAATCAGACTACTGCGAATACATACGGCCACCAATCGACGCATACAAGACGTTACAGTTCGGTTCGTTCGACGAGATCCGTGAAGTGGGGTACCGACATGGTGCGGCGTACTTCGAGGGCCAGCGCCGAGGCGGCGGCGGCGGCGTCAGCGGGGCTGCTGCGGAAGGGAGACGGCATGACGCCCAGCCTTCGCTTACTGAGTAAGTTGGAAAGAGATGGGTGATGACTTCGACTCATATTGTGGATTGTAACTTGTGTGTTAATCGCGTGTAAAGGGATTTCGTTCCTCTTTTCTGTACATATTGCCATGTAAACTGCTGACGTATAAATACGGGTGATACTGATAACTCTCGAAGGAGTTTGTTTATCGTTGTAATAGTTTAATGTAAATTGATTGCTATTCATTTATTCATCATTCAACAAACATGTTTTTTAAATTACATTTCAATAAAGCAAAATAAAATCTTATACAACAAATCAAACATAAATGTCAATGCTATGCCAATTTTAATAAAAAATTTGCTGTCTCTAAAAATAAAATCAGTTCTCCTATCTATGACGTTCCCCTTTAATCTTTAGTTAACTGTTCCAATGTACTCCTGCAGATACATTTTTAGTTAATATTCGTAATATGAGTCGAAGTGCACATAATAGACTTAATTATATTGGTTAAGCTTATTACGGGTTTGGTGAAAGGGATCCCATTACATTTTATTAACATTATTAATATTGGTGAATGATCATTGTATGATATTAACACGCCAGAATGGGCATTGTTCAAAAAAATAACCTTGTGTTTTTATTGAATTTTTCGATAATATAGACCATTTAAAGAAACTAATTTGAATATTTTGATAAAAGGATCAGAAACCACGTCAAAAATACTTTTTTAAGATTTTCAAATTTTTGATATGGGTGACGTCATCATAAGGCTCAGAACGATATTATCTGTGCCATAGTGTGGTTGCATTAAAAAAGTACAACTGTCAATAATAGCTGTCTGAATAGAACTGTCAATAATAATAACCTTAAAATAAGCTGTAAACAATAAAACATGTGATAAAACGTAATTTAACATATGATATGGACAATAATGGGACTGATAATATCATAGGAGTCTATTACTTCTGTGGTACTTACATTAAAATGATCTTCGCGACAATACATAGTATAAACTTTGTAATATTCCGCACCAGCTTCTCGACACCACTTCTCTTGTAAGTCTTCCCTATTGCGAACGAAGATTTTGTTTGGACAAAGTCAAAGTCAAAGTCAAAGCATTTATTTCAATTAATCCTAAATAAGGCACTTTTGAAACGTCAAATTGAATTGTCCGTCAGTCTGTCTGTCAGTGAAGCTAGGCGCTCGTTCCAAAGTGTAGCTTCGAATGGAGAAGACCGAGCAAGAAACTCCATCGTTACTCTTTTAAAAAGAAGTTTTTTACAATTTCTCTGATACACTATTTATCTATTGTATATATATGTAGGAACAATGTAACAACAATACGTCAAAACTAACGGGACAATAAAACCAATTTGTAAAGAAAATAAAATAGCGGGTTATTTCAAACATAGTGCCCACATATGTACACTTACAATTTTGAAATAATGCTTCTATACAAATAATAATAATATATAATTTAATCTTTCACATAAAAAAAAAAAATATCTGCTTGATGCCACAGGATCCCTAGACTGCATTGGAATAAATTAATACTTTAAGTTAACGTGTAACTAGTGATCGTATTTGAGCATTGTCTAGTGTGAGCGAGTGTCCAGTGGAGCCGGACCAACATGCTGCCACGCATTTTTATCCTAAATATAATCTGACAGTTTATAATATGCCTGTTTACACAGTTCACGCTTTATACAAGATTTAAATTTTTTCTCGACAATTTTTACAATTACTGCTGCAACTTGGAACAAAGCACTTTCTGTGTTCCATTTTCACTTTATGCAGAAGAAACTTAGAATTTGAATCTTTGTATTTTTTGTAAACAAAACCGAAACAAACTGACATGACATTTATATTTGACAGTTGTAGGCTTGACTTAAAACTTTTTAATTTTTGAAACATGAGGCAACGATACTAATTTATACGTCCTATTATGACGTCATTTGAAGGACAAGCAAGGTCAACCGTATTTTAACGAAATATCAATAAATAATAAATATTTTAAATTATTAATTAGTCCATAATGATTAGTAAGTCTATTCCTCGAAATGGTTTTTCAATTACGATATTTTATAAATTATGAACAATGCCCATTAATCTTCATATACAGATTGTCCCAATACTCAATATAATTTAACCCATTATAATTCTAACAGAATTGAATGGTTATGGATTTTGGGTATTTAGCATTAGTTCATATTATTATTTCTTATCATTATTTCATTGCTTATCTATCATGTGTGTCAAGAGACTGTATGTTGATTTGGTTAAAATCAACGGACCATTAAGATTTCTTAGAATTTAATTATTTACTAAATGACAATATAAATAAGATGCTTTTGTAAAATAAGTAAGTACTTGTCTAAAATAGTTTAGAATACACTAAAGTAAGGGTCGATAAATAATTCGCGGCAGGGTTATACTATTTACCCGAAGCCGCGGACTACCCAGCGGGTTACCGGGGCGCCGGCTCGAATGGGGAGGAACGGGGTGGTTTTTAGTCAGTAAGAGTCTGATAATCCTTCTCGCTTCACCCAAGGCGAGAGAAGCCATTGGGTGACTTACCCCCTTAAAAGGGTTACAGTATATATAGTTGTGGAATTTTCAATACTCTGTAGAAAAGACAACTGATGCTTGGGAGTCCTTCAAATGTTTATCTGTCTCTATGTATTGTGAACCTTAGCGTGTTTTATCTAGCTTGTTATATAGAGCTTTCTGCTATAAAAAGAAGAGCTTTAAGCATAATATAGTTAATTGTAGAATATTCTAGTTATTTCTATTTTAAGTTACAAGTTACTCAAATATACATAATTATTGTCCTAATAGTTTAGTATAAATAAATAAGTATAAAAATATCTTAATTATCAAGTTATCGGCTTACTCACGTAATTGTTTGATGAGGAACTCGTAAGTATAAAGTTATCTTAATTATTATGTTATTAGCTTATTCACGTAACATAATAATTAATTTAGTATAATTTAGTCTCACGAAAGTTATAATAAAATAAAAGTATCTTTATTTATTTACACATTAGAATTAAAATAATAGATATAGAATCTAGAATATTCTACCAACATAGTGTGAGCGGGTGCAACTATATCGACGGTGGCGGTGTCCAGTGTCTCAATACATAAGTATCAGTAGTGAAACGTTATAGTTTTGTTATATAAGGTACCGGTACGGGACGACGTACTTTGAGGGCCAACGCCGCGTGTGCGCCAGACGCCCTAGTGGCATCGTTGATGGAAGAAAGAATCACCCACAACCGTCGATTACTGAGTAAGTTTGTTATTGTTCAACTGGTCATTGTTATTTTGGTTCGGTAATATTGTGTTGTCTCGTAGTGGGGTACAATTATAGCCTTTGGTTAGGCTAAAGTGTGTGTGGGTCAAAGTATATTGACTGCAAATATACCAAAAATTGTTGAAGCAATTATAATAATATTAGAAATGTGTGTCTGTCGGTCAGTCCTCTAGTAAAGCTAGGCTATGTGTGTTATTGAAGTATTTGACTGTCAATAGAAAACTGTTGAAGACAAATCTTCTGCCACAAAGGGTTACCAATAACACCTATGGCGTTTAACGTGTTAACTGATTTTGACTAGAAGATATCCCAGAGACATTTAACGATTACTTAAACTGCTCTTTAGTAAAAAAATTGTGCCGAAAACATTTGCTAAAGACTGGGTTAAGTAACAATTAAATGACTCTGAGTACAGCGGTAATTTGTGTGTGTAGAATGACATTTTCTACTGTTGATCTAGAAAGTAAGCATTTGTAGATCTTGTGCCCTATACTATAAGGTCTATTATTGCCACCTTTTCTAATTTATCAGGTGAATAAAGATTGTTTTAATGAATATAGTACTTAGTAAATTCTAATACTTTTTTTTCAATCATCAACTACGAGACGATGCAATATTATCTATGCTAAAATAACAATGGCTATACGTCTGGTCTATCGCAAGGAGTTTCATAGTCTTCTCTCTTTGACACAGAAACCCTCCGCTAATTCTATAAAGGACTAATGCTGTATGTATTTTAATAGTAACTATTCTTATTAAAAAATAATACTCATGTATTAATTATTATATTTTTCGGCTTACTCACGTAATTATTTGACGAGGAACTCGACACACAACGAATATGAGCTGCTTATGAATATGAGCCTCTAGCATGGCTTGAAACTAGTTGAGTTCATCGTCAAATAAATACGTGAGTGAGCCGAAAAACATAATAATTAATTTAGTATGTCTCACGAAAATTATAATATAAACAATGTTCATGTGCATTTGTTTCTAACACTCGTTCTCATTTCTACCACTTATTAATGGTGCATCGTTTTATTCAAGGATTGGAATGAATGCATTATTTGAATGGCATGTAGGATCATTCATGTTTGGTTATTATCATAATTAGGGAGTCCTGGTGTTGATATAGGAGCCTCGATTTATAATTTGGTTAATAATGTTATATTTTATATTTAACAATCTGCTAAGTAGTCGCTACATTTATTTATTTAAAGAACATAAAATATTCTTTTAATAATAAGCTATAGATAAGTTAAGATAATCGACATATTATTATGTGTAAGAATAAATAAACTGTATGGTTTTAAATAGATGTAGAATGAAAACATATGGGCAAAAGACTATTTGTTTACTACATTATTTCTTTCACTTTATCACACATTTCCTACATAGCTAACTGTTCACTGAGAAAAATAACTATGCAACTAGTTACTAGTCTTCTTAACCCAAAAATACTTAGAAATTAACGCAAAATTTTCTCTCTATTCTTTCAGTTACACGTTCACGGACTTGGCTCAAATGGTGTGTTCTGTGCGCACAGCCCGTGACGTAGACAACGATTCCTCTTCATCATCAGACTATGAAGAGGACCAGCGGCATTTCGAAGGGTACGCCTCGGAACCCAGCGCTGGTATACTGGAGGTAAGCATTACCTGATGTGGATTATACTGTGTAGATAGTTTTTGCGCTAAACTCTGTCTGATTTTTAAGGTATTATTTTATTAGAAGCTATATTTTAATGGAACTTCGTATGGGAAGAAGTTTTGATAATTTTAATGTAACTTTCCGAATTCATCCGGAGCTGAGTACTGCTTAGCGGGTTTACCAGGGCTCCGGCTCGTACAGTAGGAGTAGGAACGGGGTGGTTTTTAGTTAGTAAGAGTCTCTCTCTCCTCTCTCTCTCTCTCGCCTTATCCAAGGCGAGAAAAGCAATTGGATGATTTTCCATCCTCAAAAAAAAAAAAAAAGTTTTAGTTTTTAATATTTATGTATTCCGCCTAGGATTAGAAGTTGTGACATTATTATTAGAAACTTTCAAAACTATTCATTTTTGTTTATTTTTAAATTATTTATACCTTCATTATTAGACAGGGTTTTCAAATTATAAAAGTTTTACCTATAAGTGCTTCTAGAAATATTATTATAAGTCTTGTGGTAGTTACTCAAATATTTGGTGATATTTTTAATTGGATAACTTTAAAGGTGTTTTATTTTTTTATTTACTTTTTTTCTTTTGTAGTTATTTAATGGGTTAGTTGTGTGTGTGTGTGTGTGTAGATGAATCAGTTTAAGTACATAATTACTTTTACTGGTTACAGGGTGAAAGGCGTGCGGTATTTATTATATAGATTCACATAATTTCGGTATAATATGTCTTATGTATAAATAATTAAAGTTTTGATTTCTGTGGACTGGCATACACATCTCTCGTTAGAATAGGGTTGTACATGAGTTTTTTTATTTATTTTAGTTGATTAGTTTGTATGTGTGTGTATCATTATTAATTTAATTTAATTTAACCTTCATGATTTTTATTTTCTGTGTCTAATAATAATATTTTCATAGAAAAAGACGTGGTATAATCAATTCAAGGGTGTATACTTAAATTAATTCTTAATTATATTAGTACAAAATTATAATGTTACTGACTATTTATAAACCTAGACACATTCTAGGTTGCATAGTCGAGTAACACACAATAATTATTATTATTAAAAAAAAATCTGGTCATGATGGTATGGTCCAAGATTGGTATTCTACCAACTGATAACCAGGATCTTTAAATCCATATATACCTACCTAACCTACAACCAGATGGTACCATAACCTAGTATATATAGACATATACATTATTTAAGCCTTTCACTGCCAACAAAAAACTGTTAAAGGCTATTCCTCCACTAGTGTCGGACAACGTTGTCCGACATGGCGTCTAATGTATTAAAGACTATATACCTATACCTATTCTAAAATTCCACCACGTATGTGACCAGATGTCGTCCAGCGTAGAGGACGGAGCGGCCGCGTGGATCAGTGACACAGAATTGGTGGGCACTTATTGACTGCACCGCACTTTACTTATACACGGTTCACTGTTGATTTTTTTTTATACAACGGGGCTGTGACGTCACGGGCTTTCGGATCTATGTGCTTGCGCTGGTTTTGAAGTACTATTTTAATAGCTGTTTGTATAAATAGTTACCATCTCTATTATTCTTAGAGATGTTTTAAAAACTTGAAATACTGCACATGTGTGACAGAGATGGTAACAACGCTCTCTGATAAACCTGAACGTTATTTATATTCTAACTTTTGTTTACTAAATTAATTATTATGTGTTTCGGTTTACTCTACTTAGTTACGAGGAACTCATTCACTCATTATAAATATTTTCAAAATGCCTACTAGTCTTTACGATAACGCGGGCGCGGGCGCCTCGCTGCTAACAGCTGATCATGCGAAAGCACGCACGCGCGAAACTTTGTTGTTTTGTTATTGTGATAAAAATAAAACTAATGAGTATACAATAAAATTTTCTTCGGGAAAGTTATTTGTTATCATGAGTAAAATTACGTGTTTAAATATCGTTCACTAATAACCAGTCACTCTATTATGTATAAAATATGAATCTGCTATTAAAATAGAACTTCTAAGTGTACGAGGGATTTTACTACTTTTCTCATTTACAATTTCTTCTTTGCTTTATTGTAACTACTAATGCCACTACATAGATCGGTGTAGGATCCTTCTCAGTTGTATGTTCACTCACGGTGTAATGTTTCTCCCTTCAAATGCACATTTACTATACTTAATGCACCGTTGGTTTTATTTCTTTAGAAGTTTTTGTTTTCTAAAATAAGAAATAGATTTCACGTAAGTTAAATTTGGGGTTCGATTTTCCCATATCAGACATTGGATTATAGAGAATCTTCAATTTTTTTTTGTCGTTGCCAAGAGAGTCCACAATGTGCCATTAAAAAACTCATAAAACCTCTGGATTTTTTATTATGGCAATAATTCACTCAAAATAGTTTGCTCATCTTTTTGTGGGAATATGCATGCGGTTATTTCTTTGTTTTATGTGCGATTAATATATTTTTTTTTATAGATTTTTAATTTGTTTTTAACCAGATTTGTAGTCAGCATTGCATTTTAATATGTTTGTTCTAAAGACTTTACATTTGTCTAACATGTTGTAGATTTTTTTGTATCCATTACACACGATTGATACTAACTGCCGTACTCAGAGTAATTTAATGAATACCTTAATGATTTTGTTCTAAAAAAATGCTAAGGACAGTGATAAGTATACATTAAATGACTCTAAGTACGGCGGTAAGTGTTAGTTTGCACTGAGTATTCGATTTCAATATCAGAGTAGTGTTAGAAAAATGTATACAATGCAATATTTGTTACTAAAATACATAATTAATTAAAATTATTTATGTTGTTACTAAATATATTTAATACTAAGTGATGCGTTTTCATTGTGAAATTGTGTAACAAATACTTTACATTTAGAAACAGTAGGTAAGTAGATACTACGGACACTAAAGAATCTGCTTAAAATAGTCACTAATCACATTTTTAATGCAACTTAAGAGACAAGATTTTTACTTTACATTACAAGTAAAATATATTATTAAATTTATTCTCATTATGTGAAAATCTTGAACTTATTTTGATTTTGTACTAAACACCCCATATTTAATCACATACACACACAAAAAACTGTTATAACATTCAGTATCTAACCAAAATAACAATTAAAAATTACCCTAAACAAAAAATTTACACAAAAATATCAATTTACAGGAAGGTCTGCGCACGCGCAGGGTAGGTGGCTCCCTCTCGTTGTCGGAGGACGAAATCGACTCGGAGGCCGAGGTGTACGACCCTCTGAACAAGCGAGGAGGAGGTAGGTGAGACCCGACCTTGCACGATCTGTGCAAAGCCCTCTACGAATACGTTCAATACACAGACTCTTGCGCTGAGTAATTCATGAAATTCTTGAAGGAATTTTCGAAGACTGTGCGTGTAAAAGTGTATCAAAGAATTTGGAACCTTAATAGCGAAGTAATAAGGTTTGTTTGTGAATAATGTTAGGTACTTTCTTTTTATAAGACTGCGGCGAATGGTAGCTCTATATACAGAGTGTGGTAGGAATGTATTGTATATGTTACAAAAAGTCTGCATGTTTGTACGTTTATTGGTACGATGTTTAGAACAAAGACATGTTTATGTGCTGTATTATATTATACATTAGTTGTATTGTATATATTAATTAAAATTATACAGTGAAGCTGTAATTAATGACTATACCTGTCTTTGTCACACAGTCGAAAATCGGTCTTGCAAGACAAGGATGGTAACAGTTTCTATTGATTATAATAAAATGACTATAGAGATATATATGTTTGTCTCTTTCATCTGTTCGTTTTCTTGTCTTGCAAGAAAGAGATAGCAATATAGTGCTGTAATGCTTCTTTCTATGTGTGTGTGATGAGACGATATACGTTTATAAGTCTAGTATAAAAAAATACTAGTTCCAATAGAAATTGGAAATAACATCTTAATTGTTTTGTAGAAAGGGTTGCTTTGACCATACTGGGTAACTTTGACCCAGTCTTCTAGATCAATGAAAAACTAATATACGCTTTGTTCTGTATTCCTATTGAGTATAGAATTTGGGTCAAAGTTACCCTAGCAGGTTATAGTAACCCGAACTTAACGGTAAGTCTCGGGTTCGATTCCTGAGTTATTAATGAAACAATTTTCGAAATTCTCAGTAATATGAGTAGCATAGAATCTGGAATGATGTCCAGTTATTATATTATGTAAAGCAATAGGTAATGTTTTGTGATAAGTTTGTAGGTGTTTGAAACAAATTAAAATATTTAGCGTAATTGTCGTTCATAGAAAATATGAATAGTTTTTTTTACATATAAAACAATATGAACCTTAATTTTTATAGATTTCGATATATTTTGTTCTATGTTCCCTGTTTTATTTATTCAAAATTTCGAGTGTATATATTGTATATAAATGTATGTATGTACGTATTTATATATCATGTTATACGGCGGGAATATATGCAATACTTTAAGTAGGTAACTCAAATAACTAATACATAACACAGTCAATATACAACGGAACATTTAAAAATATACCTTATTGCTTACGAAATAAAGGTGCTTTTATATTCACTGATAATAAGCAAAATAAGCTTCGCAGGGAAACAAATTCTTCCTATATTTGTATCATAATTAAAATATGTACATCCTACAGCTTCCTAAGAAGTAACCTTATAACAACGCAATTAGGTTTAAATTAGGTAAACATAGTTATAAAATCGGTATTACGGAACCCAAGTGAGACATTAGACAAATGTAGAATAAATTAGTATCATAATTATTTCAGTATTGATGCAAACAAATTATTTACTTGTAATATTACATAATATCGATTTAGGTATAACACATAATTCAGTACCCTTAGTACGAGTTTGCATTACGTTAAATGAAAAAGAAACGAGAGTGCGTTCGACGCTCTGATTGGTTGGTTCATTCGCGCCGGTCTATCAGAGCGCCGAACGCGCTCTCGTTTCGATCTCGTTAAACGTAAAGCAAACTCGTACTAAAGGGTATAAGCAAAGAATATTCATAGAAAATATAGCTGTGCATTTTAGAGTTGCCTTTACAATACATACAGGACATAGTTTAGTTAGATGTAAATACCGTATGGGGCAAACACAGAGGACTTAATTTAATTCATACCACATATTATTTGTTATCATGTTGGCTGATAAAAAACGGAAAATGAGCGAAAAAAGTGCTATTTTCTCTTTGAGTGTGTGTCTTCTATAAAACATCGAAAAAATAAGTAAAGTAAAGAAACGTTATTAACTTATTTTTATGTGTTTTGTACTTACCAATTGGCGCTAGTAGAAATGCGGAGTATTTATAGTTCTGTAAATTATTTATACTTATATTGCAAAAACCCTTCGTTACATACCGTATGTATTTTCTTTCATTAAGGTTATCTCACTTATTAAGTACCTATGTTATGGTATAATTCATATTGATTATTACCTAGAACAGACAAACAAAAATATATGGATTAAATTTAAGTCAGCAACGCATCTGTGTCTCCTCTGGTGTTGCGGGTGTCTGTGGGTGGCGCACCAGGTAATAAGCCTACTTGTTTGTTTCCTATTCCATAAAGTATATCATTAAAGTAGTTTTGCACAAAACTATATAATATTTATCGACATGGACAGACTGTTATATACCTATAATAATAATATACTAGATAGCACACTGGACAAGAAATAATATTAAATAGTACTAGAATATTACCTAGCCTCCTAGCTTAGCTTGTAAAGCTTAATATAAGAAAAGCTAGGCTAATTTAGCACGCATATGGTTACACAGGTATGAATAGAATTCGAGGTGAATAAATGGGAAAATTTAAATCTATTCACCCAATTTCTTTGTCTATTCACCTTCTGAATTCTATTCACCCAGTTGTATTCAAAATATTTATTGTAAATTTTGGTTTTTTTTTTAAATAAATATAATTAAGTCTATAAACTCCAATGTATATATGAATTATCTCGAAAAGAAGTAAATGTATTTTTTTATGTAATTACTAATTATGTTTAGTTTATTCGTTCGTATCACATACGTTTTCTTAATTTTTTTCGATATTTAAGCAGTGTTATTTGGTTTTGTGTTTTATTATTCAGTTATTGAATAAAATTATGTGATTCTGTTTATTATTCAATTGTTGAATAAAACGTTGAGGTTGTTTTCTTGATTTTATTATTGTTTAGGTGCAACCAAAACTTGTAATGTATTTTTACTTGAACAAAATAAATAGATTATGTTCTGTTTAATATTTCCACAAATATTTGAACCAAAAATCCAAACCAAGTTGATTATTAATTATCGGTTAAAACAAAACTAAGCTAAAACTTAAGTATAAGTGCCATTATATGTCTTCTGTTTACTTAAATAAAGACGAAAATTCCTCGCAAATTGTTTGAGTGATAATTGTGATTTTGCTTGTCGATAATTGAAACGTTTACCAATGAATAACGTGTGTATGTATTATAATTTAGTTTATTTTTGTATATTGTTATTAATAATAGCTATTATATTATGTGTAGCGCATTCATTCTGATTTATATTGCACTTTTATTACAACCAGTAATATGATGTACACCACTAGTATCGATAAAAACATCGATAAAATCCTGTAACATTGTAGATAATAATTTATTATTTAGTCTCTCTGACTGAATGTAGCTTTAAGTACGCCACGAGGCACAAAAATGTGTTAAAAATAAAAATAAAAACCAAAATGTCTAGCTCAAATATTGTAATTCACATAATTTATGGAATAAATGCTTATTATTATTAAAAATTGAGTATCAATCATTTGCGGTAACCCTGTTCACTAAGAGTATTGATCACAGAATATGATGTATATTTTCAAGCAACAGAGTGTTCGATTTCTCGTCTTATTTTCTAGACCCGTAAGGTAGTAAATTCATAGCTTTCAACAAATGTTCCTTCGTATCTCTGACGCGTTGTAGATAGTTGGGCACGTTGATAGAGTCGACGTAGTCTCCTGTGTCATTCTTGACAGTCTCCACACCGTCAATGTACCTCGTTCTATAGTCATGTGACACGTCCAGGCCGTACTTCCTCGGCTCCGTGGCTCCGTCCCATTGCTCCGGAGTACGGATCTTTATCCCCACTTCAATATACTTCTCCAGATTGACCTTCATAAACTCCCTAACATCAGGGCAATCACACATGTTGATTAGAACCTGCATCGCTTGTAATTGTAGCACTGGGATGTCATGTACTATGCACAAGTATATTAAGCGTCTGCTAAGATAGTATATGAACTCTTTCACCCTCCATTTAGCCCTCGTCGTTATTGTGGTGTATGCCATCAACCCTACGGTGCTAATGATGATGTGAAGGTTATCAGAGTCTATGTACGGTATCAGGAAGCGCGTCAGGTCGTACTTGTCCGCTAGTTTTTGTCCCACCGGGTGTTTGCAGAGGTGCGTCAGACACTTCATTGCCGCCTGCGTGATCCTGTCCTCAGCATATAATATCAGCTTTAGCATCACTTTAAACGCGTTAGCTTTCAACGGTTTCTCTGGGTTCCACTCAGCCAAGTGCGCCAGTGTCTCCAGATGTATCAGAACGATACCCTCATGTTCGTGCTTAATCATTTTGATGAGGTTCTCGACTAGTTTATCGTTTCTTATTATAGTTTCTGCCTCTGATCGGGCGAGGGTTTGTAGGCAATTCGCTGCAGCGTAGCGGATTTCTTTGCGGTCTCTCATGAATAAGTACATGAGATGGTCTATGACGATCGGCTTGGCCATGATGCGGGCCCTGGCTTGGTAGTAGGTGCCGAGCATCGTGAGGATAAGACAGACCTTCTCCCGGACGACGGGATCCTTGTCTGGCAGCAGGTCTATGAGCTTGTTGGTCACGTTCAAGCTTACAAGGAACATAGCGTTCTCTGACATTTTTACCTGTGGACAAAAGTTGATTAAAAAATAAATGCAACATGGGTATTTTGGATTCAGATTAGGTACATCAGGGCCATTGAAACAAAATGATTTCTCATGATTGCTTTCAGTCATTATTAATTTGAAACTATGATTATTATTTTTTAGTTCTTTTTCTATCACGGGACCACAGGGTCCCGGACCTTTGGAAGGCGTACGAGGGGCCGAAGCCAACTCGCAACCTGAAAATATAAATAAATGGGCTATGATTATTATTATTACCTGATCCATCAAAGAATGTATAGCTCGCAATTTGACGAAGTTGTCTTCAGAATTGATGTCCCTGTTGATGTGCCGCAGCCCCAACCGTTCGAAGCCCAGGGCCGCCCTCGTGATGTCAGTACAGGGTCCGTACAGTGAAGGCTGCATCGACGTCATTCTTTGGGCAGCGGGGGTCTCTAAACGAAAGAAAAGGCTTATAGTAAAGAAAAGACAAGAGGTCGGGTCCGGGTTGGGCAGAAAATTGCTAGCCTTTTTTCGGTTTTTCGAAAATTTCTCAGTGCACGGAGTCTAGAATTGAGCCCAGTATATGGCAATAGCCAAAACCTCTATTACATGAGACTTATAACACGTGAAAAGTGGTTCTACATTGTATAAGCGGCATTACTGTAATGTCCATCTCTGCTGCCTAAACCTTCGGGGATAAAAGGCAAGACATGACATAACGTTGTATCCTCTATTATTCAAATTCAAATTCAAATTCATTTATTCATTGTAGATCACAGGTAGGTACATAATACAGTTGGTATCATAATTTTTTGAGTTCAGCTGTGTCCTGCCCATTGGGCGTACAATAGTAGGGTACAATATTAATTTTAATGATGTCAGTAAATCATAATAATCAGGAAATAATTAGAAAAATTACATAATATGTCAAATGATGCTTATGTCAAATGTATTGTTTCAAATTTAAATTATTCCAACAAGAATTTCAAAAAAACAGATTATAAAACACCATAATCAGGCTCACGCCATGCAAATTCAAATGTAAATTATATAAACAAGTAACGGTATACAGTATCTGCAACTATAACACGAAAACAAGAATATACTAATCAATACAATTTCAAGAAATGTCAAACTTACCTACAATAGTAACATTCATTATTTAGTTATTAATCTTAATCCTAATCGAAAAAATATATAATATGTCAAAAGAGCAGAAATAGTCAAGACCAGTTATAGAGAAGACCGTCAAGCTGTGGACTCTAATGAATTGTTGTTGATGATTGTTTTATTATTAATATCTTTTTACCATCATGAGGATCAAATTGAGTTTTCCGCATCGCACGCCGCACTGCTTTGTTGACTAGCGTCGGGTTCACACACGTCTGCAGTTGCAGATACGAGTTCTTATTAGCGCTCATCATTTTGCTATATATCTAAATATATTTTCGAAAACTAAGTAAATCCCTCTATAAATACAAGTATATTGCAACTAATTTTCTCTGTCGTACGAAATTTCGTTAATAATATTATTTAAATTATATTCTTTTCAATGCAATTTAAAATTAACGGTTCTTCTGACAGTACTTTTGACAGTTGTTGATTTTGACAGCTCTGGTTTCTACAGGGCAGAGATTTTTTATGTTTTTTTTTGTATGTTTTCAAACCAGTTGCAATTTTTAATTGGAAAAAGTTTTTTTTCGGAAACCTTTTCTGTTGTTTAAAAATAAGGGTAAGTACATAACGGATATAAAAATCTTTGAACACCAAACTGATGTCACCGCCATTTAATTATCTTAATACCCTGAAGAAAGAAGAACAGCATTTTAAACACACACTGTTCCTTGGATTTATACTTACATTATTCATCTTTGTACATTTATCCACGATCAACAATATTTTTAAGAGATTTCAAAAGGACCTCAATTCTTAATTCTTTTCATTATTATTTTAAAGCAATCTAATCAATACCTATAATCTTAAATTGCAAAAAATATTCAATTGTGAAGAACAACAGAACAGCATTTGAACGTTTATTTAATGCAGATACTAATATGTAAATCAATTATAAACTACTTAAGTAAATACCTACCTAGTTAATATTATTATAAATTATTAAATAAACTATATAAAATGACAGACTAAGCTAGATATTAAATAACATAAATCCCAAGATAAAATCATGTAATTAACCAGAAAATTAAGTAAAATATACATGTTTAATACTCATTTCTCAGTACATGATAAATACATCTATTAGAAAATTTTAAGTCCATAAAAAAATACTAAAAACAAAACGTCGCGATGTAGGCAGCTCATCACAGTACCTAACTGCTAAAAGTAAAAAGATTAAAATTAAATATAAGGGTAAGTATCTATTACTTTCAACAATCTCATCTTTGCTTCTCGTATACGTCTCAAAAAGCTGGTATCGGTCATAAGATTATGTTCACCGTAGTCAGTCCTGATGGTCTCAACGCCTTCTATGCTCATAGAATTATTGTTAAACCCGGTTTTATACCCAAATGTGCTAAACTCCGTGTAACCGTTCCAAGACTCATGTGTCTTCACCTTTATTCCCTGGATCTTTTCCTTCCATATGAATCTGATGTGCTCTCTTATATCGTTACAGTCGCATAGATTGATCAGCACTTGTATGCACCGCAGCTGCAATGACGGCAGGTTACTCGCCACGGCTAAAGTCACCAAGCGCTGTATCATGTCCCATTGGAATTGCTTGCACCGCCACTTCGACATGTCCGTCAGTGTGAGATAGTGCAACAGGCCCGCAGCGCTGATCATCACTTCCACGTCAGAAGCCAGTAAATACAACCTCATCTCCTTCAACATATCATGCTGGTCAGCTAATTTCTTTCCGACTTTATGCTTGCAAAGCTGCGTCATGCATTCCATAGCCGCGACAATGATCCTGTTATCGTGATATTTCATAAAATGCCACATTATTTGAAACGCATTGGCTTTGAGAGGTCTTTCTTGATCGTAATCCATCAATTTTCTAAGAACATTCAACATATATACGACTGTACTTGTATGATCTTTGCGCACCACTTGCAGGAGTGTTTCTATAATTCTATCATTTTTCAAGATCTTTTCGCAAGTGCATCTGTCTCTTGCCAGAGTTTTGAGACAGAGAGCTGCCACGTAGCGTATCTCTTTGCAGTCGTTCCAGAATATATTGATGAAGTGGTCGATGATGACTGGGCGCTTCATGATGCGTTGCTTGCCCTGGTAGTAGTTGGACAGATGGGTGAGAATTAAGATAGACTTCTCTCGAATCAGGGCGTCGCTGTGAGTGACTAGATTGACAACATTATAAATAACGTTCAGATCGATAAGGTATAGAGCGCTGTCTGCTTGTTGAACCTGGAAAATTACAATTACGTAGGTGTAACATTCATCTATTATGTTCTCATTAGAAAGTGTGGGAGAGCCATGCTGCTGCACGAATGAGCCGGCTCGACCGGAGTGATACCACGGCCTCACAGAAAACCGACATGGAACCACGCTTGCGTTGTGTTTCGTTGTCTGAGTGAGGTTACCGGAGGCCTTCCCCCTTCCCAATTTTCTCAATTCCAAATTCCCGAACAACAACCCTTAAATTAATAATCCCCAAAAAGTAGGCAACGCACTTGTAACGCCTCTGGAGTTTCAAGTGTCCATGGGCGGCGGTGATTGCTTACCATCAGGCGAAAAGCTCGCTTTCGGTATCATAAAAAAAAATTATGGGTCCTATAAAGTTACCTTGTCTAAAACAGTGTGGACAGCTTGTGATTGAATAAGAGGGTCATCTGAGACGAGTTCTCTCGCAACAATGCGAAGGCCGGGGCGGCCATAGCCGAGATGGGCTTGCGTGATGTCCACCCCGGGAGCAAATAAGGAAGGCTGCATGGATTCTAGCCGCTGAGCTTGTGATGGGACTTCTATACGAGAAAAATTGTTAATTATAATATGTGTAGCGACCATTTGAGAAAATATACCATTTCGTAATTCATTCACACATTCAGTACCTATTAGTTTTTTGGTCTGATTAAAACAGACCCTCTGAGTTGGTGTCGGCATTTCTTCTCAGAGTAGACCAATAGGAAATATATCATCTAGTAATTAAAAATTACGTATAAAAGTGTTTCTTTGTAACCCATTTGCAGAAATAAATATCATTTATCATTCGATATTAAAAGTACGGGTATTATTTATTGCTTTTTAGCCACTTCATGAGTGGTTTACTGATGACATTAGCTCCATTGACTCAATCAAATGTCTTACCATCGTCAGGAGCGATTATAGGCTTTCTCATAGCCCGCCGCACAGCCTTGTTGATAAGCCGTGGGTCCATCGGGATCTCACGTTGAAGGTACGAATTGTTTTGTGGGCAGAACATCTTGGCTTATTATTTCAAGCTTTTAAATCTATAAAACTAAAATATATTGCGTAAATATAGAACTGTATTTAAGTAGATAGATCTGAGGTTTAGATGCACAAAGTAGCTCACTTTTTAGCAGTTTTTCATGAGTTTTATGTACAAATTATATATTATATGTACTAGAAAACTAAGTAACAATTTCACTGTTATATGCACTTTCTTCCAATCGCGCCTGGTTAAATATTTTGTATATAAAATAATCAAAGTTTGAATGATTGGTGAATTGTTGCGAAATAAAAATGACATCGATCTTCTTGTCAGAAGGTGTATACCTTCTTGTCATCGAAATGATTACAAATAATTTTAAGGAGGTTTTAAATTGGGCTCACTCTCATTATAATATGACGGTGACGATGTGACTATGGTGACTTGATAGCTATAACAAAACCTAAACAAGAGAAACATAAACATCCAGAAGTATTAACTGAGACTAACAAGCGAGAAAGAATATAAACTAGCATGCATTCGACTAATAATCCGCGTGATTACCTCTGCTCATAAGCAAAGCGTCTATTTATGTAAGTAATTATATTATTCGGACTTGCTTTTCTACTTTACTACTTGCTTGAAAAGCAAGAGTTGTAACGGGTGGTTTTTAGTCAGTACGATTGTGACAGTCTCTCACGCCTCGCCCAAAGCGTAAGAAGTCATTGGATGATTTTCCCCCTCAAAAAAAGTAATTTGATTATAATGTAAGTAGACCTTGTAAAAAAACAAAACAGTAAAGAGTAACGAATAATAATAATCTATACATATAATAAAATCGTAGAAAAGTGCTGTCTGTACATTGAAAATAAAAATAAAAAAAATAGCAGGGGTTATTGTTATGTTGATGTCGAACCCAAAAATGTAATTAACTTTTTTTTTGTCTGTTTGTCTGTTTGTCTGTTTGTCTGTTCGTCTGTGCGCGCTAATCTCAGAAACGGCTGATCCGAGTTGGATGCGGTTTTCACGAATATATTGTGGGATGCTTAAATTTACATTTAGTGTTTGTTTCATGTCAATCGGTTCATAAATAAAAAAGTTATGTCAAATTAAAGAATCACGTCGAACATTCTATGCTTATACCATTAATCTCCGCAACTATTTGACGGATTTGGTTGAAATTTGGTACAGATATAGTTTAGAACCTTAGAAAGGACATAGATATATTTTTATTTCAAAAATCAAAAAATAAAAATAAGAAATAAATTATTTATAAATAATTCTATGTCGATCGTTACACGACTTCGGTTCATGTTATTGTTTTAATTTATCGAAAAAAGTAAATAAATAGTAAAAAGGTATGAAAAAAATAATATCAATATAATAAAACATTTAGTACAAAGAAAATGCTCTAACGGAGTATAGATAATTATATGTCGATCGTTACACGACTTCGGTTCATGTTATTGTTTTAATTCATCGAAAAAAAGTAAATAAATAGTAAAAAGGTATGAAAAAAATAATATCAATATAATTAAACTTTTAGTACAAAGAAAATGCCCGAACGGAGTATAAATAAATAATCCAAGTTGTCTTTATCCTCGATAGATGGCGTTGGGATCGAAATAGATCGCGCTATGGTTTCGTTACATTCATTTGGTTGGGTATCGGCCGAGCGCTTCGGTACTATCGTAGAAAAAGTGTATTATCAGTCGTATGATTATTTGTCTGTAGTGGTCCTGCTGTTTCGTATATTCTAAATTGGTTTCGTTGGATTTGTCAATTAATAAGTTTATTTGTAGGGTTTTCCTGGTTTTTTGGTTAAACTATTTAACGTAGGTTTAGTTTGATATCGATATCGATTATTAGTAGTTACTGTACTTAGTTTTTTTAATAAAATTGTAAGTCTAATTTTTTTTTAATTAGATTAGATTTAAGTCGTTTCTTTTAAATTATTTAGTTTAAGCTTGGTTATTATAGCATAGAGGATAGGTTGTAATATAGTTTCTTTTTTAATTGTTATAAATTCGTAATTCGTAGCTTTCTTTCAAACGCAGAGCTCATTATGTTGATTTTTGAAGAGATCCCGCGAGATCGGGAGCTATGTGGTTAAAACCAAAAATTTGCCGGAAGTCACTATTCCACGCGAACGAAGTCGCGGGCAAAAGCTAGTATAATATCAAAAGCTTCTAAATATAAACATTTGAAATAGAAAAACTTAGAAGAACTATTATTTAAGTTCTCTGGTTGGATAAGAAGTAGCATTCATAGCCTTTACTAGATTGCGCATCACATTGTGGATCCGTCCGATGTAGCTGCTTGGGTCTCCGATTTGAACACTACCATACTCTTTCCTTATTATATCCACCGGTTCTATACTCATAGTCTCATAGTTCAGGCCAGTCTCCTCATTAAACGTTGTAACTTCCGAAGTATTTATGAATAGCTCCTCAGGACAAATGATCACTCTGTGCACCGCCTTTGCAAACATATCCCAACTTTGTTTGACTTCCATCCTCATATCGGGATGGTCGCACAGGTTCATCAATACTTGCATAGCTCGAAGTTGTATCAGTGGCTGGTTCTGCGCATACGTGAGCCTTACTAGACGTTTCACGAGTTTGTAGGAAAATTCTTTTACTCTCCATTTAGACCTCACTGTCATTGTCGTGTACTGCAGCAGTCCTAGTGCGCTCCTTATCACTCGTACGTCTTGTAGATGGATGTAATATAGCAGTAATTTGTTCAAGTCGTACGAGTCTGCGAGCTGCTTCCCAATCTCATGTCTGCACAGCACTGCTAAGCAGTCCATTGCAGCTTGCACCACATTGTTCCGATTAAACATTAACAGTCTCTCCAACACTTCAAATGCCTTCGCTTCCAGTGGCTTGACAGGGTCCCAGTCTGATAAGTATTTAAGCGAATTCAAATGGTGCAGAATGATGTCCATGTAGTCGTGTTTTATCAATTTGAGGAGGCTTACGATTATATTGTCATTTTTCATGATTATTTCACAGGCGCATCTGTCTCTGGTCAGAGTTTTAAGGCATAGTGATGCAGCGTATCTGATCTCTTTGCAATCATGCATGATCATATTTATGATGTTATCAATGAAGACTGGACTCGATAGAATTTTCTTCTTGCATATATGCGTGCTTGCTAAATGGGTGAAGATAATAACAACTTTTTCCCGTATGAACGGATCCTTATCTGTCATCATCGTTGTTAGTATATAGAGCACGTTCTTTTCCACGAAATATAGCAGATTTTCTGGGTATACTATCTGTTAAACAAAATATTAGCTTAATTTATTACTGTAATCGATTATGTTCATTTACCAATTTAATTGTCGAAAGTGTGTTACTTTAATGGCTAGCAAAATATTGATTCTGAACTTTAATGAGTTTGAGGCCCGTTAATGTTTTGATTTCTTCAAAATATTTACCTGATTAAGCAAGGTATGGATGGCTCGCCGTTTTGTCAAGTTGTATTTTGAACTGAGGTCCCTTATAAGGTTGTCGAGTCCTGATCGTCCGAAGCCCAGGGTTGCTACCGTGACGTCCACGTTTGGGGCACTGAGAGACGGCTGGATCGACTCCAGTTTGTGAGCATCAGGTAGTGCCACGTTACTATCCTCTGAAATAAAACGGGAGAAAAATAGTAGCTACGTACATACCTATTAGGTAATAAATGAAACGTTTCTATATTCGAGCCCTCTATTCTAAAATTGGACATTTCAACGTATATTAAACCGATCATGTAATATAGGTAGGACTCTTTTTGGTTCTTCGAAACTTTCTCAGTAGTAACACGGAGTTGTAATTTTTACATGGAACTTATAATACAAAATGAATGGTGAAATGTGGGGTGTACATTGTATAGCCCGTTACGTGCCGTCATGTGCACCTCTGCTTACTCCTTCGGGGTCGTTGCGTTGTAATATAGGTATGAATTTATTGTACTACCAATTTTCACCAGTACCTATATAATTTAAAGAGATAAAAGTCAAGCTCAAAGGTGAGATTATCAATAAAAAAAAAACAAAAATAAAAACAATACCTATCAGAGAAACATATCCATTAGATAGATATAAGACTGCTGATGATATTGAATCTTATTATTATTATATTAAGGTACCACCATCCTGTTCACTATGTAGTTTCTTTTGCATGGCTCGTCGCAAAGCCTTATTTATAACCCTTGGGTCCACTGGACATTCCTTCTGAAGATACGAGTTCATTGTCAAGTTGAACATGTTGATAAAATAATAATACAATGGCTCAAAAAATAAAAATTAAATATATTATGTAGTAAATGGTTACATAACAATAAAACGGTTACAAAATAAATCACGTTCAAATGTAAATGTCATTTTGACAGTTCGCTAGTTTTGTTTATGGGTTGACGTTGTTGGGTGAGTGATAAAAATGATGCAGTATTGCAAGTTTAAAATATGCGTAAGTTTAGATGGCAAGCGCTAGGCGTTTGCGGACTGCCTAGCGGGTTTACCGGGGCTCCGGCTCGAAAAGTAGTAGTAGGAACGGGGTGGTTTTTAGTCAGTAAGAGTCTGACACTCCCAGAAATCATTGGATGATTTTCGCAATAAAAAAACGCGCTATGCGTTTTGATATCGCATGTTTACAGTTAATACATACAAGAACATTTTATTAAATAAAAGGATGCAATTGTAAATCTGTCTGTGGTATAAATGGATTGAGGTATTAGTCTTATTTATTGTGAGAATCGAAAACTTTGATTAATAGTTTGACTGATTTGGAAACCAAAATCGAGACATTAGGCTCGACACTTACACTGGACGGAAATACTATGTGTGGAAGTAAAATAAAGGCATTGAATACAAGAATCTTATATTTAATTTAATTTATATTAGTGCTAAAAACATTACAGTTTCTTTGGACTTTCATATTTGCTACTTCTTAATCTTATCTTATATGTACCACTACAAGTTTGTTTATTTTCTAGGGTAAGGGACTCTAAACCCTTTCCTCCTGCATTTAGTGTCGACAATTAGTTGCGCCTGTCTCTTCAAGTAGCACCGTGATGGTATGTCTTCTTCGTCTTCTGAAGCTGAAAAGTCGTAAAAAAAGATTTTCAAATATTTTAATTATTTTTTTGTTATCGGCTTACTCACTTAACTGTTTGACGAGGAACTCGATATACGACGCGAAAAGCTGCTCATGAATATGAGCCACTACCATGGCTTGAAACTAGTCGAGTTCTTCGTCAAACAGTTATAGTAGTTACGTGAGTAAGCCGATAACATAATAATTTAGTATGTCTCACGAAACTGAGATTACTCCAATCTGAGTCAAATATTATCTTAATAGTAATTTTCACCAGCCGATTTTTCATAAACTTATATTATGTGATCAAAAAGAAACTGAATTCTGAGTTAGAATATTTTATAAACAATGTTACCATGAGTCTGCCACAACCATCATTCATATCGACCAATATCGATAACTATTCGACGGTACTTGAAGTGCACATCTACAAACATATGTTTGAAAACTTGGGGTACTCACTCTGAGCCTTGACTGGTTCTTTCTGCAGTAGTTCCTTGTATGTGGGCACGTGTTTTTCTGACTCCTTCGGTGTGCTCTGACTCCCACTCAGCCCCGCTACTGAAGGCGCTGCACTGGCAGGCTGTGAAAATATGCGATTTCCTTTAATATGTAATTATCTCTTATAAAATGAATTTTATAGATTACTAAACTCAATACCTAATTATTTTTTTGCAAATTTCAAGACTAGTTTCTGATAACGGCTTTGCCTACGTTCACGTGGGACATAAAGTATCCTATCACTCAAGTCAGCTCATACCCTATCTGTATAAAAAAATTCGTTTTTCGTACTTTCAGAGTGCGAAAAAAAAAAAAAACGGAAAAAGCATACAAACTAACAAACTTTCACATTTATAATATTAGTAATATTTTACTTATGTACAATTTAAAATTATCTACTGCAATACTGCTCTCAATAAGGTTATCATAAGTATTGTGTTTTATATTCCAAAATTTCTACAAGAATACCTATATCAGGAAAATTTACAAAATATCTTTATCTCACAGTAGACGGCACCATGATGATGGTGGTATCCTTTTGTTTCTCCTTGATATCCTCAGCCTTGGCCCTGGCCTTCTCGTAGCGCGTGGTCAGCACCGTCACCAGCTCCTGCACGTCTCTGGCCTCTGCTGTCCATTCTGGCATGCTGGGCTCTGGGATAATCTGGAACCGTAAATATGTTTTATGAATTCTTCGTATCTAAAGGTTTGTTGTGCTTGTTCCAAACTGGGATTTGTCCTAATTTTATTGATACGTCTTTTTAGTTCGTTCTCATTTGGTATCGATCATCTTGCAAACAGACTCTGTTCCTTGTTTAGTTATTTATAATAATATTTAATAGATGCCTTATATGTATATCAATTTAACCCTCATCTACAATTGTTTACCGTGATGTCTACTAAGACAAATGTTTTCTATGATCTAAACGACATAAAATATATCCATTTTTGTCCCATTTATAGTCACAGCACAGCTTAGACCTAATTTACGACACTCACAACATAAATGTGATAGCATCGCTTAATTCTTGTGTATAATCATGTTAATAATCGCTCTTACATCAAGCAGCTTGCACAGCTCGTACAGCAGCCTCTTGATCTCCAGCAGCAGCGTCTCCAGCTCGTCCATATGCTTCTCCAACTCCTCGTAGATTGCATTCTCTTCTGCTATCTCCTCTTTCAATGCTGTTATTTGGTCTTGAGCTCTGGAAGAGGTTAATATTGATTGAAGGGCATGACGATTATGTGTGTATGTATGTAATGTATGATTGGAAGAAAGTGAATAGTGATTTAACTATTGTCAAAACATGAAACCTTAAGTTTTTTTTTAAGGTATAAGACGGTACAAACGATTTGGCGAATCACCTGATGGTAAGCAACCGCTGCTTCCCATAGACACCCGAAACATCAAGAGCGTTACAAGTGCGTTACTGGCCTTTTGAGGGTAAGGAATTTAAGTGTTGTTGGGAAATCGGGGATAAGAAAGATCCCCATCTTCAAGAGGGGTAATTGGGCCTCAGGTAACCTCACTCACATAACGAAAATAGGTTTTCTTCGTCAATTTTCTGTGAGGCTGTGGTATCAATCTGGTAGAGCCCATTCGTGACGAAGCATGGCTATTCCACTCTTATCTCAAACACATATAGTAAAATAATAGTAAATGAATAATAAAAAATGCCTGTCAGGCGTTTTTGAGACTAGCACCTATCTTAACAACAAAGGTACTTACTCATCTTTATCCTTGACAGAAGCGAACTTGAACGCTTCCAACTCCGCCATCATGGTGGCTTGTGTCTGTTCCAACTCCAGTTTCTCTTCCTCCGTAGTCTGCTGCAGGTAGCTGAGGCGCTGGGAGGTGTCGCGCTGGGCACGGAACCTGTCGAATACCTCTTCAGCGTCTGTCACTCCTAGAAAATGAGGTGGTTCGTTAATGTTCGAAATACAATCCTTATATGTTTTGAGGGGTAAAATCATCTTCAGCAAAATCATCAACGTCTTTTCCTGCTTTGGGCGAGGCGAGAGGGAGTGTCATACTTTAACTGACTAAAAACTATCGTTCCTACTCCTGCTTTTCGAGTTGGAGCCCCGGTGAACACGCTAGGTAATCCGCAGTTCTGGATCAGGCCTCAGCCCTACTGGGCTCCATCCGTGGTAATCTGACGGCTCGTGGCGTTCCGCGCGCGGAATGCGAAGTGCCGCATGCACGGGTCTGATAGATTATGGACTAGGATTTACCGGTCAGCTTCATCAGCCTCTGGAAGATGTTCTCCATCTGCTGCGATGCTGATATTTCTTCGGGAACTGTCTCACCCTCTGTGGATCTCGTCGACTCTTGACGTACCACTGGTCGGGCTAGTGAAAAATAAGAAAACATAACTAATAGGATTTTTACGATATTTTAAAAACCTTTACGAGTTATAAAAATCGATATAATCATAGTAATCAATTCTTACATTGATATCGATAAAGACTGTTACTTATTTGTAACATTCGATCGTATACATTTAATCACCTTGTGGAGGAAACACTCTCTTCTCTAATTTCTCCAACTCCCGTTTTCTCTCAGCGAATCTCTGCGCGAAGTAAGCTCGTTCTGCAGCTCTTGCATGTTCTGCGTCATGCGCCCGCGCCGCTTCAGCCGCCGTAGCTGCTGTTGCGCGTACACGCATCTCTCCTGCTTCCTCGCGAATACGCTATAAGGAGAACATACTTTTGATGAATTAATAACTTTTGAGGTAATTGTTTTTTAAAACGAAAAGATCTTATTCCTTACCTCTAATTTCATTATTTCTTCTTTCTGTTTCTTCAGCAGATCTTCAATGTGTGTTAGCGAACTTTCGAATTTGACTGAATCATCTAAAAGTGCTTGTCTGTAAAATATGTTGCATAGTAAAACATCATCATTCCGGCCGGCTCTAATAAACCAACCAATTAGTGTCTAACGCGCTCTCGTTTCGATTACTTTAGATCTAAAGCAAACTCGTACTAAGAGTACTGTAAGATACATTTCCAAAATACATATCTAGTTTACAGTTCAACGAGTAATTAAGTACTCAAATGAAATTAATAAGGCACTACAATTAATAACTACGATGACAATATAGTACTTTTGTATTAAATTCACTCTCAGACTCCCAATTAACCCTTTTCCCAATCTTCCCAAACCCCGATTCCCTAACAATTCTTATATTCCTAACCCTGAAGAGGCCGGCAACGAACTTGAAACACCTCTAGTCTTTCGGGTGTCCATGGGCTGCGGCAATTGCTTACCATTGATCATACTCATTTACCATACCATAAAACCATTTTAGAATGATCAAGATTCTCTGTGCCTCTTACCTAATATATATGTATTTCTTCTTCACCAGTTCAGCTTCCGTCCACTGGATTAGAACTTTGTGGATCTCATTTTCTAAGTGCGAAACATGCTGTGTGTAAATTCAATTATTTTGTTAGAATAGAATAGAAAACTGAACATTAATCCAATCTATCGTATCAGACATCATCATCTTATATCTCTCTTTTTACTTTCGCGATACTTCTCATAAAATGCTCAACTTGTGATGCAAGGATCTGCTGGAGAGGAGACTGTGGTAACATAAACGACGTATTGGTAGACCGTAGTGTTTTTTTAAGGGAGAAAAACATCCAATGTCTTTCTCGCCTTGGGCGAGGCGAGAGGTGTCAGACTCTTATTGACTAAAAACCATCCTGTTCCTACTCCTGCTTTTAGAGTCGGAGCCCCGGGGAACCCGCTAGGTAGTGCGCAGCTCCTCTGGGACAAAATTGGATGCCAACAGTCCAACGTAGGACGAAATGGAAAGAAATGAAGGAGGCCTACACCAAATTGGTTGAAAAATGCTTAAGATTGTGATTTTTCTATTTTGTTTCTTATTTTTTTATAAGACAACTTGTGTAGGTACCACAAAAGAAAAAAAACTCTTTTCTTGTTCGCTTGTGTCTGTACAAATGATAATACATATTATAAAAGATTAATTGTTTGTTTCTTTACCTTCTTTAATGTGTTTCCTTACCTTTCTAGCTTTACTATTGTTTTTAGACTTAACAAGTTGTCCCTTGTTGTTCTCAATCAGTAGATATTCGTACTCCTTCTCCATTTCTGCTAGTTTCTTCTTCTTATTTCTCTTCTCATATTTGAGTAAGTCTAGCATCTTCCTCTGCTCTGTCACTTTCAGATCTAGATTGTGTATTATCTGTTTTAAAGAGTAACAGTTTCTTTAATATTTATCTTAATGATTTAACAATTCTAATAATAAAAAGTAAACTCGAGTCCTCGGTAGCGCCGCGCCGTGTCTCGTGGCATGCTGCTTATGAATATGAGCCTCTAGCATGGCTTGAATATAGTCGAGTTCCTCGTCAAACATTTACGTGAATAAGCCGCTAACATAATAATTCAAAAAAGCGACTTCATGCGAACATTTTTTGTAAATTTTTTTTGTTTATAAAACCATACACATATTTTAAATCAAACCCGTTAACTATGAATTCTATAGTATTTACACAAACCTTGTCAGCACTCTTGTCTCCCATAGGACAGACTTCATTCAAGTACTTCTTGATCTGCACCTCATCTTCCCCGATCACAGCTCTAGCCTGCGCCAGCTCTGTCAGTCTCAACTTGATTTCTTTCTTCAAAGTGTCTATTAAGTCATTGTTCTGCTGTTTCTCTGCTTCATTTTCTTCAAAATTTGATTTTCTTTGGCCCTCTGTATAGTAAACAAGCTGGTTCAGGTGTGTTATAATTGTAGCACTTAATAGGGAACTCGGAAACTGTTTAAATCTAGATATTAGTCATGAACTTTATTCCAAAAGGAGAAAGATTAATAATAATAATGAGTGGAATTCTTTGCCACAGTCTGTTTTTCTTGATGAGTATAACCTGGGTATCTTCAAAGCCCCAGTGAATAGGTTGCTTATGGGCAGACGTGCTCCATCGTAGGCCGCATCATCACTTACCATCAGGCGAAACAGCGACCAAACGTCGCCCCATCAAACGTTAAAAAAATATCATGATCTGAGTAATATGTAAAAGTTATGATCTGTGTTATATTCTATAGTACTTGTGCTGAAAAATACCATTTCAATGTTTATTTGTTAAAATTTGTCATTGATGTTCTGTTTTCTGAAATTATGCTCAATATTGTATTGAATACACAATATACTGTATCCAATTTAATATTCCACGTACCTGATAGTTGTATTTTCTTTTTAATCTCAAATATTTTAGTGTTGATAGTAGTGAGTCGATCTTCTGTTTCTATTTCAAAGGGATGTTTTTGATAACACATCGCCATTGTTAATATACTCGATGTGATTTAATAATAAAAATATTCGAGTTCCAACCCTCGCTAGTAACTCCGTAGCTACGACAGAATTCTTATTATTGATCAAACGGTTCCATGGTTACAGAAAAATGTTAATATTTGGTGTTATTTGTTTAATATTAACTTAACTTTTTATTTTTGTCTCATTTGGTAAATTTACTGTACTTACTACTTTTAATAATTTACAGTGAGTATTAACTACCCCTAAATCTACTTGTCAAAAGCGCCATCTCTGTTGTGGCGAATGAACGACAAAGTTCAAAAGCTCATGATTGGTTGTGCGCACACGGCGCTGCTGAATCGCTTGATTTCTCCATTGAATCAACATTCCTCCGCGTACGTTTGTATGTGTGCGTTATTCGGTTCTCACGGTGTTTTAGCCAAATATTCTACAATTCATGACTTAAATCAGTTGTGTACTGTTTTCAAATGAACAGAACTAGTGAACCAACGCGGTGATAAAGCTTAGATATTAAAATATGTGCAGTAACAAGGGGTGCGCACGCACACAGGCGCGCTGGCGGCCATTTTGATTTACCGTACGCTGTGTATTTACGGACAAAGCCGTCAGATGCGAGCGGGACGCGGCTGCGCATGTTCCTACCGGGCTTTACGTTAATTTCGAACGTGTTTTACCGCTAAAATGTCCAATAAACAAATGGTTTCGACGTAACAACAGTTTAAAAACAAAATGAAGTGTCAGTTCTTACATTTAGTTCCGTGAGTGTTGATTATTTAGTGTTCAAACGACATAGAAGGAGTAAAACAAATGTGTGTGATCCATGTGTGAATGTTGTGTTACAAAATGTGGTCGAGGAACTTTATACCGGATTATGGGATTCAATTGCTGTCAATCTTCATAGTGGTGTCGACACTGGCCACCAGGATCCATGGTGTCGAAGGTGAGTGCTAGTTATACAAGTAGTTGAGCTTATGAAAGCGCGGTCTGCAGCTTTACTCGGCCGAATTACGTTGGCGCGCTTGCTTAGGGAGCTTTCGGCGTACCGGTGTCTTGTTACGTTTGGTCGGTTTACCATTTGGTTCTCACAGTAGGGACTTGTGAAACGAGTCGTTTTAAAAACTGGAGTGAATTCAACGCATCGCATTTTTTAATGTTTTTTAATTGTGCTGCGTTTGTTGACGTTATGCGCTCGTAACCCGACCCCGTATTATGGCATCGGCTTGCTTTCAGCTACGTACATTGATATTTGTAGGCATTGCTTGTTCAACATCTATATATGTATCCCCTTCAAACATTTTATTTAGAATAATCCATCTATCCATTTCAATCTACCAGCAAACTACTGTTTTATTTACTATTGTCTTCTTCATACCCTACTTCACTATCCTTCGCTTTTAATGGGGGTACAACTAAAATTTATATTCCTACATTTAAAACTACATCTACCCCCGTAATTTCTCTTTTCTTATCAGTAGAGAAAACAATTGCCATTATTCTTAGAATTCTATTTGAGTAATTCCTAAAACTATCTGCATAGAAATCTTTTAAGCCGATCGGCGTTGAATATTTTATAATAATCTGCTTTTGAACTTAAAACTATAAGCCTTAAGCTCTTCGTTAGAGTTAACAACAGCTTTAGTAACTTGGGAATTTCTATTTTATCTATTTAAATGTTAATGTGTGTCACTATCGCGCCTTTTAGACTCCAATGGGATAAATAGAAGTGTACATAGTACATAATACAGTTATTATAGTATAAAAGCCTAATAATATTCGCCCGTTACAAGTGTGTTACTTACTACATGTAGTGGGTGTGATCTCATTCCCATACATTGGCTATAATGCTAGATTTTCCATGTTATTACTACTAAGTTCTAAATAGGAAATACAATAAATAAATAAGTATATATCACTAACATAATAGGTACGTTTATTGACATTAATTTAATCATTTACGGATGTACGTAATTAGGTACGATATACCTATTTATTTAGTTTTATTTACTTTATAGAAGTATGTGAATGATATTCTATTAACAAGACATGTATATATGTTGACTATTAATATAGGTCTTAAAATAATACTCAATACAACATATTGGTTCATAATTAATGGTTATTTAACTACGAATTTTACTTACAATTTTTAAACATGACACTTAACGTAAAAAGTTTAGGCGTATGCGCATGCGCATGTATGATTGTATACCCGCTTACACCTACTTACTACTAAAATAGTAGTTTTAACACTATAGTTTTACATAGGTGACATATCACAAATCCAAACACCATTAAAATTAAAACTATTATGACGTCATTATGATTTTGGTAACCATTTATTTTGACTTATAACTTTGGTATAACCGGGAGAAATATTATGGTTTTCTCAGATATACATAATATGCAACTGTTACCGAGTTTAGACATAACAAGATATATGAAAATATTGTTGTACGGTACCTTTATTGTTGCTTATTAAAACATTTTGGTGATTATGTTTTAAGCAAAATATGTCTGTATTAGGAGATACCGCTCTTCCATAGCAAAATTACTCACAAAATAAACAGTAATTGGCGTGTCAAACTAAAAATAAACAACCTTTTGGTCTTCACTGCAATCAGCCAAAAATAATGAGTTCAGATCCGCTTAAAATAACCTCTTCTTAAACTAAGGTCATCCTAGATTAAAAATATAGACAAAATAGCTTAATTCCACACATTGGGTACAACATGTATGTCCCCAACAGTTGGGTGAATACCAATGTGGCCATCTAACATTTTGTATGCCAGGCAACTGCACACGATTTCTATGGTCGGGACTCGCTCTAAACATTTTGAATATTGATCAACCATAGTGCCAGTTTACGACTTAGAAAGGGACAAGATGTGTACAAATACACAATTTTGAGGGAAAGTTTCCTTTTAGTTTTTGGAAAATCGTCACACGTTTTGTATGCTTGAATGGGAAACGGACGCAATTCTACTCTATCTTAGCTGTGATTCGATTTTATATTGTTGTTTTTGTTGTATAATGTAATTTTAAATGTTTATTGTCTTGGGAACGCTTGTTTTGTTTATTTTAGGTTGTTCACTTTCAATTATAGATGTGTTAAGATCACGCTTAAGTTATTCTACATTAATTTGCTTTTCTGGTTCCTCTGGCAATCATTGTTTCCTATCAATCTAACATTTTGCATTCTGTTTTCTTTTAATCATTGTATTATTTCTCTATATCACGATTTTACCAAAGACTTGCAATGCTTCATATCATTACCATATAAGATAGCCGAAAGCTAGCTCTCACAAAACCTATTTGTTTAAGTTGCATGTCCTCTTTTACGCAGCGTAAAAATCTGACTAAAATATTTCTTTATACTTACATACATACTTACCGCCGTATTCAGAGTCATTTAATGGTTACTTAACCCAGTCCCTATAGCAATTGTTTTTGGAACAAAATCGTTACTAAGAAATAGTTTTAACTAACTATTAAACGTCTTTGAGTGCGACAGTTAGTACAGTGACTATCTGTTGACCAAAGTAAACAGTTAATGCTATGGACACAATGTCTCAAATATTGTTTGCGCCCATTAATAGTTTCCGTTTGTTTTTGCGCGTTTCCTGTTAGTCGTTAAGATATTTCGCTTATCTCAGTTCAAAGGGTAATCAGTGTGAGAAAGATTTAGTTTACATTGATGCTTATTGTAGATTAGTTTGGCTTATTAATCTTATTATACTTCTTTGTCGCATCCTTATGCTTTTACTCCAGAGTTGTGCTATGTAGCTATGCTACGAAGATGTAATAGCTAAGCTGTGAAACTATGTGAGCGTTTCCACTGATACTAAACTATAGTAGCACGCAACTTTTCTATTTCTTTTGCTATTGAATTGACAAAAAGCTGTGGCCTGTTAAAACACCTCTGCGGTTTTTGAATGTAATTATAAACTTTATTATTACCTATAACTTACTTAACATAACATTACTTAACTAACTAAAGTTTACTTTTAACAAATGATACTTTTGTGTTGTTTATATTATCTTGTTTTGCTACAGTATGAGATTTTATCACTTTTAAAGCTGGCTTTAATATAAAACTTCTTTTATCGTCAAAACTATTGCTATCTCGCTCTGTTTTCAAGATGGCAACAATGCCAGGTAAATTTTATAGATGTCAAGTTTATGAACGAGGTGGCTCATCTTTTGTGGTGGTTTTAAAATTCATGGGTTTATGGATTTTTGAGGGCATGGGTGCGTTTTTAAATAATATGGTTTGATTTTATGGAATGAAATGATGTGCTGTTGTAGTTTTGCGGGTTGTTAAATATAATAATGTGATCTTGAAAGTATTAACTGCTATTTTTCTATTGAAATGTATAAACTGTATAATTTTTAAAAGTGTCACCTAATTTAAATAAGAGAGATCGATCAATGCCGCAATTTTATTGGCTAAATGCTACACTTATTAGGTACAAACAGGCAACCATGCAAATGTCATCGCACCACAAACAGACAGTACACTCCATTTCTATCAACATGCGCAATTAATGGCCAATTGTGCGGCTGGACCAACCGCCTTCACTGAGGTCATCGTACGCAAATAAATCTCAACTAAACAACACCCTGTATGACCAATTTCTCATTTAATCTACATTATTTGCATCTGCTGTAACACCAAGATGGAAATCGAACCTTACATTTGGTGTTATAAAGTTTACTTTTGCAAAATTATAACTCGTTCGGGTGTCGGCGACAAGAAATCGTTCTGCGAATCGCCTTTACTTATTTGTTACGTACTGTGTCTGAGAAACATTGAATATTTGAACAGTTCCAGGTTAAAGAGGTTGCCATACTTTAGTTTTTAAATTTGTTTATTTTTAAAAGCTTGAATCGGCGTCTCGTTTATCCTGGTTTTGATTCATGGTTAGGAACAACTTTGAATTTTGAAAGCACCTCCTCACAGAAAAGCGACGTGAAACAACCCTTGCGTTGTGTTTCGTTGTGTGAGTGAGGTTAGCGGAGGCCCAATTACCTCCCTTCCCAATCCCCGATTCCCCAACTACCTTTACATTCCTAACTTCCTGGCAACGCACTTGAAACGCCTCTGGTGTTTCTGGTGTCCATGGGCGACGGCGCTTGCTCACCATCAGTTGATCTGTCTGCTCGTTTATCATTTTAGCAACTACTTTTTACTTATTGATATGTTCCTTTAGGTGTATTAATTAAAGCAATGTAAATGATTGTTCGATGTACCAAATTAACTAGTGATTAGATTAACTACAAAACCAACATTGTAAGTCAAAGTTTACTTAATAAATTACGTCCCAAATCAAAATATTTAACTCCATCGTCAATCATATTGATCGAATACTATTTTCAGTCAATCGAGTAACTCGATACTAGAAGTGTTATTATCATAATGTTGCCAGACTTCACATAAATCAGCAATAATTGTTAATGGCACGGTGTTGCGGACCAGTCTTGCCAAATTAGGAGCAAAACTTTTTACTCGCGTTGACATATCAGTGGTTATTTCGTTACGAGTTCTAAACTTGGTTCTTTGGATCAGAGAGCTAAAACTGGGACTAAATACAGAAGTATTGGATGTTAGTAATGTAAGACGTGATGGCAGGATAGAATGTTTTTGTCATTACCCTCGCTTCACCTCGTCTTAAGGGCTGACAGCACATTTGACAAAGTCTTAGCAGTAGCACTCTCTGATAAACTTGCATTTTCTAAACTTCGATCACTAACCTCCTACCAAGACAGTTTTAACGTCTACTAGCTTCTGTCAGCGGCTTCGCCCGCGTTCCCGTAAGATAAAAAGTATCCTATCACTCAAGTCAGCTTATACCCTCTCTGAATACCAAATTTCATTAAAATCCGTTCAGTAGTTTCAGCGTGATTGCTGGGTTAAATCCAAACATATACACATTCACATTTATAATATTAGTGTGATGAATTAGTTTCACTCAATTCTTATATTTTAGCAGCATTATGAAGGAATTTGGGAGTATTACCCACATACAGTTCACAAGAGATAGTTCCTGAATACTTCATACGTTCAAAGTAAAGTTCTACCATAAACTTATAATTCTGTGTGGTCTGAACTGTTTACTAATTCGCTAATTATGTGTTGACGAGCCTGAGACAGTGAGTGACAAGTCTTTCTATGACTATTTACCATGGCGATGTCTTTTTGATGGTAATTGTTCCTCAAGTTGCCGCTTTGGTTAAAGCTTTATGCCTTGACACGCCTTGCGGAGCCTTTAGTTTAGTTTAAGGACATCGTATTGTGCTTTGAAAGGTGTGTGGTCAGTGGTGATAATGCAATTTATGAGATTATTAGCATCTTCTTTTTCTTTATTTCCTTTTGCTGTTGTATTTAGGATTTGCATCAATGTCCTTGTTCCCTGTCTTTGGTCTTTCCATCGCTTTTACTACTATCTTCGTTTCTTATTCAGCTTTATTTTAGTAAACTTTTTTTTTGAATGATGGAGTAAAATCGTCCAATGACTTCTTCAGCCTTGGGCGAGGCTAGTCTGACACTCCCAGGATTATTCACTAAAAACCACCCGTTCCTACTCCTGCTTTTCGAACCGGAGTATCGGTAACTCGCTAGCCATCCGCAGCTCCAGTTATTTAGTAAACTTATCCCAACAATGCAAGAGCCATTCAGAATCCATAAAACTCATAACTCCTTCATCCATACTAAAATAATCAACTACTTTAATAACTTAATTGTTAAACGCGAGCACCATGCTTAAATTCGCATCAATAAATTTTTTAACATTGTAAAATTTACATTGAGATGCATTATATTGTAAAACGAATATAGTGATTAGATCATTTGCCGACTGCACTTTTATGAGTAGTATGCAAGTATGTTTTTAAGCAAGATTTTTCACAATGGAATCATAATAAAAACCTTTTAAGCCTTGCTTTGTAATATAAAGAGGTATAAACATTCTTGATTGTTAAAATCAGTGTGAATTTTAAGTTTTTATTGTAGAAAATTGTTCTGTTTGTGTTAATTCAATGGTAGCTTCTGTGTTTTAAGTAATTCTAGAATAAATGTGTGCCTTTATCATTGTCAGTAGTAGTATTTCTTATTGCATGATAACTTCTTTCTTATTTATTTTAAAACTTCAATGCTTTTAACAGGACTGTTTGTGAAATATACAAATATTAATTCTGCTTTATCGCAAAAATGATTTTGCATGTATAAAAATTACCTAACTGTCATTTAACTAGTATATTAGTACCTATCTTTTTAATGTTGGGTTTTACAGGTTCCAAATAACCTTTTCCCTTATTATTATTATTCCATTCACTGTTACAAAATATAACCAAAAACCCCCACAAACCTGACACTCAGCATACCAGTATCTATCCAGAGTTATCTCCTAGCGTTGTTTGCTCACACAACAGTGCGCCGGCGCAGGCACGGTGCTCAAACACGCCTGTGTTTGGACCTCACGGATGTCAGATAGGGTTGACACTTATATGCTATTTATCTTAATCTTTTATTTTATGTTTCTGTATATCTGTACGGTTTATTTTTGGTACCTATTCAAATGTTTTTTTGGTTTGTATGTAAATGAGATTTATTTATGTTGCGTTCTGTATTTTTATATGAATACGAAGTATTTTTGTGATAACTTTGTTGTAATAATACGCTGTGATTTGTTTATCGTGTGATTCTCAAATTCTTAACGCAACGTCACGCCTTTTTATCCGCGAAGGGGTAGGCAGAGGTGCACATTACGGCACGTATTGCCGCTATACAATGTACAACCACTTTTCACCATTTGTGTTATAAGTATCATGTAATAGGGGGTAGCCTATTGCCATATACAGGGCACAATTTCAGACTATGCTACTATTGAGAAATTTCCGAAACAAAAAAAAAGCCAAGTAATACTTTGCCGGACCCGGGAATGAACCAAACCTCTTCTCCGTTAGTCGCACTTGCGACCAATGAGTGAACAGTCTCAAAGTCTATATTTATATTTTTAAGCTTTTTCATAGTTTCTTTGGGTGCATAGTTATTAGTAAGTAGTAGCTAGATATTTAACTTGAGTGACAACCCTATTAGACAGGTTTATGACATGTAGTCATGCACTAGGAGGGAGGGAGTGCTCGGAGTGATAAATCTGTTCAGAACGTTTTATGATTTATCTATATTTGTGACAAGTTCATACCTTATCATGGCAGTATCGAGACAATGCATATTTCAACTCTTTAGGTTACACTGAAATGTGTCCTAACTTTGAAATGTCTCCATATTATGATCACAAGGAGAAACTTTCAAAAGACCCCTAAGTTTTGGAGAAAAAGACTAGTAAGTACCTGGTTCTCTAAATAGACCAAATCCTGAACGATATGAAGCCTATATCTTGCTAAAAACCTTTCTACTCCATGAAGGATAGAAAACACGATTGACGATAGATAGTGAAGCCTATAAAATAAAAACATTAAATTAAAACAATAATATGTAAAAAAACATAATTTTATTATAACTTTCGTGAGACATACTAAACTAATTATTATGTTATCAGCTTACCCACGTAACTGTTTGACGAGGAACTCGACTAGTTTCAAGCCCTGCTAGAGGCTCATATTCATGAAAAACATCAATAAATATTAAACAAACAAATTACTAACTAAGTACCTACCTATAATTCTTTGTTCACAATATACAAGCTTGCGAACTCAATACAAAATGGCTGATTGGCGTTCGTTTTTAACCAATAAACATTATTGTGAAGTAAAATTAAAAAAAAACGAGACAATAGAAGACTTTCGCATGAGAAACAAGTGTTTCCCATACAATATTGGCTGCGCATGCGCAATAAAAACGTGTCGCAGCCTCATTGGTGACGAACAAACCTCAAGACAGACAGTTTTACGTCATACCCGCATCGGTTTAACTGCTAGGGTGGTGTAAAAAGAAAAAATAATCGCTAAAATGAAAAAAAAGGGTTGAAATTATGAGTGAAATCGTTGTGAGACAAATAAAGAAACAATTTTTTTTGGTTTTTAATATCTAAACATAATGTTAACCCAGGAAAAAGTACTGCTTGATTTGTCTGTTACGAAATTCTTAGTAAGAGAATGCAACCAGAAGCGGATTTTTGTTACCAAATACTAATAACATAGTACAAGTTCATTAGCCTACACAGCACATCTTAAAATAAAGAGACATCGTGACATTTAGCAATACTACCTATTCACAAATATAACCTGGACGATTCTTTGAAAATATTCTAATACATTCCTGCCCCAGTGTTTACGTTGCCTCAATGCATATGCGGTAGTAGTTATACCGTCCGTCCGTTCGTCCGTTTGCTTTAATAATAAGCCTGCGCCCGCGCCGATGTCACGAACTCCAAACATAGCCTCCAGCTAAACGTTCTCCGTTGGGATACAAAAATGAAAAAAGTGTTAAAAACTTAAGAACGAGTGAGGCGAAGTAAAAGAATTAACACGAGAATGATCTTTCATAAAAAACGTGTTAGATTTTGATCTTGATTTCGAAATTTTGTTCCGAGGTCATTGTGTTTGAGGTGTAATAAAAGTAATTGCGTTTATATGCTATGATGACGTGTTAAACTGTCTGGGTAGCTTAAATCCTTGTATGGGATACGGCGTTTAGACAGGGTGTAAACGGAACGCTTTCGAAAAACGCTATTTAATTTTATTTTTATGTAGTTTTAGTTTTCGTGTTATTTTAACATCAGCCTTAAGCAGTTGATTACAACTTACATAAAATAAACATTGAATTCCCTATTTTTTGGAAAATAAAACTCGTTTTTTACCATCATCTGTTTGCGGTGTTTGGGAGCATTCCATTTACACCCCCTGATAAGAGACAATAAAAGTCCTGTGTGAGTGACTTGGAGAAGTCATTGGATGATTTTGCCCCCTTAAAAAGCCTTCTTTGATTCCTCCCCTTTTTAGAAACCCGATAATTCTTGAAGCCACATGTAAATATATCAGCCATTACCTTTTATTTGTCTGTTTGGTGCTTTCAAAGTTCAAAACCAGAGGGTAGCGGGTTTCTTTCCCGTATCAAGTATCTGAATCCTCTCCCACGTTGGAATACCCGACAAACATATTAATTACAGTTCAAAAAACCTCTTTCTTCATTGTTTTAAGATCTTTCTTCTTAGAAATTACCGAAAAGTTAAGTTTGTTAATATTTTTATTCCACTAAACACTGCCACAGTTTTTAAATTGATATGTATATTGAAATGATGGTCTATTAACGTATTATATCGATTGTACGAACATCGAATATGTATCGATTAATTGATTAATCGTTCGCGTGTGTCCTTAAACGATTAATCGGGAATATTAAGAGACGTTTCTTATTGATATGCAGAGTTATTAAATCACTTTTTCAATTTTTAATTTATAAAATAAATGATATCCTTGAACCCATACTGTGAATAAATTAGTTTAGTACCCCACTGCTTTCGTTGGTTGAGCAAATATTTATTGGGTTTTAAAACTTCTGCATCAAGTAGTAATTGATTTCGCTGCATATTAAAATAAATTTGACTACTGAATGCTTCTTAATTTTTAGGGAAAAATAAAGTAAATAATTTGTTATTTATGGGTGCATGTGAATGTGAGTATTAAATAATGTTTAATTCAAAATTATTAAACAGGTTTGAATCTCTTGCTAATTGGTCTTTTGATTCGTTTTTCTCTCTATCTGTTGATACTAATGCTAAATGGTTTTTTTCTCGTCTATTGCCGAAGGAATCTATAAGCTCTGCTACATTTTTAATATTATCTAATTAATATAACTCATTACACTCCACTAGCTCTAATTCATATTTTTATATTGCAGTCTCACGTCTGTCTGTCCGGCTTTTTTTCTACCTGTCAATTGTAAATTACCAGTCTAGTTCCTAATTGCATCGTACGTCAATACGGGTGTGAATATAACAGAAGGTTCACTTTGCGAGACCTTAATTTTTAGTGCAATAACGTGTTTCATCATATTTTATCTTGATTGTAACGTTTTGGTGTTAAAGTAAAATGTACCTTAAAAGCTTAAGTTATCAATGTTTGTATAGCAACTCCAAACAAACTGTTGCATTTCAAAGAAGTTGGTCTTTGGGTCCGATTCTGAAATAAACGAGTAGATAAAGAAATGTTTTTGATGTTCTTAGATATAAGATTAGCATACTTACACACGCTATCCCCCACAATGTTACGACTTTTATAAACCCCATCCCAAACTACTTTTCTATCATTGTTGCTGTTTACAACTCTGGTCCTATTTTTATGTTTATTGGTCCTTCGGTACTTACCTGGTTTATGGTCTTTTAGATCGTGAAAGCCCAACTTATCTTGAGTTATGGCAATCAATGTCTGTGATCTAACGTCTGGTGGTATTTAGCCATATTGAAAATTGATATCTTGCGTAGTGATTGTTGTGTTTTTGCGAAGTCATTAATTACGAAGGTTTTTGGCTTGCGGTTAATTTGACGTTTTGGTCTTTTGACTTGTGTTGCTTTATGAAATTGTAATGCTTTCATTAGAGGTTAGATTTGATTGATAGAGTGGCAGGTTATTTATGGAGCTATAGAAGTTATCACATTAGTGACTAGTGCATTTTTAAGAGGTTAGCGGTAACAGTATTTATGTTGAATATTGTGGCTTATTGCTCCATGTCTTTTTTATTTGGTCCCTAAACGATTGATATAGCTTTGAAAGCGTTTTTAAAAGGTTACAATTCCAAACTAATTTAATGAATAAAATTATCTAAGCTAAACAAATAATTTACTTCACACTCCGAGAAGAATTATCACAAAAGATACATTTTAAAACAAGAAAGTATCGACTAACAAATCTTAAAGACGAATAAATCAGTCTTCGAAATAGCGTCCACCAAAGACATGTGGAATTTCTAACCGCACATAATTGATTTTAAATTATTCCAAAACACAATGTACTTTGTGGACTTACGTGTGAAGCATTCGGATACACGCTCGATAATCTGTGGGTGTTACTCACTTTGGGTTTTATTGACACTATATCTGCTTAGAGATTAAATTTTATGAATCTTCTTTTGGGTTCAAGCTTAAAATATTTCTTATTTTCTTCGCTAGAAGCTCCTAAAGTGTAGTTGTAAATTATCTTGAAGTGTGATTATAAAGACACATGTGAAAATTTGGGTATTTGGTCTTTATGGGCGAACGCGGTCCTAATGTGCATTAGAAAGCGTCTTTTAGAGTTCAAAGTCGCTAAAGTAAAGCAGTTAGTTTCAATCTAATCTAATGCTCTAATTAGGCTAAAAATTCCTATTCAATACCACACTCTACATACGATTCATCAAATTCATTTCAACGGCAAATAACTTCTAACATGCCTTGTTATTAATCATTAGAGAAGCATAGAGATCAAGTTTTTAAAACTGTTTTGTCTTTATCATCATTAGCGTGAAAGTAAGAGAGTACCGAACATTACTCGTTACATGCCTATCATCAATCATGACCACGCTTTACAATTCTATTATATCATCTTCTTTTGTTTCGACTAGAGATCTGGATTTGAAATCCATTTCGGTTACGACTTTTTAATGAAGTACAATGCAAAAAACTGTATGTAATTTCATTTGGCATTTTGACAGTATGTTATTTAAGGAGATGTTCTGTTGTGATTGAATTGAGGTGATTTGCTAGTAATTTGTTTTGTGTTATTACTTTGGAATCATTAGTAGACACGCTTCTGGTCCTTTGATTATGATTTTTACCGTCCGTATTAAGTAGGTATTAGGAGAACCTAACATGTTATTTTATTTGCACATCAGACAAAGAATACATCAACTTCAAACGTCTTTGATGTTCAAAAGCAAAAAGTTGATCGACACGATCAACGATTTTATCATATACCAACAAATAAATAGAAACGTTTTGCCACCGTCCAACTGTTGCTTATTAATAAAACAAATAAGATCAAACAGTAAGATAAGATGGAAGCTGTAGATGATGAATTACGAAATGACCTTTCATTGTTTTGAGTCAGCTAGCGGCAGCCACATAACGGGACTGGTACCCAATCAGGTACATCTCATCAAGCTCATCAAGTTACCTTCTTAATATACAAAAACTGTAATAAGATGTGAGAGTAGGTTTTTGTTTGGGTTCAATCGTAATTGAGATGGATGTACATGAGCATGTTTGTTTTCCTTAAAGTGTACATTCTCTTTAAGCAATAATGTCTCTTTATGAGAAGTATCACAAAATCTCATGAGAACAAATGAAAGAGGTATTTCATTTTGTTGTTTTTCGAACCGATCCAACTTTCAAACCTTCAAGAAAAGCATACTCCTTTTTTAAAATGCCAGCGACGCACCATCTTTGACTTCTCTGGTGTTGCCAAGCGCTGATCGCTTACCATCAGGTAACCCATCTGCTCTTTTGTCCCCTATTCCATAAAAATAGAGGTTTGCCTTAACTTCAACATTTCTGGACATCTGTAGAACCAGCCATCACAGAATTATGATCAATCTCATCATTTATAACAAACATAACTAAAACTTCTTCTACAAGTACAGTTAGTCACTCCACTCCTAACAAGGTACCAGCAACATTTGCAACTCAAGTGCCATAATTAAATTCACGGCTCGCAATTAAATTGTCAATCTCTAAGTAATGTACCACAGGTGGTGTAAGGTCAAGCGGTTATAGACCGTAATTGGATTACGGAATGGCTCAAATTAACTGGTGCATGATGTCTGCTGACGCTCAGATCAGACTGTTAACGCTTGGCTGGGTCGTCTTGTCAATTGTGTCTGGTTCATGTTTGGGTAGGTGCCCAAACAGCCTGGTACTGGTGACTTATACTGCCACACTCAGAGTCATTTAATGCTTACTTAAACTATTCTTTAGTAATGATTTTGTATGGAAAACAATTGCTAAGGACTGGGTTAAGTAACCATTAAAAGACTCTGAGTGCGGATAATCCGTGTTAGATAGGATTAGGCTAGTGATTGGAGTGGTAATACTTGTTTAGGGATTTTGATTCATTACTTGTTTGTTTTGTTGCATTGATTTCGTCTGTAGCTTGTTTGTGTATCTTTATGGAGTATTTTGTGTACAAATAGAAATCTTGTGTTTTGTTATAGATTATATGTTTAAGATATCCTTTATTGCTAATTTGTCTCATTATTTTTAAACTGGTTTATTGTAGGAGTAGTACTGCCATCATCATCATCTTAAAGTATTGTGCTGTTAGTCATGCTTTTAATGACATTGTAAATAAAATCTGATAAGTTGATCAAAAATATTAGTCCGTAGTGCCCGTGGTCGATAAAGATTTTTGTCTCTTGAATTCTTGATATTCATAACTTGCTCCATAATTTAATTATTATCTATCAACTTCCGTGAAAATATTTTAAACACAATCTTTGAATCTATATTCAGTTGCATATAATTACGTCCCACAGGTTTCTTCATTTATCTGTTTAATCTTATGAAAACAATGAAGGCGATCGCTTTAGCATTAAGAAACGTCAATTAATTTCGTGTGAATATGATATTTTCGTAATGTTGCGCGCGCGCAGTTACTCTTATAATGATGGGAGCGGCTTACGCGCATAAAGCTAAGGAAACTGCGGCAATCTCGGTGAGACTTGTTTTGTATCACACGAGACACGACTGTGACGCTAATGAACGTGTTGTTCGATAATAGTATTTATGTCAAATAGATTAAGGTTTAATTTCCAAATTCTTTGTGCACCTAAACCGTTTATAGAATTTCGGTGTAGGAAGAAATTAAATAATGACCATAGGGCTTAAATACAGATTTACTAAAATTCAATCGACAAAGAGGTGTTCTGTTCTATCTTTTTATCATTTTAAAAGATCCCATTAACAAAATGCTTGACCCACTTAAAAAATACACAAGCAATTTTTTATCAATACCCCTTCAAACACCCATAACCGACCTTGATCCAAAAAAATCGAAAAAACACATAAAAAAATAACATGACCAAGTTATCGGTATCACGACTGATACTGAGACAAATATTGTCGTTTGCGGTGTCCGGCGGGAAGTGGGTTCGATAGCGGGTCAGGTCTGAACAAGTCGACGGAAGGCCGCTCTCGGAAGCACTATCGTACCGTGTGAACGCCGCTATCATGCGCAGACGCACACCACCGAAATGGGCACCATTCGATTGAAACTGGATACTTTATGAATGGACTAAGTAAAGATAAACGGAAAGCTCGTTTACTCGGCTTGAGAGAAAAGTTTAAGACTTTCTTTTGAATAAATAATAAAGGATTAGGGGCTAAAGTTGCTTGGCATAATTATATAATGACGATTAGCTTAGTGGTCACATCATAACCCACAAAGCCATTGTTACATAAGTCGATAACGTTATAGGTATACATGTTAATGACCATATCAAAATACATAACAAAGTAAACCACAAAAACACCAGAGTTGATTTATCAAAAAGTCCGCAGACTGTCGACCCTACAGTCATTGTGTGACCTCGGCTGCGTTGTCGAAATCCAACGTCATTGGCCCACACGCTGGCTGATCTAAATCGACCATTTAGAATGGTTCCGGATTCTGGCTAATACTATGTCATAAGATATTAACTCAGTTCATTATAATCGATTGTCTTGTACTATCAAATGTAGCTATTCATTACATGAGTCATAATAAAAATCTAGCCCATTAAAATGATTATATTCTTCACACAGACTCAGAACTAGTTTGTAATTACATATTTTAAAACAACATTAAGTTTAACCACCAAAAAAGTGTGCGAGCTAGCCAAGTCAATCAAACGCTTCACCCAAGTCTACACTTACAAAAACCTTTCCAAAAATATGTATACTGTTGGCCTGTTGGTCGATTGCCCAACATTTCAATTTTTATGGTTTAAGCACTTCCTTTAACGTCAAAAGCATAGTCAACACTTAATCACCCAAACTTTTGTTTAGAGTGCTCTCAGACGTACTCTCCGTTGTCCGGAAGAGTGGAATCCGGTAAAGTTGTCAAGACCCACTCTTTGTGGCAACCTACAATGAGTCGTAAAGCTGCACTTGTTCGCCTACCTGCTTGCTCTCCATTGTTTTACTCGCCGTGGCGTTTTTAACGAGCTCCCAGATAGTTTATGTAAAGGGGATGCTTTTGGGTGTCCCTTTTCGCTTTTGTTCCTAGTCTAGCATCCTCGTTAAGTTTTAAGCCTTTCAATGTGTTGCAAAACCTGTTGAAATCGCAACTGATTTTTGATTTCTATGAAAATAATGAATCGTTTATTTTAACAGCCTATTGTTTGAATATGTCGTCATAGCTTTGAGCTTCAATGCTTATCCTTTAACATACACATCACGGATCAACAGTAACTAGATGCTAACAAAGCTCGCGAAACTGGAAGAAATAGAACGTTCCACAGTTGATAGTGCACTAAAACTTAATGATTTAAACGTGGCCGCAACTCCGCGAGATCTTGGTGAAACAATACCATTAATTATATGGATTATCCTTTGCGCAGACGGACTTGCACGTCGGGGTAATAACGGTATGAGCTTAAAATCGACATCTGGTCCGCGAGCCCTGAGTGACGCGCGTAATTGCTAAAACATTATGATGCTACTGAAATCAGAAGGCCGGCAGTCTCAGTTGACGGTTAAATACCCATTTGCGGACCGTGAGACCATTTAAATCTGTTTAGATTGTACTCGTATCTCAGCGTCGTGGATTTATAAACAAATTTAATTGCTACTTACTCCATCGTTGAAAATCGCGTGATCACAACCAATTTCGGGACTTGAGAACATTATAGCCTCGTCTACATACACTTACCAAGTTAAAGAAAACTAAAAATGAAAATTACGTGACGATATATCAAGCTTTGTAATTATGTCGGCGCGAATAATAAACGAAAATACATCATTTATACGACAATTTAATGAATAAAATAACCTCCACGTGGGATTTCGACACACTTGGTAATGGTTAATTATATAATACCGGAGTATCGTGTCGGCCGCTGCCGCTGCTGTAATTAATACCTCTAAACCTATTCCATGGCTCGTTTTTTGTCTGTCTGTGATGATTTGTGCTGAGAATGGCCCGATGCTCGGCAGCCGCGGACACACGAACGCTGCGCATGCGATGTGCGCGGTAGTTGCGTAACGCGTGAGATCCGATCATTTTCTTTTCAGTTATTATGTTCATTACTTCCAAAATGATTAGATGATGGTTACAAGTAACACCGCATCAACGTCTCAATTTATAAATATTCGCATTGGAAACTAGTTTTATTGATCTCGGCTGCGGCAGCGGGGCTGGGGACCGTTTACCTGCTCGTCTGTCTCCCTTCGCCCGGAGCGGGCCCGAAGGCGTCGCACCCTCCGAGATTTGCGCCGGGTGCGCAGGCGCAGGTGCTCGACGCACGACGGCCGTACTAACCGTCTATTTTACAAAAACAACAAAAAGGCCCAGTCGGGAGCGATGGCAAGCATGTCATGTTATTCCGTCGGATTATACCATAAAAAGAACGGAGAATTTGGCCGTTTCCGCTTTCTCGGAACCGTGATTCACCTCGCGTGTGAGCCTACACTATGATTTATACACAGATTATTGTTTGCGGTCAAACTTGAATGTTTTATGCGATTAAACAAATTTTGTTAGAACACGAATTTTAATATTCAACTTTAACAATTCATAGCCGGCATGGGACGCTGGCTAAGTCCTCTTAACAGTCTTTAAATTTATCATTTAGAGGGCGCTTTCACCGCCATAAGTCACGCAACGTCGGAGCCAATAAATATCAAAGTTTAATGATGGCAGGATAAGGGGAAATCTATTTGAAATGAGGTACTCAGTGAAATATGGATATTTGAAATTATTTAATTTGGTTAAATGATTTAAAGTCTCGGAATCAGCATCATTTCCATTCCCATAGTTAAAGCCATATGTGGAACGACAATTTGTTCTTGACTATAAACATTGTTGACACTGATAACAGTGAACAATGAAACCAAAATTACATGAAACGAGGACTCCAAATATAACAGCTTGTTAGCCAAAGTAATGGCGTTCACTGGATCCTCGCCAGTCGGCCCAAATACGCCGTTTACGGTCAAAAGTAGGGGTATTTCAGTAAATCGTGAATCCAGGCTATTGTGGTTGAGACGTATATGGGATATATAAACTGATTCCTCGAGGGATTTTAACCTGTGGGTCGCAAACCATTTCGTGACCTTTAAAAGAAAATTGGACATGACTATTGATTCTAATTAGGTGATGCCTTTGTTCGTCTGAATAATACTATAAATGGTAGATAGGATGAAACTTGAATGCTCTCTAATGGAGTGGTTGGACATTTACCTACTTGTTATTCACGGGCTGGGACAATGATACAACACCTTATTGTGAGAAGATGTACGATACCTTTCTTTTAACACTTACCGAGCTACACTGATGTAAGATTCACTTTTGAGACATTCGTTTGCATTCGCTTTACTTCGAGCAGTTCTAACTGCGTCTCCTGTTAAAATTCATCATATTCCTACACATAAAACATACCAATTTACAATCTGTCTGTCCTAACGACGTAATTTACGATCACCCACTTCCATAATTGGCACACGCAACAAATCTATTTCATCGCGACTATTAGTCATTGTTAGCGGTCCTGTACCCTGACTCCCTGGCTAAATGACGCTGCCCATAATTTAGTCGTCCACGGAGCTACAGGATAATTATGATTAATTTTATGCATGAATTGAGAAGGATTTGAGCTGGTGGCACATGTGTTGTGAGTCGTGATGTTTTAATGGAAGATGGTTTTGGTGTAGATGGATCTTTCAACAATAGGGATCATGATGGTGAATTGGTAACAGATAATAATGATCTATGTTGTTTGATATGTTTAGCAAATAATGAAAGAATTGTACACAAGAGTGAGAAAGAAAGTAGACTACTAAACGCAATAACTCGTTTGACGACCTACAAAAAGCAATCGAAATCTATACAACAGAAGGTTCAAAATCATTTCCCTAAAACTAGGAAGAAGTCAGTAGTGACTACATTAAGCTACAATCACACCAACAGAACAAGTTACCGAAACCTAATGAGGTACTTTGAAAAATGACATGCCCATCAAGTAGTTGTTGCTTCAAAACTGGAAGACATATTGTACGGTAACTACTTCTCTGCTGACACCATTTGTAAAGCTCGGACTGTTATTCGATTTACTATCGATCGTATTTTCGTGATTAATGAATGCTAGTAAGATACCGCCCTTTCGACATCGTCTAATTTGTTTGTATCGTTCCGCGTAATGTGATGTGATTATGGTTTTATCTTCTGATAGCTGTTCTATGTAGATTTCGGGAAACTGTGAATTGATTGTGAGGTAGGTGTTGTTAAGAAATTGCCTTTCATCTGTCTTATCGGCAATACCTTCTTGATGTGGGACGGCTTCATTGATCATTAGATTGTTAATAGGAGAAGTGTTAATAAGATTCTCTACTTCATAATAGTTATTTTTAACTCTTTGTTTAGGCTTATTGGGTATGACAATAGTATCCTCTGCTATTACTTTGGCTTTAAGGTTTTCACCAAAAAGACCCACCCTTACATCATAAGCATCGTGACTGTAATGAACTATATGTATGTAAACAGGTTCAAATATATTAACGTTAGTGATTGTAAAATTTCACAATCCAATGTTTGCACTTATAAACAATGTACAACAAGACTTGTACGTGACTTTCAGTAATAAATGAATCACCAAACTAAACCTTAGTTTAACCGAATAAAGTTTTGCACGCAACAAAATCGTATTGAAGCATATCACAATTTTACGGGTACCCATAAACAATTTCAATATTATATTGTGATAATTCGCGAGTATGGACCGTGGCGGACTATTACTGGTCTTTGAGAAACGTTGTGGGTTAGTTAGTGTCGTGACGAATTGGAATCACCATTAGATATGTGATGGCGATTTGTGCTCGCACAAAGGTTGGACAAATTCTTTTGGCTGTTATGATGATATTTAGTGTACAAGTAATTGTTTGCACGTCATGTTTTGAAACCGTTTTGGCTTTACCTTCTCAAGAAAAATGTTTCATGTTATATGTTCATATTGTAATAAAGAGCTTGGAATAGAATTTATTTAAAATATTGTAAACATAGTTGCACTGGGCTTATTCAAATCTCCATCTTCCTACAATCTGGAAAGTAGAAAGGCACGGAGTAAATGTAAATCATTTCGCTAAAGATCCATCTTTGGACCATGCTCCTTCTATAACGGGTTTCAGTGATTCCATTCCCGATGATAGACAGTATTGTAAGGTAAGTAATGACTTGGCTTGCTCGCTATAATATCGGCGTGTGGTGCCTTTTCCGATCTCCGTTTCTCATCTATTTTATTGGATTCGAAATTTTCTTTTGAGGTCATCGGTATTATTAGTATTCAATGAGTTTTCTGATGCTGTTTCAATTGGTATGTTGAAAGGAAATCTATTCATAGTTTAGGTTAAAATGGGATCCCTGTGAAATATGTTGTGGTTTGTTTTTAATTACACTTAAACAGCAGCATTGCTATCTTCAGCTTTATCTACAAGCATGCATAATGGACAACAAAGCTCATTGTTTCGATCTAATTGGCAATGAAAATTCTAATTCCAATGTTACATAGGAAGTAATTAGGGCTTATTTATTGTGCTACCTTATCTTTGGACGTCACGAACGCCTGCCCTGCCCGCCCTGGGCACCTGGGCCAACCAATTGTTTGCTGCACTGCAAGGAACAGTCGCACGCGCATATGTGGGATCTCGTAGGTACATTGTGCTTCGGACCTGACTCCGGGTCATTGTTTAATAATATCTATTGTACTATTTGATGTATTTATAAAGTGTTTGATTTGACTGGGCTATGTTTACATGAATAGTTGATAGTTGCACATGTATTTGTTATCGGACAGATGTCAATGATTTTAAACTCAGTGAGCATCAACAATTGCGACACAATGTTCGTTTAAAAACTTATTCCTTACCTGTGTATAAGTTCCTTCAACTTGAACTTATAAATACAAGAATTTCGCAGTTATTCTACCAAACTGGATATTCTGGTATGTCAGTAAGTGACCAAAGGTGGCATCATTTCGTGTTTTTATCCTCGTGTCTACGCTTGAGCGGGTCCTATTATTCCCTAGCAGTGACGTCGGCGGCAGCTGCAACTAACGTACGCTACGTGCATGCATCCCTTTCTAACATACCGAGTTTTGATGTCATCTCTTTCTCCCACAAGTGCATATCTATCATCCGGTCAAGTCAACTGCGCGCGCGGTGAAACTGTATCGATTTGTGTCGTATTATTTTTGAGTAATTCTGGCTTCTGTTTTAGAATCTTTTAAAATTCTAAAAACTATCTAAATATATCTAAAGCCATACCCAAAAGGTCCAAAATTGAAACAAGTAAATTGTACTAAGTCATTATTAGAGGAAAATCTTTTATTTTATATAAAGCTAAAGTTGGTTTGTTTGTCAAAACGCTCTAATCTCAAGAATTACTAGTTTGAAAAAATCTTTCTGTATTAGATAGTCCATTTTAAATCGAGGAAGGTCTAAGGCTATATAATATCCCACTGCGATCAAAAGGAGACGAGCAGAGCTAGTAGCTAGTTATAAACAAAGCCTTAAACTTATACATATTTTATCTTTCTGATCCAACTTTCATCAAAACAACAGTTTCCTAGCTATAAATAATAAAGCATCGACTAATCGCCTCTAGCTATCAAACGCCCACGTGTGGACCCCAAAACTATTTGATATGTTTTTTCTACCTTTTGTCCTTTTTTGCTTCTAATGGCATATGAAATGTAACACAAAGGATCGACAAAAAATGGTACTAGCCGCGTTACATGCAGTGCGTATGACCTTTATTCGATATTTTTTTGTCGTTACATGTCAAAATGGCGGCTCGCGTTTGTTTTGAATTATTTTATATATGGAATGTTTTGTTTCGCGGTTTTCTTTTTGCTTCGTTCTGATTGGTTGGTATTTTGGTTTTATCTGTTATGTGGTTGGTGGATGTTTGGTAGGCTATGTGTAAAGCCTAAAATAATAGTGTTAGTGTTAATTTATGACATTTCTTTTTAACTATATTCAAACAGAATTTAAGATTGACTTTGTATGATTCAGTACTACTTTTTCATAAATATCGGCACCCATTTCCAGCCACTGCTACTTATAACTCCGACATTAGCTAAATATTAAACTAAAAGTCTCATTTCATAAACTTAATATTAATTTAAATTTAAATTTGTGTTCTTTTTCGATACCATGCGCAGGCGCCCCACCTGTGTTGTGTAACGGAAACGCGGCGACAACGCGGTACTGTTTACTGACGTCATAACCTTAATGGCGGCGACTTTGTGTCAAGTGGAGGCAAAATGTTGCTGTTTCTAAGTTGAAAGAGTTTGTATGTGATATTGGGGGTAGATAACTAACTATGTAGTTGAGCCAGTTATATATTTATACTTCTATATTTACGAGTATTCTTATACTTAATACATACAACTGTGAGTTAGTTAGTTTGTTTGAACGCGCTAATCTCCGGAATTGCTGGTCCGATTTTAAAAATATTTTTAGAGTCTGGCAGTCCCTGTTGCCTCGCCTAAGGAGAAGTTATTGGATGAAACATAACGCCCCTCAAAAATGGCGCTTGGTGAAAAGCGGATGCAGCCCAAGGCGGGAAAAGTAAATTTGACTATGGAGATTTTATAACCTTAAATATTAAAAAAAGATAAGGCCTCGTCTCCAGCAGTGGCACTCTTAAATACTTTCTATACACACATAGATAGAGGCAATCGTAAAAATACAATAAAACGTGTACTTACATAGAAATGACATTGATCAGAAGACAAATCCAGGCAGGCGGTCCATCGGCGCCACGGTAGACACGGTAGAGACGGTAGACATGGTAGACACGGTAGATAATACCACCTTATACGTGTAGGTACCTAATAAAATTCCATAAAATTAATATTCCAACTTTTTAACTAAGTTTAATTAGCTCGGTTATATTTTAACCGTGAGAATAACCGTCTGCCGGCCATAACAATTACTGATTTAACTTTTTATGTCCAAAGGTTATGTTTGTGTATAAATTTTGTTATTTAATATTTAATTACTTTGTATTTGAAATATTTAAGTAAGTAGTTAGTGTTTGCTTTGCGTCATTTTGATATTAAATTGTTTGGAATAATTTTTAAACGTTGTTTGTTTTAAAATACCTGTTTTAAACTTTTTGTTTCGTTTAGTTATAAAGTTTAGTGAAATAAAGTAACATAATAGTCAATTATTTTGACGTAAGTAGATGTTTTTACCTATATAAAAAATACCTGAAGCTTTCTGCGACTGACAAACAAGGTGTTTGTTATCTTATTTAACAGTAAACATACCTACGTTAATATTTTACTTCAATACAATGTGCAATGCCACTATAAAAAGTACAATTTGTGTTTTAAGTCCCATGTAATAGGGGGTGAACTTATTGATTCATTATTTTAGTTAAAATCTTGTAAAAAGCAACCTGGTTTCTCTCTCTGTCCTCATTAACCCAAACCATATACAATCTACACATACATATTCCATACAAGAGCAATTTTTTCATACAAATACTCGTAAAAATCAATGTACACATGTGTGTGTGATCGCCGCCAGATGGGTCGCACTTGTGTTTTCATTGGGGGTGCGGTGGGAACGCTTGCGCATCTGTGCCGTGCGCAGACGCAGCGCAACGTACGAACGGATATGAAGGATAGAGATGTGTTGTAATTAGGTGATGTTATTTCTTAACTCTTAATTTATGGGTACTTTGTTTTTTTTATAGTGGCAGTTGAAATAATGACACCATTACATTTTTTGACAACCATTTTAACTTAACATTGAGTATTTAAATATTTCGCCTTAAAACAATGAATGAACAAACAATTAAATGGAGTTGTCCTATTTAGTGAAAAGTAATGTTTAATTTCCAACCGACTTACAAACGATACATTGCACAATAAATTGACTAGCGTCTCGAAAACTCTCGAAATGAGGTCAAAATAATTCTAGAAATCTCTACGCGACCCAGTTTTTAACTCACTCTACTTATTCCTCCATTATTTCACAATTAATTTGTCATAATAGTTTGAGCCTTGATTGGACGACAAATTGTCGGCATGACACATGGAAAATTGGTCTGTCTGTTCTGTTATGTGATTGTACACTCGGCCAAATGCTTGTTGTACTAGTTGCTAATTTGCTCTTGGACTATTTTTCGATTATGGTCCTTTTGCACTGAAAAATACCATGATTTAAAAAGTGGTTCTAAAGACCAGAATGTTTTTAATTTATACACAAACATATTATTACTGGCTTTGTATTTTACTTAGTATTAGACGGAATAAAATTTTATAAGGATCGTAGTTTTTACTTATCTTTAGCGCAAAAGGACTTTTTGGGCAATATATGAGTTTATTTTGCATGAAACAGTACTGTAATAAAAAAAGTTAGAAATTTGTCCTTTTTTCAAAGAATAGAACGTTCGGTGTAATTAGTTAGTAGTACTGTTAGTACTCCATAAAAGTGAACAATAAAAAATCACCTAATTGCATGTATGGCTCTACTTTGTTCAATCGTACTTGACCAAGGCCATAGGACCAGGTTGCTGTCATGTGCTGCCATTAGAGATAATGATCAAGTAAGGTCAATATTGCGCATTAATTCTTATTATATTCATAGTTGACGCGTTCCGTGAGAATGCGTCCGATTTTATATGGACCACCTCCTTATGTACAGTTAGCAAAGATTTTTTGTATATAGGACAAAATATTTATTGATTCAGTACCGAGACTGTAACTATTGGTTGGTTATAGAGGTGATCAATGGTTAGTTAGATATGGCTTTATTAAAATGTACTTTGATGCAGGTCACTTCCTAATAACTGATCTGAAGTCACGGAGACATAGATGCCCTATGTTTGATTATAATCAGGATAATGACAAAAAAGTACAATATAGTATAACAGTAGTCACTGTCTCTGTACTGAATTAATCTTTATTAACCCATGTAGGTACAAATTAACTTGGTTGATTGTACATTTGCTGGTCATTTGAATGTGGTGTAGTTACTAATCTAGTAAATATTATAATAGATCATGATCGTATGATAAATAATAGCCTTGTTGTAATTGCGTTGTTATTGTAATCGCCTATTAGAATAGGTTTTTTTCTTACATGTCAAATACGGCGTACCGGAGGACCAGTTTTAAGTAGCTGCAAGGCTGTTTGAGAAAGAATTTATAATAACAAAACAAAAGGCGAGAAAGTTCTCAATTTAGTTATTATATTTTTGATCAAATATAATAACATATTGTCATATGTAATAGGAATAGATTCGTAGCCTTTTTAAAGTTAATCTGTTGACCCAATTTGTTTTTTCGAGTAGTTTAGTGTAGTATGGATTTCTGCAATTGCTCGTTGGACCGTTGACCATTTGAAGTGACTTTCAATTCGAAAGATGGAGTGGAAACAGATCCCTGTCCGCTCTGTGATTGTTGTATGAATAACCGCATAAATAACAGACGCGAATGAAATCTACCTCACTTCAAATGTTTCCTAGCCTAGCTGATTCTATTCAAACAAGTACTAATTCAGTGACAGAGACGAGAATTTTATCTGCCTAAAGTACACTGACATTGTGCATTAGGTATGTTTGTACGTAAACAGAAAATCCCTACACTAATCCATTACTCATAAATGATTAACATGACTGTGATATACCAAAGGGCAGTAGCTTCGTATGAATATTTATTACGCTTTTATTATTCAGATATTCATCATCATCTGTGAGAAATTTCTTACTGTGTTTGCTGAAATATGGCTTCTTATTTTCTGATGGAAATTAGGTAACGGATAACATGATGAGAGGTACTTCAATGGGAATTAGGCAGAGTTTTTTGGCAGACATATTACTCGTATCGTAGGAGAGAAATCCGTTGCTGAGATGATACGCTTTATCAACAGTCATCGGGACTGTTGAATGTCGCAGCAATTGGCGTTCCATTGTCTCTGCCTACCCCCATAGGAGACATGTATGTCGGAACGCAGATCTACGCGAGACACAATATGTGTTCTATTGTGTCTCATATACCGACAGACAAGAGGTTAAGCAAAAACTATCTGATTTAAGTTGGACTGTAGAATAACTTGGTCTCATGGTAGCTTGCGTTGTTTTTCACAGTATAAGTGTGGTTTTCGGAATTCCAAACTTTATTTGCCAAACTATACAGATCTTTTTAGCTTGTTCTAAAAGAAAATTCTAAAAATATACTTGTTTGACCTTGAACTTATAGTTCATTACGTAATTAATACCAAAGCTCCAAGAAAGGTATAATAGCTGAAGTTGCTCTATCGATCTCATCTTTATTATAAAATCTCATACAATTTGTTATCAATCGTCTGATTGATTCTGCCTTTATGCTCCGTGACCAATCAGAACAATCAGCTCGTTGCGTCAGTTCTAGGGTTGCCTTAGTACATTAATAAAAAAAATCTGTTGCCATATTTAAAAGTGATATTCGATTTTTGTGTTCATCAGAGTTGTTTGTAGTCTTTTATTGTAAAATATCTACTACATTAAAATTTATTAAAAAATGGTTTAAGACTTTATTCCCCAATTCACCTTTGTCCACTCATTTCTGTAAATCAAATCAAATCAAATCAAATCAGCTTTATTGTGGACCATAGGTATGCATTATAAATACAGATCTTAAATAATTAAAATTAGTTCAGCTATGTCCCGCCGTTGAGGCATACAATAATAAAATATACATCAGAATTAAAAAAAACAATAAAATTATACATTATTAATATTCCAAATTATAAATAACATCCAAATTAAATGTCAAGCCTTATAAGTCGTAGTCGTAGTTTATTGTATACTGTAAAAAGCAAAACTATTAAAAATAAATCATATCAAAATCTCCATACACTTAACCAAAATCACACAAAAAGTTGCCATAATCAATAAAATCACCAATAACAGAACATCCTGCTAACCCTGGCATTTTGTAAGGCGGCACCTTTGATCGCTACTTGCTTGTTTATACCAATTAACTAGCGCAGACACACGGCTTTACTCCTCTTACCGACTTCAATCAACCACATTTAATTACTTAGAACAAGATGCCACAATTTCTGTTAATCACTACAATTTCTATAAGCTATTTTGTCTGCAAGCAATTTGTTAAGATTGATTATTGTAATTAAAGTGTAATTCGTACTGAATGTGTTTTGTCGATAAGGTTCAATTTTGTGTGATGTTACAACTGCTAAAGTAGTAGTCAAAATTTAAGGTCAATGTACTCACATATTTGTTTATTTCAAAATAGTCTGAGATATTTTATTGTTATTCTTTATCATCGATCTATGCAAATACTTACTAACTACTTACTCATCATTAATGATATTGATCAGACTAATTAACTGTTAAGAAGGACATAAAAACCTTCATCCTTCATTCAAAAGTAAACTTTAAACCCGAACACCAAAGCCTAATTCCCATCATCCCATAATTTATAGCAAGAATTCTGTTGACATGCAAACAAACCATCGCAAACAAAATCAAGGCATGGTCTTACCAGTGTTAAAATCGTCTTTAGACCGGTATTACTCAAGTCTGTGTGATAAATAGTTCTATTCTGCCAGATCGATTTATGCATCGATTTAACTTTGCCCATTAGGCTACTATTATACTAGAAACGCGAGTAACTCGGTCCCTAGAGACAGTTCAGGCATTCAAGTGTCCGTTTTGCGCTAGAAGCCGGACCCTAATTGAGTGAAAATCTTGTACTATTTCAATGGGAAAACTATTTAGGTTTTTAGGTTAGATTTTTTGATAGAAAATTGCTGTCCATCCTTTTTGTGAAAAAAGTAATAATTCAATTACGAATATGTATTTACCAAAAGGACCACGACTTAAAATATTGGTCCTTTGGTACAAAAAGCACCAAAACTTCCACGATCGCAAACTCCCACTTAAGTAAAAATGCCATTTAGCACCATAAAACATCGACAAAGTGTTTAACAAATTTCCCGAAAAACACTAAAAGCTATCGCTGCCCACATCTTCGGTAACATTTCACCGCCCACCAGAACATCCCACTCTTACGCAAGTCCTAACGCCGTCTAATTAAAAGTACCATGGTACGAACAATCTACTTTATATTCAGTGTTTATCTTCGTATTTTATCATCTGTGTACCACATTATTGCCTTTGGAATACATGTCGCTAGTTCATTAGTACGCCATTAGTCAGCCGCGGTTGTAAATTGGACTATTTATCTGGTAAGCCCACGCTTGGACGGCCAATACGCAAATGTTTGTGTTGGTGCTTTCTTGTATGTGTATGTAATGGGGTTGTTTTTCTCGGTCTGAAAGAAATTGTGTTAACTAATTGTAGTGTTTTTTATATCACACTTTAAGACTAAGGTTTAAATTAAACAAAGTTTACGGTTGTAAATTTTGTTCGAATTGTTATCTAAGTAAAGAAATATTATATTAGATGCTCACAAGTATTCACATCTCATATAATATAATTTGTTTTACATTGTAGTTCCATATTCTACAATCGCTTATGTTATAACGTCCAGAACAAACTATACAGTTATTGTCGACAAACATAAGATATGATAGTTACAATCCTTACATTACCACCTATTTAAACGACCCTTTCAATACAGAACATAAATAACTAAAATAACTTCGGCATTAAAACTAACAACGTACAATTCCTATGCAACACCATGGAATATCTGAAAATGCAAATCCAAAAGTGCCCTAAGGTCTATAGAGCCTAGTAGAGATACGAAGGATTTATAGAATTGATACTTGTGACAAATCGTTATGGTAGGGCGGGCACAACATGGTCTATGACCGTAGTGGGGACTCCTGTGGTGTAACATGACAACGCGATTACCGGTCCGGCTCGGAAACGGTCCTAGTAATGATAGGTACTGATAGGGAAGTCATTTGAGGACTTAGGCCATGCATAGGACAATTGCTATTGGCCTCTGGGTATTATTGGCGCTGTTACGCTGTTATGGTATTTATTTTATTGTTTTGTTCTGACATATTTTAGCTTGGCTTTAGGCTACAATTTGGTGGTAAAATTAAATCATGTTTTTGGACCAAAAATTCTGTTGCTATTTTTAGCCAAGTTTACCTGCTTCGTAAGTCTTTAGTCTTTAGGTACGTTTCTGTGAGTCACACTGGTCTTTAGGACTAAATTAAGCGAGTCTACACGTCCTCATTTTTTACCATCAGCTAAACGTTGCATAGCATCCTCTCAGACTTTTAAATTCTACTCCATCTTTAGGGAAGAACGTAAATTAATTAGGAATGCCTAATTAGGATTAAGGCAAGTATTTCCTAATCTCAGTGCCTTTAACATACTGGACTTTTTAAGTTGGAATTCTTGTAATCTAGAAAAACTTGTATCGTCAATTATGGGTAATTTGTTTGGCCATCTCAATTTTAGTTCGTGAAATGTTTGTGATTTATGTGATACTATGCTTCTAATTAATTTATTAATTTGGTTGTTCGGTTATTAATTAATTTAAAATTTATGGATATGGTATGGTATGGAATATACCCACCATACTTTTAATTCTTCAAACATGTAAGGCCTACTTGTCACCAATTGGACAATCGAACCCAGAATGCCTTTTATACCAGTCAAACTGGTCATAATATAATTTTAACCTATCTCACTGCTGCTATTGGTAACTCGTAATATCTTAGCGAATATTTGTCGAAGAAAGTCTAGATTATACACTTTCTTTACCTTACTGCTTACTGCTGACAGCTACCATTTAAGGCGTGATGTTATGAGTGCAGAGCGCACTGCACGATTTCACCGGGCAATTAAAATTAATATGTGGCCAACTTGTTCTTTGCCATAATACCATTTTGTTGTAGGGTTGCTACTGATATTGATTCGGAGTAAAATTTGGTCCTTTTGATTTAGTCCAGCTAAAAGGACCACATCTTTCTCTTGTAAGTGGTCTTGCCATTAGTTTTTTTAAACGTATAGGTATTCATTTTATGTAAAAAGTGGTTATTACAGGTACTTATAAAAATAAGCAATTAGTAGGAAATAAATAAAAACCTAAACCAATTATTAATCAACAATTTGTCTTGTTCACTTAACTGTTATCTCATTCACAGATCTTATTGAAAAATAATGTCCAAAATAATGTCCGGTACAGCCCTAAATTAAATTGTACAAATGCAAAAACTCGCAATGTAATTGAGATCAATATTTATCGCTTTTAACAGGACTGGTCTTGGATTCCGGACTTTTCAAATTGGTGCTTTGGAGATGTAACGAGTTACAAAGTAATATCAGTAGCTTTTTAGTATACCAAAAATGTCTTTCTCCAAAAATGCTGCACGTTTTACGATGTAGTTTGAAGATGATAAGGACATAAGGACTTCTGGATTTGATTACTTGAATGTATTTGTATTTTACCGATGAGTGTGTTTTGTGCTTTTAATTTTTGGGTGAAATTATCGCAACTAATTTATGAGTCGTCTAAAAGCATAGCTGATACATTTGTTTTCCATTCATTTGAGACTGGTACTTAGCACAGTAAATATTGCATTATTAGTTTCTTTGGGGAAAATAGACTAAACTTACGTTTCTCTCACTTCCAAACTAGCCTTAGGTATTGTGGTGTCTATAACCGCCATTTAGAAGAACAATGAATAGTTTCTAGAACCTTATACAGAGCTTGCTCATATCCTTGTAGCCACACACAATGCTTGTATGAAAACTATTGTTTATCTAATAAGACCGTGTTAGCTTTTTTGGTCCTTTTGGTATTTAGTGCAGTCTGTGTTTAAGTTGCTTTAAAAAGTTTAACGTAGAGGGCGGGCCTAACCTAGTCTTATGGGATTAAAAAAAAAAAATATTATGTATTAGAACAATGGGCTTGAAGTAATAGATGTAAGTGAACTAATGAACTGTGCTGATATAAAAATGGGAAGGGCAAAGTTACTAGTTATAATGTAGGAATTAACTACAAAATATAATTGAGAAACACCTTAACTAGCAAAACCAAAATGCAAAGCGCAGATAGAAAGCACAGACTAAGTTATTAATGATATGACCGCCACATTAGTTGAGCATGGCGGGCATGTTCCTAGTATTTCGTCATCCATTGTATGCTCAAACGGTATTAATGAATTGCTCGTCGATTTATCAACGCACAATGGACAACGAAGCGCTTTTGTCACACGAAAACCGACCGATAATGATGTTAACAGAGTCGCTTTGAGATTGATGATGGAAAAGGTTTAATGAACTTTACACTCTGTGGTTTGATGTGTGGAGGCTAAACGATGGACGTTGCAGCATCGTCTGGTCCTTCGGGCCTAATAAATTGAGCGGCTATTATAGCTATTAATAGAACGTGTTTTGAAAAAAAAATATGGGTCTGTTGAGGGATTGATGGTATTAGAATTAGTATAGACGTGTTATAATTTATAAAACTTGTAGTTTTTCTTATTATCATTCCGAACTTACGATCTTAGAACCGATACGACCTTCAAACATTCAAGAAAAGAGCATACTCCTTTTTAAATGGCCGGCAACGCACCTGTGGCTCTTCTGGTGTTGCGGGTGTCCATGGGCGGCACTGATCGCTTACCATTAGGTGACTCGTCTGCCCGTTTGCAACTTATTCCATAAAAAAAATATCATCTTTAGAAATACTTCCAATGTTTTCTCCTTCATCTTTTTCATCATCAATGTGTTTGCAATTCTATTCCAATTCAAAATAATAATACATCATACATTCCTATCCATCTGAAACGTTACCTATATGTTAATTTCCTTATACACTACATCTGCGTCTATATCAAGGGAAAATTTTATTCTAAACGCCCATAGCCATAGAAATCGCGATCTGAGTCCATGTTTTATGCCCATCGTTCTAGGAATAACGGTTCCTACACTAGACCATAATATGCATTATAACGGCCTTATTGCCATGTGGCCTGGTCTGGTTAATGCAGGCCTTTTTGTCTTGCTATTATGAGATGTTGGACAAGTCTTGCTTAGGATACAGAATATTGGATATACATAGATTAGTAGATAGTAGAGAATGGTTTTTTGAAGATTGTTTTCTTAAGGTATCATATAAGACTAGGGTATTATTTTCAAATGTTGTGCATAACATCCTTCTTTGAGCTGTGCACTTTGTCCATAGCGGCACTTAATTTCGTATATGTTTCTGTATATGAAATAACTTAAGAGATCCCTGTCAGTCTCCTAGTTTAGAGTATTCAATGTTACACTAGGAACGTTTTCTACTCGTAGGTTAGAGTGTTCAGTGTTACACTAGAAGCATCTTTATATTCTCTTCAAATCCCTTGAGCTGAAACCCTTTTAAAAGAGTCTTTCTCATTAAAATCAATTACATCTGCATCAGTCCCCTCCACTTTTACTCCAAAAAATTCATCGTCATTTTTATCACTCTCATCTCAATTTTGGACATTATCATCCAGATAATCCAGATCTTTAGTATATGTTATTGATACAGAAGTGAAATCGTGTTGTCGGTTAACGGATGCGTTGTATAAGCGGCGGCATCCGCTATTATTACTGATTTGAGGCCCCTGCCTACCTATATTATGGTACGGTCTTGTTGATGACCTTCGGTGACACGGCTCGGGATTTGAAGCTGGTACTTTGGTAACAGGAGTCTTTTAATTGTTGTAGGGATTTGGAGTTGATTGGTTTTTCGAAAATGAACTTTCTTGTTGAGGTTCTGTGGTACATTTCTTTTTTTTTGCTTTGTTTAATGAATGAAAATGGAATTTAAGTAGTGTCTGATATAATTAGCATTTTTGTAACAGTTTTCTCATAATTAACATAAAATCATAAAAATATAATTAATTATAAAATTCTCTATTTATTCAACTTAAGCTATAAAATCCTTTTATACATAAAAATAATAATATTATACGCTTTTTAAACAGCATAACCTTTAGTAAAATAAATACTGAGACAATTCAAGTAAAAATTTCTACGCCATATTTTGATATCGTCGCAAAACTTGTACGATGCGCGTGCGCCGGTGCGCGGTATTCGCTACGGAGGGTGAGCAGAACCCTTGTATTATGGGGTGGTATAATAATAAGTAATAATAATTAACTATGGATGGTTCTAGATGTTTGAGCACAAGTTGTTTTTTTTATTTGGCATTCTTTGCTATTGTGTAGGCGGGTTTGAAATTAGGCGGTATGAAAGGTATGGTTAGTTTTATATTGCATTTTAATGGCCTTTCTTTGCACTCTCTAAAAATATAGAAATTAATTGGGTATGAAATAATTTCGTACTGACGTATTAATTTACGTTTTTAGTATTTTTCGAAAAATATTTATTGTGTTATAGAATTCTAAAGTTATTAGTTTCTATTTGTGCTTTTAAATTTTAAGACCCCTTGTCTGGCAGTCGTACTTGCGACCTCTTGACCAATGAGGCAGTTCCGAGTACTAGGACTTATAACCTCTTGTCTGTCGGTATATGAGACACAATAGAAAACACATTGTGTCTCGCATAGATCTGCGCACTGACATACACATAAAAGACTTTAAGGACATGTATATAAGGTACATTGTTCAACTCACTTCAAATCCACGTTCCCATTTACTTTAGCCAAACTTGTCAATCTTACATTCTTAACTAGGAGTGTTGTTAATTAGTCAAAAATGTAATTACTAAACTAATTACTAGTAAAAGTTGGACAATTGATCATTGTTCTTAATTATCGTCACGGTGAAAGGTTTCTATTATAATTGATCACTGTAGAAGTATGGATGCCATGTATTTTGACAACGGGTTTACCGAGGTACCTACAGCATAAAACAGGTACATTACATTGTGTGATAATATTTTCATAGATGACAAGCGTTCGGCACGAATGGGCCGGCTGGACCGGAGTGATACCACGGCCTCACAGAAAACTGACGTGAAACAACGCTTGCGTTGTATTTCGTTGTATGAGTGAGGTTACCGGAGGCTCAATTCCCTTTCCAATATTTCCTATCCCCGATTCACCAACAACACTTGAATTCTTAACCCCCAAAAGGCCAGCAACGCATTTGGAGCGCCTCTGGTGTTTCTGGGGATGAATAACCTGATAAACATGGTCAAGCAGTATCTTAAACGTTCTTTTTTGATATTTATTTGGTAAGGGTTCTCCTAGAGTTTTTACTAAGTTTTCCTGATACGCATTTTGAAACCACATCAAGGGATTCGGAACATTAAGCGCTTACTATTCAAGAGTGAGTCATCCCTAACGACCTCAAAAAACATATTTCAATTATTTCTTTCCCAAATTTCACGGGATTAAATCATTAAAATGCCTATATTTATAATACCTTTCAATAATGTAAAGGCCTTATTAATATTAAATAAGTATAATAAGCTGCGGTCCAGGCTTCGCCCACGCTGGGTAACAGTAGTGGGCCATTAATGTCCACTAACGGTAATGTACCATAAACTGTCCAATTTCTTTAATAGATTTTCGCCTTTATTTCAATGGTATATGGTTGAAAATGTAAAGGATTGGTATGGGGTACTTTGATGTGCTGTATGTGCATATTTTTGTCAACCGGACATGCATAATCATTTGTTTTTGTTAATTAATGGATTTTTTAGTATTGATCTGTTGAGGTAATGGATCAGATCAGAATAACAAAATGTGTACTAAGTGAAATTCTATACTTCATACATAAAATGAATGAAAATAGGGGTAGGCAGAGACAACGGAACGCCAATTGCTACGATTCTTACATACCTCTTTCGCTTCATCAACGGTCATCAGTCCCCCATGGGACACAGGCGTGAAGTTATGTATGTATGTTAGTATAGGTATATTTACTAACACTAGTGTATGTATATGAATGATAAACATATATGAATGATAGAAATAACGTTAAGTAAAAACTCTTTAGTCACGATTTTCAATTACGGCCACGATTCTAAGATTTACTTCTTTATTATGGCAGGTTTTAAGTGACACAGTTATTTCGTTATTTATTTAAATGATTTAAATGTTTAATAAAGATTTCATTTGTAAATTGTGATTGCTAAAAAGGTTATTAAATTGGGAAATTGTTAAGCATTTTTTTTTATTTACTCTAGAGGACTGACTGACAGATAGACATTTTTAATGTTATAAGATTTGCTTTGACGTTTAAAAGTGCGTTCGTGGTATATTTGAAATAAATAATTTCGACTTTGACTTTGACTTACTTTGCATTAAATACAGTATACTTGACTGATTTCTAAACGCGTTTACTTAAAAATATCTAAAAAAAACATATAAAATATTTTTATTCGCCAGCATCTCCTTATAACCTTCAAAATAAATAATCACAAAGAAGAAACAATACCCAATATCTATAATTAAATTACTTAAAACAGTAATCTACATAGCATCACGCGAACAAGAATCCAACGAAAAATCTATGGGAACCCGCGAAACTATTTTTCCTATCCCACATTCCAAGATGGCGGCTCTACAACTGTCAAATAAGCTGAACGCGCCGTGAAATCGCTAAACGTAACCAATTATTATTTTATACATGTAGGTAAGTATTGAATTTGTAAACCACACAAGCTATACATAACCAGTTTATCTTGGACTCGCTTTGTGAGATCTCTCTACATATTCGAAGGTCAGTTTATACTGGTTGTATAGTTAGATATGGGTGTATGAACGTTTATCGAGTATCGACTCGCGATTAAACTCCCGTAGTGCCGGACAATTAGTGTTACCAGATTTGGGTATCGATTTTTCGTTTATCGATATTTGGTACCAACGATTGGTGTCCGGTTTTTGACGTTTTTTGTCCTATGTACGAGTAGAATCGGTTTTAACCGTGGTTAAGGGCAAACTTGTTTTTGTTTATAAATTGGTTGAGAGTTAATTTTGATAAGCAATTTCCGTTTTTAACCTAATAGTAATAAGGTATAATCTTGTATCAATCAAAGTTGAGTACACTATGAATACTAAACCACATCACCTTCCCTATTCACTTTCACATTAAGATAAAATGAACTAAAAAATCGTATTTACAAAATCGAAAATCGATTCTAAATATCTAAATTATATATCGATTTATTGTGACCGTGTTCTCCCGCGGAGTTCGAGTCACAACTATGAATTTTAAATAAGTACACGAAGTACTACGATATGGACCCCATAATGCTGTCAGACGGGTCATAATGACCCCGGTTTCACAAATAACCATCGCTTGAACATTTTGTATACATGCCAGTATTATGTTTACATGTATACCTTAACACTTGAATGAATTAAGTGTGGAAAACTATGGAGACACTTACTCGATCTTATCCAAGAATTTGTGAAAAAAGTTTGATAGAAAGTTGTTGAGATTATTCAAAAAATATTTTGAAGTATAGACTTTGGCTTTGAAATTGTTTTTCAAAATCAGTTCTAGTACAATATCTCACAAGATAACAGAACTGAGATGTGAATGAAACTGTTTTCGTCAACACAAAAACAGTGGTATAAGCCGTTAAACGAGCAGACGAATCACCTGATGGTAAGCAATCCTCATACCCGGAACACCAGAGGCTTCACAATGGCGTTGCCGGCCTTTTGGGGATTACGAATTTAAGTGTTGGTGAAACCCCCGATCCTTTGTGGCGTTATTAGTATGTTGAGCTTTATTGAAAAACTCTTAGCATTGAATTGAAATTTTGCCTTCTACTGGGCTCCTACATGCAAATATAGTACCCCAACAATAATAGCCGTCATATCAAACCTTATCACCATCCGAAACAGATCAAGTTCAGACTTGTTCCACTATCAGACTGAAGTATCTGAAATTCACGGAAATACGCGATCGTAGGCGAATTTTTTTAATACACATATAATTTTTTTTTAAACTAATGTTTATTATATTTTTGTCCTGTTATCATCGCGTTACGGCTGATGTTCCCACGGTCCAGATATGCTTATCATGACTTCCTGGATGACTCAACGGTACGAATCTGATGATTTTCAGTTCGTGTATTTACCTACTGGTTGGTGATAATTTTGATACTACTTTTATTACTAAACGATGTCAGAAGTCATATTTTTTGAGGCGTAAAATCATCCAATACCTTCTCCCACCTTTGGCGAGGCGAGAGAGAGTGTCAGACTCTTATTGACAAAAATCCATCTCGTTCTTACTCCGGGGCTCCCCAGGTAAACCCACTAGATAGTCCGCAGCTCCGGATATTCTTAAACCCTGCTTCAACTTCTGGTTTAGTAGTTCTTTAGTCGTAACTGGCAGATAATTTTGTGTTCCTATCAATCTCCGGAGGAAGATTTACTACCTGAGACTGATGGGTCATTTGGAAAACCACAGAAAAACCCAAAAACCGTTTCCTTGTAGATAAGCACTAATAAAGTAACTTTTGTCAATGAAGCTAGCCAAATTTCTATAAAGGTGATGAAATATCCTTAATATGAGCTCTAGAGAATCTGTTTTTTAATACATTTTTGACATGGACTTGTCTATAGCACTATCTAGTGACGGCCTGCCAATTCCATAGCCTATTTGGTAATGGGTAAGCACTAGAGCTGTCATCTGTCAATAGAAATTCAATCATCGATATTATCTTCTTGGCAGGCAGCACTTGGCACACGCTAAGTTATATGTTAGAAAAAGCGGTCTAGACTTTTGATCTGTTTTTATTTTTTAGTGGTCCTTTTATCGTTTTGTTTGTGAACTGATTTTAAAGTTCGTTTGTTTGTTTATTTAATTGCCTTTATGTGTGTGTGTAGTCTATTATATTGCCGGTACTATTTTATTTAGTAGATAGTTTTACTATTCATAAATGGACTGATATTACTAAGTTATATTCTACATGCTTTTTGAACTGTAATTTAATTTCTTCTTAACAATCTGCTTAATTTTAACAAAACATTTGCACATAACTTGTTTCATATTTATATTCTAATATTTTTTTTGCTATAAATTTACCAAATCTATTACTAAAATGGTTTTATTGGCTATGGAATCTAGGTCATCGGAAGCGTTGTCTTGCCATATTTGGTATACCATAAATTTATATTGCTTGCAATACCAACCAATTCTAAATACGAAACCGGTTTTCCGTTACCGATAAAATTGAGTGAAGTAACAGTTTAACGTCAAATAACTGTCGCAGGCGCTTAAATAAAGTAATTTCCTGCAAAATGCTTAGACTTGTAAGGATACTAGTTTTCCATTCATGTGGTCAAAAAACTAGCCTGTGTTATCTCCAGAACTGAAATTATACACTGAATCATTCGAGTAGCTTGGTTTTCATGGTTTAACAACTCGCTTTCTGACTTGCATAACAATTCAAAAAGAACATAATAAAATATCTACGACCTAATTTTATTTTACGAAAATCTTTCTATCAAACTGGCTATCTAGAAATAAAACAGCATACAATTTATTCCTTCCTTCATCTGCACAACAATGGGTAGGAAATTATCCGCCGGTCCTTCCCCGGTCCTGAGGTCCGCACAAAAAACGATGAAGTGACCTTATAAGGTGACAGCAGACGCGTCCAGTTTTTGCGCTAGCACCCGTTCGCGACCGATACTCGGTTTTGGGAAGTTTTGCGAAAAAACGAATATGCAGACCGTCGCTTCGTTTGACTTTTACGAGGTTACGGAGGTTTGCGGATCTGAGGACCACTTTAAGCTTAGCTTTTAGTGGCTTTTGTCGACTTAGTTTTGTTTTAGATTTAAGTTTTATCTTTTTTAGTAATGTTTCTGTATGCTGTCTTCTATGTCTTCTATGTGTTTATTAACCAACAAAATTGTAAATGACCAACATTTTATTCTAAGAAGAATCTGTTTAAAAATGTCTATAAAAAACATAATTAACATTAACTAACATTCATATTGATCTAATTTCAATTCCATTTTACAAATGAAATGTCTATTTTGTAAATGAAAGGTCCCTAAAAGCCCTTTACAGCGTTTGGTATGCGGATCATGGCATTTATCTGATCCCAGTTGAACGAGTGACCCGAAATGATTTGTCCTTGACTATCACAAACAATTGCGCGTGAGCATTGTCAAATTCTATCGTAGATCCGTTTTTGACTATCTAAATTATTACTACTATTTTAAACTAGCTAGGCCTGTTTGCTTGTCCGGTTGCTATTTCTTTCATATAAATCCTACTGACAATAAAAGATTTAAACAAAACCGGTCCAGCCGTTTTGCAGTATTGTGCTTGGCAATTTATCGATTCTTTTTTATTTATTTAAATGTTGAACAATATGTATATTTTGGGTTTGATGATTAGCTATCATTACAAAAATTCCTTTGACGATATAAATTCTAACAACTATAAATTCTTTAGCCTTTTGTAGCTTCAGTATATTTTTGACGAGATTTTCCTTCATTATGTAACTGTCACCAGCACACTCCAGATTAAATTTGAAGTTCCTAAACTTGGTACTTGGTTGGTTTTATCAGTGTTTACTTAGTTTATTTAGTATTAGTATGAACTTGTTCCCACGCGTGTCAATCACCGAACATGTTTACATTATTAGTGATAACCTATCAAGCATTTTTTATACTAAATATTCTGTAACAGAATTGTACGTCTTTTTATGGTATAAGCCGGTAAACTAGCTGACGGATCATCTGATGGTAAGAAACCGCCGCTGCACCCGAAATGTCAAAGGCGTTACAAATGTGTTGCCGGCCTTTTCGAGGTTAGGAATTTAAGGGTTTTGGGGTAATCGGGAATAGGAAAGATTGGGAAGAGGGGTAATTGGGCCTCCGGTAACCTCACTCACGCAACGCAAGCGTTGTTTCACGTCGGTTTTCTGTGAGGCCGTGGTATCACTCCCATTCGTGCCAAAGCATGGCTCTCCCACACTTCTATATACAACTTTCAAGTATGTTTATATAACTACAAGAGCAAAGTAAACAAGTGAAAAGCTGTCTTATCATGTTTTAATTTTTTCCGAAATTATCTATAGCTTCTTCAAATATAAGGATCACTTATCAAATTCCACTTAAACAGTTTGAAATGTTGAAATTGATCGGAAATTGTGAAATTCGTTACTTTTTCGCACAGATATTTACTTTGGGATTGGTAAAAAAAGTGGTAACTAAATAGTTTTTTTTCTTGTAATGTTGCCTTAATCTTGTTTGCATGTAAATTTTTGACGACACTTTTTTTTAAGCATTTATGTGTAAATGTGTACTTTCCCACAGAAAAGTAATGTAACGAAATAAGAAAACCACGTTTTTATAGTACTTTTAATGTTTTTTTTCTGATGTACCTAAAATAAACTGAGTCTTGAACCGAGTTTTATAAAACAAACATTGAAATAACTGCACCAACAGCTATTTCATTTTATTTTCTCCTATTTTTATTTAAATTTAATTAAATAAAAGCCGCCATTTTGAGTCCAATTTCCTGCACTACGCATCCGATTATGTTTGGGTGGTCTCGATTCTGAGTGATCGATAAATCGAGATCGATGCGATCGATACTCGCAGTGTTGATAACAAATCGAATGTTTAATTTTTTTCATCGGTACAATTGGTGCTACTGTTTTATAAACAGCATCTTTAAGTGTGTGGGTATATCTTTGTATATGCAAATTAGTTCTTTTGAAATATGCGCATAAATTAATTATCTTTTAGGATATGCATTCAAATAGCTTTACTATCTATTAGGCGAGAGAAGATTATTATTATCTTTTCAAATTCTTCTGATGTTATCAAATGGCTTTGACAAATAGAATATCTTCTCTGTCTGTCTTACTGAAACGATTAGCTAATTTCAAGTATTGTTACCCACAATACTTAAGACAGATTTCATTAAAATTTCTTTGAACCCACACAAGAATGTACTTAAGCCAAAAATTCGCCATTCTCTTTGCGCTCATGTCACCCAAAACGTTTTAAACCCGCATTATCACGGCATCAGTTACTCCCAAAGACACAGGCAATATGTTCCAAGTCCTACCTGATCCATATCAGACACTTACCACCGGATCACTCGGATGTTTTCGTCGCCAATTCATCTCCTTTAGCGTCATTTTATTTTGTTTTTTCAACCGCAACCAACTTGCCACTTGTGGCTTACAAATACGAGCAAAAATCTTTTGTGTAGTATTTAATGGAATCTTAAAATCACTTAGTTAACTGTGTATTTTATAGTGTGCAGTACTGTGAATCAAGTTTGTTATATAGAATTGTTTTATAAATTAAAGCAATAATTATTTGTTTAACCATCGTAAGATTTATTGTCTTTTTGGCTCCATCTCTCTTTCTCTCTTCTCTATTATGTTATTGGAGACTATACCCATCATTATACACTGTATGCTATCATTTAATTATACATTTATTCCAAAATAAGTTTTGAAACCAAAATTTTATTATGAACAACCTAAAGTTACAAGGCGATCATTGGCCCCCAAATGGTTTCATTCAAAATTATGTTTTTAAAGCGGTCAAAAATCTACTATCAAGATCTTTATAAGCACCAAAAGCAGCAAAATATTTTCGCCTAAAGCCTGACCTAAAGTTTTAAGGCAAAGATTTCTCAAATAATCTCATTCATTACAAATCTAATGACAATTCTTATCAAGATCGGTGTAATATTCAGAATTTTTATTTGAAATCTCAGCAGTGACCTGTATGACCATTTATAGTGTTGTATTATGACAGACAGACACACAACCAGAGCAATTAATCAGATGAATTAAATGTGCACCATTTTTCTGTTGAAACTCCATATTCATTGTAACGGTTCTTTTTTTACCTGTTTTGTTATTTTGAATTTTATTTCCTTTGATTTTTTGGGTTTGCTTTTGTTTGTCCATTTTTATTTCATTGTCAATTATCCGTATTTGAATTTAGAATACTTTTTTTAATTTTCGGTTTTGATCCTTTTGTTGCCAATTTCTTTTCAACATTGTTTTTACTATGTTTTTTTATAGACAGCGAGGTACCTATAGGTTTAATATCATTGATTCTAACATATAACATAACCGACTTAAGTTTATTTAGATAAAATATTTTTGATGTCATCATACCTAAATATTATTCATTTGTATACCTGATATTCTGAGAAACATTAATTCGATTATTGTTTGTGTGTTATAATAATAAATATTAATGAAATATTTCTCTTTCTTCCTCAGGTTTCGTGTCGTGTTCACCTTCGCCATGCAAGAATGGCGGTACCTGCTTATCCACGCCCGGAGCCAGAGGAGAATATTTTTGCAAGTAAGTGACTTTATCCACTTTTTATATTAAACCTTTCTTCGGCCAATCAACAGCTGTGACGTTGTTAAATGGCGGAAACACTGACCTTTAGGTCTCTGTGATATCATCAGAAATTATTGCTTTTAATGCTCTGTTTTTCTGCATGAATAAAAAAGTATTTTTTGTGGTTGAAAAGTTAATCCTACGAGGTGTTCGCTTGACCACCCACGCTACATGAAACATGCAACAAACTAATCCCATAAAATCTCCAAAACATAACATAGGCAATCAAGCACAACCCCATAAGTTAAAAAAAAATCGTTACTAGTTTCCAAAAACTGATACCCCGTCCATATGCCATAGGAACCGTTAGAATTATTATTTCACCGCACCCTATAGATACCCACATACGTACGAGTATTACACGTGCACACTTATTTGTCTGTGTGAGTGAATTGTGTCGTGCATGTGTGCGTGGATCAACGGACAGATGCGCAAGCGAGCCCTTGGCACTCAAGTGGGTCCTTAATTGCGTTAAAAAATATATTGCAGTAATGAATTTGTTGGGTTCCTTCAAATAAATCATATTTAAATGTGGTTAGGGAAGTAATTATAACTTTTGTTGTTGGGTTTATGTAAAATATTAGTTTTGATATTGTACCTCTTAACTTTTACATTCAGTATTTAGTAGTTAATTCATATGTATTTCAAGGCTTTTTTTTTATTAGCCATGGTCGTCCTTTTCTCTTCAAGTTCTCTCTCTCTCTTCTGGGCTTGCCGCGACGTCTATTGTTTTTATTTGGTTATAAATATCACAACCAGTAATTTATTAGCCTCTAAATTTTGTTTGCAGTTCCAAGAAATATCATGTGGTCAATGGAAATTTTATTCGAGTTCTATAAAAATACACTTTTTGTACAGAACCCAAAATGTGTCGGTGATTCTTTGTTAGTATCGATGCTAATGGCTTTCCATCGATTGATATGTGACGTTAAGCCAATATATTAAAGCAAAAAGTTTTCAAGTTTTTTTCTCCTAAATTGCTTTTACCATGACTTTGATATAGGTAATAAATTTTGCAGTAAACCTTTAAGTGATATAAAAAACGAAATGGCGATACGGATAAAATAATTTAAGGATATCGATAAAATAAGGCCAATTAGAACAAATTATGTTGTAGTTGAAGATAAGGCAGAATGATTTGTTGATTTTAACAACTAGTTTAGAAACAACTAAGTTGTTCGAGATATATTTACTATAGAACCAGACCATCAAATAGAAGACCACATTTAAAGACATAAAGCAAAAGTAGACTTCATAAACAGAATCGCCGCAGAACAAGTATTTGTTACAAATAACAAAACTCTCATTTTGCATGTAACTAAAGATATTTCTGTAGACCCAACAACAAAAGAGAGGTTTGATGACAATGCGTTCATGTAGAACGCAAGCATCGCATGTTCGCAAATATTATGAGTCGCCTTCTCATAAGTTTGTGTAAATGACACAGCAATTATGGAGAGTAGAGGTCCAGAATGGAGCCTTTAGGGACTTTTTGATGAACCTTCAAGTATTTAAAATATGGACTGGTTCATTATTTTGCATTTCTTTGCGAACTAAGAAGTACATTGTTGCGTTGATATTATTTTTCCTTTGCACTGCTGCAGTTGCCCAGTCTTGAGAGAGAGGTTTTCTTTTGTTTATTATTTTTATTTCATTATCATGTTTAGTTTCCATTGTAATAATAGTATGTGCATCTTCAGTAAAAACTTCTATAATTTAGATACATATGCTATAATACATATACCTAGTTTTAGTCAAACCTGTTGAGATATCTATCTCGAGTCTAGCTGTGTCTTCTGCCTGCCAGGTATAATGATAAAACATGGACATTATGAACTGATTATCTGCTACTTTAGATGTCTTGTTCCTAGAAATTTGTAGCAGTGAAACAGGTTTTTTGTTAAACTTCAAACTCTGCACGTTGAAATAAATTGTATGATAAATGCCTTTGTTGTAGCTTATGAGAAAAGTCGTAAACATGTGAGGATTATGAACGATAAACAAACATATGAGATTCAGAAATCTTGAGTTTCCGTCTTATTCCTAATTTGATGTGAAGATAGCAATGAGTCTTACGCTGATTTAGTTACTAAATTATGTTAATTAAAAACTGTCTGCTTTCCTAAGATTTACCAGGCTGCCAATGCTCTTCTAGATACCAAGGACGATGAAGACAGTAGAGATGATTAGCCAAATAAGTCCTGAATAAACATAGACATAGCTTCGCCTTATGGACAATTCGTTAAACCCTAACTTAGCATACGAACTCCTCCAAGTTCCGTAGTTGATAAAGAAAGGTGCTGCATAGGAACCAGTTATGGAAGTCTGCAATCGTAAGCAATTCTTGCTGTACTGTACGGCACAGGGCCGTCGTAATAAATAGTGGTCCGCTATCAGATGGCCATATATGTCATGTAATGTGCAGGGATTCACACTCGTCCCCCTACCATACGAACAAGGTGACAAGAAAGTGAGAATGCGTTTCTGAAAAGCAGTAATAGTGACTGTAGTCAAAAGTAGTTTTCAGTTTCCTTGTCATTTTATTAAGGAATAGTTTTTGCCAGCGGCTTCGTTCGCGGTCCTGTGAGATAAAAGTGTAATATATGTTTTTCTAGATCATAATCTACTCCTGTTCCAAATGTCAATCCGACCCCTTCAGCCATTTTGACGCGATTGAGTAACAAACACACATACAAACATTATAAGTTCTTGGTCTTTGTCTTGGCCGTAATATTCTAAAAATCTTCTACTGATTCCTATTCATCTAAATCGACATTCATCTTCGAACGTAAATTGAACACGCAAAATTCTGGTCTTGGAAAATAAGTCGATACATATTCGACTAATGAGAAAGGGTTCCTCTCGAATTGAATCACATTCTCAAGATTATTCACAGAACCAGTGGTACGGGCGGTGCAGCGGCGGATCCCTTTGTTTTGTGCTCATTAAAATGGCTTCTTTTATGGTGATAATGGCAACTGCTGTGACCATAAGGTCTTGCGGAAGTTGTAACTTTGCTATCAAATACATATTTGTATCGAGTATCTCCTTATCGATAACTCAGCTCAATTTAATACCATTTCTATCGATAATTGCACGTGATTTTCCTTATAGAAAAGTCTTGTTAGATCTGTCATATCGTGACTGAAAGTTTTTGTGACTGTGTTAGTAGTTTGTATGTGTTTCAAGCTGAATTCTTTAGCTTTAGCTTGAATTCAATGGTCCATGACTCACTTAACTTTTGAGTCAACAGGAAATTCCAAGTAATTGCCGCAAGGATCTCCTAAAAAGTACATCATGTCCAAAAAGGAGTAAAATACATGTAAGAAAGGTACTTTTGGAAGATGCACAGATAATAGATAACAATTGTCCACTCGTCTAGACGACTAATGGAGGTGGGCGGCCGGCCCCGATTCCGCTGATGTCATGCGCGCGCATCTCAAATGTACCGATCTATGACCACGATCCACTTGGAGATTATTTGTTTTACTAATGATTTTTTGTGGACCAAAGAAATGATTCGAATCATTCTTTGAAAATACCGAACTTAATATATACAAATTGGAGCTGTTTTTTCTTTAACGGTAATGGAATAAATTGCTTGATGATTTTAAAATTGAGTGATACGTGTAAATGTGTAACGATCAATACATTTCTTGATCCAAAATTATTATTAGTTACCGAGGGGAGATCCACCCCAGTGTAACACAAACACAAAAGAATATTTAGGAGTGACCCTTACACGTGTTTTCCAAAATGTCATTCAAAATCATTAGGATTCATCTTTTCTATAGCGTTTATGATATCAAATTCACATTTAATAGCGTTTATTACAAACATTTAAAATGATTATGGCCCCAAATCGTTCGTATAATCGAAATTATTCGAAATCAATTTGAGTACATCACTATTGCCGACTATAACAATTACGGTCATTCGATTTCGTATCAAGTGATGGGTTGGTGGGCATACAAATTATGAGGATAGATCAATCGATAGCATTATAGATCGATTTGGAATTTTTGTTTTTATTTGAATTTAAAATTGAGGCGCTAGTCTTTGTTTTATCATGTCTGGAGATAGTTCTACAATATAAGTTTTTAAACTGACATGGTCACTACTAATATCATTAGAACTTAAAACGAGATATTTACCATGTTTATTAGTTTTTGTGAGTTACCGATATTTTAGTACGATAGTTCTACAATAGTGACGTAACCAACTTCTTTGTCTTTCTCAAAATTATGTTCCATAAAGGAAATGGGAAGTATTGTAAACGGGAGCTAAAGTTTTGGTAAATATTAAAATAATAAGATAATTGTATCCGCTCTTAGTCGAAAATTTCAGTCACGCAATGGACGAGCAATTGAAACAGTGTATGGAAAATTGGTGCAACTTTGTAGAAGAAATTAATGTTGTACTGAACTTTGGTATTGAAAAAGAAAGGATGTTTAAAATATTCGTTTTCTTTTATATAATTTATAAAGATTACGAAACTCAAGAAACAGATGATGATGCTAAATCACAACTAGTTTCTTGAGGACCTAAAAAAAAACTATGAAACTCTAATTGTGGCAATTATAATACATATATCGGGTGTACTAAAGTTCAAAATTGCGTATCTATGTTACATTATGTCGCAACAAAAGACCTCTGCCCCACAGTAGGTCTGAAATGACCCGTTGTAATACAGTTATTATTATTTCACACAGTAAAACAAAGCGAAATGATCACTGTAACACAAAAGTACCGAAATATTGCATACTGAGAACTGCACGGGATTGAACCCCACGACCCTTGGTCAGACATGCTCACGAAAACGTTATTTGGTATGACGAAATACGTTACGTTGTATTACTTGATGACTAATCTGCGTATGCGTCGGTAGGAGGTCAAATTATTATCATTACGGTTTCAATTTAAGAACGGTTTGTTGAGACAAAAGTTTTGTTTGAACTGAATTTTTTTTTTACCATATGGATGAATTCCAAAATATATTTGGCATTAAAAATAAATATCTGGAATTTGAAACAAGTTTTAAAAAACAAAATACATAAAAGCTCATATATGCCATAAATATTTTTCATAAATATGGTCGAACATAGCAACATAAAGAAAAAAAAAAATACCTAGCGCCAAAAGCCAGTAGCTTACTAATTAAATATTAATTAATTAATTCCGTCTGTCCATCTATAGTGGACATTCAAGTTGGCATTAACATAGAAAAAAATATAGAATTTCACCGTCCTGTCAAGAAGCATTAGGAACACTAATTTCTTGAACGAGTTCACACGAGAAATTTCGCAATCCGAACCTGAGAAATATTGCGATGTTATGCAATGTTGGTTAAAAGAAGGTTATGTGTTTTGACTATGTATGTTGCTATTTGACTATGTATTACTAACTGGTTTAGTCTTTTGTTTTGACTGCAACTTTGCATAACAATGGCTTGTTTTATTTTCTGTACATGCAGCTTTGTTTTAGTTTTTTTTTTATTGTTATTAATATGGAGTATTCAAATCAATAGAATTAATGAGTTCTGATTTGTGAAACTGATGTTTGTGTTTGTCACATAATTTATTTATTCAGTCATTTAATTAATTTTATTGCTCAGATAACAAATAAAATATTAAGAATCTTTTATGTTTTAATTTCATATTCAATATTGGTTTAGCAGAGATGACCGCATAATTTAAAATGACACATGATACTCTATCAAAAAATAATATTTATTTATTTATTTAAGTTACACTAAAAGACAACAGATTAGGAACAGAAAGTTGGACTGTCATCCAATAACAAGTCCTCACTTATAAAGGACAGAGTAATAAAATTAAACATTAGATGTATTAGTTGTATTAGATTTATGATTTATCTAAAGCCTTTGACAAACCGGACACAAGATACAATAATATAAACTTCGATATACAAAAATAGATTAAATTCTAAACATAATATTTTGTCCCATTCTCACAGATTTAGAACAATTTTTGTAGTTACATAACAGTACCATTACTACTAAATGAGTTTATAATAAAGGATTCCACAGGGCTCTATCTTGGGACCACTCTGGAAATGCATTAGGTTAATTGTAGACCAACATTGAGCCATCTCGTTACACCGAACTCGTATAAAAAGATACTTTTTTAGAGTTCAGTTTGAATTAGTTATTTGGTTTGCTTTAGTTATTTATTTTAAAAGAAAAATATTGTTATAATATTAGGTATGCTAAATCAAAACTGGTTTGAAATTTCCAGATTGCGGTTAAAAACAATAGTTAGTTGGTTATCATTTTAGATAATGCCGACATAAATACATTTTTAATTCTTTAAATTCAGTGTAAAATTTTGGAATCGTATTTTTTCTAGAAACAACGATTTGGTTTGTCCATAAACAAATGTTACGGAACCAGTTTTCTTATTTACGACTTGAGACTATGCAACGATGGGACCAAGCGACCATTTCTCGGTTTGTTTGACTTCGTTGAAGGAAGATAATAGCGACAACTTCCTCAAATTCGTTTCAAGATGACTTGCTTAAGAGCGTGAGAAATAAAATGATAGTTTTGGAATTGTTTTAAGAGATTGTGTGAAGTTATGTAAGTATTTTTGTCAGTCTAAAGATTTGATACGACTTTTTTTAAATAGTATAAAAAGTCAATGGAAACTGCCTTTCCTGTAGGTAAAGTATTGCAAACGGTTTCCCAATTTATTTGGTATAATGTTTAGCATTATTTTGGGTCCATCCCACTCGGAGCTGCGAGTTACCGGGACTTCGGATCGAAAAGCAGGAGTAGGAACGTTGTGGTTTTTTGGTCAGTAAGAGTCCCTTCTCGCCTCGCCTAAGGCGGGAGAAGTCATTGGATGATTTCCCCATCAAAAGTATAGTACTTGAACGAATAAGTTCACTCTTACCTGACTCATCATTACAAACTTTCTACACCACCGGTAACAAGAAGTTCTTAAATAAAACTTCAATTAATAACGCCTGACTAATTAAATCAATTTATAAAATCTCAGCTTCAGTTCAATAGAAATTATTATCTACAAGGCGAGATGTTATCAATATGGTGCCATTCAATTCAATCGGCCTGACTCTTCACTAGGCTTCGGCACTTTTGTGCTGATTAGATCTTAATGAACCACGTGCGTCCATTGGTAGTTATTGTACCGCTATAGTATCATTTTTGTGGTCCAAAGTAGCTTTAGTTGACACCACATCAAGAAGTTGATCTGTATCTCCGTCGTCTAGTGTGTTTGTTTATGTATTATTCGGGTCTGTTATTGCTCCAGTATTAATTAATTCTTTGGATCTCAGCTTCCATTTCTCAGCTTATCTATTTTCCGAAGCTGCGGATAACGTAATAGTTTACCGGGGCTCCGGCTCAAAGCAGGAGAAGAAACGGGGTGGATTTTAGTCAGTCTGAGTCTCTCGCCCCTAAGGCGGGAGAAGTCATTGGATGATTTTCCGTCCTCAAAAAAAGCTTATTTATTTTCAAGTTTACTTTAGTGAGTACTTCTATTTTTCACAATGTGAATGACGTCATATGCAATTTCATCACCGATCATGTCATCAATGGAAAAAGAAAGAATACTAAAAAGGCGGATTTTAACCATACACATGTATCGACGATAATAACTCCCATTGTATGCCATTATAAGCTCAATTACCATAAACATAGGTTGCAGAATCCCTCGTTACGTATTCATATCATGTCGACAGGGCTGCTTGTTTAATCATGGTTTTAAATACTTGGGCTCCTGGGACAGAAAGGGATACAAGCAACGGTAGAAAGGATTTTTCTGTAAGTTTGTTGGTTTAGAATGCTTTTATTGAAGGTATAGGATTAATTGGTATTAAAATAACCCCTTGTATGATGCGCACTAACTATATTATTACGGGATGGATTACGGCAAATGTAGATAGATACGGTATTGAAAATGCATCAAAAATTAATGTGGATTTTCATCAAGCACTATCTTATATATGTCCTCATATTTTGTTCAATGTAAAATACTAATAGAATATTATTAAATGTATTATGTTGTGGAATAGTATTAAAGGTAAAGTAAAAAAAAATGTATCCTCGGACTTTATTCAAAATGGCTCTCTCCGCCAGCACTTATAATGGAAGTCCCAAAAAGGATCCCAAAATACGTGAGCCAGGCAACGCCAAAAAGATTAATTCCTTTTGTGACTTAAGACACGTCCCTTTCTGGTTCGTGTTTGCTTTTAAATAAGTGTTCTGCTGACCACCACGACACTTTAAGGACGAATTGCGGTCAAGAAGATCAATTACAAGAGTTTTATAACTTTAAAAACCTTTTAACTCCCTGTGACCACTTATTAAGGGGACAAGAATCTTGGCCGTTCGGTCCCTGGTTAATAATATTCCTCATGCAAGCGGTGTCTCTGTTTAAGTAAGCAACGTCTCGTACAACTTATGAGAATATTTATACAGTAATTGTTTCGAATGATACATCATGAGTTATTTGCGAGGCATGCACTCATGCACAATAATTTATCCTTCAAATCCTTATAGGAACGTTTCTTCCTTCGTCTTTGTTGAACAATCGATCCTCACATACCTACAACGTATATGGCATAAAATTATGATATATTATTTCATACAGCGAGCGCAGCAAAATAAACTTGATACACCGTCCCGGAACAACGAATCACGTATATGCGCACGCGCAAACCGCCGCCATTGTCTCAAATTCGCCCAAACAAACCGGTTCGCGAGATAATAGCACCAAAACGATCGTCCACGCACGCAGTCTCGGAGAAATTCCAACCAAAGTAGTTTTATTCGTTAAGACTTTAGGGAATCCTGTTCAAAGGCATTTCTCGATAAAAAGTCATAGACGGCCGCTTATTGACTGCAAACTGGCTGCCGCGCAACGGGTAGCGGGTTCGATTCCCGCACGGAGCAACTCTTTGTGTGATCCACAAATTGTTGTTTCGGGTCTGGGTGTCATGTGTATGTCATAGACGGCCGCTTATTTATCGCTGGACCAACAAATAAATTATGAAACGACTATAATGGACGCTACTGTGATTTCTAATATTATTACTTATCTGCTTCGAACAGGGAATTTTATTCAGCTACCGGTACAGACCATTAGCGGTGATAGAAAATTAGAGACGTCTAATTGAAAATAAATGTCTTTGATTGGATCCCGGAGGCATTACATCTTACAAACGGACTTTCTAATAAATTACGGTAATATGACTGTTATATCTACGGTAACTATTTTATGTTCAAAAGAAAATTAAACAGTAAATGTGCAATGAGATTCTGATACATTAAACGAATAAAATGAGTAAACCAATAAACGAACAATTCAATTCAATATCCTCAAAAAACATAAATATCATTCTAGATCGATTAAAATTGATATTAGCTGCATTTTTATTTAACGTGAAACCCCGTTGGGTTGGGTTTCAAAGCGGAATACAGATTATACTTTGTCATTATCAGACACTTGCCTTAGAGCGGCAAAAGATTTCCTACACGGCACCAATGAATAATAATAAGCCCAAAGGTATTGAACCATGACTTTGTGCTATAAATAATGTGATACAATCTTTGCTCGGCCGGCAACTTGTACGTACTGAGTCATTATAGGCATACTAGCCTTATGAAGTTGGTACATGCAAATGTGTGCTTCTGTTGCAAGCTGAATAGGCATTTAGTTTAAGAGCACCATAACTGGCCTAGCCTCTATATCGTAAACGGCTTCACGTCCTTTTAGCTCAGACCAGTCAGCTAAGGCTCCAAACGTTTAAGGAATTCCCAATGTACAAAATACATAAACATTTATAGTAAAATCTCTGTCTCCATTTGAATAATCCTAATCCTCGACTACATTGTAGGAGATGACAAATTCGAACATGAAAAATTCGTACCATTAATAACAAATTTTATTAAAGATACTGACGAAAACCATGGTGTTAACGTAAAAAATATAAACGTAGAAGAAATAATAGGATTAGACAAGAAAAATGAAGTGACAACTTTTGACCCAAGGAAAAATGTTAAGAGGAGCTTCGAACTTCAAGTAATTGTGTATGTGACAACACACATTTAGTAAAAATTCAAATCGATTGGATTAACTCGATGAAGATATTCATGGTGTTTTTTTCTCGTACATGTCAAAACATGGTGTTAATCAGTTGAGTTATGACAGGAATATATCAAATATTTGAATAATACAACCGTTTTATTATTCATAGATGAAAAGTTTGGTATTAACAGATTAGTTGCGTGCGAAATGATTAATAAGACTTCAACAGCTTTATCATGATTGTGAATAGGAAATTTGACAATATCGAAGATAAGAATTATACCATATTTGAATTATTCAGTGTCAAATCAAATGATCTTTAAGATATAAGATATTATCAAGAATAATTTGTTCAATAGTTTCGAGGCTGTATTGATAGAACTAAAGTTATTCCAAAAGGACTATCGGAGCATTCAGAACCCAACCACGGCCGTATAGATTTTTTTGTACGTTTTTTGAGCTGGTATCGGACAGCGATGATTTAGTTTTGTATTCACGTTTAGTATTTGGCAGATGTTCAGCCAACGCTTGATGGCGGTATTTGCATTTATATCTGTTTTAGCCCGATGTGAAGTTGCTTCTTTACTTTTAAGTTAGTTATAATGCGTTGGCTTTATGATTTTGTCTGGCACTAATAATATCATGCAAGCGATTTTGATTTTTAAATCTGTTTATTTTTTATTTCACTTGATTGCCCAATGATGTCATTACGAAAATAAGCTTTCAGTTTTATAGTTATTTGTATCTTAATTCTTATGTTATTAGAGTTTATTTTCATCTGGTTTTACATCTATCTCGATAGCAGTAGCTCTAATGTTACACTTAGCATTATCACTTTGCCCATAGTCCAAGTTCTTGTCTATTCCATTTCCCTAAATTGATGGCTTGTTCGTAACAGTTTCCAATCTGAATTTATAACGGCATTAAAGTTTCTCAATTCAACTACAATTCAAATTGAATCAATGCTTGTTCTTGTTGCGAACATCGATTCCCTTTACCGTATTGTAATTTAACTTGCTATCACATTTAGAATGGCTCCGTTCCCTCGTCCTTTGGCCAAACTGGAGCATGTGGTGACTAGATTTTATGTCCTTTAATTAAATTAGTTTTAGAACATTACATTTATCGAATGTTCTAGTTTTCATTGCCTGTTATTATTGCTGTATTAATATTTAACTGTTTTGTGGCATTTAATTGTGATTTTATCGTTAATGGGTGTGGTTCCCATGATCCTTTATTCTTCACTATGTGATCTCTATCTTTAAAAATCGTTTATTACTCTTTGATTTAAGATTTTGGCTGACAATGATTAAAATATTTCTTTGTTCATCTAAGATGAATGTTTGCCGAAAACAAATTGTTGTTTGTGCATCTGAGGTCATCTGTCGACCTTAGCATTTTGTGAAAATATTCAAACAGCTAGGCTTTAATTTTAAATTAAAACATTTATTCTAATTAATGCTAGGTATGTATGTATGTATTATAAAAATCCATTTATTTAGATGTGTTGAACTGTTAAGTTGACCAAGTTTCCCACAGTAACGAGCATTCTATTTACAGAATGGATATAAACAAGTTAATTATTTTAATGAAACGATGTTATTTTTCGGTCTTCCGTGTCATTGAATAATCAAAATGTTCATATTACTTAACTTTGCGTGCGAATTATTTAGTCATCTGGTTCGCATTAATATTTATTAAATAGCTGTCTCAATTTATTATTTCTAGTTCTGGGAAACTGTTCTGTGTTTGTAGATTCATTTTCATCAAGTTTTAGTTTTGTATTTTCTTTAACTTTAACTTTAACAAGGTTTCTTAAAACAATGCTGCTATGGGCATCAAGGATTTGAATCAAACATCAAGCCTCATCAAGTCAGTCGGATCAGTTCTAATGAGCGCTGGCGACGCCATTTATGGCTCGTTCGGTACGCCGGCGCAATCGGCTCAGCGATATCTGTATCACATCGCATTGTCGTTAACGATGCGGATTGTGTGAAAAGTGGAACGATTCTGTTGTGGTTGTAACGATAGTTATGTTTAAAGTCATATTATTTATATATAGACTATCTTCAAGCATGATTCCTGTGTCGAAAAAGACACGATTTATTTCAACCATTTTAAAATTCTGTCTAACGGAGTCCGAATTTCCTTAAACGGTGGTCTACAATTACACACTGATGAAGCACTCAAGAAAACCAACAATCAATTGAAATGTATCTATCATATAGAAGTCGATCAATGATATTATATTTCCAATAAATATAATAATCACGATCATTCATGATTATTGAGATATTGACAGCTAAATGCAGAGGATGGTAGGGCTAGCGTACGTACGGTTCACATCAAGATATGCAAAACCAATATAAAATGACCGTCGAATGTTTGGAAAGATTATACAAAGCCAGATCATGATATACTGGATGTAGAATATTCTCCAATTCTCTCCATTAATGATAGAAAATCTTGATATGGTGTTCATTATACCGATGCAAAGGTTATGGTATTCAAATTTAGTGTCCACGTGATTTGAATAATTGATAAAGATTGGTCAGATAGTGTTATTGAGACGTTTTCTTTCGGTAGCTTTTTGTTGGTAATTGATTTTTGATAACTGAAGTATGCTTTAATGTTTAGGATTTACGGTTATAAAAATTTCGGTCTATAAATCCTTGATTAATGGTTTATTTTAAAGGAGATATTAATGTCGATGGGTGTCAGTTTATAATCTTATGTTTAAAAAAACAGAGTCTTGTTTCTGAGTAGGGTAATATGCTAGGTAAGTTTCGGAAGCCAATAGAGTAAGAATCGTCATAGTTTTTGCTTGCTTCACACCTGTGCTCAGCATTTCGAGGAAAGGGCATGATGTTATGTCGTTAGGAAAAATAACTCATGAGAAATTCCCAAAAAAAAAAATCTAATAAAACAAAGCAATCCTGACATCAACAGTTACTTTACTTCTTTCTAAGAACACTTGAGGACACTATTTTCTGTAATAAAAAAAAAAAACAGTTATAAAAAAAGCTACATATTGTACGCAGTACCTTTGTCGTATAATCACGCTTTATCTTGACGACAGTATAAGCAATAAAGAACTAAGACTTCCACTAAAAAGTGCCGACTTAACCAACGAAGAAACTGACACTAATCAAGCTAAAATCAACCTTAGGGTTATAGTTATAGAAGTTGTTGTAAGTGAAAAGATAAAGTTGTATGATATCCGTGAAAATTCACCTGCTCTCGCGCCTATCACGATGCATGAAGCACGTCTCGTTCGGTCGCCACGTCGTTATCTGACAGTCATATGTCTTAATGGTCGTAGACCACATGAGTGAGCACGAAGGGTTCACTTGTAGTTATTTCCTTAACCTCGCTGTTGTTTTAAACTGTAACGTTTTGGATGTTTTTTTAAGCATATTCGGTTCGAACAAAACATTTAATAGAAGTAGCCAAGTATTTTTCCAATGTTATCCTTTAAGTATTAAACGACTCAAAACAGTAACTGAATGAAGATTTCATATCTTAAGTTTTTGACTGCCAATAGAAAACTGTTAAAGGCAAATCCTCCGCTAACGTCGGTCACCGGTGACCGCCACGGCGTTCAATGTGTTAATAATCTTTATTCAATAAGTCCATTCATATTTCACCAACTAAAATTTAAACAACCTTTAATCAGCCTTTCACATTTCAAAAAAAAAACATTCTATAACAAAAATGGATTGCGAAACGATCCAAATTGTGCGCCATATTCAAATAGCATCATTATCGATCAGATCTTAACGAATACATCTAATGATTCCCTTGGGCCAACAATACGATTGTTAGACATGATATATCGAGTAATTTAATCACTCATTCAATGCGTTTGTGTAGCATTTATAAATCTTGGAACATACTCGTACATGCCACCCACAGTAACAGGATTTGTGTATAGCTTTAAGTGAACATTCGAAATTAGTAGCTTGTGTAGTTTTTATTGCTTGTATAAGTACATTCGGTGCAATGTGTTTACTTGTTAAACACTAATTCAGTCTTTGACAGTTCTGTGATATTTTTGACAGTGTGCTACTAAGAATTTCAAATACACCAGGTGATTTTTAAGAATTACCTAATTCTTTAGGTTGATTTGGAATGCAATCTCGATTTTGAGTATCGTCTATTTTTTTTTATGGTATAAGCCGGTAAACGATCCTATGCAGATCACCTGTAAGCCTATGACATTCAAGGACACCAAACTACACTAGTGTCGTTATAAGTGCGTAACAGCCAGCCTTTTGGGGATTAGAAATTTAGGGAAGTTGTTGATCAAATCGGACTGGCTTTGATTGTTGAAAAAAATTACTGGGTCAAAGGCCCAATTACCCATTGGGCCTTTGACGTGAGCTCATTCACACAACGAAACAAAACGCGAAGCGAGTTTAATGTGAGCCTTACCGTAGTATCAATCACTTCAAATATTCTTCCAAAATCAGCAAAACATTCATTACCTACCACACACAACTATTCTCATCCTTCAACGTCATGTAACATGGCATTGTATCAGCGGACCTGTTGCAGCAACAGGCCACGTAACATGAGCTATCCATCTAAAATGTATTACAACATTTGAAACAATCAATTATAGGTTTAATGAAGTAATGGCTCCACTTGATCACGACTCAGGTATAGGGCTGACTGGCTTTGATGATCAAGGTTGAAAATACAATTACTGTCTTTAATTCTTCGAAGGATTGGGCTTGTAGATTATTTAGCCATTTTTCGTTTTAAAACTTTTTATGGTATAAGCCGGTTAAACGAGTAGACGGATGAACCTGACGGTTATAAGCAATCGCCGTCGCTCATGGACACCTGAAACACCAAAGGCGTTACTTATTTTTAAATTAACTTGCTATAAATGTTTAGCCGGCTTTTTAGATGTTAGGAATTTAAGGGTTGGAGGGATTTTAGGCCTAACTCATAAGGTATGAGTATTGTCAAGTCGATACAGTTTTCATCAATCAAGTGCAACTTGGCAAGAAGTCTCGGGTTCGTTTCCTAGGTCGGGCAAAGTGTTACTAGGCTTTACGTAATATAATTTAATCTTAACATTCATAATACTAGAAGAAAATGACACGACTAATTTTAAAACGACTAAAATGATTAAGAGTTAAGACAGCCCTGAAACTAAAACTATACAAAACAACATGGCTCGCGCATGCGCATACGTAGTTTGTTTAATAGAATCAAAGCATTGTCACATATATTGCTGTGAGTGATTTTGATTGGCAGCTAATTCAAAACGATTGCTTGTATGTATGTAACCGATTAGGTCTGTGTTCGTACAAATGTGACTGCATTCATGTAATGGTCTGCCTTATTTAGTCACTATCAAGGCTATTAGATTTATTAAAGACTATTTAAAAGGAATTTGTTAGGTTTATCAGATTTTCGTTTGGCTTTAGATTCTACTTTTCGGTATTCGTTTTCCTAATTTATTTATGTAATGTTCCGAATCCCAGTTTGCTTTTTCTTTTCTTAATTTTTTGTACTGCTTAGTAGTTTAAACTTTATTTAACTTGCGTTGAACATTATTGTAATTCATTGTCAATTGTCATCTGCAGGTAGATCAGCGTTTTTATCATTATTTACTTTCTAAAATACTTCATTCATACCAAATTCATTCACATTGTTATCAACACTGCCCTTAAAGAGTTCATATGAACGTTTATATCTACTCCTAATAACACGCTCAAACATCCCGACATATACCAAACAAAGGCCATTATTAATAAATGTTAAATTAACAAATTGTATTCAGATATAAAACAAAGAGCACCACATAAGGCAGCAACACTAACATTAAAATTTTGATGTGGCAATACCGTTGGTACAGCGGCTAGAGAATAGCTATCATTAATTAAAATAAGAATACAATAGCCACAGATAGTCGGTAATTCATCATTAGACTGACCACATGAAGAGAAATTCGTACAGTCTTTTGTTTTATATTTGAATGATACAAGTACTTGCTGTGTTCTGTAGTGGGTTTCAGATCTTGAGTCTGTCTGTGTGTCGAGTGATTGGGTGTTTCTACTTTGTATTTTTTGTTGTTGTGTCGTTAAATAGTTTGGGTTTGGGACCAATGTATGGTTTTTATCAATTACATATTTAAATTTCCAAACTAGAGCCCGCTAATGATGATGCATATTATTTTGTCAAAGAACAGAGTGTAGCCCACTCATTGCCAACAGACGTCGCGGCAGACCCAGAAGGAGATGGCGGGACGAACTTGATACCCATTATAAGGATTGGCCCCAGAAAGCTCTGCACAGAGAGGAGTGGAAAACTCTCCTTCCATTCCTTTCTGTGTAGGCTTTTGCTCAGTAGCGGGAGGCGACGGCTAAAAATATAATAAATAATCAAACAAAACAGAAGAAATATTTTAATTCTTAGAAAAAACATTTTCGTTTTATGATCCACAGAAATAGGATACCTAGAAAGACTTGAAACTTTACTGAGCTTACCCACATGACATTTCAATACCCAACATAATTCGATACCGTTACACTGTCATATCGATTAATCATCGAACAAAGCACATCCCTATTAATGTAACTAGTGTTGTTTACCGACTTTCGCCAGCTGCGTGTGTCACGCAATTCTAAGGCAGCAACTTGAGAACAATAGTGTTAGGTTAGCTTTAACCTGCGCAGACGCATGCTTTCGTTTCACACACACCGGTGTAATATGGCGCAATTTTATTGTGTCTAATGTCAAAGGTTCTTTTTTAATACGTGTTGTTTATTTTCTTAAGTAATATTCGTTATTATGGTAATTTTGTTGCGTTTCTTTTAGTGTTGGGTATTTTAATTTTTATAGTTTAGATTAGGTTGTTGCATTGTTGAAGGTGTTGTAACTTCTTTTGCGTAGGGTTGACTGAAATTTTGTTTGTATTGATGTGATTAGCTTTGGAGCTTTATTCTTTAAAAGTCTTGATATACTGCTATGCATATTTAATAATTTGTTTACTAATTTTGTATTTTCTTTAAAAATGACTGCTTCGTTGGGCTAGTGTTGCTAGTGCGACTCGGCCTCGGGTTCGATTCAGGGGTCGGGCGAAGAATGAATGGGCTTTTTTCGGAGTTTAGAAAATTTCTCAGTAGTAGCATGGAGTCTGGAAATGTGCCCTCTATATGGCAATAGCCATAGACACAATGTGCACCTCTGTCTACCTCTTTGGTGATTAAAGGCGTGACGAGATAAAAAAATTATTTTATCTTTCTCATTTAATGCAATTTTTTTTCTTCCTCTATTCTGTCACAATTAACAACATTGCATAAAATCTTCCGAAATTCCTTCATCTTTATAATCTTCGTCTCATTATTTTGACTAAGTTCGTCCCGTATAGTAGTTGCTGCGAACCGAGCAATAGTTTCATCAACACCACGTGCTGGTTCAATAACACGGTCGTTTGCACCATGATTCATGGCTGTGTGAATAAAATTATTGTTATCTGAAGAATGGCCGATGATTCTTACTTTGGTAACTATTCGTTTGTTTTGTAATCTCAGGTTATTTTCCTTTTTTTATGGTATAATATGGTAAAAGATCTGACGGGTCATTTGATGGTATATGCAATCGGCGCTGCCCATCACCAGACCACAGGCGTTACAAGTGCGTTGCCGGCTCTTTTGTGGGTTAGAATTTGAGGATTGTTTTATGGGATTAGTATTCGGAGATTGGGATGGTGAACTTAATTTATGTACGTATCAGATTTAATTAATTCCTATGTAATGTAGCAGACTTTGACGAAATCTTAGAACAAGTCATCCAATGATTACTAATAATTTTATTAAAATACTTTGAAACAGACAACAATTACTTACGTGTTTTTCGTAAAAACAAACAAACAAAAAATCCACACACTTAATACTGACTCCGCCCATACGATCACGATTCGATCGAAGCCACAACATACGTCACAGTACCTTTACATAACTCATGAACTTTAGCCAAAGAAACTGCTTTGAGCCCGTCATTTGTCAGTCACCGTATCATGAACGATTTATGTAAATACCAACAGCCAGGTCACTAACCTTTACTTTAAGAGCTGTATTGGTTTAGAAATGTACATATTTTGCTTGCTCTTCTTATCTCACGTTGGTTTTTGGACCACCTTTAATGGTCTTTACGTCATCAGGTCAGCTGTCTAATTGTGCATGACTAAGATTTTGCGTGTGAATGTTTGAAGAATATTTTGCTTTTAAATGTCTATTTTCTTTAAAGTGGGTTTAGTAGTGTTTATAGTTTAATATCTTCATTAAGAAAGACAGTATCAAATGTTTTACAATAAAATTTTGTTTCCAATACGACAGTAACAGAGAATAAACCTTTAGCTTCTATTACAATAAAGCAGGCAAGCTGTCAATGTTTCACCGATACGATCCCAAGACGTGACGGGAGGTTCCCTACCGCTTTGACAAAAAACAAACTAATTTCGAATTTAGATTACTCTTGTACCGTGACCAAATGCCTTATAGCAGTGTTTACTCAACATCGACCGTTTATCTACGCACGATCTCTGTAAATCCGTGATACTAGTGGTCCAAAGTTCCATGATAAAATATTTCTGGCATCTGAGCAGTCCGCGCGTGAAGTGTTAACGCAGCATGGGCATTGCAATTGGCTCTGCTGATATCCAGAACAATAACCGTGGTGATGGCATGATGTAAAACTGATTCATCAACTTTGTGGGTTGTATTCTTTTCTATCTGTTACTTAAATACTGTTAATATATTCAATTCATTTCATCCTCATTCATCAATATATTCTGGTTCTCTTAAAGTATTATAGAAAGCCGCCAACGCATATCTTATTTTAATATTGACATTCCATCTCTAAAGAATACATATTTGTCCGTAATAAAAACATCTGGTATACGGTCATAAACCTTAAAAGAAAAATGAGCCATCTTGTCTTCCGTCATGAGTGTAACCAAAATATTTTCCGTGGCCAACCACTTAACTAAAACTCTGTAAATTACATCATCTCCTGCCCTATTTAACGGCATTCCCATGTCGTATAACTAATTAACTATATTTAACAGCTGCCGCATTTTAACTGATGCTTCTATTTAACGAATATTAAACTTAACTGCTCCTAAATGTCACTCTATATTTTTGTTAGTATCTTCCTCTGGTACAACGTAGCTTTTCACTGGTAGTGCGTGTTAATTGCCTTTACTTATCATGGCTACGTTAATTTCTACTTTCTTTTCAACAACTCGATCGAATTTCGAAGTTTGTTTGGAAGTTCCATTTACAATTGTTAGTTCTTGTTCGAGGTTATTACCTCAGTTCCCTGTTTTACCATCCTTATAGATATAGACAATCGTTTATTCAGCTGTGTTCTTTCTTTCTCCTAAACTCTCTTTAAAGATTTACTTCGGGTTCAACCACATGTGTACGTGCTTTACGAGTAGCGGCTGTCACATGCCCATCACAATTAATTAAGAATGATACTACTTGATAGACCAGTTGTCAGAATTTGATGTTACATCTCACTCACTTCTGTTTGTATGACAGCCGGGGCTGATGGTATTACATGTATTTAAAAGCTCAGGAAAAAGAGGTCAGGAAGAAACCTCTCTGATGGTGCTGCTAACTTGATACACGAGTAGTTACCAATAGTTCCTTTATTTTATTTCATAACTAGATCCATTATTGTTTAATGTATGTCGTCAGGGTCTTGAATTATGTATGTAATTCTATCTATAACAGGATTAGTCCTGAGTTACATGCATTTATGATTACCTCCATAACTATGATCCGATGTAGGAGCAATGTTTTTCGCTGTAGTTTACCAGCTTTTTGCTGTCGTACCTTTCGCCATTGTCTGATCGAGCATCTCGGACATGACGGCCCTTAATTGGAAGTTATTGCAGCTGAAAACGATTGGTATTGTAAATTATTACACCGTCCCACCAATCAGAGTGATTGATTCGACTGAGTAATGCGCGCACGTAGAATTTTAATTGAAACCTTTAAATGGATCGATCGGTATGACGTTTCTGTATGTTTTGATAACACAGTGATTCCTTGAAGTGAGGAAACAATGCAGTTTCGCGTCATTCACGTTTCTTCTTGTGATGTGTGTAATTTCTTGGATAATTTCAACATCTGGAGCTGATTGAGTGTAGTGTCTATGTGTATGGGTATAGAGGTGAAAATTGCGTTTGCCGTCAGCTTCTATGTTTTGGTTCTTTCTACCACAAATTATCCCATACTCGACTGAGTTTTACGGTTCAACGTGGATGATTTATTTCTTTTCTCCCTATTTATTATTTATTGTCTTTGTAGCGTTTCCAACAGCATTGTTGGCTGGTACTTAGTCAGTTCGAGGTAACATATTGTGTATGAACTTTAGCCTGTTATTACTGGCTGTGTTTGAGCACGGCACGAGCCACGCCCAGCCCTGATCGATGCCTGGTTGCTGTAATTAAATAGATGAACTTTAAAGTTTTGGTGATTACTTGATTTTGGGTTGCTAAAGATTTTGTTGATTGGAGAAAATGTTATGTGATGCTATGGCTATGAGATTGCGTTTTCTCGTCCCATAAAATTGAGATGAAGTAATGTTTGTTTTTCCTTTCGATGTTGGATAATGAATGAATATCAAAACTATAAAGCCCAATAAAACTTTTGCTGATTTATTAGACTGCACACAAAAGCAATCAAAGTTAATTAGACAACCAAGAACAAATTTGTTTGACTCGCCCAAAAGTGAACGGTAATTTAAGACACGCTGCTAACAAGCATTACATAAACATAAAACCAACACACATGTCGCGAACTTAAGACAAATTGTATCAATTTACAGTTAAATCAATTCCAATTGATTATCACCATTAGCTTATGTAAGCCAGTAGAATTTAATACAAATTATTCCTTTCTAAATCAAGTTTGGCAGCATTGTGAGTAACATTTCTATAGTTTCCTGTTTCCGATACCGCATTGGCTCTTATCTTTACTTCTCTAACTCCAAAATCTTCATTGCGGATGTTACATTTGACCATATCACCTTCAAACTAATTTGAATCTTCTTTCTTTCTGTCTAAAGATTAAAATTCTTTATCCAAAGCCTTAGCCAGATCTGTCGTAGTAAATACAACTTTGTGATTTATAGTTTAGAGTTGATATTTGATTGTGTTGATTGTAATCGATTTTGAAGCGGGCTGTTACTAAGTAAACATTTAGAGATGAAGTCTAAAATCGATTCGATGAATGTTTATTTTGGAAAAAAATGTTCACGCCTCTCTGGCTGGACTGAACAGGTATCGATTTGACATCGAGTGGGTATCAATCGATTGTGTGGAATCGATGTGTCATAATATTGTGGTTTATTGTGTAAACAGTATATATTTATTCGATTCTTGCTTCTCTTGATTGTAAATGAACTTGTGAGCTTATATTTGTTGTTATAGGTATTATTATTGGAAATTCCTTTTAGTAATTTTTGATTGTGACTTCAAAATATAACTCGTAATTTCTGAGTATTAAGGTTCAATTTGAGATCTATGTTTTTTCAATCGAATCTCAGTATGTTGGAAATCAAATATTCTTATATTTTTATTACACTGAGTTGACTTATAAAAACATTATAATTAAGAAATTAAAAAGAAAATATACGACCTGCTTATTTAATATTCGGTATTAATCCGTAAAGATATATAGATAATAAAAAGTCCGTATCCAAGTATTGTTATTTAATTAATATTTATTGCTAAAATGTAAATCATAAGGCATGCGAAATCTTTACATGGGATAATCCTGATACATAAAAAAACAACATAATTAATGTGAAAATTTATTATGTAGTTAAAATTAATATTCAGAATGTTGGTTATATACACATGTTTACATAGATTTTTATATATATGTCTACTAAGAGGCTTACCGGGGCTCCGGCTCAAAAAGCAGCAGTAGGAACGGGGTGGTTTTTAGTCAGAAAGAGTCTAACACTTTCTCTCGCCTTGCCCAAGGCGGGAGAAGTCATTGGATGATTTTCCCCCTAAAAAAGTTCCATAGTATTTAGATCATACGCTACGTACTAATCCATATTAAGTATTAACTACATATTAACATTATATCTTAATGAAAAAACATCTCTAAAATATATGATCGAACTTCAAACCATATACTCACAAGCTGCTCTTACCAGCACTCACCCATCGAAACAATCTGTTGAATATTATTATTATAATTTATTCAACCGATAATTTTAATAAGTGGTCGGTATTAAAGGTATCTAATTTGAAGGTATGTCCATTAGTAATTACGTATTCTTGATGTCGTCCATTGAAATAAGCCCAGAGCCCGTATGTTAATAAAATTAAAATGAGTTTCGGTAAAACAACGGTATGGGGCTCAAGTTTTGAGATGGTGGCGGGTCATATGTGAAGCGTTTTGGATCTTTTTTAAATGAAATATTTTGTTAAATATGTTACTTCAAATTAATTTTCTTGTTAAGTGATTAAGTAAACTACAAAAGATTTTAGCACGTGTTTTTTTAGAGTATAAGTCGGTAAACGAGCAGATGGATTACTTGATGGTAAACAATCGCCGCCGCCCATGGACACGCAAAACACCAGAGGAGTTACAAGTGCGTTGCCATGGGGTTTAGAAATTTAAGGGTTATTGGGGAATCGGGGATTGGGAAGATTAGGAAAGGGGGTAATTGGGCCTCCGGTAACCTCACTCACACAACGAAAGCAAGCGTTGTTTCATGTGCCCATTCGTGCCAAAGCTCCTTCACAAAAACATCTAATATTTAACTAGTACTTCTACATTCCAATGTGTTATTGAAATCGCTCATCCTTTTCCCTTGGGCCTCCAAATCTCCCTAAGAGCGTTAACACGGTGCCGTCGACCGATTACCCCCTTCATTTGAATAAACCTCCGCAATTGTATTGAATTAAACAGAATAAAACAAAATAAATATTTTAAGCAGGAATTCTTTAACACAACCAATCAGGGGAGAGATTAGAAAGAACAACGCTTCCTGATTGGTCGAAATTTTGGTTGAATTTTTAATTTATTCTCGTTTCATTTTATTCTTTCTCTAATGTGGATCTCATTAATTCTTTGTATTTGTCTTATAGATTAAATGAAACACCTTTCTTTTATCATTAATTAATCGATATTAGATGATAGTCTTGGCATAAATTTTCATTTACGTTCAATTAGAATTCGAACGTGTCTGAATTTCTAACGGTCTGATTTACATTGTAATCTTTGTATTAATAATAATATGTATTCAATTGTATAGACTGTCATTTGTTTTATGGTTCAAATTTTAATGTTAGAGAGAGGTAGGAAATTAAACTTCTTTTGAAGGTGAGCAGAACAAAAATAAAGGGGAAGAAAGAACTAACTAAAACCTTTAATAATTTTACTTTATAATAATACAACTGTTTTCTTGTTTTTTTACTTGATAAAGCAGCTATGTATGGGGGGCCTACAACAGGTGAATCGTATGATTTGTAGCATGCAATACATATTTGCATAATTAAATGTCCCATGGACCCAACTATTATGAATGACACTATCCCTACTGCTATTGAGAATCTCAAAACCAAAAATGCTCAGTAACACCATACTGTCGTCTACTACAATTCCCTAATCCAGCGTATATCATCATATTGACGGCAAACTTCTACATCAAAAGCCGGCTTAAGCCACAATCATGAAATTTGGATTATACGCTAATTTTGACGAGTAAATTAACTCTTGACGGTACTTAAGTAATATTAGGCGTAAAGTAATCCATAGCTTTAAGTTAAGCCTTAGTTTTATTATAATTATCGAGAAATGGATTAAAAAAAAGGTGTAACTCAGAAAGTTATCGACGTAGCTCAAAGGATTTATTTTTTTAAGGGGGTAAAATCATCTAATGACTTCTATCGCCTTGGGCGAGGCGAGAGGGAGTGTCAGACTCTTACTGACTAAAAACCACCCGTTCCTATTCCTGCTTTTCGAGCCGGAGCCCTGGTAACCTGCTAGGTAGTCCGCAGCTCCGGATCAGGTTAGAGATGGCTTGTTTAGATTTAGAGGTTGTTGTTGGTGAAAACATCTTTAAGTCTTTCTTTAAGTTGAACTTTCCCAATTCCGATATATCACAAAACAATAAATAAATTCAAGATCACACACAAATTAAATCTTATGAAATAATCCTGTTGTAAAGTCACACAGCAATAAAATGTATGGCACCATACAGATGAATCCAATTTGTGCATCAAACGGGTTCGAAGCTGTATACTTCAACACATCAACTATGAAAAGATATTCTAATTTTATGATTCTGTCAACGATATAACAGTGATAGGAATCTAATCTTTATTGCTGATGCCATAAAGGTTTAATTTGCTATACAAGAAGTTGAATCCTAAATGTTGGGTCAAAAAAACTAGCTTCTGCCAGTGGTCTTCGCCCACATGAACATAAAGTATCACCCAAAGCACCCTGTCTGTATACAAAATTCTATCAAAATCCATTCAGTAGGTTTAGTGTGATTTAATAAAAAAAAACAAAAGTCAATGACGTCACAATAATCCCCATTAAAAAAAAAGAATTAACACTAACAATAAGCACCTCTTAATACATCAAAACCTTTTTTCTTTTACCCATCCATCACGGATCACCAATAGAGTCGATTCATATTATAATCGCCTTCTCAAATACAGCTAATTATACGTAAGGCAACCCTTCTTAATTATGACAGCTTGAAGGCTGGGCGGCCACCTGTCCACCTCTGTCTAATCTGTTGATGAGTCAGACTTAAGTATAAGTACTTTATAAGGGTCTAATTTTGAAGACTATTAGGTATTAAAATTTAATTCTGTGTGGTGACCGCAGAGTAAAATACTTTTACCGGTAGTCTAGCTCGAAGCAGGAGTAGGAACGGGGTGGTTTTTAGTCAGTAAGAGTCTTTCACTCTCGCTCGTTTCACCAGGTCAGGAGAATTTATTTGATGATCTTTCCCCTCATAAAAAAGTAGAATGCATTAATTTTTCATGACCCTTACTTTTCCGCGGGTGTTATAAGAGCGGATTAAGCATGTAAATGTATTTAACAAAAATCGGTTAGGAGCGCTCTCTGATGAACCAGAACTTGCTTAAATTTCAAAAAACCTAACCTCTTTACCTAGCCAGGAAACAAGAAGCTTGTACCTGTCAGTCAGTTTTTTTGACTAACAGCAATTTTTCGGTATCATTAGCATATCTATCAATCTAGATATTTAACGCCATAACTGTTAAACTATTCTTCGCCATCATTCTTTTATAACATTTAATTTTATTTATGCGACTATAAAAATAAATCGGTTCGAGCGACATTTCCATTTCGAGTTTAATATTCCCATTTATACGGGTTTATAATAACAACTACTTCGGGACGATTGTCATCTACTAGACAATCAGCCGAACAAATCATGTCATCAAACTAGTTATGACTGGTGATGCAACTAGGTATGCAAATTGTCGAGCGTCGGGTCAACGGCCGCCATGTCAGCGTCGTCGCGCCCCCATTGGTCAGATCTCAATCGATTCGTACTGCGCCCGCGCATTTAAGGTCAATGTCGATACGCCTTTGATCTGCTACCGATTTTTGATCTAGAATTAATCTCGCGGTTGGTCATTAGGTAGTTTTTTCGTTTGCAAATTTTTTTGCTTAAAACTGATATATTTTTTTGTTTTGTGGTCTGTTGTTTTTGTGAGGATGGGTATGGCTTGTTTTTGTTAATGTGAGTAACATTTTTAATTATTTCTATAATTACAATATGGACGATATCCGTTTCTTTTCTACTTACAAACAAACATAGATCATCATATTATTTCATTTCATTATCGTTGACAGCATCTACACTTGTGCTGCTTCTGCCGGTCTGCGCATACGCAGCAAGACGCGTGCTTTCACATTTAGGGATAAAGTTATACTCGAATCATTTTGGACTTGAGGTCAGAGGTGTGGAGTTCAAATCTGAGGTTATCTTATCTCATGCAACTAGTATTGGGATTTAAATATTCTGAGATACAGATCTGAAGAACAAAAATAAAGAAGCGCTGTTAGAATTAGAGATACTACTTTATTTTATAGTATGGCTGATTTTCTAGTTCTACAAAGCGGCATATTTTGAGACTCATGTAATATGGAAATTATATTGAACTTTCGTGAGACATACTAAATTAATTATTATGTCATCGGCTTACTCATGTAACTCTTTGACGAGGAACTCGACTAGTTTCAAGCCATGCTAGAGGCTCATATTCATAAAACTAATAATCGTGTTTCTCGTCAAACCGTTACGTAAGTAAACCGATAACATAATAATTGACAAAATTATAGTCACCAATGAGATCGTTCTCAAGAATATCATTTACAAAAAAATATGTACTGAACTGTTTTTAACACCCAAAACTGCATCTTTTAGTTTACCATACCATGAATCCTTATCAGATGATACTTCTGCTATCCGAAGGTTGAACCTTGAATCCAATGCACGACAGTTAGACTTAAAAAGCAATTCAAAATATTAAAGCCCCGTTCACCAAGGTAATCAGATGGTAACTGCAGTATTCCTATACAAAATACCGCGTTAGTTTAACGATTTTCATAACTATGTATTAACATATTTTGTATACTATTTATTATGTCATAAAGATCAATTTCGTATGTTAAGTGTCGTGTGAAATTCTGGTTTGATTGAATCGTCAATGTCTGTGTGAGAATCAGTAATGTCTGTGTTTATGTGTTTGTTGATATCTTTTCTAGGTATTATGTCGTCTTCATCTTTAGAGCGATCCTTCTATCTTTGCATTCCTAGTACTTTTGAAGTAGTCAGATTTCTACACACACCTTTATTGTGGTCTCCTATAGGTCATGTATATAAGCATATCATAATAATTATATCTTGCTTTAAAATCTTGTTTCAAACTCCTAGATAAATGCATAATCCTTCATTCAATGTTTTAGGTACATCTCTCAGTTTTTTATCTATCCGTGCAAGCACACATGCATTTATTTTTAGACATGAATTCACAAATCAATCAAGTTTTTGATTGTTATGTCTCATCATCTAAAATTGGTTTCTAATTTGTTCTTCTCCATTGGATATTTTCGAATCGAAGTTTTTATGGTCGCTCCAAAATATTTGGTCTCCTACGGCGTTGGTTATAGACTCGAACTAATACTGATCATGAATTAACGTAACACAAATATTATAGCCACATTTAGCCGAACTTATTCCATATTAGTAGCATGTTACCTTTATTTATCGAAGAAAATATGGTTGATATGATAATTTGCTTCGGCACCTACGCCATTTTATTCCATACATCTTAAATCACGGCCCCGTTCCCAAGACTTCCTAAGTCATAAAAAACTATGGACAATATCAATGCTGACACGACATCAATAAATTCCATATTACAAACCGCTGCATACATATGTATGTATGGATCGTTCCTATTTCTGGCTTGCATATTATTTGAATCTCTAATAAGAGCGTATAATAGTTATGTCTCTCGCCCCACTTCTATAAACACGTCATCTATAACTTTATCCAGTATCTAAGCTTCTGATAACTGTGTATCTAAATTTATATTTCCTGTGTCTAGATTGTTATTAGCTAATGAAACGGCTGCTAGGAAATTGTTTTCTAAAATAAAATTGGCTTCTGACTTACCGGTATCAACCATTTGAATATCATCTTTGCCAAAATCTTTTATTTAATCGATTTCCAAATTCTGTTGAATAAGTTTTAATACTGTATTAAGTTGTTCATTTAAAACTAAATAAATTATACTTTATAACAGCTTAAGTAAATATTTCATTCAATCTGCTATTCACATAAAATGTTAGTGCCACGCTAGCCCATGATTTATTTCAGACGCCTTGAGGTATCAGCTCGTTATTTCACTATTATGTGAACGCAAATCAAATAGAGAAGTCGCTTAACTTTTGTGGAATAATATTTCTGAGAGGATTGTTCTCTTTTCTGTAAAATTGAGTTCTGGTTTTATAGTATTATTGTCTTCTCCCTTTTTATTATTATAACTAATACCTACCTACCTAATCTAATCCATCCATGGGATAATACTTTAGTCTTTCTCTCGCACAAAAGTTTGGTCATTCTCATTTAGGTTAATGACCTGAGTAAACAAATGATATGTAGTTTCCCGGTTAGGGCCCAGTGGTTACCAGTATAAGACAATAATTTCCCTTACTGATAGAACTTGGTATACTTACACTTATCCCCGCCATTACTCCAGAACAGATGCAAGGATCAAAAACCACAACACTGCCCGAAATGTATTACAAGCATCATGCAGTAAAACAATTGCTTCCTCATTCACGACCAACACAAAACCAATCACAACCTCAAACCACATTTGGAATCGATTATAAACCAATTCCAATTCTATCATGGCACGTATTATTATTACCAACAATGTTTCCAATGTAAAAAGGCATCAAGAACCGGTGGTTAGGCCAGGTCGGAGCGCCTGGGGCGGTGGCGCGAGGCCAATCGAGAGAACGAAGGCCTCGAGGGCTCCCATGCGAGCCAAGCCTCTTTCCCACCAACACGTAAATACCGCCACGGGATCCTAGCCTGTACCGTTCGAACTTTATCAAGACCTGCGAAATTACTAGTATCATATTATTTAATATCTTCGTCTGTCTCTCTTAATACATCGTCCAGTTTTTGCGCTCCAGATTCTTTGGACTAGTTTAAGCACTTTTTGTCCCCTTTTTTATTGCCTGATCGTAATGATGGAGGTCTTAAAATTTTCAGACGCCTAGTAATTAATTTTCCATTCAGCCGTTACATTACCTGTCGCGATAAACTCAAGTTCGTTAGCACTTATAATCTTTGCTTAGGACCGATTATAATCCTGAATATATTGCTCAAGATTGTACTTTATGTACAAACTATAATCTCCTTTAAATAATGTTTCTAGTTTGTAACTTATCTTGCTTAATAAATGCAGCTTTCGCCCTGTGCTTGTTTACGTATAAATGTCTTTATTACTGTACATTATACAATCTGTATTCGCTTTCTAAAACAAAATCGCGGACTACATGTCATTCTCACATACATAATCAGGTTGCTCAATTATTCAGAGAAATAATCTCGGCGAATTCAAGAGGTGTTTGTTTATACGCTGTAACGTTCAAAACGTGTCTTTCTGTCACAACAGGGTGACACGTGTTGCTCAATCGTTATTTATTTTAAGAAGTGTTCGTCTATGGCTCAAGTCACCAACTTTGGAAGAAGCTTCAATTGTCTTAATATAACCTACGCGCAATTGCGACAGGAATTCCAAGACTGCCTCCTAAGATATGTCATTGTTTTCAAATCACTGCGCTGTAGAATAATATAGTCGTACTTTATACTTATCTATGATGCCGTCGGTCCACGTTATAATAGTGACAGCTCGATTTAAACACTGATTGGACCAAAAGCGGCTCGGTTCGATACCAAATTAGCTATCGCTGTCGTTCTAAACTTGTGCTCTGGGAGAACGGCTTTACAATTTGCATATAATGCCTGTGCGGCGCGACCACGACTGAGATTTGGAGCAGAGATCTGTGCGCGTCGTGCGCCTCTCCGCCACTCCATACATCATACCGGCGGATTACGAGTCAATCCCGACTTTGCACGTCAGTGTCAACACCGCAGCTCCGCAAATATTTGCCAATTACACTGCATGCGCAATCAGAAGCTCGTTTGCAGGCTCCAAAATGACACCGAGATGCTAACGCAGAAAAACTTAATAAAAGTTTATTGACTTTAAACCTCATTAAAAATAAAGTTCGCATGACTCACGGCATTCGAGCCGTGTTGATGGAAATTATCCAGGAAACCTTATCAGAATGACATACGGCTCAAAATCGCTCATATGTCGGTTATGACAGCAGTACTAGTATATGTACTCACGTATTCTTATGGTTTTAACTACCGACTGGTTGGTTATTCGAGTTGTTGCGCCGTTTAGCACGGTGACCCGACCCCGGGCGTGCTCGCCAGAACAATCTCATTGATTCGATATGAGATTAAGCGGCGTCCGTGAATGTTTCCATTTTGAATCCGCGGTGATGCTCGCTTGAACTCGCACCCGGATGTCATGTTCGATTTACATTTCGTTCTCTTGTTGCCGCATTCAATAGCGGTCGTGCTCTGGAGGTATTTACGAGCGAGTACATGATTGACGGTGGTGCGACGTCTGATGTAGACACAATTGTTACATCCCGGGCACCGATAGATCGGATTCTCACTATGAAAAAGATGGAATTCGATAATCGCAAAAAGTGTTACAATCGCTGGGGTCGCGTGTTTCCCCGGCCATCAGTATGCGCGTCGCACACGAGTCCACATGTCTTGTTTACAATCCGGTGTCGCACGTAGCGATCGTGAAGGAACAATTATGTTGCTAAACCATGGACTATTGTATTCGCGGTTTGTGCGACCGTTAGCCGCGACCTTGAGAGTGATACATTGAACTCTGGAGCTCGACTTGAGGTATTAATCGCTGGGGTTCAAAAAAGAGAAAAATCCTTTCTGAAAGTGAAGTCGCAGATACAAGACGGTCGTTACTAAGCGTGCATTCGTTTGGTTGGAGCGCCCGAGGCCAATCATGTCTCGGTATAATAAAGGGTTGCGCGCGTCCTTTCGGCCCGGCTTTTAGATTTATGGTCGAGGTAGGCCGCGAGCCGCCGCCGCCGACGCCCGCTCCATACGTTTGTCACACCATTATCACGATCGAATGCTTGCGTCCTCTATTGACTTCAGTAATTGCTAACATGTGCTCAATAGGACCGAGCGCACCGACATACAAACTGAATTCAATAATTAAAAAAGAATTGGGCACTATGATTAATCTTCCCAAATGTAACATGACATGGTTACGCCCATATTAATATTTATGCTGATCGAAATTGATATCGTAAATTGTAAGACTTTTGTTTTTATTCTGTGATGCTATCTGTGGTACGGAACAAATATATTCACCTTATGTTTAGCCTGGAAGCGTTTTTCCTTGCTAAGAATTGGGTTATCGATGATTTACAGTTTTGCACACCTCTTTGATATGTTATTTTGGGACCCTACAATTATATGAAACATCTGTGCTTTCGTTTGAATCAGTAACATGTTGTGTAACTCTTATTGTTTTTTTCTTGTTTACTTGGTCGATATTGGCATCTTGGTCAGCTAACTCGTTAATAAGATTCTCATTACAGCCTCACACATCTGTTCGAGATGTTATCTGAAATCTAGCGCTAACTGGACCTGCCGTTTCAGGCTCGGACGCGGTTCTCGCAAGCTGTTAAATGATCCGATTGATCTTATAACTCGCTTCGTTTGTGTTAAACAGGCCTGTTTTAATGTTTCAAGTTACACAGTGATTTACTTTAGATTTTAATGGTGTTGGATTTATTTGATGGAGATCTTGTTAAGCCTTAGCAAATAATCATGTGCTCTTTATTTTAATAAGGCAGGGTTTGCTTAAACACATTTGCTTTTTCGAAAGCGGTCAATTTGTAACATAGCTACTAAACAGAAAGAATCTGGAACAACTTTAAATGTATGCTTATCATTAACAATTAATAAATTAGTAACCATAAGATGAAAACTAAAAGACTGCAACAAAAGATACAAAATTAACGCAGAAAATATTCCATAGATAAACTTCAAATTACAGTTTATAAAGACTAGTTTAACTAAAGTATCAGTGATTACGTCAAGTAATTGGATGCGTTCGTGTGATTCATAAGTGGACCTTAAAGGTAATTAGCATAGATTACATAATTCTTTGGCCACTACAGATAATCCTGATGGGAACACTAGTTGCATTCATTGAGGACAATTTAATTTGCTTTTACTTTAATGTGGTGAAATTGGTTTTGTTTATATTGGGAAGTAATTGAAGTTTATAGACTCTTGTTTAGCTTTAGCATATTAAGTTTTAAGCATAGTTAAACATTATCATCATTATTATTCTCAAATGTGTAATAATTATTGTTAGTGTATTTGTGCGTCTTATAAATTGTCTTTCTCATATTTATTCCTTCCTCCTTATCAAACTTCTCATATACAGTTCTTGCAATATCATTATTTGAAGATCAAATTAAATCTATGGCGTCATTATCAGTATCATTTCCTGTATCTACTTTGTACTTTCATTCTCCGTTACACAACAAAAAGTAGCCACACAAGAATTGTATATAAAACAACTGACTGCACATGAAACCTTAAACTTCAATCATCTTGACATTACTTACATAACAAGCGGCCATGACAAAACTGCATCGAGGCAAAATTTCCGAACGATCTCACGGAGACGCGTCTGCGCATGTTGAGGAGGGGAGGGGGGAGTTGCACGTGTGTGCAGTAACTCGATCCTGATGTATAGATAATTCCATATTGTTGGCCATATAAAAGGGGATGATGAATAAATGCAAGATCCTTCGTAGGTATAATGGTAATTTTTATTTGTTAATCTCGTAGGTGTACTCAGAATTGGATTGGTGGGGTCGATTAACGTATTGATAAAACATTTTGGAATTAAACAAGAAGGGGTAGGCAGATGTGCACATTACGGCTCGTAAAAGTAGTACATAAATATGTTGTGAAACATTTCATCACTTAAAGAATGGATAGATAGAAAGAAACAAAAAAGACAAAAGAAAACCAATCCTTTCACAAGCCCAATTTCCTAGTCAATTTGTCCAGCAATGGTCCCACCATTAGTCCGTGCATTAAGCTAAATAACCACCGATTTGTAGTTCATAAAGCACAATGCCATCACCTTGACGATGACGTCGTCGGTATCAGCAGACGTGTGCTCAATGGGATCGACGGATGTTGCTCTGCGGGTACGCAAAGAGTAAGCCGACAGATGTGCTACAACTTTTTGTTCAGCCATAGCATCTGTGAGGTCAGGCTCGTTAAAAAGGGGTTCGTCTATCATAGTAACATTTGTCACTGTTTGCGTATCCTCTACAAATAGTTCAACAGCTAATTTTATTTCTCCCTTATCATTAATTACTTGTGTTCCGATAAGCCTATTACGTGTAATATCTTTATTATCTATTTTAATTGTTACTGAAGGATCTCGATGTACATAATTAAGTCCTTAATGCGCTGTCTTATCATAGTTTCTATATTATTAACTCCTTTTATTGACCTTTCGGAATAGGGTTCCAATTTGTGCTTTATATACATGTGCATAGCAACAAAAACAGGTCGTCGTTCTTCGCAAAAAAGTGTTCCGTACAACATACATATTACATAGTTGCTAGCAATTATTACATGTATGATCATTTTACAGTGTAACATCGTACGTTATTCATGTCTAGTTAAAATGTTAAGGGTTTTCGAATTAAAGTGATCAGCAGATGCTGGGGACTTTTTCGAAACATCTGCAAATTACCCCGACCTTGCTCTGAACCGGTCCATCTTTATTTACGGTTGATTAATGACACGAGAATGTGTGGTATACCTGTCTATCTTTCGTCGCCGTTGAATATAAAATGAGACTTTTTATGGCCAAAATATATTAGATACTGACAAAATTTATTAGTATATGTCGCGTTAATTGCGATATATTTAAGTGGTTTAGTTGTCCTATAGCAAATATCATTACCATACAACTATGCTGGTATACGAGCAGTGATCATATTTGCAAGACCAGTTCCAAACGTCCAGCTCAAAATATTCACATTATAATCTACTCTATGAAAGTTGGGAGCGCAAGCTGCGCGCGCGCCTCACACACACCGGTGCGTTGTCCGCGCGCATGTGTGGGTGCGCGTGGGAACGGGCGCGGCGGACGCGTGCGCGGATTGTGACATGCGCGTATTGTGAATTATTTAAACAAATCAACATTTTTTACCTTTACGACTTGACTTATTTTGGACTTTATGATCTGGATATTAGGAATTGTGGAGCAGGTTATATTATAATGTCTGATGACTAAGTAGGACTCGCATACTCAGGTGCAGCGGACAATAATGTTCTACAAATTGTTACACGTATTTTTTTATTCATTGTTAAAAGTACAGTTGGTGTTACTTTAACGTTACTAAAGACCACTAAAACGGTCCTTTGATCCATAATTCGCACTCCATATAAGTAATAGAATAAGACGAGCATGACTAAGCGGACCGTTATCTAGACTCGGCTCCCAAACCTCGTATTATATAACCTCTATTTGTCTATCGTCGAAACGATCTGATGTACAGATTAAAATATGACTTGCACGATCTGCCTGATTATTTTATGATGAAGATACTGATGGTAACCTGTTATATTTAGAGAGCTTAGATGATATTGTATGTAATACTATTTTTTATACTGTCTATGATGAGGACTGTAATGAGCTGTGAATATTCTTAGTTCATTTGCAACTTCATGACGAAACTGTTGCGAAGATTTTATCACAGGCGAATACATACAAAATGTAGTCTGTCTAAATATTTGAAGTACTTATTTGTTATAGTCTTTCGTCTTTTCGTTGATTTCACTAAAACTTATTTCAGTGCATTTGATAAAATCTCCGAAATGCAGCCTAATTTATTTTCATTCTCACTGGGGACTTGATTTTTTTATAAAAATACCTTCTGTAGAAACTTTTTCAACATCACACTCGTACAAATCACCGTTCACAGTCATTGCCATTTACCAAATGTTTTGTGGAGTCACGATTTCGCAACTAAAGTACCTAACTTTTGATATTATTACTTTGGCCAACCTTTTGTTTGTTTTATTCGTCGAACGATTACTGTCATACTGCCAAATTCTGGACTTGTGCTCCTTAACACATTTTTTCTGGTCCTTTTTAGGATTTTAGTATCAAAAAGTTGGGAAAGTTATATCGGGTATTCTCAAATTGGCATTTGCACATATCCGAGAATAAAATTTAAACAAATAAAGCATTGAGAACCTTCTATAGAAATTCTGCTATCAATGGCACAAACCACTTGATATACTTTTTGTATACGTTTCTATAGTGCATAAGGTTCAAAATCCCGAGCGCGCTACATCTGTAGAGTATGATGTAGGTACGTTCATTGTCAGGCCGCTTATTGTCCTGGATGCGCGAGAGCATAGACCCTCTATATTATTTGTTCGTTTCCATTCGCCTTTACATTTAATTTTCTTTGTATGTCTATTTTTATTGGTTTTGTAATTAGGTTTATGTGTTTGTTCGTACGTTGTTATTATCGTTTTAAAAATGTTAGTTTCTTCATCGTCACTATCTTTTGTCTAAGTAGTTTTTAATGGAGTTGCTTGCTTTATTACAGAAATATTAGCTCTTTTCATTTAATGTTAAGCAAACTATAAATCTAGTACTCTTCAGTGTGAAAAAGTTGAAGAATCTGAGTGCACGGAGGTTACCTATTACCAGTAGGTGCGGGTGTCCCCCCTCTCGCTACTGTAGCCACGCCCCCCGGCAAATTGCGACCGCGGCTGCGCTTGCGCCGCGCGTTCGCCCAATCACGTCCTAACATAGTTCTGAATTTAACCGATCTAGATGCTTGAACTGTCTGAGGTTATGTCGGAAGGTGGCTTAAAACATGAGCTGGTAGGGACAGAAGTACTTTTCGTAGGTGAAGTAGACTATTGTTTGTTGAAAGCTAAACTTTTGGTCTTGTGTTTGTTAGTGTCCAAATATCACCTTATTTTTGTGTTTTGGTTCTATATTAAGTTTTGTAACTGCATAATTTATAGGCCCTAGAAGACATCATAAATGTACCTACGTGTTTAAAATATGACGATGCCAGAACAAAAGTCCATTCCAAAAAAAAAGCTTCAAAAAATATTTACCACGAACTACCAGATAGTGTAGTATTTACAGCAACAATATAGCACTATCGACCACCCTATCAGTTTTACTCCAAGGACATAAAGTTTGCTATAAAGAGGTTCAGAAACCTTTAGCTTATTACGTCAATTACGGGGGTCGTGTGGACTGCTATCGGCTAGTGTCTACAGGGCACTATCGGGAAGATTTACAAGGAGTGGGAAGTCCTCGGGACTCGGAGATAGAATCCAGACCCTTTGTGTTTCCATCCTATCTCTAATTGTTGTTACGCTAATTAAGGGTTTAGCTACATCTACTGTGGATTCCTTTACATTGTGTTTGGGTATTTCTTGTGCAGTTTTTTTTAAGTTTTGTTTTGCTTTCAATTTTGTACGCGTATTCAAATCTCCTTTTTAGAAATCTTCTCTGATGCTTCTAGAAGTCATTTGTAAAAATTTTAACGTTTCGTCTTTTTAATCATTCAGTCATCAATGATGGGAGAGTTTAATACATTACAATTAATCGTGTTTTCTTTTTAAGATTACGTTATTTGTGGCAACGAAAAAATGTTCTCGTCATAAAAAAAATGTGTTAATGAAACCCGAATAAGCATTGCTAATCTAATTTTACACTTAACCTAACAGGTCTTACTGAGAATCAGTCAAATCTGACGCCTCAACGTTCACTATATTCCTACACATGTTTTGCAAGCCGTGTGTGTCTGCAGATGACATGTGTAAATTGGGTCTGAAATTATTTTTATTGCCTTATTCAAATGTTGAAACAATAATTTAAGAGCAATTAGAATCATCGTTGTTTTGACAAATGTGTTCGTTGAAGCAAAAATACATTTTATTCTCAACATCTTTAGGTTCCTTTTTAAAGTTTATGTGTCCATATATCATTGGTTGGCCTATGAAATAATAAACCACAAATCCATTGAAAAAACCACAATATGTACTGCCATAAAACGTAAACTAGCTTTAAAAAAAATCATTCGCAAAACAAATAAGACATCGTAACCACAATTTGCATACAAAGCCAGGAGAAAAGAGAAGTATTTATTGAACAAGCGAAATGTAATGTTTTAGTTGCGCGCGCACCCGATGAGCTATGGCGGTGCGCCTGCGCATGCTACCGTGCGTTTTATGCTCCGACCATATTGAGAGTGTTGTTTATTTTTCGAAGAACAGTTTATGTGGCCTCTAGGTGGCTGTTAATTTGATACGATGGAACTGTTGGGTGTTATTAAAGAGTCTCTTATAGAAACAGCTTTACAAAAATACATTTTTCATTATTAAAAAGTTAAAAGTTAAAAATGGTCCTTAGTGTGTAAGTTTAATTAGAAAAAGATAAAATATAAACACCACATATAAAGCCGTCTCTAAAACGGAACTTAATGATATAACCTCCCCACACTCCTATGTACCTAGTAACACCAATTAACATAATTCCCATATAAAAACCCATTAAAACGGTCGAACATCACGAGTACATTGCACTTCTTTCCGCCCTTTACGGGTCGCATAACTGAGCATGCCCATAGCTGCAGACGCACCTAATGATGACAGGAACTTAACTGGTTCAGAAGGAGAGAAAAAAAAAAATGATGAAAACACACTTTTTCTAGTTATACCAGTCTGTTACCGTTATGGGTACAAATTGGCTGATATCATGTGATTAGTAGGAGGTGACATGGGATCCACCGTAGAAGTCTTTCGCTAATAGGATGTCTGGTCTGGATGTATTGAAAATGTATGTTGTAAACTTTGGCTCGTTATGGTCTGTGGCCAGTTTTGGGATCGGAAAACTGTTGGTTTAGGATCATGACTGTTTGTCGCCTTTTTCTGAGGTGATGCGTAGTTGGCATGTTATGGTATGATGGCCATGTCATAAGGTGTGTACAAAGCAATTATATATTATATTGAAGATAAATCTGGAATACCAGAAAATTCTTCGCAAGAAATACATATGTTCACACAAGTTTCGTCGTTAATATTAAATCGACATCCTAATGACAGCCAAAAAATAAGATGGCCAAAAATTTTCAATCGAAAGATCCGGTGATATCAAAATCTTTATCTCCAAAAAATAACATTCACATTACGGTGACACTTCTGCGCTAAACGATTTAACGTCAAGATACACTGTATGCGCGTGCGCCGAAGCACACGCAGGCCGTCAGCGCGCGCATCAGATAACTACGACATGCGATGCTATGCGCAGGCCCAGTTCCACGAACCGAACCCAACGGAATATTAGTTGTATGTACACTGTTAATCATCGTATGACGGTATGTTACTATGCAATTGACACATAGAATTCTCTCCGAAGAGAGATTTAGTTTGATATTTTTTGATCACAAGGACCTTACCTTACGTAGTAACTAAACCATTTAGGTACAAGTTTACTAAACATCAAATCCTGTGTCATTACCAAAAAAGTTGAAAATTTGAACACCTATATAGTGTAGAATCAGGACTATATTCAATGTCAATACATAGGACCAATAACATAGAACAAATAGTGCAACGCATTTAGTTATTATGAAAATTACAACACATATTCATTTCGTAGTTCCAGTCTACATTAACATCCTATGTAGTTTTCTTTACTAGTCCATCTTTCTATGGTAAAAATTGTCATCGTGTCAGTATTTTTAGATAAGTTGACGATATTAAACATGTATTCATACATACCAATGCTAATTATGATGTACGCACTGTTGCCAGTACTGTTACATCTAGAACAGACCAAGAGACGCATTTTAAAATTATTATTTTGTAAGCAACATCACATGTCGCGTGTGAATTGTTAAAATATTTTTGAATGTCACAGTCTTGGGTGTTACATTATTCATAGAAGGTTTCGTTTCAACATTTCTAGTTTAAAATGAGGACCAAATTTTGATATAGACAGCGCATTAATTCTCAAGGTATGTATATCATCAGTGGGTGATGTCAATGTTAAAATTTCCAATGATAATCTACTACTAAGTGATGTTTAAACTGTATTATCTGCATTTCTAGCTCCTTTTAATCTTGAAAGGTCTTTAAATAGTAAACCAATTTCTTTAGCACCTAATAGTGTACTCCTTAAAGTGCAGCAAGCTCGCCGTATCATATAACATAGAACAAGCACGCAACTATATATTTATTACGGGCGCTGCCTGCGACACAAGATCTCCTGTCGTCGGCTATAAATTATGGTCGCACAACCTTGCTCTTGTGGCTTTCCAACTTGCTCTGTGTTGACACAAACGTGGTCCTTCGGTCTTTAGTGTCGAAGGACCAATTAGGACCAAGCGTTGAATTTGAGTGAAATATAGCTAGAATATAAAGGGGAAATTTAAATATGTTTATTAGAGTAATTACAAACAATAAACATAACCAGAAAATTATAAAAAAGGGGTAAACTAACGATGACATGAGCCAGCGGCTATCATAACAAATCATAAAATACCACAAACGATGGGAGGACCCAACCAGCTTGAAATTGCACATAAAACTCGATGATACCGTGTCGGCACATTGGTTCCTCTTTTTCACTCACCTCCGTAATTAGATCAGCGATAATATAAATTTATTGTTCGCCCTATAATGAAGATTTAGCTCCTAGTCTTGTTAGCTGAACAAAAGCCCTATTTTCAAAGACAGGTTATAATTTTAGAGATAATCTTTGGAGCGTTGGCCAGCGTCATCTAGTCTTCTTATTGTTCAGTGATCTCGTTATTAAAAGCGATGAGAAGCTTCCTCGGGTGTCGTCATATTATTCTCTTTATCGCGAACATTTTACAACCTAGCCTGTAATAAAAATATTCTTGCTTGTTTAGCTAACGAGGTCTGTCAATGATCCTCGAGATATCATTTTTAATTTGTTTAAAACGACGCTGTTTTTATTTAAAAATACGTGGAATCATTTGAATGTGGACATATTAATTTTGTTGGTCGGGTTTGCGACAGGAATGCGCGAGGTAAAATATTCTGAAACTTCTCAGAGCGTTGGCACTAACATCATCGTAGTAGTGGGTCCAGTGCATGCACCCTCTGGCGAGGTCAGCGCGTGGGTAGCCAGGCACAGGCCCGTCCTCCCACGCGAGCATACAGGCTCACCTCAGGTTTAATACACCAACCTAACAAAATCACGATAAAGCCATTTGTATTTGGTAGAATCCATTGTTTGGATCCAAAACATTTTGCCGTAGCAAAAGTAAATGCTTTGTATATTTAAATGTGGTTGGTTTTGAAGATAGAATATTTTGTTTTGATCCAATGAAATATCCTTATAGTTGGTTATAAAAGTCTTATCCATTTATCAAATTTTATAAAGCACAGAGTAATAAAACATTAATATTCATAATTAAAGAAAAAATGAGTAATGTTACATCTATGCTCATTTTATGAGGCTTATAACCAATAAATTGGGAGGTTATAATTGTAACAGATATTGTGGATAATATTAAATACACAAACCATTTAAAACGAATGTAATCAAATAGGCAATATGGGTTTTACGATGTTCAATTTGTATGAATAGTTTGTGTACGGGCTATTTCCCACTAGCAGTGCAGTCCCACTTTAAGTGGCACTACAGAATGGACCAATAAATGAGATTTACTCCGTTTAGGACATTAGCATATTTTCGTGGGTGGGTGCATTTGGATCGAGACGGCTAATGTAAACTAAAACTAATGTAATAAAAGGGCCGTGGGTGTTGTATCCTTTGAATTAATATTACCACACGCAGGATTTATTTATCAATTTTGTGTAATTAGTCTTGTGTTCTCTATGACTAGTTAGATGAATTATGAAATATCAATACTCAATTCTTTATTGTTTTCGTCATGTAAGGCTTAAGGTGGGAAACTTAACTATGACACAATGTGAACCCTGTCGGGCACAACAATATAAGTTTAGGAGGAACACACTTTTTCTTCTTCTATGATATCATTTTTATAAATTTCTTGATTCACCTTCTGCTTTTACGAAAACAGGTGTGGTGTCCGTATATGTATTATATTATGTATGTCCTCATTTAAAGACAATATCGCATATTTTACTTTCAACATCTCCGCCAGTTCAATCAATGCAACTTTTCCAGAAATGTCTGACGTTCGTAAATCAAGAGGATTGTCAATGATTTATTTTATTCTTGGTTACGCTATTCGGTTTTCATGTTAAAGTTATTTATTGTGAGATTATGATAATGCTTCTTTTACTGGTAAGAAAAGATTTCCTCGTCATGTGGGCGTTCTAGCTTTACGAGTATCTTCGAACGTATTGAGTGCAGCATCTTTGTGTGTTACTTGAATTGTGTCAAATATTTTTTGGTTCTCATTTTAGAAATGCTTTACTGTTTTATCTTGTGTATTTTTTAGATAATGATCTCCATTATATTTCTCTTTTTTTTAATGTTGTTTGTTCGTGCTTATGGCACTTATTTTTGAGTTTTGTCTATGTCTTCTAAGAAAGGCGATACTTGTTTAGATTTGTGCTATTATTTGTGCAATTATATCTAAACTTTATATAAAAATATCAAATTAACTTGATTTTAGAGCCTGTAAGCAGTTTAACTAATGATTCTCTGCTTGAGAATATTCTAATAGCAACATAGAAAGTCTCATACAGCCATCTTGCAAGGTGTAGTAGATAAACTGAGGGAAATTGATTACTTAATGGTGTTCTTTGACGATGAGGCGACTCGTGATTACCTTACATTACCTATGGCGGTTAGCAAAAACACCGTCATTATAGAACTTAGAGTTTGCATTTTTATTTAATGCTTCATTTTAAGAATGTATTTTCATAGTACGTGTTTTCTTAGTTTAATTTAACATTTTCATAATGAATTTATGAATCAAACAAATTAAAATTGGGTTGAAATATAATTAACATTGTCATATCAACAATACACTTTTCCAAAACTCAAAAAATATTCATGCAACATTTGAACTCAAAAAACGCACTAGTATAATAGCGATGCAAAGGCGAAGGTTGCGCGTGCGCACGTCACGTGATCGTGTTCGCGACGTATCTGCGTTATTTATTGTCGACGTCCGGCCGGGGCTGCACGACCGTACCCGTACAGTGTACACTACACCTACGTACCGTCACCTACAGTATGTTATAAGCCTTATGTTAAAATACGGAATATGTTATGTCAGTTTATCTCTACAGGTTTTGTATTTATTTGTTTAGCTAATTTTATATGTGCTGTGGGCTGTGGCTTGGAATCTGGTATTGAATTTAAAGGATCATTATAGCAGTCGACTTCATCTTCCTTGGGTATTGTCCTCTTATGAGAATTTTCCATGTTGGGTATTTGTAGTTCTTTACACTTAGAACATTATTTAGAATTTGAACAGAATGTAATTCTACAATATCTAAACACTTACTTTTTACTCTACTTTAACTGAGCCATCAGACCACTACAGATAGGTCTGATGCCGACCGAGACTCTTATAAAGATACGTACTTACTTAAATACACACTCCACACCCTTTATTTATACAATGCGTTATTGGTTTCTTCCACATTTTAAAATTACCAAGTCCCACACAATTCGCCTTCACAACTAGTTACATAAATATTTTGATTTATTCTGGCGCAAGAGTGTTCACAAAATTGAATTGTTAATTCTCTTTAATTAATACCAAGGTCCTACCAATCTCGTTTTGTTACAAAAAGCGAATTTTTAAACCGATCAATATTCATTCTGCAACTTGATACCGACCGTCAATCTTAATTTTAATTAATATTATCAAAGAAACCTGTCACACGGAAGCTTCAACTTTGAGTTTATTATAATAAGACTGTGTTTTAATTAACACTATTTTGGAATTTATATTCTAAGAGAATGACTGTTATGTTTGTAAATGTGGAGACATCGAGTGTTAATGTGTTAGCCATTTCAATGTTTGTTGTTTAATTGTGGTCCTAATTGCTCTTATAATTGGGTCGTTGGTCTAGTTTCGAAAACAACTGGTAATTACGTTGTATTTAGAGTAAAGACTTTTTAACAAGCTTTAGGGTTGCTACTTAGATATTATTAATAACTGGGCTAAGATTTTTATGACGTGTATTTTAAAATACTAGCTTTTTAGTTTTGTGGAGAAACCTACAATAACCCTGAACTGAAAGTCACTTCATGTGAAGTAGCACCTATTATTTTTTCTTTCTTAAATGGCAACCGAGTCACCCATGCCGTATTGTCGACTATACTGCCAGTATCGTGGAACAGAACACCTAAACTAAACCCTTACTTGTACTACTAGATGTCACTTATAGGTTGGTGATCAAAATGACGTTAAATGCCACCTATCTTAGCTTAAGCGTGCCTTAAAATTTAGGAGAGATTGGTGATAACGAGCATAAGATTAGTTACCCAATTAACAAATCTTGTTCCATAATACCACACAATACATACAAAAAACATCACATAAATTAATTTGAAAATAAACTACAGCTCGTAAAATTCTTCTATAAAGACCTCCTACGGGGTACAGCCAACGATTCAAATAGAGTAGTATTAAATTAAGTTTTACATAAAGTCCTGTTTAGTTTTGAAGTCAAAAGAAAAGGCTAGATGTATGAATCAGGACAGAAGCACAATAAGTGAGGTAGACATGGAACCAAAGAGCTCAAAGGAGTGTAAAATTACTCCGATGTAGGAACATGCAGTGTAGCTCTTAAAATGGCTCATTATTCACTTAGAACAGTGTGTGGTATGATTTGAGATTGTTAGCCGGCTCATGAACTGTCTTCCTTTTATTTTTATCTTAGTTATAAGTCTATTTAGATCTGGGAATAGTTTTTGCATTGTTTTGAGTTTTAGATGAGGAGAAATATTTCTAAGAAATGATTTTTTTGCCTCCAGTTGTTGTAATTTTGAGATTTTTCCATAATCGTAATCGGGATAGTATGTCGTTTTGTTATCGACGTTTGTTGATTATGCATTTACTTACCTAAATGTTTATCATATCATTAACAAATTCTTTCTCTTTGTTCCAGCTGTACATCCCGATACGCAGGCGAGTTCTGCCAGCATCTGAACCCTTGCCACAGTGAGTCCAGTCCTCGATGCCAGAATGGAGGTTCATGTCGCGTCAGACCAGGAGTCAGTGGAGGGCCACCGTCCTTCGCTTGCGACTGTCCTCTGGGCTTCAGTGCCTCACTGTGTGAGATTAGGATACCAGCTGCGTGTGATTCAGCGCCATGTTTGAATGGAGCTACGTGTCGTCTGACCTCATTAGACACGTATGAATGTGATTGCCCGCCGGGATATACAGGTGAGTCTTTATATTTTTAGTTCATGTAGTTTTATTATGTTCGGTTAAGTTGACAATGAAGGTCATTAACAGAACTTAATTGTCAGTTTTAACTTGATAACTTTAGGTAGATGTAGTATTTTTTTCATAGGGATTGGTGACTGCATTTGGCAATAGGAAATAGGAGTATGCTTCCCTTGTGTTCCCATTTTTCCAGCCACATGTATCACTAGAGTCCCTTGATTTAAAGAAGATACCGTAACCTAATGATATTGGTAATACCAGAGGCGTTCATTGCTCCTATATTATCATCCAATGTTGGATGTCGGATTTCTATAATCACTAATCGTGTTTCTACTAGCATTTTTATAATCGTTAGCTACAGATGCGTATTTAATTATTTTACTTCATTTTTCATATTTATCTTAACTCCTATATCCATTTTTAATCTTCGTTAGATGTTAATGATAATCGGTATCAAGTTAATAGTCTCTCTGTCCGTCTGTATCGTTTATACTCTATGCGTAATTGGTTACGCATTTAGATGATTAATAAACAGGTGTGTGGCTCAAGATAGGACGGTAACTATTGTACTGTAAAGCATTGATTTAATAATAATTAATTGGCTTCGTCTAAGAACACATTTATAGTGCATATCCTGCACCTTTTATGGCTATTGTTATAACTAGCTGTGTTCTGCGTTCATTCGCATTTATTGTTAATAAAATGATGTAGGAGAATTAAAATATAAAGGAATGATCATATTACAATGCGAATGAAATGTTAGAAATGAAGAACATTGTCATTAAAAAGTCTATATAGTATCCAATTAAGGAACGTTATTAATAAAATTGGGATTAATAAATCATGAAAATCTAATAAAGATCAAAAAAGACGATGTACAACATAAAACTCGAGGCGCCCTAAATCACAATCAAAATATGGTAAGATTTAATACACTTGGAAACGTAAACGGTACTAATAAAAGTCTAAATAAAACCGTCATCGAAACCGATGGAGATTTTTATATCACAGTTGGCATAAAATAAATTAAAGAGTATAAAAGACGGACAACTAAAAGCGAAATTCGTTCAGTTAGAGCCTCAAGCGAAACTCGTTTTGGAATATTATGTTATCAAAATGATTTAGTATAGTATAAATGTCGTAAGTTTGGGAAGGAGTAACTAGTAAATTTTGGAAAGTTGCTACAGCCGTTTCCTTTCAAATGCTCTATAGTAATTGCAGCTGTTAAATCTAATTTAGTGCGTACAGTCTTAGTTCATTATTCATAGATTTGATTGCGTTTAGCATTTCAATCGCTGGTATTTTGTCTTTCATATTTTATGCTTCTGCAATACTATCTTCATTTATATTCATTTTAGGATTAAAATCGATATTTATATCTTATTTTGATTTTAAAGCTCATCCTTGATTTCGTTCGTGAGATAGAATTGATTTTACAATTGGTTTCGCTCATCGTCCGAGCACAATGTCCCATTTCTTTATGGCATCCATTCAAAGGTTTCATCTGTTGTTTGTAAGATATCTTTATCCTTAAGTTATTTATTACATTTCACTATAATCTGTGTCGTTTCAAGTATTATGCTAAGAGTTGTAAGGCGTGTTTTAGGTGTTTTATTTGTTGTATTGCCATCATGTACCATAAAATTTATGGCCATAAAAATATCATGAATTGTTTTAATGATGTCACGGTTAATTGACGCTTATTTTTAGTTGGTCCCACAATATTTTTGATACAACAGACGGTCTTTTATTGTTTTTTCTTGTAATCGCATGTTTTTGTGGTAAAGGACCATAATTGCTTTAATGGTATACGTGTCCCTGCTTTGTTTTGTATCTTAAATATGATATGAATTTGTATATTTTTCAAAAATGTAGAAGCTGATGCAGTGATTATGTATGTTTGGTTTATTTTCTTGAAATGAGCCAATTTGGTCCTTCGGTACATTTTTTGTTTGTGAATATTATTATGTGATGGTTCTACGTTTGATTATTTCATCAAAACATTGTAAATGGATTAGTGTCGAATTATTTAATTCTTAATTGGCTTGACGGTTTAAATAAACATCAGATAGGCATAAATTAATAAAATATTAATACTTAAAAATACATTAATATTATAATATGTTAATCTGAAATATAAAGAAACTGTTATTTTTTATTAAATCTAATGTGTAAATATTTAATTTCTAATACTGAACCTTTTACGATTTTAACGGGTGTCGGTCGTAAATAAATAAAATATTAATACATATGTGAACTGTGACGGATTTTAATTAAAATGTAGACATATATTTTGGTCCTTAGGAGGTTTCAAGTCGCTATAAAGTGTCAATTTACATCGCCATAAAATGAGACTAAAACAAAATTGATACGTTATATTCATACTAATTTATTAATTAATACATTTTGCGACAGATGAGTATTTAGAATTTTAGACGTACAATTTTATCACGAAGCTAGAAATGACTTTTCTAAGAAAATATAAAAACTTGTCAATCTAAATTGCACCTTAATTAAATATTATAAACGTTTCATAATATAAAAAAGCTAAATTACGTCACATACATAGTTAACAGTGGCAAGTTGCTGCCATAAGAAGGGAATTTTTGCAAAAAAATCTTCGCCTGCGCCGGCGCACCACAGCCATCTACGGTGAGTCGGTGAGCAATTATGGCGCGCACCATCGCTTAGAAACTCAATATTTTTGTATAAATAGGACTAGTGATTTAGAATACATGGTTTACATTAAGTTTTTAGGACCAAAGGACCAAGCAATTGTTCTGTGTATGGTGAAAATGTTTCTTATAATGCTAAACTTAGAACTCATTATGAAAACTAATTGATGCTGTATTTTCCTAATAAAAATTCTGAATAACTTTTAATAAAAATGGATATGTACAGTATAGACCTTCATTGATATTACACTTAAAAATAACGCAAAGTTTTACAAATGTAATGGTATTAAAACAACACTGCCAACAGCAAATACAAATTAAAATTCCAAATCCGGAATTCCAAAAAAACATCACAGTTCAATTGCCGACGAAAAAAAAAAACAGAAACGGTAAACCGGGTAATTCATTAGATGCATAAACAATTGAAGATCAAATTGGTCGCGTTCACACAACGCGTTTAAGACACGAACCGTTCTTACGTTTAGCTGATATCCAAAAAGTATTACGCGTCGGTAGTTCAGGAAATGACAAATTGCTGACTTTCTATGGCTTTCTCCAACTCCCGTGTGATTCAGGCACTTGTAATATGTAATTTTCCATATAATCTGTTAAAAGTTTTATTCGTTTAATTGAAGATTGTTTCTGATTAGACTTGCCGGCGGTTTCAAAAGTAGGTAGCGCTACTGTAATTGGTTGTCGGCGATATGCAATGCTAGTTGTTTCATTATATCTAATTTACTTTTTATTTGCAATTTTTTTGCAGTCGTCTAATGCTAGTGGCGTCCGCTAATTCTAAAATCGTGATTGCAAATTCCGGTGGGATGTAACACGCTTTATATTGTCTTTCATCTCACAGATTACTGTTATAATTACTAAGATTTATTCAGTGACTGTACAAACTAACTAAAACAAAGCTTTAAGAGTAATAGGATTGCACTTATCCTCTATTTTTGGAGAATTATTAGGTGTTCCAAAAGGACCAGCAATGAAATAAGATATCGATTTATCAAAAAATTTTTTTGGCTATATACGAGTATATGTATATGATGAAAAGTGGGTATACATTGTAATGGCATTATGTACCGTAATGTGCACCTCTGCTTCGGGGATAAAAGATGACGTTGCATGCATTTCTTTGTTCAAAAATTTTAAGCACGTCGTTCCAAATCATTAATATTTTCTTTACTCCAGTGTCTGTGCTAGTGAGCATCGTATCAGTAGTTAACAATTTTGTTTTCTAAGCCTCCATATAGATCGAAGTGATGGCCACAACACCAATTAAGCTCGTTCCACCAATCAAACCGAATTCTTTCGTTTATTCCATTAGTCAGCCTAGCATTCTTATTAGATGATGAATTTCGTGAGGTCATTTTTGGGAATTGCAATACAGTTTCTTGTTTGTTTTAATACTCTTTGTCTGTATCTTTAATATCTTCTTCTACATGTACTTTATATGCCCATTCTCTTTATGGAACAAATAACTGACTATAAATGCAAATGACTGACTATAACACACCAGTACCAGCTCATCTATAAAAGGGCTTAACGGTATCTAAAGCTGAATGAGCAAAATGTTTTCAATTAAGTTCCCGATTATGTTATTTCCAAACTTTATTAATCGTGACCCCTTTATCAATGTAAGCCATACTTTCTCCACCCATTCTCATAGTTACCACTAATTCCTATGCAAATACAGTCATTAAACAAGAAATATTCAATTGTAAAACGATGTCAAGTCCCCAAATTCTATCCGAATCATCAACCACACAAATTATTCGATTAACAATCGATTATGACTTATTGATTGATATAAAAATCGCAATAATCGATACAATTAATATCTGCTCATCTGATCGTTTATATGCTAATTCCTTTTTAGCGATTTTTACCGATTCATCGTCTTCGATGTTTTTGATTAGGTAATTCTAATTATGGATTTTTGGTACATTCTTTATATTGATTGGTTTATGGGTGTTTATTGGTGATATATTCTTTGCCTGTTTTATTAGTTCAGTCATCTCGTCCGCCAGAGCAATGTCTTTTGGCCTTGTAGATGAGTTATTAGCTTCGTACTTTGCATAATCTATTAAAATTTGTTAGGATTTTTATTGTAAATTGTCATTTTAGGACGTTAAGCAATAATTATGGCTTTTTCATTGGGATCTAAAGTGACAGACTCATTTGTTAGATAGATTAATGATTTTCATACTTAATTTTGTATTTCTAATTAATGAATTTCTTTCTCAGGTGATGAGTGCTCCCACGAAGACCACTGTGCGTCTCAGCCCTGTCGCAATGGAGGAAGATGCGTAGCAGACAACAGCACAGCTGCTGGGTACTCTTGCGCCTGTCCTCCTGGCTTCACCGGCTCCCGTTGCACTGAGGACGTGGTGGAATGTTCCAGTGGCTCAGGTCCTTGTCATCACGGCCGATGCTTCAATACCCACGGGTCGTACACGTGTGTGTGTGAGCCTGGGTACACGGGCAGGGATTGTGATGCAGAGTATGTGCCCTGCGAGCCGTCGCCATGTCATCATGATGGAAGGTGTACGCCGCTGGACCAGCTGAGATACGAGTGTGATTGTCCACCTGGTAAGTAACTTTTTGAACTATAATAAAATGTAATTTTGATTTAACTTCTAATTTTGGAATAGTGTCATTGATACTAAACATTGATTTCAATAATGGGTTAGAAAAATGGATCGCTTTGTTAAACTTGATAGTACAACCGTTTAGTACTCTCATTGAAAATTCAAAGTCAAAGCATTTATTTCAATTAATCCTTAATTAGGCACTTTTGAAACATCTTATTGAATTGACCGTCTGTGAAGCTAGGTATTAGGTGCTCGATTCAAATGAAGTTTCATTATAATATTTAGCCGTTGAATTACTTTCCAAAACACATTACTCAGATATACAGGTATTAAAATCAACACCCAAACAGGGTGTGTCTCAAAGATGTTTTATCTTAAACGGACATGTTCAATAACTTTCTTAATGTCCATGTTCGGCAGTATTATTCAATCAGAAAGATGTACAAAGTTGCAGTGTAAGTCACCATAACCGGTGCTACTGAGACTGGGCAGTTACTGTGAATTTTCGCAACAGTATGGGCGTGGTCCTAGGTGTAACTTTAAATAATATGTAGCTATTTACATATGTGATGTGATGTTCTGTTTTGGTATGCAACGTCACGCCTTTTATCCCCGAAGAGGTAGGCAGATGTGCACATTACGGCAAAGTATTACTGGGCTTTTTTCGAAAATTTCTCAGTATTAGCACAGAGTCTGGAATTATGCCCAGTATATGGCAATAGGCTCACCCCCTATTACATGGGACTTATAACACAAATGGTGAAAAGTGGGTGTACATTGTATAGTAGCATCTGTTTTCGTAATCAAGAATCAAAGGATTATAGGTCTTATTTCAGTCTCTATCTATTCTTTCGAGAGAAATGCTATGAAGTAAGTTAATATCAAAACAAATGCATAAAATTTAAATATCATAACCAATAACTATGCTCAGAGAACAACTGGCAAGTGGCAGGCAAGTACTAAACAAACCTAACCTATTTCAAAATTGAATTTACGATTTACGCATTAGGTTATAACTGCGTTTCTAATCTATATCGAGACACCTTATTAAAGTCAAGTACCTAGGTACCCTAGAGCAGTGGTTGGCAACCTTTTGGATGCGGGGGCTACAAGATAGTAACGTATTAAGTTGAGCAGTTGCTTGAGCTTGTAAACCTAAAATATTTGAAATTATATTATCAAAAAGCATACGATTGAATTGAGAAAACTGTATTAGTACCCCTTTTTTTAGAAATCCTTACAGTTTTATAGGGTCATCAAATCTGCCTTTATTCTGGCCAATATCTAAATCGACTTGTTGAATTTTAAGAACTAAAAAATAATTCCATATTTACACAAAAAGACATCGACAAACTACGAGCAACTCATTAGTATTCACGTAACTTTGATGAGGAACTCGACTAATTTCAACCCATGCTAGAGGCTCATATTCATGAGAAGCATTCCGCGATATACGCTGCGATTTTCGCGCTGCTACTGATTCGCTCTTAAATTAATTAGTACATATCACGGAAGTTATAATAAAATTACAAGTAACTCGATGATAAACCTAATGTTGGCAACCGCAGCCCCAGACGACCAACTTTCCAAGGTCCAACCTAACATTTTCTCATACCAATAAACAGTATAAGATATTCCAACGCAAATATAATTCACACTACATAATGTCATTGGACTTGAAGTCGAGAAAGTGCGATATATTTACGACCTTATCGCCTTCATTTGTAGGTTACTTATTAATAATTGTTATCTAGTGTGTGCTTGAGAATCGTATTAATTATGTCTCTGTTAATCTTGGTAATTTGTAGTTCGTGCCTTGTTTATTTGGTAATGAAAGTGGTGGGGTCAGTCTTGGGTGGAGATTTGATAGAAACTGCTAACATAAAACAGTAGACATACTTTTTCTTTCTCTTGTGATATTTTACATTAAAATCACAATGTTTTTTTGGATTTTCTATTCATAAAATATGTAAGGGTTAAAGTTACGGTGGCTTTATATCATAATCATACACTGTGTTATGATACTACGCTTTATGTCATAATCATACACTGAGTTATGATACTAAGCTATGTAGCTCGAATATGCGATGTATCGGTAGAAGGGAAGCCATCCATAGGACACATCTAAAGCACGCATCTTTTCATATAAATTTCATTCCATATCTAGTTGATCCGTTTCCACCAGTGCTAAGCTATGTGTACCAATGGATATAATTGGTGGAAGCCAAACGCATCCACAGCAACGTAGCATAGCACATCTCTGGTAGATAAGCACGCGCTGCCAACTAGTTCCGCGCGCACTATAGTTTCATCTGTTATTTCACTCAAAAATCTAATCCCAACAAACATCATTGTCTCAGTCAGACTATTTGACTGGAACTTTCATACATGATACAATCACAAATTCTCTCGATAAACGTCAATAAAGCAGCCATCACTATTATAACGTATAAGAAACCGAGTCTAGACACGCACTGGGCCATAAAGAGGACAGCCATAATCTCAGTGCGTTATTTACGTCAGTTCTCGATCATAAAGTCGACTGTGGCCTAGGGCGACCACGACCAACGAAAGCTGTAGAACCAAATGGGTATACTGCATAAATCTATAATGTTAATGTTCTGTGTTTATCTAGGCTGTGTATAAGTTGTGTTTGTGGAGGTTTAAATGACAATGTGTTTTAATTTGAGTGGTGGAGGGTCTGTTTTTGTTTGAATGCAGCTAGATCTGAGAAGGTTATTAGAAAAAAAAATCGAATGATTTTTTTGGACTAATCTGTATAATAACCTTGATGTTATTAGAAGTTTTGTACTTAGTATTCCATTTAAACTATTGTTAGTTAGACCTACTTTACTGCCTTTTTCTGGGAAATGGTGCGGGTTGATATAAATTTCAACTGACCTCTCTCAGAAAAAATCATATTGCTGTTTACTAAGGAAATTAAACATACCCACTTCAATAACACTACACTCCATTATTTTAATAAACCGTGTAATTTCGCTAAAAACTAACCGCAATGACACAACAGTTACGTCACAATTTTTGTAGCTGCGCCGGCGCATCTAGGGTTCATTAGCTTTCATTACGCCGTTGCAAAATGGTGGTGAGCACTTGCAAAACTTTTTACTGAGAACCATACAGACAGTAGCACATGAAGATACACAAAAGAAACAAAAGGCATTTTCAACTTTATATTATTGTGATAGCGTTGAAAATCTTTTAAAGATTTTTGACAGTTCAGGGTAACTTGATGTGCTGGTATCTGCACCATATTTTGATGCTCCATATTCGTGTTGATGAGAAAAAATTGCGTAACTAGGAAATGATGGTTATAGTGACAAGCAGTGGGAATTAAATGAAGCTTTTTGTAATTTTATTGTTCACGTGATGTAGATTGTAGGTGTAGGTACATAATTAAATGCGTTTATTATACACGCTGTATTTTATTGTTTAGCTATCGAAATTATTCTCATTGATATCATAGAGAGGGAGAATATAGCAAAAAACAAACTATCTGCAATGTCACGCCTTGTATCCCCGAAGGGGTAGGCAGAGGTGCACGTTACAGCACGTAATGCTATACAATGTTCACTCACTTTTCATGATTTGTGTTATAAGTCCCATGTAATAGGGGGTGAGCCTATTAATGTCATATATCGGGTACAATTCTAGACTCCGTGCTACTACAGAGAAATTTTTCGACAAACCGAAAAAAGCCCAGTAATACTCTTGTCAAACAAACTATCTACACTTATAAAACACACATTAATAATATTAAACAAAGTGTAAAATACAAGTGAAAAGAATTTAAACTCCAAATAAACATCTCTAAACCAATAGCGAACAATATGGACGATAAATTAGACCACACACTTGAACCGCAACGGAATAATTGACCAATGACTCGATAGAATTCAATGGAGACCACTTTCTCCCACATAACACTGAGGCAGGACACATCGATACACCACTTCAATTAGCTCAATGACGTCACACCCAAACCCAAGTGTGGGAACTAAGTCCCACAATTAACACCCAAACACTCATTTATTGCCAGAACATAAACAACGGAACGCTTGATCATGTGAAAAAATACTGGAAATTTTACTAGATACAATTTTGATTTTGGTAGTACTTAATGAAGAATTTATAAAAGTCACACTGGCCGTGTTTAATGTAAATTCGATTCAATTATGGCGTGCTAAAGTTGTAAATGGAATGGGTAATGAAGATGGTGATTTATTTGGACCTGTGCTATGGGAAGAAGGTAAACGTGATGACATAATTTACGAAAATTTAACTAGCCAAGTGCGAGTACTCACGTCATCTGGATTTCAAGTTGTTATTACTAATTTAGACCTTCAGACCTTTAACTTTAAGTAGTATTTTGTTTGACAGATAATTAAGTTGTAAGAGCTTTTCCTCAGTAATTACGTCTTTGACTACCAGACTCCCTACTGCTATTTTTCTTGGGTCTGTCTCCACCAAAATGTTTGTTTCTACTCTCCAAGTTCCATCATAATTATTATACACTCCTTTTTCTTTTATATTATCACTTCTCACACAATCTATCCACGACCGATTGCTATCATTCTATCATCTTCATCTTTTAGCAAAAATGTTATTATGTCGATCGCGTGTCCCTTTGTCTCCAATCCATGGATTAACATTAATTCTATTACTGAGAATTTTGTTATAAACAGTAATCTCAAGTAATGTATACCTAATTACCTAGGTTTAGCTAGACTGTCAGGTTTTTACCGCATTCCCATTCATCTGAGTACTTCTCTTACTAATCTGCACGCTTCGGCGACTCCTTTGATTACACACCTATTATTCTTATCTTCATTATTGCAAATGAATTTGTAATTGAAATGTATTCTATTATTGTTTTTGATAGATTTCGTATTTTTATTATTAGGCTGAAAAGTTTTTGTAATAAAACACAAAGATTCAAAAAGCTAGGGCAGAAATAGTCTTAAAAATAAATGGCTATATTGCAATAATCTTAATTTCAATGATTTTATTGCAAATACTTGTTTTGTTTCGCATCTTTGATCTTGATACTCAAAGCCAGATAATTATCTTGATTGCGATCTCTTTTAATGAACTTATCGATTGAAAATCTCACACGTCATCTTAAAGACGGATACATATCTCTGAAGAGTTACTTAGCTTTTTTAAATATTACAAAATTCAATTCGTTTACACGGGGCTTAAATTCTATTCGTTTACTTGTAACTTGTTATTTATTAATTAATATCTAGACATTAGATTGTAATAAAATAATTCCTTATTAAAACTTTCATGAGATATACTAAATTAATTGTTAAATAATAACAACTTATCATGAATATCAGCTTCTAGCATGGCTTGAAACTAGTCGAGTTCCTCGTCAAACAGTTACGTGAGTAAGCCGACTTTGACTGCCAACAAAAATCTGTTATGGGCAAGTCCTCCGCTAGTGATGTTACTTTTACTGGCCCATGGCGTTTAATGTGTTAAGCAATCATAGATTTTTGCAAAATTCAAACTTTTCTATAACCACTAGTATAACTAAGTAATAATATTATTATGTCCCAACGGTTCTCCAACCAAAATTAAAAACATCAATCATACGACACAAAACTATCCATTAACCCGTCTCATTTCCTTCACAAAAACCGTCATTATTAATTTTCCTATTAAATAATATATGAATCATTAACACATGTCCAAATAGGCTTGACATGTGTTCGTTTGTAATAACAGCTTCCGTGCTGTCCTCACTATGGGAATGCTGGGAGAGGATCTCTCACAGTACCATATTATGTTAATCTAACCGTTAATTATATTCCCCAGTCCACTAAACAAGAAACACCAATATTTGGGACCAATATTAGTGACCAATTTATCTTGGTCTCGCTTTGTGTAACCTTTCTTTACGTTTGACGGTCAGTTTATATTGGTTTTGCATAGCTTAATGTGAAGTTGTGTACCAATCATGGCGTCCAAATTCAAATATGGCGGAGGGATTGAATTTTGAATTCGAAACGTTTGTTTGATTATGTGGTCAATAGATGTTGGGAAATAAAGGAAATGAGTGTTGGTATTGTATTTGATATTTTTCCGCAAAGGAATATTTTAGCAAACCTTCATATATGTTGAAGAAGATTACATGCTTTTTTTAGGATGGAATATCATCTCATGACTTCTCCCGTCTGCAAGGCGAGGAGAGTGTCAGATTATTACTGGCTAAAAACCACCCCGTTCCTACTCCTGCTTTTTGAGCCGGAGCCCCGGTAATCCCGCTAGGTAGTCCGCAGCTCCGGATGAATAGATGCCACGAAATTAATTGAACATAACGGCTCACTCACGCGATTTAATTGAGAAAAGCTCTACTAGTTGTGTGCTACCACTTTTATCCAGACTAGATCATATTAGGTATTATTTATTACAACAAAATTATGGAACCAATTGGACTCTGTAGCTACAACATATTAATTAAGCATTTAATTCCAAACTCAGAAGGAGACGTAACATATTACGTATGTTAATTTTTTTAATGGAAAAATTTAATTCCCCTGCATCATTTCAAAATTAATTATAAAGGAAATGTTTAGTTTCGTTTTATATACAATAAAAAAATTAACAATTTTGTCTCCTACACATTAAATTGACGGCGTGAAGATAAAGATCTGCGCTTACGCATCTTCGGAGACAGTTTTATTCGTGACCTTCGTTTTATGATTAGGCCATGGCATTTTCAATCTTATTTAGTGCTAATTAGGACTAAATTGCTTAATTAAGTTGAAGTTTTAGAATACTTTTAAGTCTGTTTTTATGGGCAATGTTTTATGGTGTGCCTTATTCCTTCGAATGGGAATCGAGTCGTTTTCAAGCGATTCTATGGTGCTTTCCGCTTTAGTTGCTTAATTTTTAATGGCACTCACAATTACATAGTTTAATGTTTAGAGTTTATGAGTAGTAAAATAATAGAATAAAAGATTTTTATGCGTTTTAAATCTTAATTTAGTGTAGGGTGCCCTCTAGCTAGTGATGTGGTGATATCTACGATCCGATTGTGGCTCGAGATAGTTCTGTTTATAGTTTAATTGAACTATAAATATTGACCAGTAGGTACTATTCGTTCAAGGTACCTATGTCAAAACATATCAACATCCCTCCAATTTTAGGCGAAAAAACAAGTAACCAAATGACGTCACAAAAGACAGTAGAATCTATTTCCAGCACAAAACAAACATTGTAAAATCCGTATTCGGTAAAATCGTTACCAAAATATTTACCGTCGACTTTCCGCGCGTCGTTTTCGAAGCAAAAAATGGCGTCGAAAGATTTGAACGCGGCGTCGGCGCCTGCGCAGCTACGGTAAACAGTTGCACATGTGTTAGCCGTGGGAACGGGTCGGTTAATGAACATAATGTTATTCTTTACTTGCTAATCGAAGCGTATGGAGTGTGGTGTGATTTCCACACTTCTAGATTAACTGTAGGATGGGTCAAGATGAAATTGGCTTAATTTATTTAATTGACTGTCATTATTGTGACTGGCTGCTCATTGAGTGTCCAATCCGATTTCTGGTTTGGAAAGTAACAGTAGAGTTTCAGATTATCCCAGTTTGTATGAATACAGTGTCTGAAATTAATCCCCTTGTATGTTCTTATGACATAAGGCACCCCCTACAGTCTTCCCCAAAACATGTCTGGTATAGTTTAGGACCATAAAATACGTGTTTTTACTTCCATGAGTCGTAAGTTCATAACATAACATGCGAAATAAACAAATAAAGAAGTAATTAATAGTATTGAGTACTGTATCTGTTATTAGTATGTTTCTGCATCACCTAAAGGTTTGGCTGCTAGAAAAAATATGTATGCGGCATTAAGCCCACCTTATATACATATCAAGTGTTATAAATAAAGAAATAATACGACACGCATCGATGACTATACGCTAGGCATCAATTCGGTCTCAGTTGTCCACCTCAAAATTAAGACTGTTCTCAAGATTTTAATTGAAATCCTGTAATGACTCATTGGTCTTTAAACAGCTATTTATTCCTCTATTTCTTTAAAGCTAATTATCTTTCCTTCTTTTTCTTTTTCCTAGTGTTTAGCATGTTGTTTTAAGATAATTTTAACAAAAAATAGTCCCATGACTAAAGCTAGCTCTAAAAACTTAGTTTTATGGTCCACTGGTTTCTGCTGAGCTTAAATTGTCTATTTTTTCACCTGAGACTTTAAATTTAGTCTCATTAAGAACAGTGTTAGTTAAAAGATTTTTAATGCTGTGATTTTTTTTTGTTTGGCTCATTGGTTTAGTCTTTAGTGGTTTTGAACAAAGGAATACAGTGGTCTAGTTTTTATCATGATTTTTGGCATCCGAATAGTCATAAATACTTTGGTTTCAATTCCAGTGTACAACTTTTGTAGGTTCAAAGCCAAAAGTTCTGTGGATAGGTCTTTTGACAATAAAAACTCTTTTCCATATGAAGACATTTCAGACTTGACGGCAATAAATAAATACCTATTAAATTCCCCAAAGAAATTATAAATATTAGAAACTTTTTGTTACCTTTCTTCACCTACTGGTATAACCCTTTCAAAACACAAGGCGGGGTCCAATGACTTCATCTATATAACAACACCCCTTTAATCTATAATACATGACACGTGTTTTTCATCTCAAAGCCGCTAAACACTTCAGAGTCTAAAATAGAAAACACATGTGTTACTTGCTATAAGTAGTCTATCAAAATTTTAAGAGTATAGATGACTAATTAATTTGGGAACTTTTAGATTTCGGAACTCTCATGCTTATGAAGTTATGACTCATGGTCTAAGAATTGTCAGATTCGAATCGTATTGTATCACTTCAGTTAAAAAGAACTGTTTAACAATTTTCTATAGATCTGATTGTATTAGGAATGCATTCTTGGTTCAATTTTGGTATGATTCATAATATAATTTCTGTTGCAAGTGTATGTAACTTCTTCATAAGTAGCGGTATAAGGTGTATCTACATCGAATGCTACTTCTGATTCAGAAGTCAAAACAACGAGCTCAATCCATTCAACATTCACATCTTCACAGGCAACATAAAATACCTTTCAACCTCCGTCCTATAGTTTAGAATGTAAAATAATAAATGTAATAGCCGCTCCAAGCGATTTATCATTCGTCGTTATCTAAATCTTTCATCTTTCCTCAGGTTATCGCGGGCAGAACTGCGAGATCGACATCGACGACTGTCCTGGCCACTTGTGCCAGAATGGCGCGACCTGCGTCGACGGGCTCAACTCCTACACTTGCGAGTGCCCGCCCACTTTCACCGGGACCCTCTGCGAGATAGATGTCGACGAGTGCGCTCTCAGGTAAGCCTTTGACCTCACCTACCTCAGTCTTATGATGTCCTGGTACTTTCTGATCTGTATCGCCATAATGATTTGTATGAGCGACTTTAATATTACTGTAATTAGAAACTGTGCTCTAAAATCTACATATAAAGTTACTTAGCACTGTATATAAACCTTTCTGTTTATCAAGCAACAACAAGCGAAACACGATACCTTTAACTTTGCGCTGAACTTTAGAAATGCTATTCTATTGTTTATTGAAAGCTAACAAGACAATTGTAAAGTATATTCTAGCGTCGATAGTTGAACGATTCTTTGGCCATTCAAGTCTAAGGGACAGTCGATTTTACCGACAGTATTGACATCAAGCTGAGTGACAAGAGAATAGGGTCTTGATGAATGATAGAGAATACAAGATGAAATAATAGCTTTTATTACATCGCAAGAACCTTTCACGTTAATAACTCTATTTGTCGGTGGGTTGCATTGTTTAAGGCATCATTAAAAACCTGTAACATAGCTTGTGTACTTGGCTACGACATTTAACACTATAGAAGTGAGTAACATTAATATTAACTTTTTATTGATCATTTTGCGTACGAGTTCTGAGAACGCGAAAACTAGTCGAGTAATTAAATTAACAAATCGAAGAACTGATCTTATCGTTGATATAGATAAATGAAGATATCCGACGATGAAACTGTTAAGATCTTTGCACGAATCAACAAAGCGAGAACCGCTACTTTGATGAAGCTCCTCAGAAAATACTGTCAATTATATAAAATTAATTGCACTTTTATAAAATTGTTGTTACTGTGCTAATGCGGAGCCAATACTATTAGTTACTGGTGAAATTGAAGGCGAGGAATAACAGTCCCGCGGCCTCCTGGAGTATGACTCAGCATCATTTTTATTGACAATCAGGCTTCCATACTTAAACAATTTCTACACATACAGTTACATCTCGCCAATTTGTTGCCGCATGTATCCTTGGACCTCGAAGCACGGCCATAATTGACAATGAAATATTACCGCGGCCATACCAGCTGTCATAGGATTATCGACTTTATTACCCAGATGAAAGGGGCGCGGTATGCTCGGATTGGAAAATATGTGTTGCGGGATATTATTCGCTTGTCAAGCAATCGGCGCGGCCCAATTAAGCCAGCGTCCCGGCAAAATGAAGTCTGGAACGGATCGGATGATTGCACCGCCGAAAAAGCAAATTTGGCCAAAGATTACTCCTTATTACATACACACAAGGCTGAATTTAGGGAAGACGATTATTTTAAAAACAAAGCCGCGTCCTGATCTCCGTAATTCAATATGAGACGCCATGTTGGATGACGCTCAGCATGCGACTATGTCCATATTACATTTTTTTGCGTAACTCGTTAAAAAACCGACAAGTTAATGAAACGAATTACTGCCAAATGTTATTATAAACGGGCTAATGATATCTACATCTGTATTGAGATGTTTTTTGTATGATACAATATCATCGCGGCCGTGTGTCGATGTATTGGGCGTTAATTACAAAATAACTCGTCAAGAAGTCAACGGCCCCGCGTCTCAAGCGACGACAGAATAGCGGAACACGCTTCATTCTTCCTGTTTACTTTATCATGTTTGTACTTTTGATTTTTCTAAGTGATTCCACAATCCGCATACTAATTTACTTGGGAAATGTTCGAGTAAAGTCTCTTTCTACATTTTTAGGAGGCGCTAGATCGTTTTCGACCTTGACGCTAATGGCGTTGAATTCATTATCGTTATTGACGACTTGTACATTATCTGTCAAATTAAAGTGGCGTCTAAATTATACGTCCGCTAAATTCTCACATCGTCGTGTAGGATCAATGTCCTAAGTCGCCATGTGCGATGCGCCGTTCCTTCATTAATTGTTACCTAATGATTGGCTAGAAAAAACTTTATGTTCCTACGTTCGCACGGTATAGACTCGCGTTCATAATACTTTAGCGTTTGTAAACGCAAATGACTTCATTTTTTCCTATAATTGCCTTCTGAAGTGATGATTAGATGTATTAATGACCGTTCAAGCACTTCTTTATTAAGTAAATACTTGGAAATAATTTAAATAATGTGATTTATGACTTGGATTGCGGGAGATGTGTACTTTGTTTAAACATCCATGAGTTGAACGTTTATCTGGCTTCTGTTTTTGTCTTTCGTATAGTTTTTATATGTATCAAATTCACGTCCGGCAAGATTTTAGCACAGATCGTGTGGCTTCTCTCTATCCGGAATTCAAGGCTTCATATGATCAGGGGTGGAAACTGAATGTTTTTGTCCTGAGAAACTAACTTCATGAGCATGTTAAGATAATTATATCTTCATACTATTTGTAGAAAGAAATGAGTCCTTTTTTATATAAGTGTTTTCACCCATAATTACAGGAGCTAAGATTTTTTACCTAAAATGCTCTTAAATCGTCTTCGAGATGAAAACCGATATTTCATCTTTAGTTTCGGATTAAGGGCTTACGGTACTTCCTACGTTCTTTCGCACGAGAATTAATTTAACTGCATTCATTTTATTCCCAGTTTGGTTAAATGTCGCGTGAATCGAATTGTAGGAATTCGGAACATTCACTGTTCACTATCCATATCAATAGACTAAATAATCTTCTGCTATTGGACAGACATATTATATATATCAAACAATATGTATACAATGAAAACTACTGAGAGGTAAAAATTGGTTAGGGTAGGTGTTAGGTAGGTGTGACAGGAGTCCTAAAATCAAGCACCTAGAAATTCCCATTGGGATAACAGAACTTTTTTATGGTTTAGAAATCGAAAACAAAAGCTAGCCATGAATATTTGAGACGAGATTGATCATTACTCGTGTTTATTATTCTATGTTACCTACCATGTCCGAAATATGCTATAAATGGAACAATCCAATATTTCTCTTCAATAGCTCGTAGATGGAGATTGATTGATGTGTTCGAGATGAAAGATGGCGCCGATTGTTCATACCTTTAATGCACAATAGAAGACAATCCTCAAAGTGCATCATCAATATTACAATATATGATACAAGAACATTTATAACGTAATTATTATCATTAGTTTTTATTCATATCTTCTTACCATCTTCAATATAAACGTATAAAATCTTGTACGCTCATTAAATTTCTTTATCTTTGCTATAAGTTCTAAATCCGACCACCAAGAGTGACTCCCAATGGTGATCAATTAAATAAAGTAAAAATCTTTGGAAAAACAAACCCAAATACTCCAAAACCCTCTCTTTTTTTGGGTCCTCAGATATATTGTTTACGTCGTAAAAATAATACGATTATAAAAATGAATATTATTACCCAATTCCTCTGAATTAATCATCTCTATACGAACGATTAATATTTCGACCATCTATGGATTTGTAAGACCTCCCGCTGCATAGGCCTCTTACGAAACCAAACGATCTACATTTGCACCCTGATCCACTTCACGTGATCCCTTATCGTAACCCAATAAAGTTCAATTTCGATCACAAATTCCTTACTCGACTGCACCGATAACTTTGTATGGATACACTTTAGCGTAGTGTTGTTGCTTATGTTTTGTTTTACTTATAGCATGTACTGCTGTGTTTGGTTAAATTTTCTAATTTTGAGCTTTATTGCTTTCGTGTTTAGCTTTGTTTTTAGTTGTGGGTTTGTTTCATGGGATAGTGTCACAGTATCCGAGTCGTTGGCTCATGAAACGCGTCAGATAAATGCGTGCCCAATATCAAGTTACGTCTTGGTGGCTCCATTCTTTTATTTTCGTTTGGTTTGAAGCCCTCTGAGGTGGAAGTTGATACAGTTTTTATAACAGGGTTTTATGCTAGATCGCATCGCGCTTTAGGTGTCGTTTTAGAGGTTATAAAATTTGGTTCGTTCTTTTTTTATTTCGTAAATTGAATATCTATTTACATTTGATCCGCCTCGTTTGTGTGGTCGTAGTGAATTCATTTCCTGGCTTATGTAAATAAAGTGTTATTGCGTGTATATGTGTTGAAATTCTTAAAAAAGTCTGGAATTGTCCACATTCCTAAGTAATATGACGTCTCTCTAAAACACACAATAGCATTTCTCTGTGTGTTTCAGTGATACGAAATTATCCAAACAACATTTCTAGCACTAAAACAATAGCCAATACACAGTCTATGAATTATTCCGGCCCATCAATCATCACGCTGCGTTCCCTGAGGTACAAACAGGTATAATCTAGCGTCAGTCATGACTTACGATGTTTCTGTTGCGCCGGAAGCGTAGCCAACGGGGCAGGTGGCGCTGCGATCGTATTACGGGTTAGAAATTTATTATTAAACTTGCATCTTGTATTTGTCTTATTTTATATGGAAGTTTTGACAAATCGCTTGTTATAGGTCATAATTTCTTAACTTGGTTGGTAGACCTCAAGCTAAAATCTCTCCGGAATCAACGTAGACAAGGTATAATTTAGTTTAGTACTTTACCGACATATATATAGTTTCATAATTTGTTCATCTGTTTTAAAACCCTACTACCTAATATTTTAGATAAAATTCGACATGTATCTAATTCCTTAGCCAGATCATAACGGGTCTATTCCTTCTGGTCTAGTATTTTCGTTTAAAGCTGTATGAATGAAATGAGGTGTGATGATAACATGTGGTCAAGTAATAACATGTGCTTCAGTAAGTACAAGGTAGTTATTAGCTGCGATTGATCTATTTTGTTATCTTTTAACAACTTGTACCATCACCTCTTCAGCTGATATGGATACCATTTAAGTTCCTTTTAACACTTAAATAATTAATTTATGCAATCCACAAGCGTGGGATCTTCAGAGTGTTTGTTAAATGCTTTCTTCCCCTATTTGGTTCTAAACGTCCAAGTCCACCAGAATTCTTTAAAAAAATTAAATGTTTATTCATGACGCGTCCCGAAGTTGTTCAATTATTCGTAAATGTGACTTTTAATTAATGAAATGGGGAAAGTTTAATTGTAACTAACGATTATGTTTGTAGTTGGTGACATAGTATATGTAGGAATTATTGTGGCTAGAAATTAATGTTTTGGATCTAGGTTTCTTTGAAACAAAATACTATATTTAGCCTTACAGTCAAATCCATATAGATCCTTATGTTTTGACATTCCCAAAAATTACATTGCTCTTTTATCATCTCCCATCAACCATTTCATTTTAATTGCTATCAAAATAACAATAAAAGGACCTCTTTCAATCAATTTTACACTTCAATAAAAACATTTGACTGTCGAGGCCATAAAACAAATAAAATATGGGACTATTAACCAACACTTTTTAAAGTCAAAGGGACTCTTCTAAAAAACTAACCTCACCTAACTTAACAGTCGGAGAGCCGAAGGAATCCTGAGCAAATTACCGTTTCAGATTTACAACGTGTCGGCAAATGTCAGCCATCTTGTTAGGCGCACAGCTTAATTTTTTACCCCGATTCCAGGGAAATTGGCTAGCTAGGAAATTGTCGTGTAAATGCACATTATTATAACTGTTCTAGTAATGGTTAGTTTATGGGTAGATAGGGAATGTGACAGCTGCCTCTCTGCTTGCTAGGGTCGTTGGAGTCAATTGATCTGGGTATTGGTCCTGTATGTTTGTGGGTAGGGTAAATTTCTGTGTTGCTCTTTTGAGATATAGATGAGGTAGTTAACACTCTTTTTAAAGTTCATGAAAGTTGATGATCATTTAACCAATAGCTGACACACCCTTTTTTGAAGGGAATATCATCCAATGCATTCTCTTGCCTTGGGTGAGCCAAAAAGTCATTGGCTGCGTTAGACTCTTACTGACTAAAAATCACCTAGTTTCCTCACCTCCTTTTCGAGCCGGAGCTCCGGTACCCCGCTAGATAGTCCGCAGCTCAACTCACACATCCAGACTTACACTTAGGTTAATCATCCCCCTGCTCTTCACCGTCAATGCACTTGTATCTTGTAACAGCTGTAATATTACGAGTGCCTAAGGACGGCGCTGATTGCTTACCATCAGCTAATCCGTAAGCTTGTTAGCCAAGTCTATCCCATAAAAAAATAAGACACCATCCTTCCTCATCAGTAAAGTCCGCAAAGCCTCGGGCCAAAAAGCTATAAAACTTTAATTACATCGGTAACATCCTTAGAAATTAGTTGCTACTATGCTTAAAGTATGCTAGCTTGGTAGCCATAATTTGTAACTGACTCGCTACCTGATTGCCGATAGGATATTCAATTTGAACATCATCTGTTGGCTATTAATCATTTGCTAATCGATTACTTTATATGCTGAGGAGCAATCTGTTCATAGCTGTACACTCGCTTGCAGATCTTGGTAGATATGGACTATTAATGTGTGTGGAAAGTTAGTTATGCTTTGTTTAGAGAAAATATTTTTTTTGTTTGGATGAATTTATAGGGTTTACGGTTATTAAACCAAAGTATTGAAAAACGTTTCAGATGTTTTTTGACATTTTTAAATAGTACTATTGAGAAAGTTGACGATAGATAGTGATTAAAATAGGGATGTACAGCTGGTGAAAATAAGTTAAATAATTTCTGTACAGTCAGCCACTGAACTCGTATTAAAATGATCACAAACACCACTCCCGGAACAATCAAAAATTTAATCACCTTTCACCGAAACTACCGCAACACCATACACAAACCAGTTGTCGAAAGTCATCAGACTTTTTCACATACCCAATATCCTTACTCAAGTTCACTCAGCAATCATTACCATAAAAAAAAAAAAACTATACAACCGAACTTTATAAACACGATACTTTTATGAGGAAATTGCATCTACAATTTGCGATCAACGCGCAGTGTCGGGCGGTCGTTAAACAAGGCTGCGCTTGCGCATGATGGCGCTACCGGGCACTTTGGACCTTTAGGGGGAGGGGGGAGGAATAACGATGATAGTGAAGGGAGTTATAACGATCAAGTATAGGAGGTGGCCGTAGCATTTATCTTTGTTGTCAAATAAATAATTGAACGAGACTTTATTGCTTAGTCGGAACTTTCAATTATTTTAATCAAATTAACGGCTGCTGATAGATTATGCGCATTTCTCAATAACTGTTAGTCGTATGATTTAAGTATTTGAGTCGTTTAAAGAACACTTTTCATCACCGATTGCATTCACTGCTCACCTTTTGAAATCAACAACATAATTATGGCCCAATTTTTGTAAAACACAACCGAAGCAGGATCAGAAAAAAAAGTTTCGAAATTTTTTAATTTCAATGCACTTGCAACTACCAGTTCAACAACTTAATTAATAAAATAAACATAGTTATGAAATCAGATCACAAAACCAGAAAACGCGAGATAAAGAAAAAAACCAAACACCCATTACTAGCTCAAACAACATAATGCTCAAGATTTAAAAAGAATATCAGCCGAACTGAATCAAAGGCAGTCCACATCTCAAGATTCGATCTTAGATCCTGCGTTTGCGCACCCAGTCGGTCCCGTAAAGCGCAGTGATTAATGATGATGACCCCTGCAATCATCTCGGTTCACTTCCGTGCAGGGCCCATGATGAATGGACCCCATAGTGGTCTAATAGATAAGTGATGATAGTTATATTGCTATAGGGTACCTGGTAAAAGGTTTTTGCTACTGGTTTCTAGGTTCTATTTGTAGATTGGTGAGGGTTTTATGTGTTACTTTGGCATTGGCTAGTGTGATTATGATATTTATAAATAGTTACGTTTTAATTTTTAGGCAATGATAAAGGTTAACTTGAATGGAGTACCAAACTATTTAAAGTCAAAGGCAAGAAGAGTATTTGTTTAAATTAAACTATATACTGGTACTTTTTAATACCAGATTAATTTGGGTTATTTTGACCCACTGTGGTAACTTTGATCCAAATCCCATAACCAATAGGAATCTAGAACAATGTTTATTAGTTTTTCAGTGGTCTAAAAGTTTGAGACAAATTTACACTGTAAAAAAAGGGTCAAGGAAATCAGATTTTACGTAAAGACATAAATAATAGTCTGTCCGTTAGCGAAACCAGGTGTCGTTTCAAAATATAAAATCGAATGGAGAAGAACAAGCAAGAAACTCCATTCTATTATTCTGACTAAAAACAATATTTTAGCACATTATAACACATAGATGACGGATACCAAAACAAAATGAATTAATTAAGGCATAGTAATCAATAAATTATTTCCCAAATATCATAAGTTACCGCCGCCAGATATGCAGATTTTATGACACATTTCATAGCGGTGTCAGATGCAGTTAAAAATTATGAATTTATTGACACTGCGACAAGATTTATGGTGGTTTAGCCAACGAAATATGGAATTGCAGTCCAGTAAGATTTAAATGGCGTGGTATGGGAAAGGCCTATGTCCAGTAATGGACTAAAACGGGCTGTTGAAGAGAATAATGAAGATTTAAGCAATATAAATACTGATGTTGATGATAATTAAAGTGATAAGCGAAAGAAAACCATCCAATGTCTTTTCCCACCTTAGGCGAGGCGAGAGCGAGTGACAGACTCTTACTGATTAAAAACCAGCCTATTCCTTATCCTGCTTTTCGAACCGGAGCCCGCTAGGTAGTCCGCAGCTCCGTATATTTCTTACTGGGCCACTTAAACTTACAGACAATAAATGTTTTTTTTCACCGCTAAGTTATGCCCACTTATCAAATCTGACAAAGCTAACATACGACCCCTTAACTATATATTAACTAAAGGTTTGGCAATATTGTTTGCAATTTGATCTGATATGCGCAGGCGCTCGTGCCGCGCCCGTTCTCGATCGTACCCGATCGTACCCGATTGTGCCCGAGCGGCCGTATAAATCTTTCGTAATACGGACTTTAGTGATTTACATTGTGCCTTTAACCTTTATTGTGGAAATATTTAAATGTAATTACTATGATTTTTCGTAGATATTTTAGGTACTAAATGCAGTTGAACGGCCTAACTGATTAGGAAAGAGAATGGTTGGCAGAAACTTTGCGTTGCATTGCTGTTTGGGAATAAGACTTGCATTTATGTACTAGAATTAATATTTGTTTTATTTGTACTGGGAAAGAAAGGACGATTTCTTTCTTGCGAGAAAGGCTTTTCAAAGTTGATCTTCTACTTTGTCACACTTAAAAAAGTTTGGCATTACAATAGTGATGCTCAAATCCAATATTGAATTGCTTTCATTAAGTTCAATTACCAGTATTTAACACACCTGCGAACTATAAACATTATAAAATGCCCATTAAATCTACAAAGTCACATTAAATACAAGAAGACGTGTTAAACGCCTACCAAAAGGCCGAATTTTAAATCTGCACCAAATTCCGCTGCGAAATTACGAAGGAGGTTTTACACAAAAATTCAAACCTCCTTAATAAGCTTTATTTAAATTGTTTTAAAATTAGAACGGATGATGATGAAAAAACATGGCCGCCGCTTTTTGTTAATTTCCCGCGAAAAATACTGTCATTTTAGTTAAATGGTTTTTTGTTTCGCCCAATTTTCGGTTTCGAGTTATGTTGGTTCAATTACTTTTTCGAAATTACTGAATTTACGGCTATAAAATACGAACTGTAGTCAAAGTTGGTGATTTCATGCATTTAGAGTGATGAACTTTTCAAAATTATTGTCATTACCATAAAACCGAACTGTTGAATAATTCAAAGACGCTTTTGGAATATAATACTTATAGACCAATTAATAGGAAACATACGACTGTTATTAAGACTGTTATGTCGAGAAGATAACCAGAAAGGTTTATTTTCGCCAGTTACATGAGGTTCCCATTTATTTGTACTGTACTTATTACGTAGTGCATACCTACCATAATTTAAATTATGCTTGTCCCAACAAACCGTCAATATTATCAGTATAACATCCCAACATTTGTAAAGGTACAGGGTAAACCCTGTACCCTACTTATTGTAAAATATTATTTATTTCAAATTAATAAACTTTTTTTTCTTCTCCAGGCCCCTAGTCTGTCAGAACGGAGCGACTTGCACGAACTCAGTCGGTGGCTTCTCCTGCATCTGCGTCAACGGCTGGACAGGTCCAGAATGTTCCGTCAACATCGACGACTGCGCAGGCGCGGCTTGCTTCAACGGCGCCACCTGTATCGACAGGGTTGGGGCTTTCTACTGCAAGTGTACGCCTGGAAAGACTGGTAAGTCTACTTTTTTATTACGACCATTATCTCTCTTAAGAGGTAACGCATGTGTAACTCCTCCGGTGTTATGGGTGTCCATGAGCGGCAATCAGGCACCCGTTTGCTCTTTGCGTCTTATGCCATAATATTGACACTACTGAGATTTTAGAAAAATACCAATCTATCAATATGGGTAGTTTACCGACCGACAGATATACTGATCATAAGACCATTTACTGTTTAGCAACTGTAATTTTCAACCATGTCTTACTTTTTCAGTTTTAATAATTAATCTTTCTTTTTCCACCAGGTCTACTCTGTCACCTGGACGATGCGTGCACCTCCAACCCTTGCCACGCAGACGCAATCTGCGACACCAGCCCTATCAATGGCTCCTACACCTGCTCATGCGCATCAGGCTACAAAGGGCTCGACTGTTCCGAAGACATTGATGAATGTGAACAAGGTAAGATCAGTAAAACTTGTTTATATTAAAATGTTTGTGTAGATATTTATCCAGAAGAGAAACATTTTAAGGATTATGTGGTTTCATCAGTTTTTAAGGAAATTCATTGGAGACTTCATAGAAAAATCATTCCAACCAATTTATTTCTTCCTGCATTCATCATCATGTTAAGTCAATAGAAGTTGAAAGCACAACAAGAGAAACGAACTTCATATTATATTTGTGATAAAAGCCCAGCAATACTTTACCCGACTCAGGACCCGAGACCCCTTGTCCGGCAGTAGCAGTTAATATACATACCATTTACTAAATTCTCGTCTTCTTCCACAGGATCTCCATGTGAACACGACGGTATTTGCGTGAACACCCCAGGGTCTTTCGCCTGCAACTGTTCGGTTGGGTTCACCGGACCCCGCTGTGAGACCAACGTCAATGAGTGCGAGAGCCACCCCTGTAGGAACGATGGCTCCTGTCTCGACGATCCTGGGACCTTCCGATGTGTCTGCATGCCTGGTAAGTGGATAGTTGAACAATACCTTGAACAGGGTACATTTTTGCAGGGAAAACCTTTTTGGGAATATTTTTACCTCAATAAAACCTCCCCGGTGGCCAACATCTGCACTTATAGGAGGCACCGGGTCCTCTGAGAAGACTTACTTTGGAACCTGGTTTTCGATATTTACTTACTCGTGGTTTTATTTTAACAAAGTTGGCATAAATATCAGAAGACATTTTATTTTTCAAATCTCACCACCGTATGACTTATTAGAAACGGAATGCTTTTCCACGTTTCAAAGATATTATTTTGTGCCTATAGTAATGTAAGCTTCGCCATTCTAAACAGTGCAGATAGCTAAAATTAGCGACTAAACCAGCAATTAAATCCAAAGCAAACTGATCCGTTTTGGCGTTAGTCATTTGAAAGTGCCAAGTTCGATAATTTACTTACTAGCCTGAGCCTACTTTAGAACCAGTTCCTGACTCATAGATTAATATTCAAACAACGGATTTATCTTTATAAACAAACACACAAATAGTCTTATCAGGCATCTCAATGACTATATCAGTAATTTGCATAAACTTGGACATTTACTGGACATTGTAATAAATAGTACTTACTTAGGTACTGTTAGTACAATCGGCAAATGTCTCTGTGATACACTGCAGGATTGTTGAGACATTTGTGTAAAAACAGCACCTTACCATACGTAGAAACCGATTAGAAATATGTTGAATACGATCTAGTTAATGCTATCATAAAATTTATTTTTATCACGGAATAACTAATATCTAATACATACATACGACATGTTGCTTGACCTTTTTTATAGCTACATAGTTCTAGCCTCTGATTGGTTGGATCATTCGAACCGGCCAATCAGGGTACCGGACGCGCTCTCGTTTCGTTTTTGTTCAACGTAAATGAAATTCGTACTATGGGTACTGGTGACCAAAACATTTCGCCAATAGTACCTCGATACAAGTGGGACTTGTATACTCTGCTAAAGCCTGACTGAAGTCGCTAACTTACAATTTGCTTCCTGTTGGCGGTATGCTTGATGATTATCATTAATTCCTATTAGACAGAGACGGGCGATAGACCGCGAGCCTAGGGCTGTGACATCTCTCACTTTTTTTCGACGTAATTCAGAAATATGGTTTGAAATGTGTTTTATATGGGAAATAGCTAAAGTATAGATCATATTTTCCACAACAATTTTCTCTTATCACGGAAAATTACAGGACATTGTTATGCTACGATAAAAGAACAAAAATATATTTCATTTTCCAATGACACCGCATCATCATCAAATATAATATAGCCATATTTGCCACCTACTTCCACAAAATCCTGCTCTGATTACCAAATCCGTAGCAACCCTACATAAGACCCGATTCCCATGGCGATGAGAGCGTCTGCGCCTGAGCATTGTCTTGACGCGGAAACGATTGCGCGCAAACCTTGCTATCAACGTCACAGTTAACGTAATCTTGCTACGCTGTACTTAGCACAGTACGAGTACTATAATACGTAGCATTATTGCCGTCCCTCCTTAAATAATTTCATTCAGGGAAATCTAGGAGCTAAACCAGTCTTGTGTGACGATTTAGCGGTTTGCGTGCGCTGTTTTCTTTTTTATTATGTGATAGGGTGGGAGTCTTTTTCGCTTTTGGATTGGGTATTGTAGGTGCTTTAGTATTTATGTCTGTTTAGTTTGTCGATTAGTTCTGTTATCCTCATGTAAATTGATGTCAGGACGGAATCGTCACACCGCGCTGTCGGAATTTAAAAAAGTTTATGACCTGAGCATGGCACTTAAGATCCTGTACATATTTGAGTTGAAGTCATGCACTTCAGTTCACCTGACTGAACTTAATTAGATATCCAATCTAATCAGTACGAAGAAAAAAAAAACAACAAACAAATTCTAATTCTTAGAATCCTTGCTACATTAAGTAAAAAACAAAATGTCATGTGCATTATAACAATAAAAACAATATAACCCTGACAATTTCGGATAGACGTTACAATATAAGTGCAGTATTATATAAAAGTGTACTATATTACCTGGTCGGTTTACCCATGGGAGTACACCCGTTCCAAAGACTGAGTTCGCTCGCTCCATTGCGTTCCTGACATATTATAACGATGTTATGTCCACTATACTCGTGTTTTGAGTTAAATGGACTGTCTTATAGTTCTTTTGGCTTTGAATAAATAGTCTTATCTTTATGTTTTGGGTTTATACTAATTTCAATTAGTTTTACGATGGGTACATTGTTCTCTGAACTGGGAGTGGCTTTTGATAAACAAATTTTGTTCTAGAATAAACTATCGTGCGACATACTAAAATAACTAAAAATCACGGTTTACTGACGAACGTTAATGGACAGTGTAGGCTAGTCGCCGCGTCTGCGCACGCTGCTCATGATCAAGTGTCTCTCTGGGACTCGAAGAAAGTAGATCTTTTCTCAAATAATGTGTGTGGGTAAACCGTGATTTTTAGTTAAAACCTTCTTGAAAACTTTTGACAAATTCATGGTCAATTGTATGCAAAACATAATTAACTATCTCACTCGTCCTGAGTTCGATTCCTGGGTTAACCCTAAGTTTTCAATTACTTCTATTTATCGACTACAGTAAACCTAGTTAACTATTAAGTATTAATAATTCTCACGGTTTCTAGGGCATTAGGGCTTGAGTTACATCTATAGACAACATTAAAATGAGATATGCCGATACCCTCTGACATTGCGTTTAGCAATCACAGATCGTGTTAAAAGATTTTAACACTTGAAGCTAATTAATTAAGGTTCTAAGTTTCCTATTTCCTGTCGACTTTTGCAATTGTATTTGTGCTTTTAATGAATTCTGTCTAGTCTTATTTAGTTTGTTCTAAACTTCATCGTCAATAAACCCTCCTTTTGAGTGAGGAAAATCATCTAATGGCTTCTCCCCCCTGGAGCGAGGCTAGAGGGAGTGTCGGACTTTCACTGACTACAAAACACCCCGTTCCTAATCCTACTTTTCGAGCTGGAGCCCCGGTAAACCCGCTAGGGTAGTCCGCAGCTCTATATCAGGCATCAGCTCTACTGGGCCCCATCTGTGGTGGTTTTTATACTCTCTACTTTAAGTGATTTTTATTCTTCTATCTCTTCTCAATTCATTGCATTTTAGTCCTTATCCCTATCGTCATGTCATTATAGAGTCTAATTTCTTCTTTATCACTCGTAGATATATCTTTCAATGTCTTATATACAAAATAGACACCATCAACATATCAGAAGATATGAATGAAAGTTGAAGCAAAACATTCATTCAATAATTTTACATCCATTGATTATCCCATGAGGTTATGGGGGGAGTGTACTGTGTAGTAACCGCGTAATAAGATAACTGACTCCAAAGACCTCATGACCTCACACTTCCTGTAAAAGGCGTTAATTATAGTCTGCTTACAGTTGGTTCCAATGGACTATGGAGGTTTGTGCTAATGTTGAGTGGGTTCATGTACGGTAATAGTCGAGTAGGAAAATCTATTAAATTTTCAATTAGGAAGTAGTCAATCAATTGGAAAGTTTAAGATTTGTACATGGTTAAAGTTAAAAGCGAAGTTTTCTAAGGATTTGTCAAAAAATTTGTCAATTTTCTATATTATCTTTTTTGGTGTGAACACGGATCTCTTAGACAATGAATTTCCTGACTTTCCGACTCCCATTCACGACAAATCTTCCTATAAAATCCGTTAAAATAGTAAAGGAATGGAGTCGTCATTACATCGAGACCACAACTTCATCTGGTTTTGCTCGTATTACACCCCGCGTTGCTCGACTGAGCTCGAACTTGTCACGCCACTACGAATAAGGGCATGCCTGCACTGTATGACGACAATATAAGTTTTTATAAAAACATCTCTGTAGGTTGTTGAACTGTACTTTGTAACCGTTTGACTTTTTCTTTAGTCTAGAACGTTTTAATATTCATTTTTATGGATAATTTTATGCATGAAGTAAGAAACTAGTATTTCCGTAGCTATTATTATTATTTTATTATCGGCTGACAACGTGAAGTCATGTAACAATGTCTTTAGTTTTGAGATATGTTTCTGGGCTTCAAATCTATGCAAAATAGAATGGGATTTAGCACAACAATTTGCCGTTAATGCACCTATTAGGAACAAAAAACCCATCATTAGGCTACAAAGACAAAAACCGCGTAAATAACCATAGAAGCTACAACAATATATTTTCTTTTTAAAGAACCATTTATGGAAGTAAACAGTTAACCTAGACAAAAAATGCGCACCATCTATCACTTTTTTTTTGTCGTCTAGCTTTCAACCATCAATCATATTCTCAAGAGGCTACTTTACTTTTTACTTTTCAAGTATAAGCACTCTTGAATACTGCTTGAGACTGTTAAGTAGGTAAATATAGCATTTTTACTGCCGACTGACTGGTGACTGGACAATCATACGGTCTTCGTCATCGATGACGTAAGAAACTAAGGAGCTAAGGAATTCCACACATCCTTTTTCTGTCTTAAGTTAATAAACGGGTGGGAGTTTGAGGAACAGACTGTATTAAAAACTAGCTTCTGCCAGCGGTTTCGCTGGTATAAAGTATCACCCAAATTAGCTCATAATCTGTGTGTATACCAAATTTAACCTAAATCCGTTCAGTAGTTTCACCGTGATTGGCGGACAAACATTCAAACAAACAAAATTTAGTGTGATAAGAAGTTTAAAATGACGACTTTCTGCTGCCCTGGTACAATAATTTCTATCTAGAACCGATTCCATACGGTCGTTTCTTTAATACAAAAGTTAATGGTCATATCCAAAACGGTCCTCACCTATTTGCGTCTCCAAATAGGACTAATTATCCGGTTTTAAGGACAGGCTTGTAATTACGAACATAACAAAAGCTTCTGTCTTTAGACACAGCTGTAGCAGATGCCTATACACATTGGCTATTACTTGTTTAAAAGAAAAACTGAAACTAAATACAGTTTAGAGGATCTTAGGCTATTTATTTTTGATGATACCACGGCCTCACAGAAAACCGACGTGAAACAACGCTTGCGTTGTGTTGCGTTGTGTGAGTGAGGTTACCGGAGGCCCAATTCCCCCTTTCCAATCTTCCCAATCCCCGATTCTCGAACAACAACCCTAACTTTTACCTTAAATTCCTAACTCCCTAAAAGCCGGCAACGCACTTATAACGCCTCTGGTGTTTCAAGTGTCCATGGGCGGCGGCGATTGCTTACCATCAGGTGATATGTCTGCTCGATTACCGGCAAAAAAATCTACTCAAGGTCTCATGTTTGACACGTATCTAAAAATCCTCAAAATTCCCACATTACCAGGTTTAACCCAAACAAATCCATAGTAATAAGTACATAATATTTAAAGCATTTAGATCCAGTTGGGCATATGTATTTAAAACTTGTATTAGCTATTCATGTATGCGAATAGTGACCATTAGCATGCGCAAAGCATTCTTATTGTAACTGGTGATCCGAAATCGTGACGGTGGTAGCACGGCGTAAACTGTACGGAGTATTGATAGTAGTGCTAGTGTTCTGTGGTGGTGCTTGCTGTATTTGAGGCTTGTTGATCAGTGAAGGGTGGATGGAGAAAAATCTAAATATCCCCCAAGCTCTTGCAATGCGGGACAGTTTTTAACGACTAGGAAGTTAATGCCTGTTTTTAACAGAGTTAAAAAAGGAGGTTCTCAGTTTGACCTGTATTTATGTTTGTGCGCGATTATCTCGCGTTTGGATGAACCGATTTTAATTCGGTTTTCAGAAGTTTTTATTACACTTTTAGTATGTTAACCGACTTCAAGAGGAGGTTGAAATTGTAGTTTACTGAAAATTATTACCTACATTGACACCTAACAATACAATCACTCGCTAAAATCGCTCACTTCTCATGTCTTAATCCTAAATGACCAGTCCATGCGCCGGCGCAGAGGCGGGGCATCCCTCCCATAGCCCGCCATAACCACTCAATAGCCGAGTCTCTCATAGCAATAACATTTGTTTTATAATCATTGTTTTGGGCTATCGTAATAGACTGAATTTAAATTATTCTTTGAACGAATGTATCATGAACATACAGACAATAGTTTCGAGTTGAAGAATTTGTTGTATTTTGACAAAGGGTTTGATTTGAACGAAACGGATATTATGTGTGAGTAGCTTAGGTATAAAAATTAAGATTTATGCTATACTTTGCTTTTCTTTGGAAGGATATTGAGAGAAATTCTGATCAAAAAGTGATGAAGATGATTTATAGGGATTATTTTTTTAAAAGCTCCCAACATCTTTTCATGGTTCGACTAATTCTACTCTATTAAACCCTTAGTAATATGGTCTTTCGAGTTTGTTAATAATTTTACAATGGCATGTTATATTCAAGTCTTTTTCTTATCCAATGAGAATGACATGTCGCCAGACATAGCTCCAACATAAAAGTGGTTGTTTACTTAATAGTAGTTCTTCTATTTTGAATTCCATTCCCTCAGTCTGGTTTAGAACCTGTACGAGATAATTACACTTAACTTTACGTATTTTTCTTTAACCAAAGTAAGATTCAACCATCCTAGGATTGCCATTTAAATATTTTTAATTTACTTTAAATGGAACTAAATTATTCATATACCGAGTGTTTACGACATAAAATGAACTTTAATCCTATAGGCTTAAGCGTCATTCAACTCTCAACAATTTCATTTTTTGCTATGCAGAACCACATTCCCAATTTGGCGGGATAGTGATTTTCTTAAGAATAACATCACCAACTTAATAAGTTACGTAACCAAACGACTCTGAACTTTATATCTATACACAATAGAGGTCAAGAAACCGCAGCTGTATTTTTGCTTCTTTAAAAGGGCAAACTCGATACTGGTCGGAGCTAGATTGTCCTGCCTCGAGCACTGCTTTATTCGTCATTCAAATATCAACTTAAACTTTACGATTTACAGTTGATATTTGTTTATTATACTTCAAAGTCCAGTCGAGTGTAGGACAGAGGGAACAATGGGCGATATTGAGTTTTATATAAGTGGGTTAAGGTGGGTTTTTGAATGGGATGAATGGTGGTACGGTTTTGATGGGATTGGAACGCTGATGTCAATTAGCATTCTAGAGGGACGGGGTGTATGGGATGAACATAAAATCTCATTGCCTGTCATAATGGTATTCATGTGAAAAGCCTGGGCTCTGTGAATGACGTACAGCCCGATATTAGGACAATGGGAGAGTGATGGAATGGCGCTTTTTATGGCTTTTATACTTTGTATTGCCGTGTGCAAGTTGTCTAACTTATTGACTGGGAGAATGATTGCTTTCATCGTCTATTTTGTGATTAACTATCTCAAATATATTGAACTATTTATTAACCCTTATATATTCTTTGTTTGAGTGAGTTTATAGAAGAACCAAGCCAATTACCATCCAAAAAATCGTTGCGTAATGCTTTTACCTTATCCGGAGCTGCGCGGGTTTACCGGGGCTCTGGCTCAAAAAGCAGGAGTAGGAACGGGGTAGTTTTAAGTCAGTAAGAGTCTGACACTCCCTCTCACCTCACCCAAGACGGGAGAAGTCATTGGACGATTTTCCCCCCTTAAAAAAAGGCCTTTACCTTTCATAGTGCCGTTATAACTTTATTTTAAAATGTTATGTTCTCTCTTTTCCAGGGTTTACGGGAACACAATGCGAGGTGGAGATAGACGAGTGTGCCAACAACCCCTGCTTGAACGGAGGCATCTGTCATGACATGATCAACGCGTTTAGGTGTACCTGTGTTATAGGGTAAGTTATCAGACTGTTCTCATTTATATTTACTGTTTTTTTCTCGTAAATAGCTGGATCAATTTTAATAGTGCTATATTATAGCGTTCATCTTGGTTTTCTTGGTCCAAAGTTGAAGATAAATGTATCAGATGGGGTTTTTATTGAAACTGCTGGACTCACTTTGTTGGGACTATTATAAGCGAGCACATTTTGGTCCTAAACTATAATTGAAACAGGCATATTATGGGGTGGTTGTTAATGAAATGCATTTATTCTATTTTATTCAATAGAAGCGATTGCTAATGTCGATTAACATATTTCCCTTGGCAGCTATTTTTTTCCAAATAGGTATTTATTCTTAGTTTTTCATTTACATAGAGGTAGGCAGGTACTCAAATTTGTATTTCCATTCTTCAGAATTCTTTAATCACAAAGAATAATAATCGCTTACCTTTTCAATCCTTAGGTTCACGGGAGCTCGCTGTCAAGTCAACATAGATGACTGCGCTTCCAGCCCCTGTCGGAATGGAGGCACCTGCCACGACTCTGTCGCCGGGTACACCTGCGAATGTCCACCTGGGTATACTGGTAAGTCAATACTACTTAAATCTACACTAAAAATAGTAAAAAATATCGCGCAATATATGAAATTTGTCAAAAAATCAGACTTGTGAGCCATTCGAGAAAAGCTCTACTAATTTCAAGTCAAACTGGGAGTCTTATTAATGAGCTTGAGCTAAAGTATTACACTACATGTTGAGTTTACAAAATTCTTTTTTCAATTTTTCAATTCTGGTGCTTTAGTAAGAACATAGGATTATTATTAAACTATTCCTGATCTTTGATACTTATGAATACGAGTATGGAAGTGATATTATAGAAATAACTAGTTTTGACTAATAAAGTTGTTATTGTTAGTAATACAGACATTCCGACATTGCAACTTATGGTCTGTTATTATAGACAAGTTGATCAGCCTATGTTGCCATTCTGAATCAGTCTGATGACGTGATGTTATTCTGATGTCATTTTAGAGCAACCAGAACGTAAATAGAAAGCTTATGTTTGATATAACGTACATTATGCACTAAATATAATAATCTGTATTAACAGCACCTTACTTGGCATTGGAACCAACAATATTTTAGTATTATTGAAAACTGAGGTTGAGTTTCCTAACATTTTTTTTATGGTATAATCCGGTAAACGAACACACGGATCACCTGATGGTAAGCAATCGCCGCCGTCCATGGACACTCGAAACACCAGAGGCGTTAAAGTGCGTTGCTGGCCTTTTGGGGAGTAGGACTTTAAGGATTTGTTGGGAAATCGGGGATGGGAAGATTGGGAAGGGTTTTATGAACTATAGATGCTCAGGAAGACAGGCTATTTGACCAAAATTAACTTATTTCCCCAGGAATGTCATGTGAGACGAACATCAACGACTGTCTATCAGCCCCGTGCCACCGCGGCGAGTGCATCGACGGAGACAACAGCTTCACCTGCAACTGCCATCCAGGGTACACCGGCAGAGTCTGCCAGACTCAGATCAATGAGTGCGAATCCAATCCCTGCCAGTTTGGAGGTAAGATTTTGTAGGAGCATTCAAATTTTTATAAGCTTTTGTTTCTTTAATACGGATCACCTGATGGTAAGTATTCAGTGTAGCTAATAAACAACTACAACACCAGAGGAGATGCAACTGCCTTGGCTGCCTTTTGAGTCTCTTCTCAAATGCAATTCTCGATTAATGCCAATGCTTAATAAAAAAATGAGTCCCGTCATCCATATTTCTGTTTGTACGACCGCGATAAACTCTAAAACATCCAGACAGAGTTTGGTCCACTCCAAAAACCTGTGTGATTCCTTAGATATAACTTAATATATAGCTATAATAAACAAATCTCTTTCTTCAGGACACTGCGAGGACCTCATAGGTGGTTACCAGTGCCGCTGCAAACCTGGCACATCAGGTCGCAACTGTGAGATCAACGTCAACGAATGCTACTCCAACCCTTGCCGAAATGGAGCCACATGCATCGACGGCATTAACAGGTGAGGAACAAGCGATTGTAGACTTTATTTTACATGTCCTTAAAGTTGTGTTTTACTTAGAATCTTGATGTCTATTAGTGCTCTTTAATTGCACTTAAGTCTTACCACTACAATCAAAGTCATTTAATGGTTGCTTAAACCAATCCTTAGCAATTATTTTCGGAACAAAATCGTTACTAAGGAATAGTTTAAGTAATCATTAAATGTCTCTGAGTACGGCAGTTCATGACCATTTGGGGTTATTTAATTTTGGATTTTGTTATGCAAGAATGATGCATTCTATTGTAGTTTTAAACTTCAATGACTTGTTTCACTTAAGCATAACATGATCCATCCATTTTGATAATTGTGTGTATGGGGTATTTCTTTTATTTCTTTAAATCTTTATCAAAATTTTAACGCTTTTTTATTTTCTTTACATGCAGCAATAACTATTTTGAGTAAGTTTCAAAAATTATTTTAATAAAAGCATGTTTAGATCTTAAAATACTACATCAAAGTCCAATAAATGAAACTTTGATTTCGTATGTTTGTTTGTTTGTTTGACCTGCATGTAATAGAAATAATATTATTATTATTATAACCAATATTACTAGTAATTACTTAACGAAGACAAGACTTTTTAAAATATAGTCTCTGTTCAAAATATCAATTCTTTTGCACGTGTTTTGATATCTATATACTTATTCATTTCGTTACTACCCCTAATCATTGTTCAATCTATGAAATGCATTATATAATGTATAAGTAAAATTAAAGTGCGAAGTTTCGGGTTCGATTCCCTACCGAACAAATTTTCAATCAAAATTATTTCCTGACTTACCACCACTAGTCTTTACTCTACTGATATCATACCTAGCATCTATCACCTGCTCCTCTTGACACCTATCTGACATCACCCTGGTCTCCCCAGGTATACCTGCGAGTGCATCCCAGGGTTCACGGGCCAGCACTGCGAGACCAACATCAACGAATGCCTGTCGAACCCCTGCGCCAATGGGGGGAAGTGCGTCGACAGGATCAACGGATTCCGGTGTGAATGCCCTAGAGGATATTATGACGCTAGGTACGGACGGTAGTGGGGGAAATGGATGCTGGAACAACCATTTTTAATCGGTTTTGGGATTAGATTTACCGGAGAAGATGGAAGAAGAGCAAAGCAAACTGCCTAGCAATGTCTTTAAAAAGTCTTCAAAAGAGTCTAGGGGCGAATGCTTAAAGAGTTTTCTATGTGGAATGGAAGTTCTTCACTTGATACTATACATTGTATCCCCTTCTTTTTAGTTATCTAAATCAAAATAACTAGATCAAGTGAAGAACATCACCATCATCTCCCCTAGCCAGCTTTATAATCTAAATCAATTATTATATTATCGACTTACTCACGTAACTGTTTGACGAGGAACTCGACTCGACAAGCCATGCTAAAGGTTCATATTCATGAGCAGCATTCCGCGACACAAGACGCGGCGATTGTCGCGCTGCTACTGTTTATAATCTATTCTGAACTTCCCATAAACGTTCCATACTTATTAAATCTTGAAAATGGCTAAGAATATTCTAGAAGAAATACTTAACTCTTCAAATACTGGTCAAAGGATCAAAGAACCCCCCTTTAACAATCACCCATGACTTGTAAAAGCTTATAAAATTATTGTATCCTCCACAGATGTCTGTCTGACGTAAACGAGTGTGCTTCGAACCCTTGCATCAATGGAGGATCCTGTGAAGATGGAGTGAACCAGTTCATCTGCCACTGCTTGCCTGGTTACGGAGGTCAGAGATGTGAACGAGACATCGACGAGTGCAGTTCGAATCCGTGCCAACATGGAGGAACGTGCCACGATAGACTGAATGCTTACAAATGTGACTGCGTACTTGGGTTTACTGGTGAGTAATATAGAGAGATAAAATTTGACTTTAAATTGAACATCTTTATCGTTTGAAAGGTCTCATCTATGTATCCCAAACCTCTGCTTTAATAGCCGGGTGAACATTTTGGAATGTCTAATTTTGTAAATTCCCAATAGTAGTTTGGAAAGGTTCACCACCATCATAATTATCATTGAATGATCATAATATCATCGCCAGCCTGTTGAAGTTCATTGTTGGACATATTCTATCTCCTGATTCTATATTTATATATTCAGCTCCGAATAAAAAATGTTATTCAAGTATTTTCATTAACAATATCTTCTCTACAGGTGTAAACTGCGAGACAAACATCGACGACTGTGCGGGCAACCCGTGCCTGCACGGCGGCTCGTGCATAGACCTTGTGAACGGGTACCGCTGCGTGTGCGCACCTCCGCATTCTGGACGTAACTGCGAGAACACACTCGATCCTTGCACTCCTAACCAGTGAGTATTTGTAATTATGTTGTTTTGTTATTGTAAGGATTTTGTCTAACCGGTTATTTATTATTTAGTTTAAGTTACTTAATACGAAAGAAAAATATGTTTCGTATTCCGATAAGGAGACATATCTTTTGTTTTGATTGACATTTAGAACACATTATTTTAATGATTATAATATTATTACGCTAGAATGATATTAACAACAGACATTATAACATGTTAGCTAAACATATTATATTATCTTTTACTTTTTCCGATAGGCTCACCACCTATTTATTACATAGCACTTACAACATAAGAAAAGTGGGTATACATTGTACAGTGGCATTACGTGCCGTACTGTACCTTTGCCTACCCCTTCGGAGATTAAAGACATGATACGATACTTTTTCCAAATCTTAACTTGCTCTAAATATCTAAACTAACTAACCTGTCCGTCTCTACCTAACCATTCAGGGATTAAAGGCATGATACGATACTTTTTCCTAATCCCCCCCTCCCTCTAGATGTCTCTCCCTCATTTTCTTTAAACTAACCACCCATTTCTCCCTCCCAGATGTCGTCACGGCGGCCGATGCGTAGCCGAGGCGTCATACGCGGAGTTCACGTGCCAGTGCCCGGTGGGGTGGACGGGCGCGCTGTGCGAGCGCGACGTGGACGAGTGTGCCGTGACCGCGCCCTGCCACAACGAGGCCACCTGCATCAACACCGAGGGCTCCTACGCCTGTCTCTGTGCCAGAGGATACGAGGGCAAGGACTGCGCTATTAATACTGATGATTGTGCTTCTTGTGAGTTTTAGTTCTATATATTTATTTAACATCCCCTATAAATATAATTTTTAATCATCATCAAACTAAACCAAAGACCAAAGCCTCTTCTCACATGGAGAAGGTTTGAGCATTAAACAGTGGTTGATCAATGCGGATTGGCGATTTAAAACAGTAATAAGTGGCCACTGCTGACCAAAGCCTGTTCTCATACGGAGAAGGTTTGAGCATTAATCACCACGCTTGGTTAATGCGGGTTGGCGATTTCAAACTTATAATTAGAAATTATAAGCCCGGGTTTCCTCACGATGTTTTCCTTAAACCTAGTTTGAATTAGACCATGGAATAGATATAAAGACTACATGTAGTTGCAATAATTTTAAGTTTTATTTGACGACTAACAATTCAACTTATTGAGTCTGATCATTAAATTCAAAATTAGTAACTAAGTGTTTGTGAAATGTAGAAGTGAGTGTTTTTATACGTGCTCATGCCTAAACTGCTGATTCGATTATGATGAATTTCAGCATAAAATAAATTGACAATTGTCTTTTTCTTTTCGTAGGCTTTTTAGTAATTTCATAAGACTAAATAAAACAATATCCCACAGTCCCCTGCCAAAACGGAGCGACATGTCTGGACTCGATCGGCGACTACAACTGCGTGTGCGCAAGCGGGTTCGCGGGCAAACACTGCGAGGTCGACATCGACGAGTGTCAGTCCAGGCCGTGTATGAATGGAGCTACTTGTAATCAGGTGAGAATACATATAAAATATCTTATTTACCTTTTTTATTAGTTAGCGGAAATTGTACATTGTTTTGACCTAAACGTAATTTTTGCACTGTGTCGTCAAAGTTTTATTGAGTTGTCGATTACAACCTTTGTTGTGGGTTCGATTCCTGGGTTGACCAAAAAGGTTTGTGAGTCGAATTATTTTCTGTGTTGTGTCTCTAGACTCCCAAAAAACCCCAGACAACAATGTAGCAAAGTATATACAATACAGTACAAAAATGTTGGAACAAGCACCGAGCTTCACTAACAGACAAATTAACGTTTCAAAATTGCCTAATTTAGGATTAATTGACATAAAAACTTTGAACTTTAAATATTAAAACCAAAGTAAAATCCAACGTAACACTATATAAATAAAATCTATTTTCCTTCCCAGTACGTGGCGTCATACACGTGTACGTGCCCGCTGGGTTTCTCCGGCATCAACTGCCAGACGAATGACGAAGACTGCACGGAGTCCAGCTGCATGAACGGGGGCACCTGCATCGATGGCATCAACTCTTATAACTGCTCCTGTCCACTTGGGTAAGTTCTGGGGATAATGAGTCTTGTGTGCTTTGGTTTAAGGTTCAGTTTTGTTATGATAGTTGAGGAGTGTTTATGACTTTCTAGAATGTGTTTTTTTTTTAATTCAATTGTTGTACTTTATATCTCTTGGCATCAACTCTTATAACTGCTCCTGTCCACTTGGGTAAGTTCTGATGATAATGAGCCTTGTTTTTGTTTGTGTAAGGTTTAGTTTTTGTTGTGACTGTTGAGGGGGGTTTAAGACTTTCTAGTTTATGTTGTTTTTTTTATTAAATTTAATTGTTGTATTTTAAATCTCTAGAGGCGAATACGCTAATGTTTTCAATGGATTATTTTCTGATGGCATGCATTTTGGTCTGGCCATATTAAAAGCTCAGCTGATTAGACTACAAACGCCGTTTTATAAGAACTGATTAATTAATTTTACATTGATTGATTAATTATTAATTAATTGTCAATTAATTGATTGATAAATTAATTATTCACCCTTACTCATTTAAAAAATGTAACTTCTGTTCCACACATCAACTTTGAACTTTTAGCTACAAGTATAGCATTCGACAAGTTTATTTTATCCCTATTCTATAATACTAATTCCATCTCTTTCTCATTACAGCTACACGGGCTCAAACTGTCAGTTCCGTATAAACATGTGTGACAGTTCCCCGTGCGACAATGGCGCCACCTGCCACGACCACATCACGTACTACACCTGCCACTGCCCCTACGGGTACACAGGGAAGCATTGCGAGAACTATGTTGATTGGTAAGTTAACGTAATAATAAAAAAATGATTTGTTTTATGGTATAAGCTGGTAAACGAGCAGACGGATCACCTGATGTTAAGCAATCGCCGCCTCCCATGAACACTTGAAACACCAGAGACGTTACAAGGTGCGTTGCGGGCTTTTTGGGGTTTAGAAATTTAAGGGTTCGGGGACTGGGAAGATTGGGAATCTTCCCAATCCCCGAGATTTATGTATGCAACGTGGGAATCACATTTGAAGTCGAAACTACAACACTATTTAACTTATAATATTGAAGAAGTATGCATGCACAGATGCAATTTTATGCCAATCACATCGATCTAAAATTTGTTCCAAAAATTAAACCCCACCTTCCTCCACAGGTGTGAAGTCAATCCATGTGAGAACGGCGCGACATGTTCCCAAAAGGGTCCTCAGTACACGTGCACCTGTTCCCCTGGCTGGTCCGGCAAGCTCTGCGACGTCGAGATGGTCTCCTGTAAAGATGCTGCTATCAGGAAAGGTATGGATTTCAGAGGTAATTTAGTGTTAAATACTTAACTATTGCTTATCTTGAACTTTAAACTATTTAAGTATCGCTTCGTTGTTAGAATCTCGAAATAATTATAAACTTTTCTACTGGAAGAGGACTTTACTAATGGATTGATAATTTTGTCCACAGGAGTAAAACTAAAGCAGCTTTGCAACAACGGCTCTTGTGAAGACATCGGCAACTCCCATCGCTGCCACTGCCTCGAAGGCTACACTGGCTCCTACTGCCAAAAGGAAATCAACGAATGCGAATCAGCACCATGTCAGAACGGAGCCGTCTGCAAGGATCTAGTAGGAACATACCAGTGCCAGTGTGCTAAAGGATTCCAAGGCCAGAACTGCGAACTGAACGTGAACGACTGTCTCCCCAACCCTTGCCAGAACGGAGGAACATGCCACGATCTCATCAACAATTTCTCTTGTTCCTGTCCCTTCGGTACTCTCGGCAAGATCTGCGAGATCAACGTCAATGACTGCAAGCAAGACGCGTGTCACAACAACGGTACTTGTATCGACAAAGTTGGAGGTTTTGAGTGCAAGTGTCCGCCTGGCTTCGTCGGCCCAAGATGCGAAGGAGATATCAACGAATGTCTATCCAACCCGTGCTCAGTACCTGGTACTCAAGACTGCGTCCAACTTGTCAACGACTACCATTGTAACTGCAAGCCCGGGTACATGGGAAGACACTGCGATGCCAAAGTCAACTTCTGCGCAAACTCCCCCTGTCAGAATGGAGGTATTTGCACCGCTATACAGGGTGGGCATGAATGCCTCTGCAACGATGGCTTCTACGGTAAGAACTGCGAATATTCTGGTTACGCTTGCGATTCCAACCCATGCCAGAATGGAGGATACTGTAGAACATCTGAGATCGGTGGCTACGTCTGCGATTGCCCATCAGGATTATCAGGCATAAACTGTGAAATTGATTCAATGAACGAGTGTCTCAGTAATCCTTGTAAACACCCAGAGGCCAGATGTATAGACAAACCAGGTGACTACCTCTGTTACTGCCCACCACAATGGACCGGCAAGAGCTGTGACATCCACGATCCTCACTCCAGAGGAGGCTACGGTATTCCAGTCAGCGGAGGATTCAGTCCTAAGAAGCCAGGCATCACTTTCGAAGAGATGGACTTGGCTTATCAGAAGGAACAGTGCGTGAAGAAGGGTTGTAAAGAAAAGCAAGGTGACCACCACTGTGACGAGGAATGTAATACTTACGCGTGCGAGTTTGACGGTAACGACTGCTCTCTAGGAGTAAACAATCCCTGGGCAAACTGCACAGCGCCAATCAAATGTTGGGAAGTGTTCATGGATGGCGAGTGCAACGAAGTATGCAACACACAAGCTTGTTTGTTCGACGGTAGAGATTGTCAGAAGTCGTTGCAACGTTGTAACCCGATCTACGATGCGTACTGCCAGAAACATTATGCTAACGGCCACTGCGACTACGGCTGCAACAACGCTGAATGTAACTGGGACGGTCTCGACTGCGAGAACGAACCTCCACACTTGGCCGAAGGTGTGATGTCAGTCACTTTACTCATGGACATGAAGACCTTCAGAGAAAACTCCGTCGCCTTCCTCCGAGATCTTGGTCATCAGTTACGAACTACTGTGTTGATAAAGAAAGACCATTTAGGAAACGACATGGTCTACCCATGGAAGGGATCTACCGACGTTGGCTTACAAGATACTGAGTTCGGCAAGAAACACAACATCGTGTTTACAGAAAGAGGACAATCTGGAGTGCAAGTATACCTAGAAATTGACAACAGAAAGTGCACATCTATGCTGAGCTCTGAATGCTTCTTCTCAGCGAGAGAAGCTGCAGAGTTCTTAGCGGCCACAGCTTCTAAACACTCCTTATCTCCGAACTTCCCAATCTTCCAAGTCAAGGGTGTGAACACACCTGATGACCCTAATGGCGTACCGACCAACTCTAAATACGTGTTCATCGGAGTAATCCTGGTACTCCTTGCTGGTTTACTGATCGGTGTACTAGTAACAGCTCAGAGAAAGCGAGCAGCTGGTATAACATGGTTCCCCGAAGGTTTCATCCGGAACAACTCCTCGACAAGACGTCGGTCACGCAGACGTGGTCCTGATGGACAGGAGATGAGGAATTTGAACAAAGGATCTATCGGCTGTATCGACGTGGACATCAATGGGGGTCACATGGGACCTCCTCATCACTGGTCGGATGAAGACGATGATGGTTCAGCGCCTCCAAGAGCGAAGAGAGCACGTGGTCCTGGAGATTCTAATGGGGCTCCAGGCGGGTATGCTTCAGATCACACTGCGATTACGGATTACGAGGAGGCTGGGCATGATGGCAGAGTCTGGACGCAACAGCATCTGGATGCGGCTGACATCAGAGTACCTCCGAGTATGATGACGCCGCCGGCTATCGTAAGTACTCAAATATTTCCATTAAATAGTAAAAACCCTCATTTAAGTCACCTTTTACCGTATATTATCCTTTAAGTGTTGTTTAACTAATTTGCTCTCATTTCTTTCAGCATGATGGTCACGTAGAGGTGGACGCTCGTGGTCCTCTCGGAATGACTCCACTCATGGTGGCTGCAGTACGAGGAGGTGGTCTCGATACAGGATCTGATGCTGAAGACGAACAGACTGCTCATATTATATCGGAGCTGGTGGCTCAGGGCGCTCAGCTGAACGCTGCCATGGATAAGACTGGAGAAACCAGCTTGCATTTGGCTGCTAGGTAAGGCCTTTGTTTTATTGAACTTAATTAAAGACATTTTTACATTTAGCAGACTGTTTTTTAAGAATTAACGAGCACAATCTTAGACTTTTTTTTATAACGTTACGCCTTTAATCCTCGAAGGGGTAGGCAGAGTTGCACATAATGCCAATAAAATATATATAAACATAAATTGTGAAATGTGGGTGTCGATTCCCGCACGGAGCAACTCTTTGTGTGATCCATGTAATAGATGGTGAGCCTTTTGCTATATACCGGGCACATTTCCAGACTCTGTGCTACCATTGAAAATTTTTCGACAAACCGAAAAAAGCCCAGTAATACTTCGCCCGACCCGGGAATCGAACCCGAGACCCCTTGCCCGGCAGTCGCACTTGCAACCACTCGGCTAACGAGGCAGTCATCCCGCTATAAATGATAATGATTTCAAAAACTCCAATAGGTATTGTGTATTTTTCTGATCCTGGTGTATTTAATCCAAACATCCTTCTCCAGGTACGCTCGAGCTGATGCAGCGAAACGCCTCCTGGATGCTGGAGCTGACGCCAATTCCCAGGACAACACAGGTCGTACTCCACTACACGCGGCAGTGGCTGCTGATGCCATGGGAGTCTTCCAGATACTCCTCAGGAACAGAGCCACCAACCTCAACGCCAGGATGCATGATGGAACCACACCACTTATTTTGGCTGCTAGGTAAGTTTATCAAAAAGCATATTAGTTGAATTTTGCCTGTTTTTCTGTTAATAAGCTATGGTGTAGTTTTATCCCATGTGAGTTAAATGTCTTGAAAGTGTGGATATATCATTCTGTTAAATCTCTTGAAAGTTTAAAGATATAATCTGCTAATGGTACACGGTAGTTTGTGTTGTCTAAGCTGAAGATTTTAACTACAAACTTATACAGAGAATTTCAATTTTAAAACAATCTTACTGCCGTACTCAGATACATTTAATGATAACTTAAACTATTTCCTAATAATGAATTTGTTCCGAAAATAATTGCTAAGGACGGGGTAAAGTAACAATTAAATGACTCTGAGTGCGGCGGATAGTAACATATTGACCGATTTTGTTAAAGCACTCATAACTGTGTGAATCTTAAGTAGAAATGAAGAAGACTTAAGTATTAGGTCCAAAAATTCTCATCCAGACACATCACATTTTTTGTCTCGCTCTAAACATGACATCTCCCTCTCCAGGCTAGCCATAGAAGGTATGGTAGAGGACTTGATAAACGCGGACGCGGATATAAACGCGGCGGACAACAGCGGCAAGACCGCGCTGCACTGGGCGGCCGCCGTGAACAACATCGACGCCGTCAACGTACTGCTCACTCACGGAGCTAACAGAGACGCGCAGGATGACAAAGTAAGTGGTTTTGGATTGTTATTGAGAAGTGTTATACATTTTAAGTAGACTAGAAGACCTTGCTAAAAATATGGTTATTGCGAGTATCTAAGGATGATCCAAGATTCGAGACCTTTTATATTGTTTTGACGTCATTTGTGTACTATAGAAGTTGAAAGCAAAAACATGTGTTAATATCAACACTAATCTGATTGAGTTTAACGAGTGTATATAAAAGTACACTATCATTGTAATGTTGAATGGATGCACGGTTGATTGCACGGTTGGGCCGGTGGCTGTTTGACTGGCTGGCGTAGAACGTGTAGCGGGTCAGATTCCTGCACGGAGCAACTCTTTATGTGTAAGCCACAAATTGTTGTTTCGGGTCTGAGTTGTAACTTGTATGTTTGTAAACGCATCCACGACACAGAAGAAGCTTATAGTGCGAGGCAACGTTTTCTTAAACAAATAAATGTTGATTATCTTGTAAAATTAACCCTTAATGACAATTCTTCACCAATTCTCTAACCCCCTTTACTCCCAACAGGACGAGACGCCCCTCTTCCTAGGAGCTCGCGAGGGTTCATACGGGGCGTGTCGAGCGCTGCTGGACGCGATGGCCAACAGAGAGATCACGGACCACATGGACCGGCTGCCCAGAGACGTGGCCCAGGAGCGGATGCATGACGACATCGTCAGGCTACTGGACGAACACTGTCCCAGGCCACCCCCACAGCACCATCATCTCATGCGTGAGTATTGAACGAGATATAATCAGTTTTGAAGGTGTTTTGGTAAAAGTTTTGAGATTTGTGTTTAGGCAACTGATAAGAGGGATTTTAAAAGCGGTTTGAATATGAGTTATTGTGACAAAATAGGTATTAAGGAATGCGTTATTTAACGGCCAATCCCAATGACCTATCTATATACGTATCTGTACACAAGCTCCATATAAAATGTATCAAAATTGTTTTGTAGTAAGCATAAGATTTGCTTACTACAAATACAATTGTATCTTTAATAAGCAAACCTGCAGATAGATAGGTTATTGAAATTGACCGTAAGTTGCAGTACTCTATACCTTATCAGTCACATCTTATAGTACATCTATAGCCTAGGTACCATTTGGCTAAGCAGGAGAAGGAACAGGGTGGTTTTTAGTCAGTAAGAGTCTGATACTCCCTCTTGCCTCGCCCAAGGCGGGAGAAGTCATTGGATGATTCTCCCCCTGAAAAAAAATGCAGTACCATTTGGCTAAAATATAAAAAAATATGTTTCTCTTACCAAAATAATAATAGAATCTTGTTCCCCAGCCTCTCCGAACCCGCACCCGCAGCTGATCAGCCAGCCGACCGTCATCAGCACGGCCTCGAAAGGGAAGCCGAAGAAGTCGCGGGCAAAAGCCGGCCCCGACAGTCCCGACCAGGCATACGACAACAACAACCTGCAGACAACGCAAATTAGACGGTATGTTTTATGATTTAGAGTATGTTTTTGAACTATAGGAGTGATAAATTAGACGGTATGTTACGATATTATATCTTAGTTTATGTAGTAGAGTAGGTTTTTGTACAACTATGGTGTCTAAACAACGTATGCCTTGAATAAATCAAAGGGTTTAAAAGGTTTAAGGTTTTAAAAACAATATTATTGCAATAATTCATCGCCTTCATAGTACTGAAGTGAGTTATTTCTACTTTGAACTGCTTATATCATTTTAATCCTCATCAACGTTTTGTTGACAGGGTGTCGTAGCTTTTAAGACATCATGACGTAAAATCATCATTGGATATACTGACAGTCTATTATTTATTTCTTTATTTGTTGACATTTCAAAAGTACTTATTTATGGTTTAATTGGAATAAATGGTTTGACTTAACTGGTACTGTAAAGTCTAAAGTATAGCATTCTTCTATATTATATTCTTAATTTTAATATTGACTTTGTTTGCAGGAAACCTAGTGTAAAAAAGAACAATAAGAAGGTGGCCCAGGAGGTGCCACAGAGCGTGGAGAGCTTGGGCTCCAGCCTCAGTCCTGTTGAATCACCGCTCCAAAATTTACAGGTAAACTATTTATTTATAACAGCAGAGTTTGTTATAGAAAGAAAGAAAGAAAAAAAATATTTTTCCAAGATAGCACGCCCAAGCCGAACCTCAGTACAGTATGAGTTAGGCACAAAAAGTACCCAGCACTCGTTTTCAGTTGGCACCCTTTGCAGTGACGCACATTTATAATCGATAAAACCAATCGCTGGAAGGTTTTTGTCTTGTCGACTTTCATAATAACGTGGAGGCATCTCACTAAATAATATCCCACATTGATCCAGAGTACAACTGGCCACAAAATAATTGTTAAAAGATTGGATGTAGGGACTTAAACAAGATAGTTTGATTCTCTATTCTTTTTTTATCTAAATTTTTAATAGGTCTTTTTTCTTAGTCGGAACATGACAGCCCCATTATATGATACAAAATATATATAGTACATAGAAAGCAGCTAAACCATGTTTAGCTTGCCCTTAAACTTAAAAAAATAATGGTCAAATGAAACAGAGATCTAGCCTCGGGTGATAATGGAGATGCCAAAATACTATTAATAAAACCAATATTAAAATTATCTAAACCAAAAATATTACTTCTTTGAGACCTAATTCTATTCTTATTTTTTGTTCATGAGCTGGTAGTCCAAATTAAAATTGTAATATTAACCTTTTGTTGATAAAAATCAGACCTAATTTAACTTAACTTACTAATATATTTATGTGTTGTGTTCCAGGACTTGCCGTCGCCGTACGACGCAACGTCGCTGTACTCGAACGCGATGGCGCAGTTCGTCGGCATCGAGCAGCTAGTGCAGCACAAACAGCCGCCCAGCTATGAGGACTGCGTCAAGGTAATACACTACCACAATACTTTGTTCACTTATTTCTTTATCATTATAATGTTGAATATTGACCGACAACTGCAGAGTTGGCGCGGTAGCTAGGCAACTGGCTGCCGTACAACTCGCACCGGGTTAGATTTCCGCACGGAGCAACGATGTGTAATGCACAAATTGTTGTTTCGAACTCGTATGTTTGCAACTTACATTTAAGGGCCGTCCATTGATCACTGATTTTTTAGCGTCCATTGATTTTTTAGCGATTTTTTTGACGCCCATCCCCCTAGGTGACATAGTTATCATACTGCGGACTACCTAACGGGTTTACCGGGGCTCCGGCTCGAAAAGCAGGAGTAGGAACGGGGTGGTTTTTAGTCAGTAAGAGTCTGACACTCCCTCTCGCCTCGCCTAAAGAGAGAAAAGTCACTGAATGATTTTATCCCCTCAAAAAAATCACACCTACTTATTGATCAAAGATCGATACATTTCAAAACGATTTTTGCTATCGATTTGAGAATGATATTTACTTGTTTTTACTGTATCGATATAACTAATTGATCACCTCTATTCATTATTCCTTTGAAACTGTAAACTTATATGTCAGTTGATCTGTTTTTTCTTGAAATTATTTAGTAATAGATTGGTCTTTTATATTATAATAATGATTGTACGTATATATACGATGTAACTAACGAGCGCAGTGCTTCGTCCCGCAGCCGGGGCAGACGCTGCAACAGTCGTACGGCGGCGGCGCGCTGGGCGCGTCCCTGTCGCCGCCCTACTCCAACCACTCGCCCACGCACAGCAACCACACCACGTCGCCACACGCCTATATAGGTAAGATAACTCATATTTTATTCCTATTTTATTATATTGCATGAATTCTACATTCATAACTGATCATTTTTATAAAACGAATAACGTACCTAGGCTTTCTGTTCCAACCAATCAGAGAGTTCAACGTGGTCTCGTTTCGATTTCGTACTAAGCCCTCTGGTGATTTTTATAAAATCAATAAGGCCTTTTTCATCTCACTTAGTCAGACAATGCTTAATTTATCATAGTCAAAGGCCAGAAAAATATATTTCCAAAATAACAATAAATATTTATTAAGTACCAAAAAGTTCTTCTCTGAAGGTTAAAAGAGGTATGAAATTTCATGTTAAATCTTTGTGTTAAGAACTGTTGGTATTTATTGTAATTGTGACTTATTAAAATTTAATTTAAAATATACATTGCCATCAATATACAGTCACTATAATACTAATATGTGTATTCCCTCAGGATCTCCCTCTCCCGGCAAGTCCCGGCCGTCACTCCCGACGTCGCCGGCGCACATGGCAGCACTGCGCCACTCACACCAACACCAACTCGACGCCGCGGCATACTCTGCGCTTGCGCATCTAAGTGAGTATTTATTTATTTTATACATTATTATTTGTGTTATAGTTTTAAGAAATAAATTGTTATCACATTCATTTAAAATGGTTACTGGTAGTACCTAAGTATGTCACAAAGTAATTATTATTTTTAATTATCTTTACACTTTTGTTCATTGTATTTTTGCTTACCTTATTGGATAACAGAAAACGTGGCGTACGTATATTTTCTTTTTAATTTTATTATACGGTACACCAACATATTTTTTTTAGATTTATGTCTATGAGTTTTCGATATTTCGGGACTGTTGCAAGCGCTATGATCACGGATGATCGGTTGTTATATACGATACACCAATTTCGAATTATCAAATAATATATGACCTACAAAAAATGTGTTTTTCCCTAATAATAATGTATGACTATCCGCAGGTGCTAACGGGCAGCACAACGCGCAGCTGCAGGCGGTGATGACGCACGCGGCGGCGCTCGGACAGGTGCAGGGCGCGCAGCATCCCGCGCTCACCAATATGATGTCAAGTAAGTTACAACTATCGATTCTTAATCTTATTCTTACGATGTTATAGCTTAATTTTGAAATCTGAAATTGTGGAATGAAATATTTCCTTGGTTAGTTGTAAAATACTCATAACACTAGAAATGTAACTGCTCAGCATGAAAGTCTCAGATTCAATTTCCGTACACTTTATATCACGTAGATTATAATAGAGTCATGTAGCCTTAGTGCGAATTTGCTTTACTGTATTGTATTGATTGGCCGGTTTGAATAAACAATACTGTACTGTTTCTGTACTTGTTTCAATATATTGAGCCTTTATACCCACATTAGTTCATTAAGCACAGTTCGGTAAGAAAAACTTCATTTGGTAGACCAGGAAATATGATTGACAAAACTTATGTATTGTCTTCCCTTTTGGGGAATGACGGACAGACAAATCTTTGATGTTCTTGAGTTCTGTAGTACTAATAATGATTTAATTCTTCCCCTTAGGTATATACGGCGGCTGGGGCATCGGTGATACATTCCCGACGCCATCGCCAGAGTCGCCCGACCATTGGTCGACGCCATCGCCGCAGACGCCGCTCACACAGTCCCCGCACTCTGATTGGTCAGATCGCGCCGCGTTATCCCCCAACGACATACAACAGACCAATAAGGGGGCGACCGAAGCCATCTATATATAGGTTTATTGTTAAGAATCGGTTTTAGATGAATTATAGACGTTCTTAGTTTGTTAGTGGTGATATTTTGTTAGACTTGATGTATTTGTACAGCCATTTTTTTTACAATATTAATATAGTATTGCCGTAGTTGGTGCTACATTTTCATGATTTTTTAAATGGCAATCCCAGTTTACTGTATTAAGAAGGCCTTTTATATAAAATTCATAGCATTCCGCCTGTTAAAACAACACAATTTTACAAAAAACAAATGAAATATTTTTATATGGCAAGTTTTAAATGATAAGTAATTTTTACACATGGCAATATTACTCACATTCGAAATACAAAACACCACGGAACGTCCAGCAGCATAGGAAAGAAGACAATGTATAGAGCGACGCGATGCGATGGAAACTCACCGTTCGATGTCCATTGACGCATTTGTAGGACGTCGGACGGCGGCGTCGCGAACATAGACTGACTTGTACAGCCATGACTCGAGTGTATAGCTTTTAAAACTAGTGTAGAATAATGCACTAACAACTTGATAATCTCGTGATTTCTAGCATTCCCCCTGTTTTTTCGGTGTATTTTTTTGCAATTAGTAATATTTTGGGACCAATAAATATTCTATGTAAAAGTATCAACGGCTGATTACCGTAGATATTGCTGTATGAGACAGATGTAAAAGGTATGCATTCAACTTTGATCTTTAAAGAGTCTAGTGATAATGTTCAATTTACCTTAACTCAATTAAAAAATCGTAATGTTTTAAACAATAACGGCATAAAAAAGAATTTGCAACATTCGAACATTCAAATTCAAAAATGCACCGGATATTAACAATTGACATTTTAAAAAAAGGAAATGACACATTTGTTACGTTGTTGATGTTTTTTTTTATTATTATTTACTTGTTTAAGTAAACTGTGTTTGGAGCCTTTGTAGGTTTCGAAGCATGAGATTTTGTTAGGTGCAGGCGATGACGTCACAAGCCAGGTAGGCCGACACGTTTGGACGGAAATTATTTATGTGTGATTCTGTAGCTTAGGATTTTATCGCTTTTAGTGTGTAGATAGTTTATCGGTTTGTTACTAAAGCTGAGATAAAAATGTAGTAAAAGATATTTTTGTTCGTTTTTTTTCCTTTCGTAATTTAAAAATAAGCATAGCTTTTTAATTTCCTTTTTTTATTTTATGGTTATAAACAGAATGCCTTTAAATCGGCTTTAGAAACAAATTGTGTTAATTTAGTATTTAAAAACTGTAATATTGACTGAGATTGTCGCCATACTATTCATATTTGTCATGTTTATTTTATTTTATCAACAATTTTTATTTGTTCACAGACTTTATTTTGTTTTAGCAACAATCTCAGTTTTTAATATTATATTTTTATAGTTTACATATCTTCCGTATGTCGAATCATTCCATAATTGCTTCCAATTAGACTATTATGTTCAGGGGTGGCTAGTTAAAAAAATACCTAGTGTATAACAAAGGTGTTGCCATTTCTAATATACCAATGCAACCTCTTGCATATTTAGTGAATTCCCAATTGATATAAGATCTCATTCATTCCATTTGCGCTTTAAAATACAACATTAGTTGATTTTGTGTTTTTTTTATTATTAATAAATAGTAGAAGCGGGACCATTCATGCTCAATTTTTACTCAATCCCATACATACTCTATTATATTGTAATATATTTTATATCTTTAAGTAATTCTATAGTTTATAGCTTGCGATGTTGTACGCCTTCATCATTGTAAATAGTTTTATCATTTTTTTTTTATTGTAATGTAAGTAATATTTAAAAAAAAGCGAATGAAATAACTGATCTTCGTAGTTTTACGATAGTATTGTAGTTTTTTTTAATTTTTATTTTTTTGTGTCATCTTTAATGTGCCAATGAGCAGATTTGTTTACTGTACCGTTAGTGGAACGCACAGACAATATTACTTGTGTATTACTAGTTGTAGAATAAATATTATTAAATAAGGGAATTGTGCTTCCTAACTGCTTATGTCTAAGCAATAAACGCCCCCTAAATAAATATAGGAATTGGCTGAAGTACAAAGGGGAATAAATAAACTTTTCGACGTAATATTTCGAAGTAAAAGAAAAATACATTTTTTGTAAAAGATAAACCAAGACTGTAAAAGATAATTAAGTGCAAAGGATTATACTCATAAATAAGTAATTCCGTTTTTCTTTTTTGTTTCTTTCATGTGAATGTAAAAAGTTTAATATTTGGCATATCCATTTTTTTTGTAAACATTATGGCACATTGCAATGAAATATGAAAGGCACGTTTTTTACGAAAGATAAAAAGATAAATAAATAAAGATAAAATTGAAAGATCTTCAATCTGTGTGCCTTTTAATTAAGACATTTGTAATTTAATCTATTTAGTTAATTAAGTGACGTAGTAATAGTGAATGAACTCTGTAAATATATTTTAAACAATTGTTTTCATTGAAAATGATTGATTTAATTTGTAAGGAAAAAATGAAATTTTAATGAATGTTCTCCCCTAATGACAATAAAGGAATAAAATAAAGTTTTACTTGTTTTATTGTGTAACTCTGTCTCTTATTTTTACTAGTATATTGTTTGAGTTAATAATTAATTGAAAACGTATTAATTAAAATAATTAAAAACGTTATAAGTTTGAATGAAGAAATCACCAACCTGCATTAAGCAAACGTGCTTATTGATACTCAAACCTTCTCTGTGTGAGAAGCGGCCTTTGGTCAGCAGTGGCCACTTGATTGGTTGATTAAAATAAAGCAACAGACACGAAATTCAAATCATCTACCTACCGTGCTTGTAGCACAAAAATTAAACGTCAATAATTTTATATTAATTTTCACATACCCTCAATTTTATCACAATATTTTACTTCACTATTACCTATAAAGTACAGGCAGTATAGTCGACAACACTGTATTGGAGACTCGGTTGCCATTCAAGAAATAAAAGAAAAATATAGTAGTGATTTTGAGATAAAATTTTAGACTTTTTCTACTAGTGACTTCAATAATAAGTTTATAAGTAAAAAAGTAGTGTATGACTAAATACTAGGCATAAGACAGTGATATTTAGATACGGTAGATTTTATTAAAATTTGTAGTTAAGAAAATACGTGAAATCTTATAATAATATTATGATGTGATGATAAAGTTAAAAGTTATTGTGTGTAATATAATGTGAGGGAGATTTATTTCATATTAGGGTGAGTACTAGACGAGTACTAAACAATACATAGTTGTATTTTCTTTAGTATTTAGTAAGACGACAGTCCCGTATAATAAAAACGCAAACATTTACAGTGAATGTGATAATTTGATTATATTATTTTCATGTAATGAGTAGATTATACAAGAAGATACAAGTTGGTATTGGACGACATGAGTTGAGACGACAGAGTATAATAATGCATCATGTTTTATCACTACCCTCGCTCTCTCAGCGGGTATCTAAGGGACTGCACATTTAATAGATATCGGGTAGCTGATAGTAGCACTCTTAGAAACTTACTGCCACACTCAGAGTCATTTAATGCTTACTTAAACTATTCCTTAGTAACGATTTTGTATGGAAAACAATTGCTAAAGATTGGGTTAAGTAACCATTCAATTACTCTGAGTACGGTGGCGGTTAGTCTCTTAAAAAAAGTGTTTTATTAAACTAAATTATCTATCGAGTAATTTTTGTTCACTACACAGATCGGTGAAGGACGATGTTATAGTGATCTTAGGCTAATAGGAAGCGTCTCGCCAGAGTCTGGATGAGTCATACATAACACAGTATTGTTATCACAGGTAACAATAATTCAAACATGAGTATCGAAGCTCGTGGCGGGCTGACGTCCCGATGGTGTGCGATGGCAGCAGCGATGGCCGCCCTGGCTACCGTCACCACCGTCGGCAACATCGCCGTGCTGATAGCACTGCGACGCACGCGCACTGCGCCCGCGCACTACCCGCTCGCCAGTTTAGCTACAGCCGATCTACTGGTCGGCTTCTTTGTGCTGCCCGTCGCTGCTGCGAGGGAGCTGTTTGTGTTTCAATCCAGTAAGTGGCAAATGTGTGTAAATTCTACTTAATATGTGTATATATTATGTATCATGATTTTGCAGTAACTATCGAAAATCATTAATATAAACATTAACAAGCGTTATGGTTATTTTGTATTTTAATGTAATTTTCACTAGAGTTTCCACTTTTTTATAATACCTATTTAACATTTTGTGGGCGTATATGTACATGACTCAACTCTAGCACACATACATACCTACATGGTCCAATTACAGCAATAATTCTTTTTACCCGACTGCGCCAGAAGGAGGGTTATGTTTTCGAGAGTATGTATGTATGTATAATTGTTTGGCACGCTCTGCAGCCTAAACGGCTTGATGGATTTTGGCTTGAGAGGTGTCGTTAGATTCGTATTTACTGTGAGAGTGACACTGGATATATGTATAAAAATAATAAAAAAATAAAATGGCGGATTTTTGGCGCCAAATTTGAATATTGCTCACTCTCTAGCCTGAACGACTCGATGGATTTCAGCTTGATAGAGGTCGTTTGATTCGTATTTACTGTGAGAGTGACACTAGATATATCAAAATTGAAAAATAATAAAACTAAAAGAAAATAAAATAAAAAAGGTAATTTAAAAAACTAAAAACCCGTCTGCGTTTCTTTATTGTAATATGAAAATGAAAAACCCCTAAAACAAGAAAGTCATCGTAAAATTGAAGCAGTCGGGACCCATTCTAGAAAGCCAGCTGTATGTGCCCTCACTTAGTCTTCATATGTAGAATGGGCCCCAAACACTTTTGGATAAATCAAAGTAACCACGACATATTATATGTATTTAATGTGATACATAACACATTTTTTAATTATTTAACATAACACCCGTTTGTTTATATAACAAACCTTTCCGCCTAAACATGTACACATGTAATGTCCCTACAAATGCTTATTTTTAATTATTTAACATAGTTTGCCTACACTTGGTTTCCAACTATCTGATTCAATATACATCCATTTCGACTCCAGACTGGATAATCTGCAGCTGCTGGAAGATCATGGACATCACGTGCTGCACAGCATCCATCCTGTCTCTCTGCTGCTTGGGCTGGGAGCGCTGGTGCGGCATCACAGCTCCGTTGGCTCGAGCCAGGCGAGCTAAGTTAGCTAGACTGTTCGCTTGTCTGGTCTGGCCTGTCTCCTTGACCGTGGCACTGCCAACCGCATTCATACCATCCCCCAAGACCTCGCAGATTGGAGTGGAGAAAGGATGTCCTGATAATACGCATATTGGGTGAGCAATTATGAGTCCTTTAATGTCCCAGTATTATTTAGGAACTATAAATATGCTATGAAGATGCACCGCAAAGTAGCTGTGTTAGGAAGATGCGCAGCTCGAGTATGCGATGTATCGATACGAGTAGTATGTTTCCATATACAAAACATAGCTTAGCAGAGTCCATTTCCACCAGTGCTAAGCTGTGTGTACCAATGAATATGATTGGTGGAAGCCAAACACATCCACAGCCACATAGCATAGCACATCTCTGGTGAAAAAGCACCCTAATTTTGCTCGCTAATATTTTTTGTAACTAGCAGAAAGTGGGTGCCAAGATACACCTTCGGAGGTTGTTTATGTTATTCCATCTGGTTTCCAGCTACGCGTTCTACTGCGCTTCCCTATCGTTCTACCTGCCTGCTGTAATGATGGTGGTGCTGTACGCAAGGATTCTGTGCGCCCTCTCCGTGCCGCTGGAGATACGGTCACATCGAGGAGCGGTGCAGGGTTCAGACAACAGTCAAGTGGTAAGTTTACTTATTACTAATAGATAAATTGATTTAAATATATGGCGTAGTTTGCTACTATTATGTCGTTTTAGTCTAGTAATTACTGTTCTGAAACAGTCATGTAGTTGTGCATTTTTCATTTTTATTCAAACGGTTCATAGCACCGTACTGTATTTTCAATTTATTTATTTATTTAAATCCATATGCGAATTTACAGCGAGAGGCAAAACACTTACATTGTAGGATAAAAACTTATACCTGTTAAAATATGAATTACTTTAATACATTATTCAGATTGCTTATTTAAAAACTTATACATTAATGACATACGACTTATAGTGAAACATTTTTAATTCTGGGTGCTGAGCTATCATCGAGATCAATAGACCCATCGTTCTTGCCGTTGGTGTTGTCTGCGTTCAAATCTGATACACAACACTTAATATTGAAATATTCTGTTTCAGGGTAAAGCTACTACATCGGCGTTAAGAAGGAGTACTACTGTTACCACGGAGCTGGTAAACTTACCTGACCAGACTAATACTGAGTAAGTACCTAATTTATATGGAACTTTTACTTATTCCTATTTGTTCTTACGATCATAAAAACCGATTAAGATACTACGTAGATATTTATAGCATAGATCGGTCAGAAGCGCGTACGCTTGAGAAACGTGAAAATCATGGAAAATCTTATGTAAAGGCCCATAGTACAGCTAAAGGCTATCATGGGTATTGTGACTATTTTTTTTAAGGGAGAAAATCATCCAATGTCTTCTCCCGCCTTGGATGAAGGGAGGGGTGTCCCCTGTCACCTTTCCCTTCATCTTTAGATTTTTATTGACTAAAAACCACCACGTTCCGCGCCGTAATTGTGACTAGTTAGCACATAATCTGTTTTCTACAAAACTGCTGTTTGTCTCACATTGAAGTTGATTATTAATTTTTTTTGGTGTCATGTGTATATGTTTTTGTTTTATTTTATCCTACGTCTAATGTTGCTTCTAAATGTGTATACGAGTATGTCGCATGTTCCAGAGTACCATCATCTCCGAAAGACATTAACATGAATACACTAGCAACAACCGCCGAGCTCACTGCAGCTTCTCCAGCTAAACACCCAGGAGCTCCGTAAGTAACTCAAAATTACTTCTGTTCGAGTTTTAGCTACTTTAGAATAATAGAAAGTGGTCATTGGTTTTTTTTGAGATTATATAATCGTCCAATGACTTCTTCCGGAAGTGTGAGACTTTAACTGACTAATACCACCCCGTTCCTACTCCTGTTTTTCGTGCCGGAGGCGGTAAACCCGCTAGGTTATCCGCAGCTCCGGATCTGGCATCATCCCTACTGGGCTCTATCTATGGTGGTCTGGGTCCTTGATATATTAAGCATGTTTATATTTGCACTATATCAGTAATTTATCGACATTTCTTTTACTTTACTGTCTAATTTTTTTGGTATGACTTACAGAAGCTCCATCGTGTCTCGTCAGCAGCGCGCCACCCGCACCATCATCAGGCTGATGGGGCTGTTCCTGTTCTGCTGGACACCATTCTTCATTGTGCTGCCAGTTGGTGAGTGCAGCATTTTGTGGACTTTTATTTAAATATTGATGATATAAATCAACCTGCAATGCTTTGAACGTTGAACAAGTTTAAGTACGATCGAATATTTAATTAATCGATAAACTTTCATTATTAAAATCGATTATTTATTTTTGAATGCTCAATTTATTTAGTGTACACCTTTTTTGATAATAGCGTTTTTGTCTTTTGATGCTAGAGTAAGATACTCGGGATAGAAAAAAATAAATGATTTTTCAAATCTGTCTTTCAGAACTACAAGCGTGCCATTTTCTAAATATTCCTAAACATTTTTCAGACGCCCTCTGCCATTGCGTCTGGGAGCCAATCTGGCAGGTGTGCACTTGGCTGGGGTTCACCAACTCGGCACTGAACCCGTTGGTCTACGCAGCAGCCTCTCCTAGCGTCAGGAAGGCACTGCACGCTTCATTGACCAGCTCTGTTCGTGCTGAAGTGCCTTTGACGCCGAATGTTCGAACCTGCTGTTGAGGTAATTTCAATTTTAGCCATGGTCGTCCCACTGCAGGGCAAAGGCCTCCCAACCCTCCTTCCACTCTTCTCTGTTTAAAGCTTTTTGCGGTTGAGGTAAGGATAAAATTGTTGATTCGGATTTAGTGAGATCCCGTGCTCGATAGATATTGCTCACTGATTTAAACTAGAACTTAATTGTTTATGATGATTAGTATTGGTAGCTGCCTGAATTAATAATCAGCGGTCAAGATATCTGATTAGATCTGGATTAAGAGCAGTTACTAATTTCGGCAGTAAATAATGACAATGTCTGGCAAGTCTGGAATTTTGTCAGTGCGAGAGTTAATCGAAACGAGAGCGCGTTCGGCGTTCTGTTTGGTTGGTATATTGGAGCCGGCCAATCAGGGCGCCCAATGGGCTCTACAGTTAGTAAAGCAAAGTCATATTAAGAGTACTGATCAGGACCTGAACAGGACAGGGCAAATAAATAAAAGCAAAATTAAAATAAATAATATTTATTTACACATTCAATATTTGTGTACACTTCTTTGGCATAATCGCTACCCATTCATAATTAAAACGAAAATATATAAAATTGCACTCGCAAAATACTGTTTCTCGTGATTTTTATACTACGCTTATAAACAACATGTTTCTTTATTAAAACAACAACAATTATTTACAACTTACATAAAATTTGAATAGACTACAAACAATTAACAACATCACTATCAACTAGAATTGTGCGATATATTAGTTTTTATTGAAATTTTGAAACATTAGGCCTTATTACAAGGCCTATAAAGTATATTTTGTTCGATTTTACTTCTGAACTTTCTTTTCGATATTTAAGCATTTGTTTTCAACAAAATGGCTGCTTACAAATAAATTATTAGGTACATTAATTAACATTTTTGTAACTGGAAGGACTTCAACTTAGGTCCCACGAATGTCTAAAACTCAATCGAGCCAATTAATATCATTTCTCCTTAAACACAAAACGATAATAAATTAACAAAATTGACGTTTGTTTACAGCTGGTATCTCAAGATGGCGGCGATTGCCAAGATGGCCGACAGGAGTAATGACGGGCGGGAGACTGTGGCGGCGCCACCGAAGTCTTTGGCGTCTGGGGAGCAATTCTTGCACGTGCAGCGGCCGGAGAGGCAGTATCCTGGCTCGTTCTCTTCTGATACGCATTCCTGGAAGAAGAAACGGTGGTTAGGAGCAGAAATTATTAAGCGTTATTACCCTTAGTAGCCTTAATATGAGTTTGCTTTTCGTTAAAAGTAATAGAAACGAGAGCGCGTTCCGTGTTCTAATTGGTTGGTTTATTTGAGCCGGCCAATCGATTATTTTAAGCGTGAAGTAAACTCATACTAAGGGTACCTACAGTTTTGTAATCGTAAATTGTGAATTCTTGCAAAATAACCATAACAATTTTCAATTATTAGCGATCAACTATTGTAACGTTAATTATGTGTGACCATGTATTAATGTTAGGCATAAGAATGTGTGAATATGTAAAATGTGATAAATAAAATTAATTAGAATTAACTGGTTTTGTTTTACTGAGCACATTAATGAATATCATCTTTTCGTCAGGCGTGATTTAGTTCTAAGAGGTAGAGAGGCAGTTGTTCTGAACAATTTGAAGTACAAAACCCATAAAAATTAATGAATTAATATTGTAATGGTACGTCCACATCTACCGAATGCAGCATTCACTCCTCGCAAGCAGCTTGCGAACACATCGCAAGATAATCGCAGGCGGTTCGCAGACGTCGATTCGCCCAGATGAGGACACATCGTAAGAACACAATCATATAACTCTAGCATAATAATCCCACCGTGGTTCCAAAAAAACAAAAGAAAAATATTTGTCAACTCCGTTTGCGTCAGTACAAAAGATTGATCATAATGCCTCAGTGATGCTGATGTTATCTATTGTTGATTTTACGACCCCTAGAGATTCTATGGCAAGCAAAAATCTACAATAATGGCTCGTTTATAAAGTAGTCGTTAGCTTGTAGGATTTGATAACAGAGTCTGACAAAGTACCTTCGAGAAATTGACAGTAAAATCGTTTGAAATTTTTCTCAATGTATGGTAATTATGTATAATAAAAATTCTAACATACCTCATCCCTCTTACACTCCTGTCCGGGCCGACGTTTATGCCAGCACCGTGCCGGAGTGCCGGCGGCGCGCGCGCTGTATGCGCACGCGCACGTCCCGCCCAGACACAGCGCCGCGCCCGGCGACCGTGCGTCCGGCAGTCCGGCCAGGCCGTCGCACTGCACGTCGTACTCACACGGGTCGTTTAAGGCTTTTACGGCTGTAAAATGTAAAAAACCATTGTTATTTGGACTGTGTTATTTTATAGATACACCCATCGGTGTTTCTATATACGTAATAGAAGAAGACTAATTAATCTAGTCATCACTGACGAGAAGGATATTGGGGTTCGAATTTGGAAAAGTCCGATCGGAAAAGTTTTATTTGGGGCATAATATTCTGTAAGCAAACTCGTAAAATTCTTAATAAAAAAGGTACTAGTATAATATCGAGCATCATATTGAAACACAACCTCAAATTGTGATTTAGAGTACCTACGTCACAATGAGTTGAGAAATTGATGAAATGTGAAGACTCACAATAAATAATTAAATTTTTCAGGCAATAACACATATTACCCATGAAGTACCTATGACCTCGGCCCCATTTTATACTAACTGTCTGATAGTATTCTAATCATCAATTAATCACAAAAGCAGGTGTAGGCCCTTAAAATTAACGCCCCCACATCAAGGGCCTCGCTAATCAAATTACTATAGTAATCATATTAAGGGCTTCTAACACGTTGTACGTGATTCCATTGAAGGGTCTAATTAGTGAAAGATTTCGGTCAAGGATTAGGTTTAATAAGGTGATGAAATAAGGTCACATTTCAGTCTCATTAGACTGCCTCGTTGGTCGACTGGTCGCAAATGTAACTGTCGGGCAAAAGTTCTCGAGTTCTGATCCGGAGCTGCGGAGTACCTAACTGGTTTACCGGGGCTCAATAAGTCTGACACTCCGTCTCGCCTCTCCCAAGGCGAGAGAAGTCATTGGATGATTTACCCCTCAAAAAAAGGTGGTCTCGAGTTCGATTCCCGGGTGTACATAGTACAGTGGCACATGTGCCATTAATTATTAATTTGCACTTCTGCCTACCCCTTCGGGGGTAAGAGATGTGACGTTTGACGATTTATTTGACTTCAGATTTCAGTTTGAAGCGGTGTAACATAACTATCTCGTGTCATATGGCCCATAGGTAGCAATTGCTACTCACATTCAACACAGGAGTTGGTGCCATTATGAGCCACCCAGTTGTCCCTGCAGCGACACGTGCCTCTACACTCCAGACCTGCGCCGGCGCACTGCATCTGATCCTCACACTCCTCGCCTAATGTTGCGTCGCGGACACATCTGCGGGTGATATTAATGTGGATCAGTTTTAAATTAAAGAAAGAAGATTTTCGATGTGAGCTGGCTGGGTATCATTAGAGTAGATTTAGGTTTCAGCCATGATCGTCCCACTGCAGGGCAAAGGCCTTCCTACCCTCGTTCCACTCCTCTCTGTTTAAAGCGTCTCTGGGTATCATACAAGTATTATTTTCAAGAGATAAAAGAGTCATAGAGAGGAGCTCATTGATATATACCAGTACCCTTAGTACGAGTTTTTACTTTACGTTGAGCGAAAGCGAAATGGGTGCGTTCGGCGTTTTGATTGGCTGGCTTGAATGAATTAACCAATCAAAGAGCCAAACGCGCTTTCGTTTCGATTACTTTAAACGTAAATCAAAGTAAGGGTATTGAAGTAACTGTTAATGCAATTACTAACCTCGTCCCATTGTCCCTAGGACTGAACTGCAGCTGACATGTGCAGTATCCTCGCACGCAGAACGCCTGGCGCTCGATGCTCTGGTCTCCCAAATAGCAGTTTTGGTCCACCACGCAGCGGTCGCCGATAACTGGAATACAATTAAATGTATATTATAATTAAAAATGTGTTTAATTAAAATGTCATACTAATTTAAGACTTTTTAAACTTAGCAAACAAAAATCACACTAATATTATAAATATGAAAGTTTATTTAGATGTTTGGATGTTCCATCAATCACGCTGAAATTACTGAACGGATTTTGATGAAATTTGGTACGTAAACAGACAGGATATGAGCTGACTGAAGTTAGTACAGCATAATATTTATGTTCAAAAACTAACCGGCGGTCTCATAACACCTGTCGTCTTCGAAGTGCGCGTTGGGTGCGCAGGCGCATACTCCGTTGGTGCACTCCGAGTGGATGCCTGTAGTGGAGTGACACTGGATGTGCTGCACGCACTCCTCGCCGATACGAGCCTCTGGAAATTAAATAATTTTAATAATGTTGAGTTTTGATATTTATTTTACAAGTATGTAGTTTAGTGAGTTAGTTAGACGTATCCAGAGTAATCGTTTTTTTATGGTATAAGCCGGTAAAAGAGCAGACGGATCACCTGATGATGAGTCCATGGGATCCGCCCATGGACACCCAAAACACCAGAGGCGTTATAAGTGCGTTTCCCGCCTTTTGGGGGTTAGGACTTTAAGGGTTGTTAGGGAATCGGGGATTGGGAAGGCGGCAACCTCACTCACACAAGGAAACACAACGCAAGCGTTGATTCAAGTGGTTTTCTGTGGGGCCGTGGTATCACTCCGGTCGAGCCGACCCATTCCTGCCGAAACATAGCTCCCCCCACTTAAATATTGATTACCTCAGATCACTCAAATGAACTAACACATAGAAAGAAAACTAAGAAAAGTGCCTACCTTTCAAACAGCCCTTGTGTGTGCTATTAACAGCTGCGTACACGAATCCATCCTTGCAGACACAGTAGCTGTTCAGGCGACAGAACGCGTTGTCTGGGCAGTCCATATCCACACTGCATACATTGCCTGTCCGACCTGTAACAATTTAAATATTATTTTATTAAGTTTTTGTTTAATGTAACCAAGAATTGTATTGTGAATCTGATTGAAAAGGTAACCTTTGGAGTTTCTTGCTTGTTCTTCTCCATAGGAATCTACACTTCGGAACGAGCGAATAGCTTCACTAGAGGACTGACTGACAGACAGCCATTTTGTTTTTTTTTGCGCATTTTTCCGCGCGTCGAAAATTTCTCAGTAGTAGGATGGAGTCTGGAATTTTGCCCAGTATATGGCAATAGACTCATCCTCCTCCTCCATCCTATTACATGAGACTTATTACACAAAAAGTTGATGTACAAATCGTACATTGTACAGTGGCATTACGTGCCGTAATGTGCACTTCTGCCTACTCCTTCGGGGATAAAAGGCGTGACTATACGACCATATTAGCACTTATTATATTATTATTGATGACGTCATTAACTTTTGTACATTCCTTCTGTCTAGTCTCACCGCATACCTATTTCGTTCCACAGAAGATATGGAAAATATATGAAATATTGCAACTAATTTGCAATTGATTAATGTATGAGATTGTTCATGTTACTTCAGTCTTAATGTATGTAGTCTATTGTTAAAAATGAAGAGAAAAATGAATGCAGATTGTAATGAATTCGTTTCGAAAATAATACATTTTGGTTTTATTTTTGTGAGCTAGACCACGGTTGCAGATAGATGTGAATGTGATTTTAAGAATTTGAAGATTGAATATGAAAGATTTCAATCATAAATTTCTTAAAATAATAATATGTTTTTTTTTCTGAATATAATTAATAAATATCATGACTGCTGACCGAAGCCTCTTGTCACATGGAGAAGATTTCAGCATTAATCACTACGCTTACTAAATGATCTCAAACACAGGTTTCCTCACGATATTTTACTTAACCGTTTGTCAGTGGTGATCAGATCTTAGAAAGTACATATAACTCGAAAAAAGCCAAAGTACTAGCCATGTGTGGGTTTCGAACCCGCATACTAAAAAACAGTGCCTTAACCCTCTGGGCCACCTAGAGATTGGTAGATTTAAATATCTAGTATGCGGCTGAATATAAACTGCAGATACAGCGATGCAAAAAACAGGTAACTAAATATTTTGCACTTCATGCATCGGTATTTACTTATAGATAAATCATGACAATGGATTTATTTCAGTGTCACATTGCAATCAATTCTGCAATAAAAATAAAATATAAAGAAGTATGCAATACGGTCACAGTCGTATTTTTAGTGTGCCACTTTTTCCGCATTGAAATATTTGACTACCTATAACTTATAATAAAACTCCGTGAGACTTCCGTGTAACCCAGTCACTGTTTAAATAGGTACCTTTTAAAACAGTCAAATATTTTCCTCGAAATTTTTAATAGTTCATTTTTCCCCCAGAGATGTGCTATGCTCCGTTGCTGTGGATGCGCTTGGCTTCCATCAATCATATTCATTGGTACACATAGCATAGTGTACAGGTGGAAACGAATTCAGCTAAGCTATGTTTTATATGACAAGATGCATCGCATACTCAAGCTGCGCATGTTCCTCGCACAGCTACATAGTTTAGTTTCAGTGGAAACGGTCACATAGTTTCACAGCTTAGCTATTACATCTTCGTAGCATAGCTACATAGCACATCTCTGGTGGAAAAGCACCCTAGGCCGAATAGTAACGTCAGAGTAGAATTTATTTTGTCACCGCTTCTCCAGTCTCCTTCTCTTTCTGCGGATCATCTAAGAGTTGACTCAGAGACTAAACATTTGACAGAGACAATCAGTAGCGATCTCTGATAAACCTGAACATTTTAAACTGCGATCTCCAACCCCCTGCTAAGCCTACAAATGATAGCAAACCAGTATTTAGAGTATCTGTACCCTTAGTACAAGTTCGCTTTACGTTTAAAGTAATCGAAACGAGAGTGCGTTCGGCGTTCTGATTGGCCGGCTCAAATAAACCAACCAATCAAAGCGCCGAACCTGATTTGGGGCTGAAGTCCAGCAGAGGACTGTTTATGGGCTTCTTAATTTGAATCCTTATGTTAATAATTACAAGTCAGTGCATAAAAAACAGTCCAATATTTGCAAAGAAAGCATTACACTTCTTATTTACCAAATAAATATTGTCTCATTTTCCCCTAGTTGATATGACAACACGGAAATTATTCGAACTGATACATTATAATAGATTATTATCAGTTACTTGTTGATAAGGTTGTTTGCACACAAGTGTAATCAATGTAAAACAAACATATTACAAGTGTTCACTATTTTATGGCCAGCAGTGTACGTGGCTATATTTTTTATTGGTTGAAGGCCATTTTTTGTAGTATGTTTGCAAGGTTGCTCTATTTTAATCCGTTTTAGATAAAGTAGATTGTTTTCTTACCATTTTATTGCTTTGTTTGGTAAGGTATTATGAGGTTTAGATAAATTTGTCTACTGCTAAGTTTTTTTTTTAATGTGCTGGTTGATTTGTTAGTAACTGCTATAATTATATTAAAACTAGCTATCCCAGCAAACTGTGCCGCCTTGTTTTTGTTCTCAGCTTCTAAACCTTTCATTAACTTCCACCAATAATTCAACATCAAAATTAGCCAAATCGGTCCCGCCGTTCACGAGTTTTAGCGAAACTAAGTAGTGCGGGTCTGCGGACGGTGAGCAAGGGTAGCTCGCCGCCCGACCAGAACCAGACCCGTGCGTGCGGCGCGTCGCGTTCTGCGCGCGCCTCAAAGAGCCATCAGACCACCACAGATGGGGCCCAGTAGGGCTGATGCCTAATCCGGAGCTGCGGACTACCTAGCGGGTTTACCGGGGCTCCGGCTCGATGGGCAGGAGTAGGAACGGGGTGGTTTTTAGTCAGTAAGAGTCTGACACTCCCTCTCGCCTCGCCCAAGGCGGGAGAAGTCATTGGATGATTTTCCACATATTATTATTAATGAAGGTTTTGTACATGGTAGGTACTCCATGGTACTCCATGTAAGTATTATTGGCGAAAAGTGACTGTAACTTCTAAAGCTTTACCTCTATGTCTGTCGCAGCAGAAAGTATGTCACGATACAAAATAATTAAGAAATACATAAGATATTTAACGCTAGCGGCTCCGCTGCCTTGCTCCCAAGTGAATATATTTATACGAGTACTTTATAAAAATATTATATGTAGTAATAAACATAACGTGATTTGTGATTAAGACTTTCAGCATATAAGTGTATCTTTAGTTGGGAGTCCAAATAAACTAAATAAAATAAGGTATGCTATTTTAAGGTATTGCGCAAAAAAGGATTTAACAGATTTATAACTCCAAACTAATTATTTACGCCTGAAGAGACATTTCAATTGTTTTTTTATTTGCACGAGTACCCACGAGATTAAAAAATGGGTAGTTTCTTTCCTTTGTGAGATAAACGCGGTTAATCTATTTAATCCGACACGCTTTAACTGTGGAAACCGGGTATTTTGATAGAGACCTTACAATTATTTTAGAGATCTGTGTTTAGGAGACTCACTTGTAATCGAGAGAATCGCTAGAGGCGTATATTCGAAAATTTCGAGACTGAATTGTGACCTCTGAGTTTGTTTCGATGTCTATTCTAAAGAGTGGCCCGATAGAATATAGCACCATTTAGCATTTAGTTCATTTCAATATGTCAATTGACGGTCAAAATAGCTGATCTAAGTCTCTGTTTGTCGAACCGGAGCTGCGGACTGCCTAGAGGGTTAACTTGCCTCGCCCAAGACGGGAGAAGTCATTGAATGATTTTCCCTCCTCAAAAAAAACCTATGTTTGTCATTGTAGAGTAATCCGAAAGCTTTGGATTGATCACTTACTGTTTTTGACAGAAAATAATAACGAACTAGCACAAGTTTTGTGAAAAATCTATAGTTATAAATTCAAAGATTTTTAATTGAGGCAAACTAATTATTTTGGCTGTAAAACTTTAAGAAAAACACCTACGGAATCCCCAGATTGCTTACCAACTCGAGGGTTCAATATTTTCCAAGTTTTGAAGCCTCATTGGCATCAGTGGAACATCAAAATAGATTACTGGTTTAGTAAAGTTACTCGTGCGCAACAATGTAGATGTTACATTGCGATACTATGAAAAAATGTGCTAAAAAAATTAGATAGAAAATTGTATTATAAGTTTTATAACTTACGTTGTATAATATTAAATTAAATAGGTTGAAGTAAGGCTTAGGTACTTTTACGCAACTGTTCAAAGCGTTTACTAGATCAATTTCGGGCCACAACAGGGCTTATAACAATTTTGAACAAATCGTGCAACGTCACGCCGTTTATCATCGAAGGGGTAGGCAGAGGTGCACTTTACGACACGTAATTGCACGCACGCACTTTCATCATTTGTGTTACGCAAGTCCCATGTAATAGAGGGTGAGCCTATTTTTAACAAATCGTAATTATTTAAAAACTAAATACCTACGAGCGATCATTATTAATTCAATAAAAAATCTACATTCATTATCAAACTAAACTAAGACCAATTATTATAACTGGTAATTAAAACAGACGAAAATAATAAATTTATATTAGTTCCTCAAAAGCATAACAGCCCAATGATCCGTATCCAAATAATTTTCAATCTTTACCCTATAATCATTAAGCATAAAATACCGTAACACGAAAATAGTTATTATTGGAAATTAGAGAGTGGAATGAAATCAATTTCGCCCGGTTTTCCGTAGTTTTCAATTAGGCGTGTCCATTTGCCGTTGGATACCGAATTTAGGCTACGTTTCCATTAAATTAAAGTCAAATTAAAGTCAAAATCATTTATTGCAATATGGTTGATGACTAATTTTTATTTTAATGTCCGTCTTCTAGATTATATTAAAACATTAGACACGTATTTTTATTATCTCATGGAAATAAAGACTTTCGAAGATATATTGATCCATTCCTTTCAAAGGTGTAGATTCCTATGGAGAAGAACGAGCAAGAAACTTGATAGATTACTCTATTTCAATCAGTACCCTTAGTAGGAATTTGCTTTACGTTGAACGAAAATAAAACGAAAGCGCGAATATTATAATCTAAATTGCGTATACGCGACTATAATGTAAGTATAGATAGAGATGCGCGCGCGCAGGTTCTTCTTCGGTTCAAATGTAACGAATCAAGTGTTGCAAATGGTACATAACGGTTAGAATCTTTAGTTGGTACTCAGGTATGATGGATTTTAAAACTTATTATATATACAGTAGGAGTTAAATTTGAATGAGAATGATAGGTAGTTGACAGGAAATTATGATATTTATTAATTTTAGATGTAAATAATGTTATTTCAGTTTCTGAACGGTATTGCTTTCACCACATTCTTATTTATTTTTGCGTAAACTTATTCCAGATATATTTACAGTTATAAGTAACAATTATTGCAGGCTAACGGATGTTTTGATATGAATAACTTAATCTCACAACATGTTCTTAACAAATGGTATGTCGAACAAAAATTTCGATTTATTTTGCAGTTAACTACCCATGTTGCACGGCACTAAGCCAATCGGGAATCACATCACGGTTTACTATTATTATACTATATATTTTGTAATACATTCAAAATTCGAAATGTTACTTTATTAACTACAGTAAAATGGGGTGAATAGGGATCGAGAGGTGAATAGGGACAGAAGAGTGGGTGAATAGATACTATGAAGAATTTCCCTATACCTATTCACCCCTCTTCTGACCCTATTCACCTCTCGAACCCTATTCACCCCATTTTACGATACTTAAAAATACTGAGAAAAGCTCTACTATGTAGTTTCGAGTCACAGACTTTTCCTCATGAGCAGCGTACGCTGACGCGGTGGCGTCACGCAGCCTACTAAGTATTTTATAACATAGTCGTAGAGTCTATTTGTAGTATAGGAATTGATAGGAACGATAGATAGATAATAGCCTACTTATAAAGCGTTACTCAGTAACGCTTTTTAACGTAAAGGTTTTTTTAAAGAGACTTTTTTTTATAACGTTGCCCCACTTTAGGATTTTCTCGTGGGTCGTGGGTGCAAACGTACCCCTTCCCATACACATAACACCCATGCCTGAAACGACAATTAGTGGATCACACAAAGAGTTGCTCCGTGCGGGAATACCACACATGCAAGGGTGGTGGACTATCAATACCTATTTAAAACACAGTTTTATCAGGTCGACCTATAAGTAACTAGCTAACCATCGGTTACACAAGTACTATGACTCATTCTAGGGTCTAATCATTCACTAACTGTGTGAGTGAGTGCCATCGCCTTGTCCTCTTTGCGTCACGGATAAGGCAAGGCGAGGCAGCAATTGAACATGTGATAGCATACATCAGTATTCTAGTAGCAAGGAGGTGATTTAAAAGATGTTGGATGCCATCACGCTTGTGGAAGGTTATCTAAGTCGTAAGAAGTACCTAAATAGGTAGGTCATAGTGTAGTATTTATGCAGCAGCGTTCTTTGATAATCCGAAACCTTTTATACTAAGATCTCGAAAAAAAAACTGTCAATACGCGGGTTTTCTATGCCTATCTTGAAAAAATGCGTGACGTCAAGTTATTTATCTTACTAATAATATTATAAATGCGAATGTTTGTGTGTATGTCTCTAACCTGAGTGCCAAGAGCGGAGAGTATGGAAAACTCCTCCTAAGTATGGGGAAACCGAACTATGGGCGTGCTCTACCAAAGAGTGAGGACAGTGGAAGGTCATGTTCTTTTGTTGCTGATAATATCCTTTTTGATATCGTGGTGGCCCGGAGGCTTAAGACACTCGCTTCTCATGAATGAACGCATGGGTTCGAAACCTACCAACGGCAAAGTATCAGTATGACTTTTTCCGAGTTGAATTCTAAGAATTTGAATTACTAAGACTATTTACATGACACCACTGACTAATGGTCAAGAACAACATCGTGAGGAAATCTAGGTTTATAATTTCTGATTATAAGTTTGAAATCGCCAACCCGCATTGTGCAAGCGTGGTGATTAGTGCTCAAACCTTCTCCGTGCGAGAAGAGGCCTTTGGTCAGCAGTGGCCACTTATACTTAAACTGTTTATGATGATCTTTTTTGTATTGTCACTTAACTATGTACTAAAAGTTTCAGTTCAAAATAAATAAATCACTACGAAAAACAAACAATGCCTTTTTTTCGAATTACTTAAACAACATGAACTTCACGGGAAAATCGACCTTATTAACGTTTACTTAGTGGTACATGCGGAACAAGGTAAACGGGTCCGTCAAATTGACCCGATATAATTAACTGTTAGAGATAACTGGATCAGTAACTTGTATCTTTAAATAACTATATCGATAAAATCTGCGTTAAATTAATGTAATGTGAGACGGATGAACGATTTCTAAATAATTATAATTATTAACTCGTGGGAAGTAATTATTTAAGTGATACGTAAGTATTTATTTATGTAATGTGTGTATTTCCTTTATGATTGAGATAAAGTTTGAGGGCATGGCGCGGTGGCTGGGCAATCATGCGCATGCCCTGGTTGGGCGCCACGACACAAGAGAAATGATTAAGGTGGGATATTGTCCAAAAAGTAAAAGTGAGGATGTAAGGATGAAGGATGTATTTTCGCAAATAGATGCATTGAACAGAGAGGAAATCTCTTGGCAGACGCCAGTCAGGGCTCCATACTACACTACGGCTCGAGACATTTGAAAACTCCATGAAAATATCATCACAAAAATATCTATCGGTCAAACTATGATGGTAAATAAATATCTCATATGTCAAGTTCTGATGATACCCTATCAGGGTTACTGACCATATCCACTTAAAATATTTTGACCGCTGTGCTTAGAGACTCTGATTAGTCGAGAAAGGCGTAACGCTCTTTAAAAAAATCGTTTACATGCCATACTCAGTGCACAGGACCTAGGAACTATTCTCATCTAGACAGTACACAGTACCTAATCACTCATATACCTACATACCACGTGTGATTTACAGCCCACAAGATTGATAAGCGTGACAAGCAAAGGTTGCTCTGTTTGCCGACCGAGTCAATGGCATAAAACTGTAAGCCTCCACGCAAATATGTCGAAACGGTATTATAGTTGTTGTATGAACATATACGTCTATGTTGTTAAAGTTTATTATTTAGTTTTAGTATATAATGCTGTTTAATATTTAGTTTAGATACGGTAATGGTCTCTAATTTTTTGTTGTAAATGGTATTTTTTAGTCTTTGGTCTTTTTACTTAAAAGCTATAGGTAGATAGGTCATATATCACTTAGAGAATTCTAGGGGAATTCTCACTCTTTATGAAATTAGTAAATTTATAGAAAAAGTGCAATGTCAGGCTTAGTAGTCACGACTGCAAGGACCCACATCAAGAATGAACATAAATTAAAATAGAAATAATAGAGAAGTAAATTGGTTTGTTCCGTATCAATCAGTATGTCAAGATTCTTACGGTAATTAGGATCCAATAATTCAATGACCGATGTAAAACAATAGAGAATTCCTTGCACAACATCTGTGGCGAATTTAAAAATTATTCAACTCAAGAATATTATTATAAGAATATGAATATTATTCTTCAGCTGAGTGTAAATGTATTTAGTCCATCAGTTAGGTAATGAAAAACATTTTGACACGTACTTTTTTATTTTGTCATATAAGATAACAATACTTAGATAAAACGAATTAAAGTTTAGGAGTGGGAGCAAATACATCATTTCTATGTATAAAATGTAACTAGAAGTGACGTCACGCGATATATCTTCGAAAGTATTTGTTTCCGTGAGAAAATAAAAAATACGTGTCTAATGTTTTAAAATAATCTACAAAACGGACATTAAAATAAAAATAAGTCATTTACCCTATTATGTGGTAATGTAGCATTATATGGCAAAAGGATTATTATTAAATAAGTACATAATTATAATTATGTCCATAGTTATGTAACATTCAGTACATAATGCTTGTAAAAGTATACCTAAGTATGAAACAACTTAAATGTCAGAACCGAAATTGCGTACAAAAAGCAATTTCAGATACTGATTTTAAAATAATAATCGTTACAAAATTCAATAATGGCCATTATGTGGTACAATGTACTTGGTATTTATACGGGTACATAGGTACTTACGCAAGCTAAATTACATAACGTAAGTTTTTTATTGTAACTTGCAAACATTTTTTTTCTCTAGGTTATAGGTCGGGGTGCATGAGGCCGCTTTATGGCGACAGACTCGCTGACAATTTAAATTGGGAAATAATATTATACATATATCATATATAACATAAATGTATATGATTTTAATATGTGGGCAAATAATAACGCATCTTTATACCTTTTGGAGAGTACATAATAATTAATGTTAAACAATACAAATTTTTGGAATATTTAATTTTGAATTTATCTAACAGCAAAGACACATAAAAAACGAATCGCTAAAATACATAGAAATAAAAAAAATATTGAAATAAAAAAAAATAACAAAAAAAAACTACTCACGTTTTTCCGGTCCTTGCCCCAAAGCGAAGCCCAGAAGGGCTAAGAAAACAATTTCCCATCCCTTCATTTTCCGAAAAGGGTTCGGGGGCGATCGGCAAACGTCGGGAGAGGTCGGGCGACACTCGGGACCGCAACTCACGCGCACACCAAGTCACGTCTAGGAAAAAAGGTAAAATAATTATAGTAGGTATAATGAGAAGATAAGATAACATTATCACATCTCTATGATTAATGTGATAGGAAAAATACTCATCACGAGATGGGAGGGGAGTGGGGGGACTATTGTAATAAAATAGATGAGGCTGTTCTATTTGTTAGATCAGGGATTTGTAATGTGATGTAGCTAAATGAGTAAATGATAACTTTTTGCTAGAGACGAAAAATAGATTTTCTCAATCTTGATCAACCTATTGACCCGTAGCTTTTTGCCTACAATCTGAGAAACTCCTTTTTTGAAGTCGGTAAAAAATGGTTATATTCCTAAAAGATTTTGAAATGAAGACACAATACAAAAGATGTGTTGCAATCGCGTTACAGTTTGTGTTACAGTCACCGAAATCTACAAATCCATTACTGCAAGTGTCAAAAGATCGATTCATTTTTAGCGCAAATTACTAACTTACACCTAAATCCGTTCAACCGTTTTTGCAGCAAAAATCTAGCTAGAACTTTCTCGTATCTACTAACCGAAGTTTCGTTCAAGTGAGAACGTTAGTCAATGCATTTTCCCAACAAAAACTTGACTAGTATAAGTAGTTGCCGTCGCGTCTAAACGCAGCATCGGTCATGTGACAAGTAGGTAACACGCTTCCCTAGTTATCTAGCCAGTAGACACAGAGTCAGCAAGTTGTGTAGGTTTCTTAATTAGCTATAGGTCTATCTTGTCGTGTGGTGATAGTAGAGGAGAATACTTTTTTATCACCAGTCCTAATTTTCCTGTCGGTGCGATGTCGTAAATCATAATTGTTAGAGCCAAGTAATGTGCTACACAGATGAAAATCTTCTCTGTGTATCAGACTCTTATTGACTAATAACCACCCCGTTCCTAGTCCTGCTTTTCGAGTCGGAGCCCCAATGACTTAGTAAGCAGCAAATCCGGGTCGGCATTAGCCCTACTGGGCTTCATCTATGGTGGTCTGATGACTCTTTGAGTACGCTTGGGCCTGGTTTTGGTTGGACGGCGAGCTACCCTTGCTCCCTGTCCGCAGACACACACAGGATCTTCGACAGTGTTGTATTGCTTTATTTACGACTAGCCCACTTCTGTATTTAGCTAGTCCACATTACTTAGGACATTACCAGGAAATCTCTACTACCATTACCAGCCTATGTAACTAACTTATTTAACTTAGATTAATATAAAGGTAAAAAACAACAATGTTATCAAGAATTAATGCTGTGAAATAGGCCACTATGTCGTTGGTTCGATAAGAATTCTGTGCATGTCTACACCAACCGTGACGTGCATGTGGCGCCATCTAGTTTGTAGCGGAGGAATTAATAGTAGAGAGTAGAAAATTCTGTTATAGTATAGGCAAGGACTTACTGAACTGATTTAGGTCGGTTCTAACCGGCTAATTTAGAAATCATGGGGGGAGGTCTATGTTTACCTGTCTTGTGGCATCATCACACACAGTTAGGAAAATAAAAATTTGTTAAATCCTGTCGCCTGATTGAACTTACTCATCCGCACCACCCATGGACACTCATAACACTTGAGGAGTAACAAGTGCGGAACCGATCAATTTGGTTGAAAAATTATTTTCAGGATGAGAGCCTAACAATCCAATACATTTTTTCTCAACAATCATTCACTAACTAACAAGGCATTCTTTACATATAAAACTAAATCACTTCCCACGCTAAATAGTTCGGTTAACACGACCATTACAAGATGTTTATCGGCCAAATGATACACTAGAACAAATCGAATGTATTAAATTGTAGTCAGCAGCATGTCAAGCTATACCACTATCAAACAAAAATCAACTTTATATCTTTGCAGTAAAGTCAAAAATCGATTGAAGTGGTTTGTGAAATTGGGATGGTTTGATGTGCTGTCGACAAATAGTTTTAAAACAATAGTTCTACTTGTAATGTATGTAGGAATGTAATTGCATCGTTTTCGGTTCAGCAGTTTCGTATTCACACGTTGTGCGCCGGAGCACGGAAATGATTTTAGTGAAATTATGTATTAGAGTAAATTGTTATCATTTGTCTTTGTGTGGTCATTGTCTTTTTGGTAGAGTAGTTTTAAGTATGTGTGTTGTAGATAAGGTTTCAGGTTTGATGTTCGGGTTAGAAATCTAACCTTTAAGTATGTGAGTGATAATGTAATGTCTATAGATTTCGTCAGTCACTCTCTGACAAAACTGTCGTGGTGGCTCGGAGGTTTCACCATGCGTGAAGATGCGGGTTCGAAACCTACCAACGGCAAAGTGACTTTATCCGGATTATATTTACTTTCCAAGATTATTTAGACACCACTGGATAAACCTGGTTTATCCATTATTTCTGATTATAGGTTTGAAATCGCCAATCCGCATTTAGCAAGCGTGGTGATTAATGCTCCAACCTTCTCCTTGTGAGATGAAACTTTGGTCAGACGTATCCATTAATAAGGTTGTTGATGTTCTCTGACTCTGATAAAGAAACTTTTGGAAAACCTTCTCATGTAGACGAGGCCCACAGTCCAGCAGTGGCCTATCACTAACTATTGATTAATGGATGAATATCCATCGGAAAAAATCTAATCAGTACATAATAATATTTAATACATAGAAACAAATAAGTAAATGATATAAAGTATAGAATTACTCCAACATTACATTCTACTCAGGTTGGTTACACGCGTGTTGCATTCATGGTTGCGTAAGCGCAGGTTTTTGTGTTAACTGCAAACAAATAACATTCCTTAGAAAGTTGGTTATCGGGTTACTACTAATCAAGGTTATTGTATTTTAGTTTAATTATTTTAGATACTTAATTGGATCATTAAATCATTTTTTATTACATTAGGATTATAGAATGCTAATGACATATTTCGCTAAGTGTAGGTAATTAGTCATTACTTTGACAACTATTCCTGATTTACTAAAGAGTGTGACGACAATTGTTTATACGTGCCGTTGTGTAACATCTGTCCAGACCATGTGCCACCGGAGCTGCAGACTGCCTAGCGGGTTACCGCGGCTCCGGTTCGAAAAGCAGGAGTAGGAACGGGGTGGTTTTTAATCAGCAAAAGTCTTATACATACTCCCTCACGCCTCGGTCAAGGCTGGAGAAATCATTGGATAATTTTCCTTCATATATAAAAAAAGGCTATGTGCCAAAAAGTGAACAATTTAAAATTATAGCAAAAAAATATTTACAAAAATAATAATTAATAAATAAAATGTAGTTATACTAGACTATTAACGACTCAAATATTTGTATCCGACTTTGCTTCCTAACTATTGTGTTACCAAGTTTGTAACCACAAAATCAATGAGTCAAGTAGATATAGTACCTAGCTACATAACACAGAGGTGTTATGTGGGTTAACCACAATACATAATGATCAATTTGTATACAATTTGTACCACAGCCAGAATCACGCTGTGAAAAATATTGCGTACTACTTACTTACGATATTATAATTATACAGGTTGATGTTATTTGGTAATGAGTTTTAACAAGTAGACGGTGATAATCGGTCTCAATTAGCAGAATAAATAATGAGTTAGTGAATCGTTTAAGCTCCGATATGGGTTATGTACTACATACATAACCTCACGCCTATCTCCCATGGGGATAGTAAGAAACAATGGAACGCCAATTGCTACGAATCTTACATACTTCTTTCGGTTCATCTCTAGAATCTTTTTTTTGTATAGGTACTCATTAGGTTTATTTGTATCACAATAACAAAAATCAGCTGTTAGCAGCGAGATGCCCGCGCCCGCGTTTTCGGAAGACTAGTAGGTATTTTGGAACTTTACGCGCGCGTGCTAATGAAATTTTGTTGTTTTGTTATTGTGATAAAATAAAACTAATGAGTATACAAAAAAAGTTTCTTTAGGAAACTTTAGGAAAGTTGTTTGTTATCATGAGTACAATCACGTGTTTAAATATCGTTCACTAATTACCAGTGACCCATATTCACATCTTCCTACACCTTTTGGAAATAAAAGGTAATGTTATACCTTATGTACGTAATGTTCAAAGCAATTAAATTAGAACCTTAATATCATGCTATTAGGTACAATATTTTTTGCTTAATGATCATGATAATACATTTTCAAGGATATTATTTTAATTTGGGTCTGAAGGTAGAGCGTAGGTTCAACCCTTTATTTTGGCCCGTTGGGTACTATTTGGTTGATTACATAAACTGGACTAATGAAAAATTAACGCTAATAGGTACCTACAGATAAATTTTTGTTAAAATCATCCGTGTTTTTAGGATAGTAAAATAGCAATTAAATTAATTTTTTTCTGATGTGGTCAAATCCTTCATCCTTTTTTATATAAATTAATGAATAATAATGAAAATAATCTTCATAAGTATTAATTGTTTGCGCTTTTTAAGGTTAAAAGGGTAAAAAAGGTGATTGGTATATACTTAAAACGTACGAAACAAGTAAAGCGACTAACGGTCAACCAATTCTTTAACCAACACAACACATCATTCGAAACCATCAAAACGACCTTCAATCATTAAAAACAAAATTATTCAAAACCAAATCAACGTCATCAGCACAAAATCATTAATTAAGACTCAACATTAAAATTCTTAGCACCCATTGATATCTATATCTATCAAAAAAATGCCGAGTCACTCAACTAAATAACGCTTAGTTTCAGCTACACCCTGTGCATGAATAGGTTTGTAATAAAAATTACGAAATGCAAGTACTAATCCGAGACAGAGTTAAAAAAAAGGTTTTGTATCACGATAGATCGTGACGGTTGATAAAATGCGTGCGCTTGCGTCGGTATCTTCACTTCGGACAAAGATGGCCGCGGTTTGAAGTCTGGGTTGTGTTTTGGTTTTTGTTATTGGGATGTTTAAGTGTAGATTTGTGTTCTTCCCTACAAGTATTCCAAACCTACTTTTTTAAGGAGTGAAAATTATCTAAAGATTTCTTCCGCCTTGGGCAAGGAGAGTCAGACTCTTACTGACTAAAAAGTTAAAAGCCATCCCGTTCTTACTCCTGATTTTTGAGCCACGGCAACAGGCTGGGCAGTCCGCAGCTCCAGATTTCATACCTTCTTAGGATTTTCACTTGATTATTGAATTACATGGAGACAGTTTCAAAGCTTATTTAGTTATATGAGCATTTCATTATGGTAAGCATGTATGTGATCTGCAAACCTTAGTTATGGGGAAAGCCCGCTACAACCTCCCAAAACCATCGCAAATTCTGTAAGCCAGGATCTACAGTAGATCCCACCATGAAAATACCGGAACACTGAAGAAGAAGAAGATATATCTTCGAAAGTATTTGTTTCTGTAAGAAAATAAAATATACGTGTCTTATATTTTACAATAATCTATAAGACGAATAGCCTAGTTGTAACTTATGCACTCTAATAGCCATATGCAAGGAGATATCATATTATAATACTATTATTCCATATTATACTAAAAAAACATAAAAAATCAACGTTCTTGTCCTACTGGGCTCCCTGTGTCATGTGTAGTTCAGTTGCTGAACAATAGAAACCGGACAGTGGACTATTGTGCACAGCTAACCACCGTGACGTGATGTATGCCTCTAATGTAATTAGCTGAACTTAATTAATAGGGGTCGTTGACTTTGTTGGGTCCGAAAACCCTTATTGGGATTTTGCCATTTTTGGGAATGACTTGGAGTCCGTAAATATGTATGGTACTTATTGGATATAAAAATGTCGAATGAAGGGTGTTACTTGAATATTACTATTTATTGTCTTTTGTGGGCGATCTCGTGATTGTTTTGAGGTTCATTGAAACTGGAATTGTGTTTTTTTTAGTTATTACTAGAAATATCAAGATTTTATTCTAACTTTCGTAAGACATATTAAATTAATTATTTTGTTATGCGCTCTACTATGAGTCTCTAGCATGGCTTGAAACTAGTCGAGATCCTCGTCAAACAGTTACGTGAGTAAGCTGACAACATAATAATCAATGTGTCAAGATTGTTCAAAATCTGATCTAGAATAAAATTTAGAAATAAATGTGGAGGAATTATGAATAGTTATGAGTTATTTTCTGTATTGTCCCTACACGTCACAATAGCAGATACCTTGACATTAATTAATTAACATTTATTAGCTAAATGCAATATAAATTGGCTGTAAAATAATAGTAGGTACTTAATAAGTTGTTATATCTTATTGTAGTTATGAATCATCATCTATTTGTAAATTGCATGAGTCAATGTCGTGTTACATAATAATATGCATTCTGTGTTTACATACATACATAAAAACAATTGAACAGTGTCATCAAAGTGTTACACAATTGATTGAACTGCATGAGTAGTGTCCAAAAATAATATGACGTCATTTGGTTTATAAATCTAGAATATTTCAGGTCCTCTTATACCTGTAATGTCGTAGAGACAAGTACCAATCTGACTCATTTTTCAAATCATACGTACTTTCTAAGATTATTTAGACACCACTGAAAAATGGTGAATAAGACATCGTGATACCTACGTAACGATTTCCATCAATAATTTTACCTGCTCATACTATAAAAACATAAAAATATTACTTGAATTCACTCACAGGTCGATTGAACCATAACCATAAAACTTGCGGTTAAAAAATAATCACATTGCAAAACGAATTTTACGAAGATTTGCGTAAAAAAATCGTTTTTCAAGCGAAAAATTAGCTCGACTTTCTAAAAATTGTTCACGCTGTCTCGATTTCAGATTATAAGTAACGAAATATTATATTTTTAGAGTTTAGTATTGCATGTCATTGACACATTGGGCTTTAAACGTGGTTAAGATGATCGTGGCTAAATTTGGTAAAGTTGAGAGCGAATCAAATCTACATGACGTGTAGAAATTACTGTATATTGCTGATTGGATATTTGATACATAAAACGAAGACGTAACTATTTGATATAAAAGTCATGTCATCAATTTTAGAATGTCTTTGATGTAAATATAACAGGTATTTAATTACGTGTCGCTACTTTAGCTCTCTATTTTAGAGAAACATGATCATTCAATATTTGTCTAGTTTGAAAGTAGCAATAAAACTTTAACTATGTCTTAAATAAATACTTACTTTAAAATAATCTTAACACTTCATTTAAAATCAAACACACCACTTGATATACACTTAATCACAAAACCCACACTTAACCGCCGATTCAATAGTAATAAAACAGTACAACAATTTTCCAGAACATTAAAATTAATCTTAATATAACTAGTTGATTTATTAATCTAAGGTTAACGCACGGTGCGACCCGCCTTGTACAAACTCAAGTTAATTCAATATAAACAAAACAAAACACAACACAAACGGCTTTTAATAGAATTTTACGTGTAGATAAAAATAACGTGCATAGTACCGATTCTTATCGATAAAATATCGATATCCGATAACGATTTATCGATAAGCGGTGTTTATGTTTTACATATCTACGTTTTTTGTTGTATGTAGAAGAAAGATTTATCTAAAGAGTCTTTCTAATGAGTTCAGAATGTGTTCTTTTTCTAGCGTTCAAATGCGTGGTTTATCTTATCGATTCGTTGTGATTGTTTTTAGAACTGTTATATCGATAAGATTTTCATTTATTCCTTGTATCTATAATAGGAAGTAACATGACTACACGTTTGGCTATTCCAGAAGAATAGATTGATGTACAGGATGAGTTGTATTAAAATGATCCTGAACCCAGGTTAATGAATTTTACACTGTACGATGCAAGTGCATGATCATGAGAGTTATAAAACTATTAGCTTCTGCCAGCAGCTTCGCCCGCGGAAAAACTATCCTATGTGTTATTCTAGACCCTAATCTACACCTGTTCCAAATTTCATCTCGATCCCTTCTGCCAATTAGACACGGTTGAGCAACAAACATACACACAAACATTCGCATTTGCGCATATTACTAAGATAGTAAGATTACTAATCTACCAACACCTTCGTAAAATATTACAGAATTGCTAAACAAACAAAGCGAAATCCATTGAAAATTTCATTTAAATGAGTAATTCAAAATTGCTTGATAAGATTAGATTAAATGCAGGCAAGCCTAACCTAAGTTCAATACTACACGACTCATGGACACAGTACAAACAATTTGAATCATCACATAATAATCCACACCTATGTGTTTTAGAAACTAAATTATTATAATGCTTGCTTCTCCTTCATAGGGTTTAAATTATCTGTATCAATATAATATATACACCTTTTTTGTTATATAAAACCTTGCCCCATATTTAGTTTTTCTCCCGTGTCGTGTGTGCAAACATACAATTTCACATATACATAACACCCAGTCCAGAAACAACAATTTGTGGATCACACAAATAGTATGCAAGTAGTATGCTCCGAACAGGAATCGCAGTCGGTTGCCCAGCCACCGCGACAACCGTGCAGTCAAACTGGACTTCCACTACTGGACTACAATCTTCCTCCATATACGAGGACATACCACTACCTTTACGTTTGGCACGCAAATGGAAGATTACAGCTCAAAAGATTCACTTATTTCAGGTTCATCACTAAATTCTGTCACTGAACACTGAACACACAACATAGTTCATCCGTGAGCAATATAATCCATTCTTCCAACATAATCCATCTGTTGCTGTGCTGAAATATCGAAAACTCATAGAAACTATTAAGTATGGTAAATATCTCGTATCGAGTTCTTATGGTATTGTAAGTGTTAACTAATTACCATTGAGAAATTAAATGAGTTTTGTCAAACATTTAAGGCCTTTTAAACAGTAACTGTAGTACCGGAAATGAAACCTAGCATTTAATACCAGCACTGTATTTATAAGCTAATGGTATCAAGTCATATTAGAAGTGGTTAATTTGCTATCTCGTTATGACAACTGAAAATTACTCATTTCCTTTGAACATACACAACTTTCGCGGTAAACTTGACGAGTTTCCTTTCTAAGTAATCCTACACGTATCAACTTTATAACTTGCTCAAAGGTCTTTTCTAAGCCACGGCTAATTGAAAAAGTGTAAATGTTTTCATTATTGATATTGACCAATCTTACAAAAAGGCAAAGCTGAATTTCTGTGTGTAATTAAACAAGTCAAAAGTATTGGTTGCTAAACCACAGTGAAATAAAAAGGAAAGTTATGTTTTGGTAGGTTCTAACTGCATGGACATATTAATCTACACCCTTTCAGTCCAGAGCTGTGGACTACCTAGCGGGTTTACCGGGACTCCGGCTCGAAAAGCAGGAGTAAGAACGGGGTGGTTTTAGTCAGTAAGAGTCTGATACTCAATCTTGCCTCGATCAAGGCGAGAGAAGTCATTGGATGATATTTCCCCTTGCAAAAAAGAAACACCTTTCAGTAATTTCGCGTGAAACAAACTTCTTAATAAATTATCGTCAATTATAGGACGTAATCTACATAGCTATAATAATACCAATAATAATCATCATCATCGCTAATCACATCACATAATAACAGCAAAAAATATAAACAAAAACTAAAAACAAATACTACTAACATACACTACTCAAATTGACACGAAAATGACTCACAAATCACAATAAACATACGAGTAAAAAAAAACATACCTTTAAACAAAAAAAAACACAAACAACGAAATATCACAATAATAACATATCACTATCGAACACGAAATGTCACAAATATCATTATTTATGATGGGAATAACTCGCGTGCACAGCACTAGTCCACTGTTAACGGAATATACGTCTGTCACTCGCGTCGGGCGGCACAACACTGGCTGCCAATGGCATTAAGGTGGACCATAGACGTATGTATTGCTGATTAGATGATCGCTCGCGAATTTAATTTCATACCTAACTATTTTTGTATGGACTTCTGCATTCGAATGGATGGTTGTCGTTTCTTGTTTTTGGTTGTAAATGGATTTGTTTAGAGAAATTTTTGTGCATTCTCTAGCTATAGAGAGAGGTGTGTTATGTTTTTCAGAAATTACCGCATTTGCCATTTATAGGTCATAAATTTTGCTTACTGATTTTAGTGTTATTAATTTTTTTTAAAGATAGAGTTGGCATTTGCATATCTAGATGTTTTTTTTAAACCTAGATGATTATAGTCATTTTAAAAGATACAGTCGGTATTTGCGTTCCAAACTTCAGTGGAAAAATTGTTTAACCCTTGAAAAAACTGATAGGAGAACGAACTTGTAGTAATTCTAGACTACACTTGTCCTTGCACATCTACATCAATAAATAAATCACCAATAATAAATACTAAATGGTAGCTAATGGCTTGTAATATAATTGATAGTAATCACTTGTTGCTTACCAAGAACACTGATAACCCACTGATTGCTTTATCAATAAACGTCAATTTAATGATAACAGAACTGTTAACACGATTTTATTCCTATTGTGTGTCATCGAAATTCGTTGTAAAATACGGTACGAAATTGCAGACAAAATAGTGACGTCACACTCTTGTCGGCTTTCGCCTAATTAATGAGATGATTTATATTCCAAATTGGATGCGGTATTGCATCTTTTGTGACTTTCAAATCAGCAAGTCTAATCCAGGTGCTAAATAGACATTAGTAGTGGGAAAAAAATGCTGTATTTAAGGGGGGGAAATCATCAAATGACTTCTCACGCTTTGGGCGAGACGAGAAAGAGTGTCAGACTCTTACTAACTAAAAACCACCCCGTTCCTACTCCTGCTTTTCGAACCGGAGCCTTGGTAAACCCGCTAGGTAGTCCACAGCTCCTGGTTGGACATCGGCCCTACTGGGCTCCATCTGTGGTGTTCTGTTGGCCCTTTGCGCAGTATGCGATACGTCGTACTGATATGATAGACTATAATGATACTCTCCTATAAATTCCCCTATTCTGTAATGAGATATCGGATAATCTATCATTAAGACAGGAAAACCCTGTGTAAACACAGGGACATCCCTCTCCCGATAACCGTTTGACATTACCGATGACCATATGACATCCAATACATATGATGAGGATGGTGATAATTATGAGACATAATTATATGACATAAAGTAAAGACTTTCCAAAACTAAACAAAACTCGAACTGCATTTTGAAACAGATCACTAAAATCCTAGAAATATATGTAAAACTAAAAAAAATCATCAGACAATAGTGATCATTTTACAACAAGGTCAATGACCTCACATGACAGCATGGACAAAAGCCTTCCCCCATCGAAATTCGACTCCACTTTCGTAAGTAAAAGCGCAATAAAACGCACGTAACAAAAGTATCGGCGCCTGCGCAGCGTCATGCGAGCAGGATGCGCGCGCGCACCGGAACGTCCGCGCTGACCTTGAACGACGCTCTACTAATGTAACTGCTGTTTTCTCCGCATACTACAGATTGTGTGTCTTTGTAGGTTCACAGAATATATGATTTGATTATATGGAGATTGTGATATTAAAAAACTGAAGCGGAGTTCTTAATTGATTAGAATATAATATCTAGAAAAGCAGTGTCATATTCGAAGGGCTGAATTTAATTGTCTTAAGACTCGAATAATTGTAAAAGGGCCATGTTCAACTTGATGACCATGTTTAATTTCCGAGTCAAGATATAATAAAATTTTAGAGTCTAGAAACCTTCAATCTTAAACCTTTCCAAGACTAGGTTTAAGAGATGAGAAAAAATATGTTTGCCCTATTTAAGTTTTGCGGTACGAAGTTTACCGGATCAGTTAGTAATGAAATATTTTTGTTACCTAGACCATCTCAAATACTAAGATTATAACGGTTAACGGTTCTAGTCTAAAATAAAATGTTATTGTAACTCGTAGTCTTGTATAAGGAGTTTATAACAAGACGTTTTTTGCGATGTTGACCTTAGAAAGTGATTGCGATTAAATGTCAACTTTGACTAAAACGTATTTATAGAACGAGCTGCTGTTTTTACGACTTTCGAGAGGTCACAATTACCAAGAGACCTCAATTTTGAGCTCCATTTTCCCCATAATCACTTAATATCTTATCCGTTTTCACTAACCATCTGTTAGTATTTCCCTGTCCACAGAAAATGTGAGAGGACCAAACCATGCTTCGGCCCTAATGTGCCGGCTCGACCGGAGTAACACCACGATCTCACAGAAAACTGTCGTGAAACAACGCGATTTTGTGTTGTGTTTTGTAGAGTGAGTGAGTCGAGTCAATGCCCGATTGCACAACAACCCTTAAATTTTTAACCCCCAAAAGGCTGGCTATGCACTTTTAATTAAAATGACTCTGGTATTTCGGGTTTCCATGGGCGGCGGTATTGCTTACAATCAGGTGATTCATGAGCTTGTTTACTGGCTTATACCATACAAAAACACAACGCAAGCGTTGATTTACGTCAATTTTATGTGAGGCCGTGGTATCACTCCGGTCAACCCGGACCATTCATGCCGAGGCATATCTCTCCCACACAGACCACCCACTTATTACTTACTATCACAACAATTAACTGCATTTTAAACCACTTCTAACTAAAAAACCATGAACCTACGTCAACCAGTTAAACAATCACACTCTAATCGTCCAATCTTCATACAAGCCATGCCTTTAACTACGTTTCGCAACCGTGAGGTCAGTTCAATCAGTCTGACCTTAAGAAAACAATCTACCGACATTGCGTGTTTGTCTGTACGTATGTTTTGTTTGTAAGGAAAACATCTAGAGGCTGTTAAGCTATGAGCTCATAGTAAGAGGTCGTTGTCTGTCTAATGGTGAGCTTCAAGGTTTGGTGGTCCAGTATTGCGATTCTGTAACAACTTACACACCATTTCGATAACGAAGCTCACATAAGTGAAAGAGGTCATTTTGAAAGTATACAATTAGTATGAATTATCGAAGCAAAGTGAGATTCAAAACGAACTAATTGGTGTGTTACAGAATCGGACTACAGGTTGGGCAATGCGTCCAGTTTGTGGTTTGGCTTGCAAGTGCTTCTCAGTAGTCACACTTGCCAAAATCTAACCCGAGACCTCTGGCCCAGCGGTCAGTGGTCTCAGGTTCGATTTCGGAGTTAGGCAAAGCATCACTGGGTGAGTTTTTGGTTTTTAGAAAATTTCTCAATAGTAGCACGGTAGTCTGGATTTCTGCCCAGGAACATGGAACTCAGGTATTATACATATAATTGGTGAAAAGTGGGTTTTCATTATATTATACAGTATCATTACGTACCGTAATGTGCTCCTCTGCATACCCCTTTGGGATAAAAGGCATGACGATACAATACGATTACTGTTACTAATCAGTATGTAGTGTTGGGTATTTGGCAATCGATTTTAGATTTCCTACATATATCTATCAACTTGTATTTAATAGAAACTACGAAATCGATCATTCTAATTAAGTATGTTTTTCTTGGCTTTCAAATCGAACCCAGGATATGGTGCTCTACATTCGTAGTATACTGTATAATACTGTTGTTGAATAAATAAATAAATAAATACTCCTATCAGCGGCTTCGCCCGCATTCGGTTTTAATTCAATGAGATTAGTAGCCCATGTGTTATTTCAGGTATTTCATTCAGAGTCGTTCAGTAACTTTTGCGTGAAAGAATAACAAACATCCGTACTTCCTCACAAACAGTCTCATTTCGTATTATTAATTGGACTTTCTCCTCAATTTTAAATACAAAATAATGATCAATGTTGTGTCTGCGTATCCAAAATTGCACTCGTTTTGTTTTAGATCGGGCGATGTTGTCTCTGAAAGACCAAGATCTTTAAAAATTTTTAAAAATAATAAAAATATTTTTAGGTCAACTCCTATAAAAATTACTCTTACAAAAATTAACGTATAGGTACATATTATTACATATCATCGTCACGACTATCTGCCATTGGGGTAGGCAGTGGCAATAAAGCGCCAATGATTCTGACACTTTTTCGCTTCGTCTTTGTAGATCTACATTCATCAATCTCTTCAAACGTGTTCATCAATTATTATTGAGGATGTTCACACGCAAAACGCCAATTTAGAAAATAGCGCATATCATGTAGGTTCAACTTAAAAAATAATACATATTATATACCGATGCTAACTGCCGCACTCGGATACATTTAACTATTACTTAAACCATTCCTTAGTAATGATTTCCGAAAACAATTGCTAAGGACTGGGTTAAGTAACCATTAAATGACTGCGTACGGCGGTAAGTCATTATGTAAGGCTCTGATCCCGTACATAACATAATGTTTCCTATTGAATAACTGGTTTGTTGTTCGTAAATAAGATTATGTATTAGTCATAGCCTTGTTGTATAATATACAGCCTTGAACTTGTTTATATATTGTAATGACGCTGTTATGTGTAGGCTGTATCGCACCGGGTACGTTTGTTATGTATAGTATTTTTTGTGATATCTATTTCGTACGGTTTCATCAATAGCCTATAATTGGCCACTGCTGACCAAAGACCTCTTCTCACATAGATAAGTTTTGAGCATTAATCACCACGCTTGCTCAATGCGGATTGGCGATTTCAAACTTATAATTAGAAATTTTTAACCCAGGTTCCCTCACAATGTTTTCCTTCACTGTTAGTCAGTGGTGTCTAAATGATATTAGAACATGTAACTCGGAAACGTCACATTGGTATTTGTCTGTCTTTTTATATGGAAAGACGCGTGCTATGGATGGCTTCCCTACTATCGATATATCGCATACTCAAGCTGCGCATCTTCTTCGCACAGCTACATAGCTTAGTACACGTGGAAACGGTCACATAGCTGTCACAGCTTAGCTATTACATCTTCGTAGCATAGCTACATAGCACATCTCTGGAGGAAAAGCAGTCTAAATCAATTCTTATAAACTTGCAATATTTTTCAACTAACACGTTTTATAAAGTTTTAACAAACAAACTCTTCTAGTTTTGTCTTGGTGCAGATTATTTTGGTTTGCTTACGTTGTACTACGCTTTACGCCGCGTATGTTTTTACGTTTCTTGTAAAGTGACGTCATACTATAAGCATCCGTATATAATATATGTATAACGCACGTTTTTGTATAATTTATTGTTTAATTTTATTACTTATGATCGAATGTTTTTGAGAGATGAGGTTTTTAAATGTAAATCAGTTACATACGTAGATTAGCAACAAGGTGAAACTGATTCAAAATTGAGTATTTGTATGACCATGATCAGTGCATCTAGTAAAAGTAAGTATGATATTATCTATATTTGCGTAGATATGTTTTAGTAGTAGGTATTATTTTTTAGGAGCGTGGCTATTATTAATTAATAATTAGGTTAATGCTCAAAAACCTTCACCGTGGCAGAAGATGTCTTTGGTCAGCAGTGGCCAATTATGGGCTATTGATGATGATGATGAGACTGTTATTTATACTATATGTTAATTCAGTTCTTCTGTTCATAATAATTCATAAGAATCCGAAACGTGTTATTGCAGAAATTTTCCAAACACATACATAGAAATAGACGATACATACGATACATAGACGTTTACATAAGTAGATATTTTTATACATTATACATATATGTATTCATATAGGTACTTTAAAGGTGTAAAATATTACAATTTGAATAATTATCACCGAATACAACTTTGTCTAGTGAAATAAAATAAATCGGCCATGGAAACGATCATGTACCTTTCTTTATATAATATAAATGTCAGCCTCTGTATAGGTAACTCTTTATATTATAAATAGCATGCAGTCTCACAGTCTCAAGGCTTTCTTGGCTTCTTAATTCTTTGTCTCCATTGTTATTGCTTATTATTACGTTTTGGAGATCCGTAAATGCAATCTTTGCAATGCATTCTGTGTTACATAATAAGCTGAGAGTTTTTAAAATATTGTTATAACTATGTAGCTTCTACCAGCGGTTTCGCTCGATTTCCTGTAAGACAAAAGTGTCTATGTGTTATTCCAGACTATAATCTACCCTTACATAAAATTTAAGATCAATCCCTTCAGCCATTTTGACGTGAAGGAGTAACAAACAAACATAAGGTTTTATAAATCAATGTAATATTAGTAGTATATATTGATATATTATTATATCCGAAGACTTAAATATATTAAATACATGGTGACGTTTACGGTAAAATAAAAAATTAAAAAATATTTGTTTGTTTAGCTTTTACGTAGTATAAAATGTAGAGCAGTTTGACAAAAAAAACATAGGATAGGTACCAACCTATATCACACCATAAATACCACAGTAAGTACTAATTTATATACGGTAAAACAAAAGGAAGTATTTTAAAATAAGTATGTCCCGAATACTTATGCTTTTGCATGACAAACAACAAAATATTCGACCTATAAATAATAATAAATAATACGTTTACAAACAATCATATATTATCATAAATACCGTACCCAAAAGATTGATTTACTAGGAAGTTATTTATTTATTTATCTCACGGTCACGACTCGCGCTTGGCCGGAATTTTGTTTTAAAACAACCTTGAACTAAACGTCGCGTAGTTCACACAATTTTTAAGAATAATATTAGTAGGTACTGGTTGTGCTTGCATTATTATTATCAATGACTATTCGAAATACTAGATTTTTAGATTTTAACTAAGTATTAAAAACCTGCCGTTTCTAGCTGTGGTGATAACCTGATCCGGAGCTGCGGACTACCTAGCGGGTTTACCAGGGCTCCGGCTTGAAAAGCAGGAGTAGGAATGGGGTAGTTTTTAGTCAGTAAGAGTCTGACACTCCCTCTCGCTTTGCCGAAGGCGGGAGAAGTCATTGGATGATTTTTCCACCTTAAAATAAAAAGCGGTGATTATTAAACTGGTTAGTGTATCTGTGTGGTGATTAAAATATATTTACTTCCTAGGTGATCCCATTTTCTTTTTATTGACGGGGAAATCTTCAAAAGGTTTCAAAAGGGAGTGTGGGGTTTTTACCTCACTAAAACCTCCCCTGTGGCTACCATCTGCACCTAAAGGAGATACAGAGTGGTTACTACATACCTACTACCTATTCTAATTTGGTACCCTATTATTGGTTTCTTTCATACGTACTCGTAGGTACAAAACATCTACCGTTCTTTCTCCGATATCTTACTACGATTATCTACATAGAATTTATAGGGCACGCACGCTTTGAAATACACAAATTACATAAACCACATCTGTTTAACATTTCCGCGTTTAAAAAACCTTCATTTAAAACCAATTGACCTGATAAACGGTTAACTACACAGCATGCTAGTACATTTTCCATCTGTGTCGATTGTACCGAAAATACACTTAACCCGTCTTTGCCGGCCGTATGGTCTTATTGACCGAGTGACCGGTAAACGAGGCGGATATTAAAGATGGTGGATGGTAAAAAACTTGATCGTCTGTCGGTTGTCGGTTAATACATTGTATGTGTATGTGCATGGCATGGAGTATTGATGTGAGGAGTACGATCTTACTTATATGGGAAATATCACCCCATATCATCCACATAAATATCACCTAAATAGTAGCAAAACTATTGTAGTGGTACATAGTAGGAAGGTACATAATTTTATTGTGATTCCTAAATTGTAAATAATCATAAAACCGTGGCAAGGTTTTATGATTATTTTTACATAAAACATCTGAAAAATGGGACAGTTACAAAATTAAGTAATTAGTCAGTATAATAAAATAACAAATATCACGCATTTAATCCAAAAAACACGAGTGAAGACGTTGGTTAAAGCTAGTCTGGCTAATTAATTGCACACAAACTCACATTCTAGTTTGTGAGTGTGTATGCTTGTTACTCAATCATGCAAAAACGGCTGAAGGGATCGGGATAAAATTTGGAATAGGAGTAGACTATGGTGTGGAACGATATATAGGCTACTTTTTATGCCGCGGGAATTGGCGAAGGCGCTGGCAGAAGCCACTACTTCAGAAACTTATATCTAAACAATATTTCATGGACACATTGTTACTAAGAGACACTCTGACATCCATACTCCATGGTCCATCAGTTAACAGTACCAATCTAAATGTTTGCACGACTTACTACTCAGTTACGAGTAATGTCTTATGGTTAAATGGAGTTTTTGTTTAGTAGTTATATATGTATACTAGCGGACCCGACAGACGTTGTCCTGTCTACACGTCTTTAATTTGAAAATTTGTCGGATCCAATGTAAAACATTCCAAAATCAACAACTACTAACAAATTAATAAAAATTAATTAAAAAAACATTGTCCAGCAGACAAAATTGTAATTCTAAACCATTCTCAGATCCCCTTGAACACACACAAAAAAATTCATCCTAATCGGTCCAGTCGTTTAAGAGGAGTTCAGTGACATACACACTTACAGAAGAATTATATATATAAAGATGTTTATGTATAACTAGTGCTGTTGATTGCTGTGATCTACAGTGATATATGGTATTCTAGCTTCGCCCGCGGTCCCGTGGGATAAAAAGATTCCTATGTTGTTATTTCAGACCATAATCTACCCCTGTTCCAAATTTCATCCCGATCCCTTCGGTCATTTTGACGTGATTGAGTTACAAACAAACACACAAACATTCGCATTTATAATAGTAGTAAGATATAGGTACGGTCAAGATAAAAATGTTTTGTGAAAATTACATAACGACAGAACAAAATTAATCCATGGGTGACCAAGTGATGGTTGAAATTAGGACCAGGTACTTTTGTCAGAGCTATTGTATTGTTGCTATTGTTAAACAAGTTACTGTTAAAAAGCAGGTAAAAGAGTAAACCACAATTATAACAATGTGTAATGTGCTTCCAAAATCCATTAACAATCAGAAAAAGATCTCGAAATTAAATATTCATACCGTAGCATAACCATATCGATTAGCAAACTACATACTAAGTAGGTAGACTATATTTAATTTTTTAATAAAAATACTATTAATCCACTGCTTAATTTTAATTCATTCATATCGACGTCATTATCTATTTGCTACTCATGATTTTCTTTGGATTAAAAAATAAAACAAAACATAAATAAAACAAAGTACATTATATATAACAATAAAAAAAACACACTCAAAAAATGTAAAAAGTAATTCTCAAACTAATTAGCAACAACTACATAATCAACTCAACTTATCTATTACCAAAAACCCATAAATTCCAACAATTATCCTATCAAATATTTAACAAAATGTTTGCTAATGCATCCCTGGTGGGGATCGAACCCACGACCTTTGGATTAGAAGTCCAACGCGCTATCCTCTGCGCCACAGGGACAGTTGATGTACACAACAATATACCGGTCCACAACACAAGAATTACTAAATTTCAGTAAACAATACTCAATCAATGACAATACAGTAATTAAAAATTGAGTTTCAAACACTGAAATTAATTGAATTTATTGTTTCAGTTATAAACTAACGTTTCAGTATTGAAAATTAATTTTTATTTTGTTTGTGAGTAGTTTGAACAGTTTTGTTGTTGTCATCTCGGGAACTGAGGGTCTGTTTTTGAAAGAATCTTTTTGTGTTTTCTGGTTTTAGTGTTGTGGTATTTTTTTTTGTGGATAGAATAGAAAACGTGGGATAGAGATTGACTTTTGTTTTACATAATTTTTGTAAAAAAATTGGGACTATACTTATTATACTTTAACTCCTAAAAAGTCTTTCCCAAATTCTGTATCTTTCAAATATAATTTTGGGTACCGATTAGGAACAAAAATAGTAACTATTTATTCACGTTACATTATGTAGGGTAGGCGGTAGTGCACCATATTATGGCACGTAATGAGAAATTTTCGAAAATCCATAAAACGCCCAGTAATGCTTTGCCCAATTCTGATTTAAAACAATAAAATATTAATCGAATGCTGTACCTAAAGATAGCTACCGTCTTGATAAGTCATTATCAAACAGTGATTAGCAATAATTAAAATTAAAATATTCATTATAAAAACCATCCGTAGTAGTTTTGATTACGGATATTTTTTGTAGCGGGTTTGATTCTCGCACGGAACAATTCATTATGTGCTCCATTAATTGTTAATGTGAACTTGTATGTTTGTAAACGTACCGGTCCATGACACAGGAGAAAATCCTAGGTAAGACGTCTTTTTTTAATGGTAAAATATTTCTTTGCTTGCCACAACGCGATCGTACGATCGCGATATATGATAATTTATGTATCTAGAAGGAGATAAGACTTTAGGAGCCTGTAGCATGGTTTAGACGAATTTTTCCATTGGACAATGCAGGCTAGTAAACATTGCCAGTTTGTAATAGATTACTGGAGGTAATGTTTTGATGGTATTCCTAATAAGACAAGTGTAGGAGAGCCATGCTTCGGCAAGAATGGGCCGGCTCAAGGAGGAGGAGAGGAGTGATACCACGGCCTCACAGAAAAACCGAAGTGAAACGCTTGCGTTGTGTTTCGTTGTGTGAGTGAGATTACCGGTGATCCAATTACCCGCCTTCACAATCTTCTCAGTCCTCGATTCCCCAACAACCCTCAAATTCCTAACTCCCAAAAGGTCGGCAACACACTTGTAACACCTCTGGTGTTTCGGGCGGCAGCGATTGCTTACCATCAGGTGATCCGTCTGCTAGTTTACCGGCTTATACTAACAATAAAAAAGACATTATTTTAATATGTCTTCCACGCTTTAACCTTGTAATACAATAGACCAGTCATCACAATAAAATGTATGTGAAATAAAATAAGATAAATCATTTGTACTAAACCTACACGAAAAGAATATAAAGATAAACGCAAAACACTGCGTTAATTTTAATCATGGTCAAATGTCAAGATTAGGGCTTAGGGACTATTTCTATGCTAAATTTCATCTTATTGCGTCCAGTAGTTTTGGTGTGTCAGAGACTCAGAGTGATATACATGGAACTAGCGCGTAGAATTAAAAATAAATATCACCAATATTTTTTTCTTAATAGTTGTTATCGAATTGTTTTTTTCATAATACCTAATAGTTTTTTTTTTCTAATTAAGCGCTCTACATTTATTTTGTACTCAAAGTGTAGTTATTTAATATCTAGTTTATAATGGTTGGTAAAAATAAAACTCCAAGTTTTTTTTTTAATAAAATTACCATATTTAAATAACTAATAAATATTTCATAAAGCAATTATGTAGGATAAAAAAATCAAGTACAACTTGAACATTTGCTATCAACACAATCATAATTAAACAGAAAATACCTAAAAAAATACTATTTACATGAGAAAAAAGCGAAAAAAAAATACTAAAAAGCATATCTCACATGTGATGTTATTCCCAAGTGATAGCATCCCTGGTGGGGATCGAACCCACGACCTTTGGATTAGAAGTCCAACGCGCTATCCTCTGCGCCACAGGGACTGTGTAAGAAGCGCCGTAATACCGCATTGCGTCCTACGTCACTCACACGTATACAGCGTCAACGGTATACTGTGTATGTGTGAGTCACTACGTTGGCGTATCGATATTAGGGACTTATGTCAGTGTTTGTATGTATATTTGAATGTAGTATTTTTGTATGGAGATGGGCCAATTATTATTTTATTCTTGTAATCTTGAAATTAGTATTGCGCTTTGTTTTATGTTAGGATGTGAGCAGAGTTCAAGGTTATGTAGACAAATTGATTTTTTAGTTTTGGTTAATTAAATTAGATAAAATTATTTATTATTTACTACATAGGTTCTATTTTTAAAGGTAGATATCATCCAATGACTTATGTTACTAGACTACATAGGTAATTGGATGTATGAACATCAATCCCATATCCCATGGACGTATTTCACACAACATCGTAATAATATGAACAAACAAACGACTTCAATATTGACAGTTTTTGTAAACTATTTAGGCATATTAAATAGCATAAGACCTTCACTACTAATAAGTAGGTACCTAGCAGTGTTTACTGATAGCTATGTAGGTACATTATATAGTATATGTACACACTTGTATATTTACTCACGGCTCAGTACCACGCTATGTTTCGACACTTCATTTACAAAGCAACATCTGAATAAATAAATGTGCTACCAATCTGGTACAGTGAGGCCTACTTTACTAATAATGAGTAACATATTGTGTGTGTATGTATGTACTTTGAAGGTATTAGCTACTATGTCCGGATTTTTCTTAGATTTTAAATCTTTTTGTTTTATTGGCCGCAAATAATATTCAATATTGGAGTTAAGAATTAAAACTGAGTACGGAGCCCTTTGGCTTAAAAATGGGAAGTTACAAGTTATAAGTTAAAGAAGAACTTTACTTCGTCGCACCTTAAGTTCACGAAAAATTAATAAACATGAACCCTACAATGACGTTAATATTGGTCAGGCCAAACCTCTTATCCGGTAAGTTTCAAGTAACTTGCGGTTTCGATAAAAAGGAAATACTTACTTCCCTTCAATAAGGCACACGTGCTTGGTCAAATAAACTAATTAATGAAGGCCTATAAGTGAGAAATTAGCGACACAATTTGCTGTGAACAAGAAGCCTTATGAGGCTATCAAAATAATTAAATAGGTGGGGAAGTGTTCCGCGTGATTATTTAGGGGAGATCCTTTACGTCGTTAATTGATAAGGTCAGGCTATTGGGGCTGAAGGGCTTTAGGGGTTGATAAAGACAAACTTCTTATTTTGGAAGTTCAGTAGAGCTGATACCTGATCCGGAGTTGCGGACTACCCAGCGGATTTACCGGGGCTCTGGCTCGACAAGCGTGGAACGTGGTGGTTTTTAGTCAGTAAGAGCCTGACACTCCCTCTCGCCTCACCCAGGGCGGGAGAAGTCATTGGATGATATTCCCCCCTCAAAAAAAAAAGCGTAACCTATTTGGCCATCGTATGTCCGGGTCTGCGGCCAGAACCGGACTAATGCGTACGAACTAGGGCCATCAGACCACCACAGATGAGGCCTAATAGGGCTGATGCCGACCCGGAGCTGCAGACTGCCCAGCGGGTTACAGGGGCTCCGGCTAGGCTTTAAGACTTTAAACAAATGACCTACCCTGCACATTCAGTAAATAATTCCCTCTTTACAGATATATTCAGCCAATTTAATACTAGTATGAGACAGAAAGTGCAGAAATACTACTTAAATAGTCCATTGTGTGAATCAGTAGTGCAGATAAATCGATTTACGCAATTGACTTTTACTACCGTGAGAAGTCTACAATACTCGTAGTCACAATGACAACTAGGAATAGATACAGTGTTTTGTGCTGTTTATATATCTATGTTCTAGTTAGGTACTGTGTATAGTAGGAAACATCACATCAACAGCCGATGGCAGTCCACTGCTGGTCCATGGGTCTCTTCTAGGTAAACCTATATGTATAAGAGGGGTTTTATATATCTCTACATTTGATAACCGGTTAGACTTAGAGATCGTAGTATCAGAATTATCAGGGCTCCATATAATCTTAAAAGCTTCGTAGAACTCAAGTTGTACGTAACTACTTACCTATGAGTATAATAAGTAATACATATGAGTTCAAACTCATAGGTATACTTATTACATACAGACATTCCAGTTTTATGTATTAGTCTAAGACTAGATTTGGAATATTTTATTATTATTATTTGGTACTTAACCGGCTGAAACTAATTACGTTACTCTTACTTTAACAAGGTACAGTTAAGTTAATAAAAAAGTGGTTCAGTTACCAAGTCTAACAGTAAAGCACGTTCTAAAATTCGACTAAGTAGGTATTTATTTATCTCCGCTACCAAGTTTAGTAGATTTATAAATTAATCCGTGGTATGTCGGAACGCTGATCCACGCGAGACACAATGTGTTTTCTATTATCTATACTTAATATACTTAATAAAGCTAAAGAGTTTTGTTTGTTTTTTTGAACGCGCTAATCTCCGGAACTACTGGTCCGATTTGAATAATTCTTTTTGTATTGGGTAGTGCATTTATCGAAGAAGGCTATAAATGGCTATAGGCTATAAAACATCACGCTATGACCAATAGGAGCCAAGCAGAGCGGGTAAAACCGCGCGGAAGTAGCTAGTGTCTCATATACATCGGTATAAATAGACGAGTGGTTAATCTAAGGAATTGTTACTTTATTTACCAATTATTTAATTAGTTTATGAACTAATTAAACAAAAGTATTATACAAAAGTTAACTCTTATTTTTAAAAGAGTACAAATACTAATCTAACGTTAATATGTAAAAAAACCCTCCAAAAGTTAATAGCAGCTGACATGCTGCTGCTGTTGCTACTAACATTATTTTTACATATAGATTCTATATTAATATATAAACCTGAAGATTTTGTTTATTTGAACGTACGCACGTGCTAATCTCCAGAACTATTTTGTACAATACAAAAATAATTATCGAGGAAGGTTAACATCACGCTACCATTAATAGGAGCCGATCAGAGTGGCTGAAACCGCGCGGAAGTAACTAGTATCATAAAAATCGCAAAAAAGGAAGAAAAACATTCCGAAAATAAAATATAACTTCTGAAGTCCTGTACTGCAGATATTACTGAAATAATAAATGTGTTCCTGATAATAGAAAAACCCTAATGGGTTTCTCATAAAAGTGTGACAATTGAATACTCGTGTTCCAATAAGGTTCTAATCAGCAATTACATAATAAAATAAACAAACTTCGCAAATATGACACCACAAGTGCCTCATTGAGGTTTTTCTAATAAACATAACATACAATAATAATCTCTATGTACTTACAATTAAATCCAATATTCCTTGCGACACAAATTGACAGACGAAAACTGCTTGCCATGCGCGATAAAACAAAAACGAAACGCAATAATCGTAACACATTCCTACTTTAGTTCACAAAACAATAACATTACAATAGGAATTATAATAAAAAAATCTATACAAAGTCACATAATTTACTAAATATTTACTACAAATATTTATAGTTCACTACACATAATAAAAATGTTTATAAAAAACACGATGAATGAAAAGTTTATTTGATTACATTTGCGTTGCTATGGTTACGGCAAGATGGCGCGCGTTCGCGCATGCGCACAGCGAGCCGAGCGGGCATAGACTGTCAGATTAGCTCTGTTTTGGCGCCAAAGCGATGCCTTCAATGATGGTGCGCGCTGGTCCGTGTGAATTCCTTCCGTGATTGCTTCGGAAAGTTTACTATAAAGGGAAACGCAGATGCGGCATCACAAATTATTAGAGCACCATTATGAGGTACATAATTATTAGAGTATTTTTTGTAGTTCCACAACCTTAAATTCTTTCCCCGATGTGACGATTCACTTCATAAAAGTAAAGAGCATTCCACTTTTGAAGATTATCAGACCAGAATGATAGTATATCTAGGTATTTAATGACAATAGTGAGCTACTCAAAAAGTCTAAAAAACCAGGCATGTTTTCAGATCCGATAAAAAGTTGTACTATAGGAATTCTTGACTTTGAAAACTATTTTTACACTCCTACAACAGACTTCATCGGTAGTAATAGTTATACTTAACTTTTTCTTTATCCAATTTCTTCAATCATCTACATTCTTTCAGTCGATACCGCACTAATCGAATACCGCAGCTATGGCGCAATTGAAAGAATCGATACTATGGCTCGATACTCATAGATCACATGCCATTTGAATCGAATAGGAGCGAGATAAAAATTTATTGTTCCGTAATAATAACGTTTCGTGCATTGTTGGGCGTCCGGATCCGATGTCGGTCACTCCGGACGGTGGGTGTCCGGAGATTGGAAGTGCCTATACATTTGGAGAAGGTGGGACTTTGTTTTTCATTAATAGTATTATGCCCGCTTTTGTGCCATTGCCACTTGAGACAGAAGTTCATCATCATCATCAGCTGAAAGACGTCCACTGCTGAACAAAGGCCTCCCTCTTAGTCCTTCATGTAGAACGACAAGCTGCCACCTGCTTCCACTGGACAGAAGACAGAAGTTGGATAGCAATAATCTTTAATTAAAGAACAACTCGTTCGCAGAAGAAGAGAGAAAAGTTCACTAAACTTTAGATTTCGGACATAATCCTTAAAACATTTCTGTTACCTACTAGAAACAGTATCTACAAATGCATACGTAAATAGCTGGTGCTTGTGCATCATTGATATATTTAGCAATGGCATAAAAGGTAATATCTCAGGCAAAACATAAAGAACAGTTCACTATTAGGTAAAATAAAATAGACTGTTCTTTGGAAAAGCAATAAAACTATTGGAACTAGCACCTAGCTTCACTGACAAACAGACTGACGGACAATTCAATTTGACGTTTTAAAAGTGCCTAATTTAGGATTAATTGAAATAAATGCTTTGACTTTGAATATTGATGGCAAAGACTCCGTCACCAAGTTGTAAATATGGTTGCCCTACAAACTGGTACAGCGAACAGCCTCGTGAACAATGCTGTGTATTACGTGAGCCGAAGCGCCGGCTGGCAGACGATTCCGGGCGCCTAACTAGTTTTGTAGCTTCACGCGATACTCCCGCCTGGGTGGGCAGAGTGGGTATGATGTATTATAGACTTCTATTTATTGATTGAGAAGACTGAAGTACGTGTTTTAAAAACGATTGTTTGTCATCTTCAATGTTAACACACTTCCAAAAGCTTTTGGGCTTACCACAGAATTGGACGTGATTTTGTAAATACGGTTCGCATATTTGGCATTGCGGTAAGAATAGAAAAACCAAAAGAATGGACATAATTTTCAAACTCTCATAAAGAAAACAAAAAGAGTAAACTTGATTAACACCTTGAATGCCGTGATGGTCACCAGTGACCGACGTTAGCAGAGGATTTGCCTTCGACAGTTTTCTATTGGCAGTCAAAGACTTAAAAGAGAAAATGGATTTGTACTAAAACCCCAACAAACTCATCAATGTCCCTTAACAACAGAAACCCATATAAACACAGCTACACCTCACGCTTCCCATAAAGCACCCATAACAGTGAATCAAGGGAAGTAACTCATTACAGTGCTTAGCCACGACATGTTACAGCTTGTCATTACTGCTGTCACGGCTTGTTCACTTGCATTAATGTGCACTTACTGTAGATGTGTAATAATGCCTCGTTGGTCAGGTATGAGTTACCGTGGTGCATTATGTGACTCCGATACCATGGTAAAAATAATTAAGTAAGCGTTTATTGTTTAATATAAGAATAAGGTGTTTTATTTTAACTCTCCTTAATTTTTAACTGATTTGTTCCTGTCTGTGAACATTTCGATGCTCTCTTCTGGTAAATCTCTGGTTTTGACATAGGATTAGACAGAAATTACAGAGTGCCAATTTCCTATGATGATTTCATAACTACTTAACTAGATGTTTTGCTCCCATGCCTGATCCGGAACTGCGGACCAGGAGCAGAAGTAGGAACGGGATGGATTTTAGTCAATAAGAATCTGATAATCCCTCTTGCCTAGCCTCGCCCCCGTAAATACCTTTTATCGTGCAAGATTTATAAGACAAAACATTTTTGTAAACCAGATCTGCTAAGAAATGCCATTCCGACTGCGACACAGGAAGTTCTTTCAAAAACCAATAAAAAGGTTGTAAATAGTTGAGCGCAACAAGCAGGTGATTCTCACCGGTTAATCCGTATAGAATGGCTTGCGACAGCTCTCATAAAACAATATAAAATCATGTAGTTAGCAGATGTCGTAAAGAAGACTATAAAAATGGTGGTAAGGTCTTCCGACTGCACATTAAAGGGCGATAATGATCTTAAAACATATTAAAATGAAGTGTGAAATGCAGGACTATGGTTTATATAGTTTATTATTCTGGTTATGGAAGCACGTGTTAGGTAATGTCAGTGGCATTTTAAATTTCCTTTAGACGTCAAAACTTATTTTTTTATAAGGGGGAAAATCATCCAATGTCTTCTCTCACCTTGGGTGAGGCGAGAGGAAGTGTAAGACTCTTACTGACTATAAACCGCCCCTTTCCTATTCCTGCTTTTCGAGCTGGAGTCCCGGTAAACTCGCTAGGTAATCCGCTGCTCTGAAAGCCATTTGGCTACATGGAGAAGACAGTGATTGGGTCATCAGCTGCTTTTCAACATATCCAAAACACAGCCATCAGAATTCCTCTTCAAAAAAATATTTATATGATCTATTGACAGTTGATTTCGGTCTGGAAGTAAGTTGAGTACTGTCAGGTGAAACTGGAATATAGAATAAAATTAAATGATCCTAAAGATCTTAAAGAGCTTCTTTACTCAATAGGAGACAAACGATCAGACGTGTCACATGATGGTAAGCAATCAGCGCCGCCCATGGACACCCGCAACACCAGACGTCTCAGAGATGCGTTGCTGGTATTTTAAAAATAAATATATGCTCTTTTCTTAAGACAGGTGTGTCATTGACATACCTACCATTTGAAGAAACAATTCTACTAGCGATTAATTCAATGATCAGAACCAATAAACAACATTTTTTCTGAACAGGATAATCTGACGTATGACGATGGTTTATATACCTAATGCGCTCTAACAAGGTGCGGCTGACAGATGCCAGTATGACGTTGACGTCTCTCTTTAGGGATGGACATTAGAAAAATCTTTTTTTATCGCTATCGATACTCGCAGCATACATTTAATTCTCTTGAATTTTTTATTAAATGTGTGTGTTATTTAGTTGTGCAGTCTAACTACGTGTATATACTTGTCAAAATAAATATTTTATGACCGAGCCCTGAGGTGTTTCAGAGTTACAGTTTTACAGAACCGTGAAGAAAACAAGGATATATTAGTTTGTATATGTTGGAATAGTACCACCACGCATTATCAATGGCGCCGGAAATGTCTAGAAAAATGCCTACTACATATTTCTGCTCAGATAATGGTCACTGTGGTTTGGGTAGGGAGAGCCGCGTCTACTAGTGGATTTACCCACATAATTAAAGGTGTTTTAAGAATGATAATTGAACGACGCACGATTTTAGTTTTTTATTCTACCAATAACATCGACTAATCGATCGTAGCCGTACATCCCATCACTAAACACGACTATGGATTTACGTTCTACGCATAACACTTTACTTTATTTTTCATTTCATTAGATTTTAATTGAATACTAGAACATTCCGGTTAGTTTTAATTTATGAAATAGCAAGAGAGATTTTTTTGATTAAAATATAGGAGGCAAACGAGCACATCAGCAGATGATGGTAAGTGATCAGCGCCGTCCATGGACACCCGCAACCCCAGAGGAGTCAGAGGTTCGGCAGCCTTTTACAAAGGAACACGGTCTTTTCTTGAGAGAGGTGTGTCAGTGACATACCTAACCTACCATTCGAAGAAATCATTCTACTAGTGATTACTTCATCATCAGAAAAGCAAACAATATTTTTTCTGAACAGGAAATCTGTATGACGATGGTTTATAGTTATGTTTTTGTTTAGCCTTATTGATCAATCTCTCAGGCCTGGTTTGTTTTGCAAAACCTTCCCATTTGACAACGGAAAGAAACACCATTATTCTATTGTCTATATGTGTATAGGATTCCTTCCTATTACATCACGTTACTTGGAAATATATTACTGAAGCCATTTAGAAGAACAACCGACAACCGAAGACGAAAAATATGTAAATCAACGTGAATAACGTTATGTGAGTGAGGTTACCAGAGGGCCGATTCCTCCATTCCCAATCTTCCCAATCCCCTATTCTCCAACAATTCTTAAATTTCTAGCACCTAAAAGGCCGGTAACTCTTGGACACTTGAAATACTAGAGGTGTTACAAGTGTCCATGGGCAGCGGCGATTGCTTATCGCAGTGCTCGTTACCAGGTTATTCCATAAAAAAACCAAGCTACAAATAATATTAAAATTGACAATACGAATTCCTCCATCTACCTTCAAGGCATACCGGTCGTGATCATCAACTTAAATGGTAAAAATAATAACTATAATTATTAAATCTGGTCCAATGGGACTGTTAAACTCTTCTCAGATACATATCTTCATTAAGAATTGACTGTCAAAAAACAGTACCTACAAATTGCTTCTCAGTACTAAAGCGAAATCGTATAGTCACGAATTTTAGAAGAAGATAGCGATATATGGAGTTTTATGGGAGAGAAAGGGACGGTAGATTGGAGGCTTTCATCGTTGGAGTTCCCACGAGTATGAACGTACTTGCATGTACTTGTATTTATAGTTATTTTAATATGTCTGACTTCAAAAGTTAAGTTGGCTTGATACATGTCTGGGTATTGTTCTTAAGTGCTTTAGTTGGAGGCCTTTGAGTCTTTGGCTGCCGACACAGAGATCTGTTGAAGGAAAATGTTCTGCTAATTTAGTGTGTATCAGAAAATTCTCTATCTTCTGTCGTCTGTCTTTTCTTTTGTCTGTACCTATGCTGTGTCTAATTGTCCTTCATGGCGTTTTAACGTTACGTCAAATAGAGTTAAGGGTAGTTATTATTCCTATTTGAGAGTTATGTAGCAGCAGCAATAAAATAGGTATTGTCTCGAAGAATACAGTCACTAACCCAACTCCTCCCGTCGGTGTCGTAAGAGCAGACAAATTAAGGGTCTGCACATTAAAAAAGTCAGGCCTTTGGTTATCAGTGGTCAATTATAGGTTGTTGATATGATGTGTGACATTTAAAAGTGACTGGGGATTTATTAGCAGTGCTCTCTGATAAACCTGGGCCCTTAATACGAGTTTGTGTTTCGTTTAACGAGACCGCGTTTCATGCTGTGATTGGCCGGCTCCGATGAACCAATCAATCAAAGCGCCGAACGCGTTCTCATTTCGTCGTAAAGCAAACTCGAACTAATTCCCCTGAACTTTTTAAACAGCAATCTCCACACATGACGGCGTTTTTTTGAAGTATCGCGTTAACACGTCTATAAAGTATGATGTGTTGTAACATCTCAAGCTGTGAGGCTATAAAAACGGGATCGTATCCACAAAGATCCTATTCACAGCACGTCAGCGGTTGCCAGGCTTGACGTAAATCATTAGTTTTGAGAGCTCTGCTCAAGGTTTTACGAGTGGGAGGTCAGAGGTGAAAAGTACAGTCCGTTGACTTAGTTTCACTGTTTTTATAGTTTAGTCGTTATTGCAAGAGGCGTAAGATTTGTTTTTGTTGTTCTACAACTGATGCTGATGCTGGTTTACGGGGTTTATGTTCCTTTTTTTGTTTTAGAGTCATATACATTTATGGAATTAAAAGTAATGCTCTTGCTAAGCCTCTATTAACTCAGCATGGGTTTGTAGTAGACACTGAACCCAAATTTCTATTGAAAGTTTGAAAATAAAGGCATCGATTCTTCGATTTATGTCCAGACACTGAAAACGAATTTCAATTTGATAAAGTTTGGAAAGAAAGGCCTCGATTCCTCCATTAAAAGTCACGTATATACCTAAACTACTTATTTGTAATTAACTAATAAATAAAACTGCGTTAACTGTTTTATAATTGCAATTGTAAATTCAGAATATGAGCACCAGTATACAATCTTCGGTGGGGCAATTAATGTCTCATTAAATGGATAACAAAAAGTAGTTTAAGTGTGGGAGAGCTATGCTTCGGCACGAATCGGCCGGCTTGACTGGAGTGATCCACGGCGTAATAGAAATTCGACGTGAAACAACGCAGCGTCATGTGAGTGAGTAATTCCCAATTCCTAACCCCAAAAACCGACAACGCACTTGTAGCGCCTTTGGTTTTTCTCCTGTTTATGGATTGCTTATCATCAGGTGATCCGTCTATTCGCTTACCGGCCTATCCCATAAAAACGTAGATGTATTTCTGTATATCTTCTATCATACTACTATTTATTCTATTTACTTATAAGCAGTCTCTCTAACCAAAAAGTGATAAAAATAACTAGCAATATTATGCATCTATCAAAACCCTTTCCCAATCTCATCCAAAACAAACCATAGGTATTAATAGGAAATCGAACTCCAATACTTCTCAAACAAAAGCTCACCAAGCGACCACTTTCTCCACATCAAAGGCTGGGAGCCCATTATTCTCCCATAAAAGATAAACAAAGAATCACGATGTGTTCATTAATAACTGCGCTTGCGCATTGTGTAATGGAAATTAATCATGGCGGTGTGACGTAGCGTTTGTTTGCTTGTAACCGCCGACAGATCGCGTTGTTCTTTTTTTTTATTTTTCGGAACTTTTTGATGCTTTAAAGTTATGTGTTTTTTTTGTGTGTTTTTAAAGGGTTTGTTTACAAAGTAAACTGTTTTAAATTATTCTTTTAATTTTTGACTTGATCTTCACGGATAATTTGGGACGTACATACGATGATGGACATACGATTTAACTGTACAGTCTGACTTTAAAGTTAAATCGTATATCCTGACAAATTACACACCTTAAGATTTCACTGTACCGTTTTATCTACTCTTAAACCGATTCAATTAAAACTATACAGTTCAACTGTTCATTTGCTATACACAGTATACAGTTAATCGTAAGGTATGTAGCGTGCATTACAAAGCAATACCAATTCATAGCTTTAAGAACCGAAAAGTAGGTTTATATCGAGGTAGGTTAGAGTACCTCTACTGGCTAAGTGTGCGTTTCCACCAGAGATGTGCTATGTAGCTATGCTACGAAGATGTACCTAATAGCTAAGCTGTGAAACTATGTGACCGTTTCCACTGATATTAAGCTATGTAACTGTGTGAAGAAGATGCGCAGCTCGAGTATGCAATGTATCGATAGTAAGGAAGCCATCCATAGCATGCATTCATAGTACGCATCCATAGAACGTATCTATAACATGCATCCATAGCACGCAACTTTCCATATAAAGCCATCCATAAAACATACAGCACAGCTTAGTTGTGTCTGTTTCCACCAGCGCTAAGCTATGTGTACCAATAAAAATATGATTATTGGAAGCCAAACGCACGCTAACGCACGCGCACGCAACGCACAGCAACGTAGCATAGCACATATCTGGTGGAGAAACACCATAACAGCCGTGAATAGTGTGTTATGTTAACGACGTATAGCCGTAAACTATTGATTTACTTCCCTCCATCAACCTCATTTCGTGAATCACTGCATTGTTCACACATCATACGTTTTTAACTCAAACTCCAAATATCTTCACGGTGTATTAAAACGGTGTTAACAGAAGTCTTCGATTGTTGTTTCCCCTTCAAACAATGGCCCTTTTGATTGGTCTTGTGGTTTCGTCATAACGGTCGGATAAATCTAATTTTAGTGTTGTTTTTGGAATTTTCTGTGTTAGCTACGGAATGTGGAACTAATTTTGAGTATCGGTAGTTTTTTTTCTAATTGTGATTACAAGAGGGCTTGCAATTAATAATGTTTTATTTAACTTGAATAACTGTTATTTTTTTATGGAACACGCCGGTAATCGAGCTGACGGATCAGCTGATGTTAAGCAATCGCCGCCGCCCATTGACAATTTGACACCCGAAACACCAGAGACGTCCACGTTACAAGTCCCCGTTGTCGACCTTTTGAACGGGGTTACGAATTCAAGGGTTGTTGGAAAGGTTATTGGGGGATTGTGAAGGGGGTAATTGGGCTTCTAGTAACTTCACTCACACAACGCAAGCGTTGTTTCACGTCGGTTTTTTGTAAAGCCGTAATATCACTTCAGTCGAACCGGTCCATTCGTGCGGATGCGTGAGGAAGAGGGGGTCCCATCCATCGGGAGCTGGGTCAGTCACAATAAAAAATGTCTAGTTGTGTCTCACGCATCATTATATCATGATCATCGTCATCAGGACAATTGTCTCCCCACAATAAATTTTGTAACGCTTCTAATTTTGTGGGAAAATGTGTTATTTACCAAATACAGAAACATTAATACGATTCTCGATTGTATGGTTTAGGATATAAAGGTCAATTTTAAGTGCAATTATTTCGGTGTAATTTGATGAGGGCATTGTTTATAAAAATTTTAGATAGAGTAGATGGCGAATGGGTGTATGTATTCTGCCTACTTGATTATAACTTCACTGAAGATGTAACGATGGATATTGAATTGAGTGTGATTAACTTGTATTACTAACTAGCTTCTGTCAGAGGCTTTGCACGTTCCCATGGGATAAATAATCCTATCACCTAAATCAACTTATACCCTGTCTGTATACCGATTTTCATTAAAATCTATTAAGTAGTTTCATCGTGATTAACGGACAAATATCCAAACACCACACACACAGGTTCACATTAATAATATTTACTGACTAAAAACCACCCCGTTCCTACTCCTGCTTTTCGAGCCGGAGCCCCGGTAAAATCGCTAGGTAGTCCGCAGCTCCGAACTGTCCTCTCTTCAATAATATTATACTCTTTGCCCCCTTGTGTGTGGTACATCATTTTAATGTCAGGATCGTATCATCTTTGCGGTCATTACCCAGATTGAGCGCGTCCACGTAATTTCTTTTGTAATTCACTAGGAATGTAGGGAATGGCTTAATGGGTCACTTTCCTCATTTTGGAGAGCAACAGACGGGGTTCAAAATGACCTTAGGGCAATATGACTTGGGTCGGGATTGTCTGGGAATCTGGAATGTCGGGACTTTGATCTTGTTGTTAAATATAGTTGTGCTTTAATTAAGATAGCATGACATCTTGGGTGTTAATGCCCGAAGGGATTAGATGGGAGTTAGGCATATTTACGGATATAATCGTTTTCGACCAACTATGTTGCTAGTCCCATTAATACTTAGAAACGCATTAAAACGCTACCACGCATAGGTACAACATATAATATAAATATTGTAATATTATGTAATAGGCCATATTACGACTGTATTAAAATTGTAGACCACATTTTACACTATGGATGCATTAAAGTGATTTGATTTGAATTGAAATTGCTGATAAAAAAAAAACTTTTAATTGCTGAGAAATATTCTTTTTTCCGCTCTATTACTTCTTTTACCAAATCTTTTAAGCAAGTCTTTCAATCCTTTAGAGGCTCCACCTCTGCCCACTCCCCATTAAAACAATGTGTGTATATTACACGAAACAAGTTACTGCGCAAGTTCCCACGGCGTCGTGTCTTATGACGTGATTACTGTTGCGCCGGCGCAGCCTACGACACACGATCTACGAAGATAATCCTGTAATGTCAAGTACATTGTAAGTACTTCGTAGTTTCTTTGTGAACTTTGAATAATGTGAGGATTAAGATGTATTTATAAGTAAAGATGGACACATTTGTATTAAAAAAAGCCTTCAGGAGTTTCAGAACGATTTAGCTATTTTTTTTTAAATTAATTATGTTATGTAATGTTTTTCGAATTAAAATTAAAAAGGCGTATCTAGAGTACCCTTATAAAGATATCAATAAGTTTTTTTTTTTATGTTAAACGACTTTTAGTACCTAACATACTCTTACCCTTACTACGAGTGAATCAACCCAGTACCATTAGTATGAAGTTTCACGAAATCTACTTTAAACATAAAGCGAAATCATACGTGCCTGTATGGGACTCGAGGTGGCGCACGATAAGTCCGAGGCCATGTGTTTTTACTGGCCGCGGGAATTCGCCACCTCCGGGTGGGTTCCAGATCATGGCAGGAGGGGTGTCCATCGGCGTCGAGGTGACGATGAAGTTGGGACTCGTTCGACAGCCGGTGGAAATTTGAAGAACATTTCCGACGATGGCTCCCAAATTGGAACGAACGGGGGCTGCTCTTAAGCGGCTCAAGTACATTGTAAGTACTTCGTAGAGTTTCTTTGTGGACTTTGAATAATGTGAGGATTAAGATGTATGATATCTTATCACCGCCGTGGGATCTGGAGGCGAAAATGCTCGCGCACGTATACAACTTGCGTGCGGAGGCGCATCGCCGGGGCGAAACCCCACCAGATTAGTGCGTGGCGGGATGAGTCCGGCGCGATCTCATGGCGGAATGGAAGCAGCGACTGTCGCAACCGAGGGCTGGGCTCGCTGTTATTGCAGCGGTAAGTCCCCTCTTTAATTATGTTATGTTTTTCGGATTAACATTAAAAAGGCTTATCGGTAGGTACCTGTTTCGGATTCGGCGGGAGGATACGCACGGGTGTCGTCATTAGGCCGACCTAATAAGTATCAAGAGTACTGATACTCTTCTGTATCCTTACTACGAGCGAACCAGCCAATCAGTACCATTAGTACGAGTTTGCTTTACATTTAACGTAAAGTAGGTACTTTAAAAATAAAGAAAAATCTTACTAAGGGTACAAAAAAAAAAAAAAAAAAAAAAGTTCCGGAGCCTCTACAATTGCAACTCCTGCCTGTGACATCGGTACCGTTCCTTATAAGTATGATATTTCATTGTCTATTGTACACATGAGTAAGTATTGTATTAGTGACTCAAATACCACAGAACATGCAAAAATGTACGCCATTTACTATAATTAATAACAATAAATTACTCTCGTGTCCATTTTCATTATTCCATCCATTACGACTGTCTGTCTTGGTAAAGAAAAAACACCAGCGTTTCAAGCTACCCAGAACTATCAAATTTATTTAATGGATTAACGACCTTAATAACAAAAGGATAAGGTTGCAAATCTAATAAAGAAATTCGAGATTAGGTTACCTTTATATGCGTTCGTAGCTGATTGGAGCGTGCGTCATTTGTCATCACTAATCGTCTGAACTACAAGATTATTGTTATAATTACATATTTAATGGTAATGTAATTAAATTATTATATTAAATTAGAAAAATAAGACGTCTCTTTGATGGATGGCGATGAAAATTTAATGGATTGGTCGGCTATAGAAAGAAAGAAGTTGTTTTAATCTATTGAGCTATTAAATTACGAGGTAATAAAATTACTTTGATGCATTTGTATGCCGCTGATGGTAAGACGTAGCTGGTCAACATGCATCTTGTAATATCTTGGCCGGAGGCCCAATTAATTATTTTTAGATATTTTTAATAACTACCATTATTTTTCCTATACATAATTACTTATATGAAATTGGTCCAACATTTTTAATTTATTTTGGTAAAAGCGACATCTATTTTAAACTTTAGCAACTATCTTAGCTGTCCTTATACCGGTCGTTACGATTGGAGCTTTTCACCAGTTAAAAAGTTATACGTAAAACCAGCAGATGGCGCTTTACACAAATTCAAAACAATTTAATTTTGTAATAATTAATGACGGCGTTTTTGAGAGAATCATCAAAGCATTAACTATTGATTAAATATTAAAAATAAGATTGTAGAAAGCTATTTTATTTTTAACTTAAGTAACAATGATATTTCACTATGAAATTATCAACCGTAGAAGGAAGTACCTATACTTGTTAACGCAGAATTATGCGTCTGTGCGAATTGCTATTAAAATGTGCTAGGCGCTGCGCGTGCAAAAACTTAATAAGTTAATACATACTCTATTTACCCAACTATTATTACTAACTCTAAACTATTAATAATAGCTCTGCTTACACTCAATAATGACGGACATACAATAGCATTTAAATAACAAAAAAAAACACTTAACTATCAAAACATCAACATATTCGCGTAAGTACACACGGGTAGACATAAAGCTATATAAAACCAGTATAAACTGATCTTCGAATATGCGAAAAGATCATACAAAGCGAGACCATGATAAATTGGTTAAATATACCTTCATGTGCAGTTTTGTTTCATACGCATAGGTACGTACACACGACTAGCCAACAGCTAAATAACCAGTATAAACTGACCTTCAAATATTCGAAAACATCATACAAAGCGAGGCCAACATAAACTGGATCTTTATACCTTCATATGTAGTTGTTTACAATGCATTTATGAACCAGTTTTATTTCAGTCAGTCATCATGACAACCTATCGTCATGGTTGGATCATTTATTAACAGAATAACGTAAAATAAATCGTTTAATAACTTTAATATTTAAGCTGCTATGCTATTGATACAATACTGCAGTTTTTATGATGAATAAACTGAAATATGCTGAAATCATTGTTGGTATTGTTTGTATTTTGTTTACCCTTTTAATAATCAAATTCGTTCAAAAGTACTTATAGTTTTTTTTATACTATGACTATGGCAATAGATCACACGACCCACTTGATGGTTACTGGTTACTGTGGCCTATGAACGCTTGCAACACTTGGGGCATTACATGCGCCTTCATCAACAGTCTATAAGTGGCCACTGCTGACAAAAAGCGTCTTCTCTCACAAAGAAGGTTTGGGCATCGATCACCACGCTTGCTCAATGCGGGTTGGCGATTTAGCGAACTTATGATCAGAAATTATAAGCCCAGATTTCCCCACGATTTTTTCCTTCACCGTTTGCAGTAGTGTCTCAATAATCTTAGAAAGCACACATAATACAGAAAAAGCCACATTGGTACTTGTCGTTAATAGGTTTTGAACCCATCATATGCATGAAAAACGGACATCTTAAACCTCCGGGCCCCACGATATATCGCTTTCGCAACCGAAAGAAGTCCATTCATTTAGCTATTTGCAAGAAACAATTGAAATCAACAAACATACACGTCAAACTCATTACCCTCCCATTAACTTGGACAGGTAAAAACCCAACCATATTTAAACGTACTCACTCCATCCACGATTTAGCGAATTAAACATTTGATATTTGCATAATTATCTTATTATCTCTGTCTAATATCCACAAACAAATAATATTCTAATAGTTTATAGTCTAAAAAATATTTGCCAACCGCTTGACTGTCGCAGATTAGCTTTAATCCTGACATATCAATAACTATGCTCGTTTTGTTACTCTCAAATCATTGTTTACCACCATTCCTGACAATAGCCCATAGCTAAGCATTATAAAGAGATAATGAGCCCAACCCATCATAGATAATATTTTATTTTTTTAAAACGTGACCGAGCATAGAGGGCGATTATTTTAGGGGATGACTGACAATAGAGGTATTAGTTCGCGCTTTTTTTAGGGTGCTATTGTCTATGGACTAGGATTGTCGATGGTCAAATTTGAATATGGAATAGAATGTTGGTAATTGGCAGTTTTATTGCTGGCTGGAAAATTATATAGGCTACTTAAAATTCCTAACATACAATTCTTGTTAATCCAAAAAAGACCCAATCAATAGCCTTCTTTAAGTACGTTTTACTTTGAAACCGATATGAATTTTTAAAAACGTTAGTTTTCGTAGCAGGTCGTAGCCGTCGCGTAGTATCGCTACGGAGGCGTAGTAATAATCGTAGCGCGTAGAACAATAATATTTTTAAGTAGATTTGTAGAATTGTTTTTTTTTTAATATTTAAAGCTATTTATAGGCCTATTATATGAAAAGTATAACACAAATGATGAACTAGGTGTACACAGTTCAGATTTAAGTGCTGTAATGTGCACCTCTGCCCTACCCCTTCAGGGATAAAAGGCGTGACGATACAAGTAAATTGACTTAAATAAACCTATATAAAGAATCAAGCACCCAACAGCTTTGCTTCAGTAAAATTATTGAAAAGCTCCAATTACTACACCGTGACATCTAATCCTCTCTCAATATCGTAAATAGACATAATAATTAATATTAGTTAATCTGCATTTACTTATATAGTAGCATATCCATTGGCGATATTGGCACATCAAACTATCCTTAAACATTAAAAACAAATTTAAATTTTTCTACAGAAGCATAAAGTTCAAATTCCCTTAAAGAAATTGAACACTCTAGGATTCTAGCGCTACTAGCACATCAATGTATCCTAAAACATTAAAACCAAATTTCAACTTTATACCTTCAAAAATAAGGTTCAAAATCCCTTAACCAAATTAGACACCAAAGTATACTTTGATCTGCACCCGTCTACCAGCATAATGCACGGTTGAACAAACATTTGTTTAGCCAAGCATGTCGGCTTATACATAAAAGTGGGTAAGCAGAGTGTATTGAAATGCTTTCAATAACTAATACTAATACACATCTGTGTGATCATTCTTTTGACTGTGTTGGATATGGGTTCAGGTTGTTATGTATTTTTGGGTCAGTATTTTTGCAAGCAGGTGTAAACAGAACTGCCGAGTAAGATGTTCCAAGTTCGATTCGCGGGTCGGAAAATGTATTATTATGTTATTTCAGTTTGTCTAAAATTCCTAGTAGTCTTACGGAGTCTGTCGAGTTGAGCAGACCAATATTACCAATATTTGGTATACCAAGAGGTTTATGCAAAAATAGGAGTTTTATGTTACTTTTCCACCAGAGATGTGCTATGCACTATACATTGTTGTTGATGCGTTTGGTTCCGACCAATCATATTCATTGGTACACATAGCTTAGCACTGATCGAAATTAACTCAGTTAAGGTATGATTTTCATAAGGAAAGATGCGTGCTATGGATATGTGCTATGAATGACTTCTCTACTATCGCATCTTCATAGCCCATCTTAGCCACTACATCTTCGTAGTAGGTACTTCTTGTGGAAAAGCATCCTTACATTGTAAACATGTACACATTTGTCTTTAGTGTTTTTTTTAAATCGCTGTTTTATACCAAAACCCGTCACATTACGCATATCAGTTCAATACTCAAAAACAGTCAATAACACAATCATCCGTTAACCAAATACCATATTTACTTCCAAAGCGCTGTCAGGCACAAATGACAATCATTGCCCACTTATCACTATTCGGCTTATGACTCTGCCTACCCCTTTATGGTAGCGGGATGATGATGTCCATTGTGGGTGACAAAACGGCTCCCCGTGATACCGAGCTTAGCTGCGGGCGATATCCATTGTGGATCCATGTGACAATTGAAATTTTAACGTGAAATATTTTGGCTGAAATCCTTTTTGGAGTTCCGCCTGTCAGGAGTTGAAGCCTTTTGTGTTTGTTTGTGATGATTCTAGTTATGTTTAAATGTTAAGGTTTGAAATAAACCGACATAGAAAGTGTCGGTTTTTCTTGGAATCGTCTTGTGTAGGGATTATAAATATACAGGAAACGGAACGCTCCCGAAAAACGCCACATTTATTTTTTGTTTTAATAATTTTAATCGTTTTTCTTCGGGTTATTCATGCAGCTTTAAGAAGTCGATTATAACTATTAATACATAAAGCAAACATTGAATTCCTTTATTTATTGAAATAAACCCAGTTTTTCATCGTCACCTATTTGCAGTGTTTGGAAGCGTTCCGTTAACGCTCTATATATACCAAGGAAAAGGTTTTGGATCTAACTACCGACTCAGAATTCAAAGTCTTTTTCTAACAAATAGTGCTTGGTTTCAAAGGTCGCTTTTGTAAAATATTTGGCCTAAAAGAGAATATCACACTTTAAGATGAGCATGTCTTTGAAGAATAGTAATACGTGTTTAAATAACATTTTAATAAAGCGTACAGAACCCACACTGTATCAGTGCTCCGGTCATGGCGTTTGTCGGGATAAGCCGCGGTGTTGTGACAGGGGCTGGTGATCAATCACCGCTGGTCATCCGAACGACACTGCGTTGCTGTATCATCGCTGTTTTGCTACGGGTGGTTGGCTGAAGTGGTTTGTGATAGGTTACGTATGTGTTTGTTAGTGGTTAAATGTTCTTACATTGGCTAAAGTCCTTCTGTATTGGTTTTTTTAACTTTGTCCCACACTAGGATTTTTTCCTATGTCGTGGGTGAGTTTGCAAACATACAAACAAGTTCATATAAGCATGACACCCAGACCCGAAACAACAATTTGTGGATCACACAAAGAGTTGCTCCGTGCGGGAATCCAGCTCATTACAAGTGCCAACCGTGCAGCTAGATCCAAGTTAAGTATATTAAAAGTATTGACATTTTAAAATTTCCTTTTCATTTAATTTAATAAAATACTCGCTTCCCTGCCAAAAGACTTTATAATCTTTACGAAATTAATCTTAGGAAAAAGTCACATAAAAATACTTTCATTGGTTTTTAAGTTTAACCAGTAATAATTCCAGTAGAATACCTTTACTAGTTTAAAAACGATACAAATTACCTCAACACATTTATCCCAAACAAAATTCAGCCAACCCCGTCTAATATAAAATTTATAATTACATACTACTTCTAATACCCATCACAACTGCAGCCCCATTAGAGTCTATGACCAGTCTATGGCCACCAGTCTATGACATTGTCTACGAAGGGGTTGTGCCCACTTGAGGGTGACCGTGGCCCGTAAGAATGTTGTCCAGTGGATGATTACACTAATTGAAACTGGTCGTAGGGAGACGTGGATTAGAATGGTATGGATAGGAATGACGTTTAGTTCTGTGAACGGTTGATTTTGAGTACAAAAATGAAATTGATTGAATTATTGTTTCAGTTTCAAGTTCTTTTAAATATACTTCTATGTTTAAATTGCAATAGGTTATGTGTTAATTGAAACACTTTTAATTTGATCATGTCCTAAGCAACAAAAGCCGTCCAGAACTATTGAAGTTTATATTATAAGTTTCGTGAGATATATTAATTCTGTCTCATATCATGAGCAGCATTTCTCAACACACGACGCGGCGACTGTTGCGCTGCTACTCATGAATATCAGTCTCTGGTATGTCTTGAAACTAGCCGAGTTCCTCGTCAAATAATTTTGTTAGTAAACCGTTAAATATAATAAATAATCATTGAAGTATCTCAAAATAGAATTGTCAGTATTATTTATTTAAGAGTAGGTTAAAATATTACAGAAATATAAAAACCATTTCAATACTCATCAACTTACAAAATATTCGAAAACCACCAAAATATTCTCACTTACATTACACTACACTACTCACGAAACATTTCATCAACCACATTTCTTATCCAGCCCCACTACACTCTACGCTAGGGTTCACACGTGTCCGCCAAGCGGTCCCGTAAGTAATCATTAATTGTCTTGATATCCCCCAGATAAGATAAAGTCATCGGCGATACCCTTTAATTGCATTTTAGGGTAAACCACAGACATTGAACAAGATAAATTAGTTTTTATATTAAAAAAATGAGAAACTCCCATATGGTGTAAGGTAATGGGTTTAAAATATGGTCGTTTTACTGTTATATTATTATCAATTTACTGGGCTGTTGGACATAAGAAGTGGTGACCCTGTCTTAGAACATTAGGTTTGTATTATTCAGTAGTTAGTTTTGTACTTGTAGTAATTAGGAGTGAGGTTTTATATTTTTTTACTGTTGTACAGTAACATAGCTTACAATTAGCCTGATAGTAATCGATCAACTTAAGTAAACCACAGGGGGCCTACTCTAATTCAACGAACGAACGAACGAAAAATCTTCGCAGATTGCATACTACAATTCTATTTATTGCGAACTTTCGTGAACAAAAATGAACGAATGAAATGAAGATAAATAAATAGGTTTTGATATGAAATTAAAAATAAAATGTTATTTCAAGCAATTTTATTAGTAAACCAATAAAACCGACGGCCGAAGATTAAACGAGACTTCGCATTAGAAAACCGGAGTAGCCCTACAGGTATTGCAAATTCGTTGCAGAGAATCACGTGTCCTCCGGGCGGTCCTCACAGTGATGACACCTAGGCGTTTCCTCCCGCTCAATCAGAAACAGGCACCTACCGAAGCTCTCATGTCCGTGGTACCTGCATCAGGCGGTAAGTGAGGACGCCGTGGCACCTCTCAAGCCGTTCCTCAAAAGAGGGAACTTACCGCTACAATGATAGCGTGCCCATTATTTAAGGGCTAGTAGTAACCATCAGATATTGTAAACACCAACTTATAGGTACCATACAAGGACCAACTTATAGGACCAACCTATAGTTATTTTTTATTTGTAAAGTCATTGCTTATTGCTTATGCACCAGAAGCTAGTTGAACGCAACCCTTCGCCACATCATTTCATTTAGCAAATAAAATGTCACCTCATTAATATGTAATTTGAAAACTCGGCAACACTCGGGAACGATCGTAAACATTCGTGTCTCGCCCTCCGATACGCATCATTTGCTTCGGACATTGTACATTGTGCATCTGTTTTTCTGTTTGATTTATACGTGTTTTTAATAGAAGTTGTATGGAAATGTGTTTATGATGAAGTTGGAATGGAATAATTATTCATACATACATACATAACATGATGTCTTTTAATACTTAAAGGAGGAGAAAGACAGTTGTTGCATCAACTAATCAAAAAAGGTAATCATCAGTCTATTACCTTAATAGGTCCTAACGCAATAAAAACGATATTTTTTATGGGTTATTATGGAATAAACCGGTAAACGAGCATACGGATCACCTGATGGAAAGCATTCGGCACCGTCCATGGACACCAGCGTAGTTAAGCGTAGGAATTTGAGGATTGTTGTCGATTCGGAGATTCGAGAGATCGGGCGCGGGTAATACAACGCAAGCGTTATTTCACGTTAGTTTTCTGTAAGGCCATGGTATCACTCCGGTCGAGCCGGCCCATTCGTGTCGAAGCATGGTTCTCTCACACTTTATATTATACTCTAATAACAGAACACATTCACATGTTTTTCTTCTCATTTCAAACGGCCGGGACTACGGCTGTCGACACTATAGAATAGACAATAGACAGCGACTGTCAACTTGTTATTGAACATAGCACAGTCCGCCACAGTATAACAACAGACCTCATTTACTCATAATATGATATTTACTATGACGTAGCAGTGTTTTGTTTCTGAGTTATGACGAGATTCAGTGAGCTTTTCCACCAGCGATGTGCTATGCTACTTGCTGTGGATGCGTTTGGCTTCCACCAATCATAATATTTGATATGCAAAGATGAGTGCTCTAGATGGCTTCCCTACTGTCGATACATCGCATACATGAGCTGCACATCTTCCTTGCACATAGCTACATAGCACGTCTCTGGTAAAAGGTATCTGATTAAAGGTGTTCTGGTAAAACCTTGTGTTACAGAAAAGGGTAAGTGTGGTAAGTGACCGCAAAGAGTTTCGGTTCTAATCTAAGTAATTTTTTTTTTTCATTGTTAAATGGGACGACGTTTGGCCGCTATCTCACCTGATGGTAAGTGATGATGTGGCCTACGATGGAGCACGTCTGCCCATTAGCAACCTATTCCTCGGGCTTTGAAGACACCCAGGTTATACCCATCAGGAAACACAGACTCCGGCAAGGAGTTCCAAGCCCTAGCAGTTCGCACAAGGAAGCTTGAAGCGAAGCGCTTCGTGCGTGTGGGTGGGATATCCACCATGAATCGGTGACGCCTCGCCGATTGTCTTGTGGTTCGATGATGGAAAGGACTAGGAGGAATCTAAGTATTGCTTGACATTTTTCGAACTCAGAACCTTTTACTCAAAAGTCATACCTTCTCCCCAGTTAATCACGAATTATCACAAAGTCTATCTAATTATTATATCTTGTTACTTTTACAAAGATCGAAAAACATTTAAAACAGTTTGTTATGTATAGTTAGCAGTCGTAACGCGACTCCTGCGCATGCCGCCTCTACGCATGCGCTAACCCTTACTGCATTTGAAATTAGCCGGTATGCCACATACATCTGTTCTTTATAAGTACAGGTGAGCAGAAAAGGGTATAGAAACGACAGTTAGAAATATAGATGGTCCTACTAAATACTTAGATACAGGGTTAATAGAAAAAAAGATATAGGATTTCAGTAACAAATAATTTCCATTCCATATTTTGTATTTCTTTTTAAAAGAGTAACGAATGCAGTTTCTTTCTCGTTCTTCTCCATTTGAAACTACACTTTGGAACTAGCACATAGTTTCACTTACGGAGACTGACAGACTATTATTTCTTTATTAGTTGACATTTCTTTACGTACATATTTATGGTATGGTTATTGTTATTTATTCCGATTTAATTGGATTTTTTTAACGTTTTTTAAAACCGCTCCACGTAGGTGTTAGTTGTATGCTTATAGGTGTTGATAAAACTTTGTACTAACTTATAAAAATCATTGCAAAGAAAAAAATACTTATAGAAAATAGCTCCTAATACTTTTGTACTCGCTAATACTTAACCCTGTACCGCGCGGTGGGTATTTTGATCCCACTTAAGATATTACATATTTGCATATAAAATTATCGTTTAGTACGTGCTGTCTTTTCGTATGTTTTGTAGTGCGTAACTACGTAACGTACTAGTGAGGTCGTGTTTCCTTGTTTTTTAGTGAACGGTCGATTGATTTTTATATTCATTTTGGGGTATTTTTATAGAGAGTTAAGCTGTTATTGGCAGTATTAAAATATCTAATTGATGGGTTACTATTGTACATTTGACAAGGGTGAACTTTATAGATTCGTTTATATTCTGTAGGGTGTGGTCTTATGCTTTAAGTATGTTTTAAAGTCCTTTTAAGAAAATATTATGGCGCCGTAAATTAAATGTGTGGTTAAAGGGTTGTGCTTGTTTAAAAACGTTTCTGATAAATTAAGTTCTTTCTTGTTTATAGAATTTTTCATACCTTTATGTTTGTACTAGAGAATAATAAAAATATACAGTAAATAAAAAAGCTTTTCTTCCACAAATTTTCTTAATAATTTTCAGATATTTTATTATATCACCTTCTAAACAGTAGCCTTAGTTAACAATCAATCCTCCGGCTGCTACTTTACCAAGCGTTAACAGTAACAAGCAATTAGCAATTACCATAAAAAACGCCAATTATTTCGCGCCCTCATTACCATGTCCTGCCCATTTCATCACAACGAGACTTGCAACATAACTCTTCGACAAACCATTGTTATTTTATCGCGATTTACCCCACAGCCAACCACAAAAACTGACCATAATTACAACACAAAATTCGTACCCACGTATCCTATTGTGATCAAATATGAACGTATCATTATTTTAACAAAATAATTAGGTTGCACTAAATATTTAAACGGTCAGTCAGCTATAACAATCGGTCATTGTTGTAATGTAAATAATTTATAGAATTAACAATGGGCGCGTGCTTAAAAAATACGCGATTGGGATAAAAATACCCCGGTCGCGTTTGAGGGTTGCATCTGCCCGTTTGGTACAATGTCGTAGGAAATTACACTTGATGTATGCGTGGATTATGAAAATCTTGTTGTTTATTAGGAAATAAATAAAAATAATGGATTAGTTTCGGATTTGGGGTGCATTTGTAAGTGCATTCGGATGGATTTGTTGTAAAACCAATTCCTGTTTTTTGGTTTGTGTTAATCTAAAGTGGTTTGCTTTTTGTATTTGTTAGCTGAGTACGCTTGCGGCTATAACCCAATAATACATTGAATAATACGAGAATTCTATTTATTGTAGTGATTGTTGATTAACGAAGCATAATAATATGTACACAAATACTCAAATATCATACTGCATAAGTAATCAACTAATAATGGACTATAATTTCCCTTTATATAAGAGAGTGCACCATTCCACTTTCAAACTACCAACGACAGTACCAATGTGACTTTTTCCGAGTTACTTATATGTACTTTCTAAGATTATTTAGACACCACTGATAAACGGTGACGTAAAACATCGTGAAGAAATCCAAGCTTACTTATAATTTTTAATTATATGTTTGAAATCGCCAACCTTCTTAGAGCATGATTAATGCTTAAAATTTCTCCGTGCGAGAAGAAGTCTTTGGTCAACAGTAGCCATAGTTATAGGATGTTGATGAGTACCTAACTACTTTAAAAAATATTATACCATTTCTACAAATAAATTGTCAGTTACCACTTATACACAAGTTCATAAATAGGACAATTAAATAAAAGTAATTTAATAACAAAATCACCATTTTGAAACCCGGACAAGTTCAGAAAACATTAAAAGGTGAACTAAATAACAGGTTGAAGTTAAATACAAGGAAATAATAAGTAACTGCGATCTAGGTCATGGGTGACGGGCACAGGGCTGTGCTGAATGGAAAATAAATAATAACTACTTTTTTTGTTTTATTTAAGAAGTTTTATGAAACGGCTTTAATAGTATGGTGAACAAGATTAAGAATGTTGTACCAAATATAGTGTGTATATCAGATCGATCTGTCATCAGGAAGGTCTAGACATAAACAAACAGTTTAGTAAACTCGTTTAGTAAAACCGTTTAGTAAAATGAGTTTTGGTATTGTAGGCATATTTTTTTATATCGTAATACAAATACATTTGCTGATTCTCTTTTCAAAATATTAAAATACCGTTACGTTGAACGAAAACGAAACGAGATAGCGGCCAATCGTTTTCGTTCAACGTAAAGCAACCTCGTACTAAGGGTATAGAACTCGTATCATTATCATTATCATTATGACAGTTTGTATAAAATTTTTTTTGACTATTTCTAGCAGTTCACCTGGAGGACTTTTTAAAACCCAATTCATTTAAATGATTCGATGTGAACATTGTTTATTTTTAACAGTTGTAATGTTTTTTAGTAGAGACCATTGGGAACATATAGGTATTGAACCGTTAACATCTTGTTACTGATACGATGATGATGATGACCAAATAAAAGAGAAATAAACGAAACCACGATCAACTACCAGACTTTAATAAAAAATCTGTATTTCTGTGTTCGAAGCCACAGAAAAAAATCCGACCAATAACACAGACGTATTATTTCATGAATTATTTACACCAAGTTATTATGTGACTAAAAATACCTGCGTATATCACCGAGGTCGCTCAATCATTCTCTCTCAACATATAGGTATATAACTGAATCGATTATACGACTTGATGGAATACCTGAATTATTTGATACTATATTTAGATGATTAAATACGCTTGTGTATGTGACAAGGTTGAGACTGTTTGCTTTATCAAATGGTCATAGATGTGCCTTACTACATACCTACATACATAACCTCACGCCTATCTCCCATGGGGATAAAGCAGAGATGCCAATTGCTACGAATCTTACATACCTCTTTCACTTCATCAGCAGTCATTAGTCTTTTCACGCATGTTTTCAGGCATTACAATTGAATTCAACCTGTTTATTTGCAATTTGTAACAAAATATTGAATCATGTTATTACAAATTTAAATGCCGTAAGAGACCGCAACCTCTGCCAATCCCCTCAGGGATAAAAGGCGTCACGTTGCTGACTTTGAATTTAAAATATTTTTAATTACAATTATTAGTTATAGCATTCGAAATAATCATAAATAGAACATTAGTGACAAAATTTTTCTACACACGTAAAAAAATTTAATCATATTTAAGGTAAATTGCATGCTGTGTGTATCTTCAAGAATAAATGAGTCATTGTAGACTCAAAAAATACTTCAAAGAAAGTAGAGGCAACCCTACGAAAATAAATAGTTCGCGTCAAAGACTAGAGATGTCCTTGTCCAAGTTTGGGGACGCGCAGATCAATTAAAGCGGGCGTCATTCCCACGAGTCTAATGGTAATGGGAACAGTGGGAGACAATCGTTGTCTATGGAACTTTTTTCAATTTCGGTAGCATAGATAATTGGTGGTAGCGGTCTAGTGGTGTGTGTGGTGTTTTGTCAAGAGATGCGGTTGTGGTTTGGTTAATTATTGTGTGTTAGGTTTTTTTTTTGTTGGATGAATAAAGTGAAAGTTTTTCTTCCGTTTTTAGGGGTTATTAATTTGTAACGTTCATAATTGTGGATTGATAGAACTATAGGCACTAGCTGTTATTTCTGGATTTATCGAGTCATAGTGGTCAGTGGACACATGATCAGTCTTCGTGGTGCTACTGAAACTAATTTATTGGCTGGTTGGTCGTAATATGTTTCTGAGACTCCTGAACGAAGAAGACAGAAGATAACTTAACCCAGCTGTAACATCTGATTCACTGGCGCTTCTCGAAAAGCAGGAGTAAGAATATGGTGGTTTTTAGTCAGTAAGAGTTACACTCCCTCTCGCCCAAGACGGGAAAAGTCATTGGATAATTTCCCCCTCAAAAAAACCAAAGAAAGTGTGCTACAGCACCTACTTCTCTGTCCACCTATTCTATGGTTAATAAGTCGTAAAATAGTACTTAAGTATCTATAAGAAATTAATCGTGCTTAACTCATGGCTATTGAGGTTACTAACCAACGAGTTTATGATAAACTGCTAAATCATTTCTTGCCAGACTCTGTAACCGACTGCCCTCAATTAACTTCTATAGTTTACTTGGTGAAGTTAACTTTCTATGAGTTTCTCATTTTATATCTAATTTACAAAATAATTAGCTTTTTGCAGTACTTATGTTAATGGTCATAATTATTCGTGATATAAAGTAGACGGACAATACGAGTATAGGTAGATTAGTTAAAAGTACGCATTTGGAAATGTATAGACTTGTTTATATGAAGACTAGATGTCATCCTATTGGTTTACAAATTCCAATTATTTTGCTCGAAACTTCAAAAACTGATCAATTTTCTATTGAATTTTGTAGGAAACAGTTCCACTCGACCAACGATGTCCAATTAGCGTGTTGTCCAAAACATGGTACCTATATCATTATTTGTATATTTACACCCCATTATTTCTATGTCCAAATGTATATCAATAATGATCCAATTTATTTCATTACAATAACATCTCAATCATTCATTACAAGTACACAACACTTGAAAATGTCATTAAAAAATAAAACAAGTAATTCAATATTGTCAAACATCTCATTAAAATATCATTCGGTGACAGAAATCCGTTACAAATGTATGAAAATATAATTTAATAAAGCCAAATTAGTGAGTGGACGGTGCCGTAACGAATCATTTGATGCGCAAGCGCAGGCGCACCCTCTGTTCATTGGCTGTGTTTGTATTTCGAACAGTGGTGTTAGATGTTGGTGTGTGCGTTTTGTGTTGACAATATTATTTAATTTACAATTATTATTTTAGTATTTAGTTGAATTTGAATAGCTCGGTAGCTTTTCGCCATTGGCGCTGCTGCAAAACTGGACTAATATAAGGACTAAGACTGTGTCCACGAAAGAAAACCTTGCCAAAATCAGTTTTACAATTAAACAGCAATATTTTTTTATATTTCAATCCTATAACTGTTTCTATCAAATAGGTAAGGTACTGACATAATTAAGTTTTCTTTTATAATTTAATACCCAGAAAAAACCCAGTTTTTCTCGTAAAAACAAAAATTCTAATACGAGTAGCACACCTATAATAACCATTAGGGATTAATTGTCTTTTATAATTTCATATCTAATCTGCCCACTCCTCTTCAAAAAACAATTTCACTAATAAAACCAAGTATTCCTAATAGCACACCTATAACATCCATTAGAAATACCCACTCTTGTATCTTCCTCTAATAAAAACTCGATATCAACAGTAGGGGTGCACAACTGCATCTATTCATTACTCTCTATTTATTGAGTGTATCGAGTGTTCATTACGCACGGTGTGTCAGTCTGTCCGTCTGTACGTATATACAGTGTGAGGTGCGATGCGGGCGGCAGATGTAGTAGTAAGTGCAGTTTAATGGACCGCCATCGTATTGTGGTTTTGGGATATAAAAGTTGGTTAAAATGTGTTATTTGTTATTGTTGATAATGTCATCTGTTTAGGCGATTCTGGTTAATATTTTTCTAATTTAAATCTGGTTATGAATAGGAGAAATAAATAATAGTTATGTTTAAATTGATTAGTTAGTATTTATTGGTATTTATTTATTTTCGGCCCATCTTCGCTTCGCCGTCCTGGCACGTAAGCGGGTTTTCAAACGCATACTTATCAACGTTAAAAAATAGGTTAATAGCTATTCAGTTGGTACTTATTATTATTGGTATTTAGTGGTAATAGCAAAAGTTTTATCTGTCCTTTGAATATATATATTTGTTTTTTCGTGGGTGTCAGACTAGTAAAAGTATACAATGGACAGAGACAGTCTGAATTTTTAAGTACCATCTGACCACCTACCACATGGAGTAAATGAACAATGGAGTATCTTATGTAATTGGATAATCCACTAGTTCGTCATAGACTGCTGATGTAATGTGTTATAACATGAAAGAAATCCAATAATGAGCACTTAAGTACCTATATATAGTCTGCTCTTCATAGAAACTGCAGCGAACTAGTTTGACCTAGTTTCACTTAAATGATAGATAGATAGACATTGTTAATATTTTAGTAGGTGATGGAAAAAATATTTTACAGTCGACTCTTGATAATTCAAACCTTCAATAATTTGAACATCTCTATAACTTGAAGTTTTCACGAGACCCATAAATAAATGTCTTTGTGTTTCGAACTAAATCCCTACATTCTTATACATTAGGTAATTAAATCGAAAAAATCGTTGTTTCTTAACCAAATGACTCGTTAATATGGTAATAAGCTCACCCCTATTACATGACACTTATAACAAAAATGGCGAAAAGAAGGTGTATTGACATTGTACAATGTCATTATGTGTCGTAATATGCATCTCTGCCTACCCCTTCAGGGATCAAAGGCGTGATACGTTCAAATTTTGGACCATACTATAAATCGAATATTCAGTAATTCGAAATATTGTAGGAATCCCTCGAATTTCGAATTCAGCACTGTATGTACAAAAGGTTTAAGATCAAGTTGTATGTAAACATCACTTTGTGAATGTTAACTACACAATAAAGGCTGTATTTGTGTCTGAAATCCTTCTTCCTTCGACCTGGCAGAGAGCCAAACATTTTTCAGCTGTGTAAGCCTTCAGTTTTAGTAGAAGCTGTTTCAGCTTCAGTTGCTATGCGTAATATAGCACTCCGTATTTATCTGTTAATTGTAATTTAAGTTTTATTGATATTTACTATATCTTTTTCAATTACTTATGTCTGTTCAAGGGGAATTTGAAATTATTCTTAGATTGTCTAGGCAAAACGCTCACCTATTTTTTTTAAACTGACTTGGGCAGTTTTAAAATTTTTAATTCAGTGTTTAAAAGAAATATGTAAAAACATAGGTCGATGACGTGGGCATATCCAACAACACATATTATATAACCTCACGCCTGTCTCCAATGCTACAAATCTTTCTTATCTTTTTCGCTCCATCAACAGTCATCAGTCTTTTCATGAATGCTCGTCGGTTAAGAGTACTTTTAATTTGGCCCTTCTTTAATATATCGCTATATGTCCGTCTGGCAACGGCCCCATTCATATCTGTTTTATAATACATACATTTCTTTCGTAAATCTGCTTTCATCCATCCTTTCTACATGTGCAAACCATCGGCTCATGTATCCCATGAGCAAAATACCTCTTACACCCCACAACAATTCATACCGCTACAACGACTCAACTATTGCACCAACTACCATTATAAATTGCACAATTACACTCACAATTGCATGTGTACACCGTATCTAGTATCAACAGCTTTGTTACCATTTATTTAAACTAATTCTATTACATTCCTACTAAAAAAACATGATAAAAAGACATTAGACACTATACAAAATAATATATTCAATTGTACAAACGCTTACATATCAAACTATACATAACCAGTATAAACTGACCTTTGTATATGAGGAAAGATCATACAAAGCTAGACCATGTTAAACTGGTCGTGTTTAGCTACATGTGTGTAGCTGTGTGCACAAAAGCATAGCAAATCGCTTGAGTGTAGGGGTTAGAAACTGGTTTTGGCCAGTTCAAAGCGGTACATTACAATCGTATAGAAATCAGATATATGCCGCAAATACAATGGGAAATATTCAATTTTATAATAGGACTTGATGGACACACAGGCTTAATTCAATTGTTGGTTTTGTAATCATATTCCGTGGTCTGGTTTTTTTTTGCAATTGTTTTCGGATTTTTTTGTTGTGGTTCAGAAATTCCTGTTTGATGCGCAAATATTGGGAGGTTTTGTTATTGTAAATACATATTAGAGAATATTGCCTAGTTTAATAAATATTTCTTTATAATTTGACAGGTCAACGTTTGACCACCATCTCGCCTACGATGGAACACGTCTGCCCATAAGCAAACTATTTTCTCGGGCCTTGAAGATGATAGGCTATACCCATCAGGAAATATAGACTCCGTCAAAGAATTCCACTCCTTAGCAGTTCGCACAAAGTACCTTAAAGCGAAGAGTTTTGTGCGAGTGAGTGAGATATCTACCCTGGTTCGATGATGGAAAGAAAAACAAAATATTATAAAAATAAATGTATATTTAAGACTCGCATCTATTCCTTTAAATCCGTCTTCTATAAACAAAAATAGACTTGAATAATTCAGTCACTTCCAATTAGTTCAGAAATGAAAAATAAAAAGCACCCTCCAAAACCCACAAGTCCTCGTTGAGTTAATACGCTTCAGGAAGATAAATCGATTCCCGATACTCTCGCCATTTGTCAAAAATCTGTCCAGAACTTTATTCGCTGCGACCATGTGGGATAAAGTGGGCTTACTACACATATTATTATACCACCGGAGCTGCGGTCTACCTAGCAGGTTTACCGGGGCTCCGGCTCGAAAAGCAGGAGTAGGAACGGGGTGGTTTTTAGTCAGTAAGAGTCTGACACTCTCTCTTGCCTCGCCCAACAAACAAACTGTTCAGTACCCAACCGATGGTTACTCTCTCTCTGTACTGAATCAATCTTTATTTTGCTCACCTAGTAATATATTGGCACATCTGAAAAAAATGCGAAATTGACTTTATATGGTTTACGTGTTTAAAAGTGCATATTAATCTATTTATTTCCATATTCATCGAGAGAGGTCGTAAGTGTCATTATACCATTATTGTAGTTTCCCCCCTCACGCACGTAAAACAACGGTTCATTGGTCAGTAAACTAAAAACTAAACAAGTCAGGTAAACTATGAAAACCGTAAATGTGCCAATATATTACTAGGTGTGCGATTTATTTTTTATCAAATAACTTAGTTCACAGCATACACTCACATTTCCCAAAAATTACGATATAAAAATCTCACAATTGCGACACCATTGGGAATATTCCCAAGCAAAACGTTGTAATAGAAAAAACAAATGGTGTTACTTTAAAAATGGAACGAAATGAATTCGCTCACTCACTGTCCATCAACTGAAACATAAACTTCAAAAAGTTTAAAAACCTAAGAGCTCTCTAGATGGAAACAAAAAGTTTTCGTTTAAGAAAATTCACTCGTTTTTCGCTACATAGTTGTATCGTAAAACCACATCATAGTAATCCCTTAGGAGATAAGCTGTAGTGTAATCAGAGGATGAGACTGTAAGTGTAATTAATGGGGTACGACTATCGAATCAGATAATGAGATAATGTCTGTATCCTTGACCAAACGCGGCTGAACTACAGAAGAAAATATCCCGGATTTGATCATATCAAATTATGCAAATAATTAGAACAGCACAAATACTCACTTTAAAACGTCTTATGACAATGAGACCAATTAAAAGTTATACTAAACGATATGCAACGTTACGCCTTTTATCCCCGACGGAATCGTTAGAGGTGCAAAATACGGCACGTAAAACAGTTATACAATGTACACCCACTTTTCACCATATTATGTTTATAAGTACCATTACTTCTATTTACTTTGCCCGACCCATAAATGATAAATGATATTATTTCTGTTAATAGGTTATAAAATAACACTTTTACACGTCAATATTTCAAATAGCTAGACGAGGCCGATGAGTCGCACTTGCGACCACTATATCAAGGAGGCATATAATTTGAATAGTACAAAAACTCTCTTTAGAACGTCCTATGACAATGAGACTAATTAAAAGTTATACTAAACGCTATATAAATGTATATGACTACTACAAGTTAATACTTAACCTCAACCTACATACAACTTCTTTCAAAAACAGCAGGTACAACACAAACTTCCGAGTAATACTGAAACAAGTCTACCAGCAGCACCATATTTTATGCAGAGCATACAAGAAAATATCAATTTAGTTTGCCACTATATCAAGTCGGTTCCAAACTTTGCTTGCTACCAACTTTATGATGGCCGATGTATAAGTTTTTATATACTTTACGTACGTTACGTACATATTTTTATATACATGTGAGTTCTATGTTCTTGTATGCTTAGGGTCTTAGGTAGTTGCTTTTTTTCGGTGTGATATTGGTAAAGTTTTGGAAAAGATAGCGGGGGTAGGTTTTGGAATTTATTGATGTAAATGACAATAGTATTATAAATGTGAAAGTATGTGCGTTTGGGTATTTGGATGTTTGCCCGTCAATGACGCTGAAACTACTGACCTGATTTTGATGTAATTTATTATATATGTATGATAGGATTTTGATGTAAGTTATAGAACTACTACATATATAATAAATTACCACCAGCACCATATACCATATACCATACCTATGTACAGACAGGGTATACCTATGTACAGACAGGGTATGAGCTGACTTGGGTGATAGGATACCTTTTATTCCACGTGAAACGCGGACGAAGCCGTTGACAGAAGCTAGTTTTTAATAAAGAGAAGTTCCAGATGCAAAAAGACGAAAAGAAAGGTAGAAGACAAATTACAAACCATAGTGGATGAGTGACGAATGACACGAAAAAGAAGAGGAGTTTATGAAAGTATAACGTCTGCTTCCACTTGACAACCTGATTCAAAATATCATACTCCACAGCACCATATCGATCCAATCCGTATAACCCGTCAAAATAAAAAACAAAACAAAAAGCCTTCACAAATAACTTTGGAAACACAACTCTCGTTTAGGCTACAGCATAAAATTTTAACATCGCTCCCTGTGTGGCGTAGTCAATAAAAACGTTCAATTTGTGTAGCCGCGCGCGCCACAAACAAGTGCGCTACCTATGTCGTTAATAAAATGTGGTTGAGGTTGAGACCGTAGTGTGAGCTTAAGCGGGTAGCGGAGCGATTTTTGGAACAGCGTTTTTAGTAAAATGTTTTAATACTGTTGTTAATTTAGATGACTATGATATGGAACTACAGGATACACTCAAACACAGGATACTTTTTTGCTTATTTAGGGATTCGCGGTACATAGCATAGCAGTCGGTTGCCCAATTCCTGTGTCCACCGTGCAGTTAATAAAATTTTGTTTCAGTCAATATCAATAGCCCACAATAGTCCAGACTATTATGGTACTATACTATGGTACTCAGAGTCATTTAATTTGCTTAAACCGGTTCTTAGCAATTTTTTACGATACAAAATTGTTACTAGGGAATAGTTTAAGTAATCATTAAATGTCTCTGAGCTGCAGTTATACTTAAGATAACCTAGTATCTAATACACTCATCAGATTGAACTAATTAGATTAAAATGTAACTTGTTTGAAATGATACTGACGGGACATCCGTACTTAAATTTATCTCAGTCTGCAATACCATCACGCTATGCCGTACGAGTTTAGTATCCTTAGATCGAAACGAGAGCGCGTTCGGCGCTCTGATTGGTCGGTGCGAATGAATCAACCAATCTGAACACCGAACGCGCTCTCGTTTTGATCTCGTTAAACGTAAAACAAACTCGTACCAAGCCCTCTGAACGGATTAGTTAGATAACAACTTCGTCCTATATCTCTAGATAGATTCCCAGAATAACGGCTCATGCAAATTATATACGCAATTTTAACGAAATACTATACTATATACGTTATTTAAATAATAATAAAGATATAAAAAAATGGCAACCGCCTTCAATATCAATATTTGAAGTGTGAACCTCCTTTATTAAGTCGCTTAATAATAATATACAATAATAAATACCTAAAACCTTCGATAGTTCGAAAAATACTATGTTGGAAACCGCATTAAAATCTGTTCAGCCAAACACGAAAACGCACCTGGTCACATATCTACAGGTCACATCAAACCTTCTTTTCTTTGAAGTCGGTTTAAAATTGTCGTTGTTTTAATTATGTATGAATAAAAACATCACCGCAAATAAAATATAACCCGCTCCTACTGAATTTGAGTGTTAACCCTAAAAACGGTACGGCACGCGACTGGACGACATGTGGACAATTTTTAATGACTATAATGACTGAAGCGACGGCCGACTGATGGACTTTTAAACGCATACATATGTACTCGTAATTATTTAATATCATTCAATTGTTTGACGCGTGCCTTTACTATTGCGACAGATGTACAATTTGACGTAAAATTAATTTTTTAGAGACAAATTGTTGTTGTTGTTTGTTTATTTTCGTTTTGTTGTTTACTGTTTGTAATGTTGGTTTTCACGTGATTATATACAAGGATCTGTTCTTATTATTGTAAATTGATATTAGATAACTAATGATAGTAATAGTTATAGTATAGCCAATCGCCTTTTATCTCCGAAGTGGTAGACAGAAAGCCACTGTACCTATAATGTACACCCACATTTTACCATTTGTGTTATGAGCCAATTGCCAAATAATACGCACAATTACAGACTTGCGGAATACCTAGCGGGTTTACCGTGGCTTCGGCACGAAAAGCAGAAGAAGAAACGTGGTGGCTTTTACTCAGTAAGAGTCTGACTTACCTAGCGGTTCACCTTTCGCTACACCCAAGGCGGGAGAAGTCATTGGATTAATTTCCCTCCTTAAAAAAGGCCCATAGTCCAGTAGTGGATTGTCAATCACTTTTGATACCACTGGTATTTAGTGAACCAAAATTATAACCGGTAAGAATAATCCTAATCAGATGATCCAATCCCAATCCACAGGATTATTATCAACAAATTCTAACCAAACAAAACAAAAACAAACCGCAAGCAATAACAATAATAAACTTAATTGCTATTTACAATCACGTAACCATGGCAACGCGCAATGGTGCCACAGAGTATAAAAATTGCAACAATACATTTTGCACGCAGCACGTGGCAGATTGGAGATAAAATAAACAATTATGATTGTCACAGTTGGAGATCGCGTGTCGGCTATCAACAATCTGTGATACCGAACAAGTATTTATTAGGCTGTGGTTTGTCCGATATTGAGAGTTATTGTGAGGTTGATTTATTGTATTGTTACATTGTTTATTTGATTTTAGTAAGAGAGTAAGAGAGGAGAGAATAGGGATGATGACGGGGTATGAAAATTAAAAAAGCTATTTAGTCCGTCAGTTAGGTAATGAAAAAATATATTAGACACGTATTTTTTTTATTTTGTCATATAAGATAACAATACTACAAACAAATATTATAAGTACGGATGTTTGTAACTTTTTAAAACTTTCTACCACGGAAGAGATCAGGATGATTTCATCCGCTAAGCTCTAAAGGGATCAGGATGTTTGGAATACAGATACATTATAGTCTGGAATAACATATAGGCTACTTTAGGGTTTTTATCCCACGGAAACCCGGGCGAGGCCGCTGGCAGAAGCTAGCCCATAATAATTTAGAGAACAAATCCACTAGCAACATTAGCAACTACTACGAACTATCTTGGAGTCTAGGCTCCCTACATGAGTTCCCAAATTATCAAAAGACGCTGATGATATTTAATTTTCTTTTTAACATTAAAAATAAACAGTTTTTGTTATAAGGCTTTACACGCTCTCACCTGTAACTTAGGCACACAGGCTTCCAGATGTATAGGTAAGCTTTCTTAAAATCTAGGTCACTTGAACTCAGGACTTTGGTACCTACATACATACCTAAGATTTCGTATTGTGACGTTTCAATCTGATGCAGTACATTATTGCAATCCTCTGTACATTTTATACAGAAACGTTTATTTAATGTTACGCATTCAAAGTTATAGGTACTTACAGTATTTTTTATCATACTTATCACTAATAAAGAAAAGTACCCTTAACCGACAAGCATACATAAAAAGACTGATGACTGTTGATGAAGCGAAAGAGGTATGTAAGATTCGTAGCATTTGACGTTATCTCTCTACCTACCCCTAATGGGAGACAGATGTGAGGTTATGTATGTATGTATGTAACACTAACGAAGAAAATGATACTAATTAATTTAATGAATACGTTGCTGAAGCTGCTTTATAGCGTGTCCACAGCCATAGGCTCGTGTTCAATCTAGTCAATCCAATCTAGGCCTTATTTATCTCCGTATCCTGCGGCCTATCTAGCGGGTTTACCGATGCTCCGGCTCGAAAAGCAGGAGTAGGAACAGGGTGATTTGTAGTCAGTAAGTGTCTGACACTCCCGCTCGCATCACCCAAGCCAAGAGAAGTCATTGGATGACTTTACCCCCTCAAAAAACATCAGTTAGGTTGATTCTATACACAGAATTGTCTTTATTCCAACTTTAATGCAGATGCGCTTTTTAAATAGAAAATACGACTGGCGAAATGTGGGCGTATTATTAATACTCCACAAAGAATAATAGACATAATTACATTGCAAAAATGTTCGCAACAAACACCAAAATTAAACAAAATATTCAATATTCAATATTAACAACAAAAAACAATTTATTATACAAAACACAATGACCCCATATCTATTACGAAAATCTCGATACAAAATTGAATAAAAATGCATTATTTTTACCCCAAAATCTGTATACATACTCCCTAATAGTTTAACTACAAATCAAACTATACAAACCAATATAAACTGACCGTCGAAAGTACGAAAAGATCATATAAGGCGAGACCATGTTCACCTGGTTTCTTCGCTAAACAGAACCAGTATAATCTGACCTCCGAATTTGTGAAAAGACTTTACAAAGCGAGACCATTGTCAGCTGGCTACGTAGCTTTTAAGAACCAGTATAAACTGACCTCCGAAAGTGTGGAAAGATTATACAAATCGAGACTATTATAAACTGGTTTTTATAGGTCGATGTGTAACCGTTTACAAGTAAGTGCAACATGTCGACACGTTCTGCCCGTATCGCGTTATTAAATAGCGTGATGTTGATGTGTCGCGAGTAATTATTGCGCGATGCGGGTGGCAGATGCACAGGCACGAGTCGGTTTTGTTTGTAGTTGATTTTGTTGAAAATATTAACTTTTTTGGTCTAGTATTAGTGCGTATTATTCTGCTATATTGTTGCTGTTTTTAAGGAAATTGCTCGTAGCCTTGTCGACTCTCCTGAGCTGTGGAATACCAAGCGGGTTTACCGGGGCTCCGGCTCGAAAAGCGAGGAGTCGAAACGGGGTAGTTTTTAGTTAGTAAGAGTCTGACACAAGTCATTGGATGATTTTTCCGGTTATTTGTTCGGTCAAAAAACAAGCATTGCCATCCAATGTGGCACTGCCAGTCTTCTAGAGACGTTCCCCAGTAATTGGGCCTCCGGTAGCCAACGCAAGCGTTGTTTCACGTCGGTTTTTTGTAAGGCCGTGGTATCACTCCGGTCGAGCCAGTCCATTCGTGCCGAAGCATGGCTCTCCCACACTGTTCCTTCCAAATGACCTCAAACTTGTAAGTTTACGTTCAAAGTCAAGGTGACTTGTAACGTTTTAAATATTTTATCTGAACTGCCTTCTGTGTAGTTATTGATCACGCGATGGATCAATGGAGGAAGCTTTTGAAGTATTTTATCATACAAAACATATTACATGATTTGCTCAGCTGTTGTAAATCAATATTGTGTTTCTTAGTATTGAACTATTTACATATTTTTTATGGTATAAGCCGGTAAATGGGCAGACGAATCACCAGGTAAGCAATCGCCGCTATCCATGGACACCCAAAACACTAGAGGAGTTAGACGTGCGTTGCCTGCCTTTTGGGGGCTAGGAATTTAAGAGTTGTTGAGGAATCGGGGTTTGGGAAAATTGGCAAGGAAGGGATTGGGCCTCAGGTAACCTCACTTACACAACGAAACACAACACAAGCGTTGTTTCACGTCGGTTTTCGGTAAGGCCGTGGTATCACTCCGCCATTCGTGCTGAAGCATGACTCTTCCACACTTAGATCATTCTGTTTAATCTCCAAGAAGATTTCTTAACAGAGGTGCACCTCTGTTTGTGCAATACAATGTAACAACCACGTTTTACAAATTATTTTATTATGAGTATTCACATAACATCACAATAATTTGCTTGACCCAAGACTAGAACTGAAGACAGCTAATAAAATATCAACTTGACAACATAATAATATTATTTGTTTTTCTCTATCATTATTTCTTGTAAATCGATATATTATCTCGATCTATTAACGATTTATTGTCCAAAATAAAACTTTTATAACCGATTCGTAATTAGAATTTAAACTGAACATTAATATTAGCACAACCTGCTATGGGAAATTAACCTTTAACACCATGTATTAAGGTTGATAAAACTACCTATATTTCAGCAGATGTTTTGGTCGAAAACAGATCAGTAGCCGACAACTTTATCTTTGCATTTCATTTGAACTCTATTTATATTAATTAAAGGATCATTTTCGTTTAACAGGTATTGTTTTTAAAATAGTTTTTAGTTTATAGAGTGGACAAGAGATCGATAGATAATTACAGTTTTGTTTTTATTATCGATACAATAGTAATATGTTCACGCTTTTTTCTGTTAAGGTGTAAGGTTGTTTATAATGTCTGAATAAAGATGTTGCATTGATAAATAGTTATGATGGTCTAAAATAAGTCAGGAAATTATAGAATTGCATGCAATGTGCATTTGAACCAAAAAAGTGAGTTATTTCCTTAAACTTTTAAAATAAAAAACGAAAAGCACTGGGATTAATTTAAATCTTCGTGATTACACAATTAAACAGTCTATAATTGATCCAGGCAATCATTGTAGAAAATCTCGATCTTAAAATCAAAATAAAAAAAAAAATGTAATAATAAGTGTAAAATGTCAGCTGTCTCCAATTTTAAATTTCTTCTAAGTTCCGTTATAACTGCCAACACAGATTAGCTTAACAATCCTACAAATCTAACGTCTTTGCCAAATAAAATACGCTTCGATTACATTCAAAAGGAATTTCCCTTAATCCTTAGTCCGATTTTTTCCATCATTGCACAATTTGTTCATTATTGTACAATAATACGAAAAAAAAAATATGGCAGCTGCCTTACCCACGTGCCAAGGACGGAATTTTGCTCCAATTCCTTTTGTCACACACCCTCGCAAACTTATAAAGAAGAATTAAAAAATATTTCTTTTCTTAAACACAAGAGTTACCTTTTGCCTTTACGTATTTCAAAATGGCCGCCAACAATTCTTAATCTATGACATTCAAAATTTAAAATTGTTCCATTTTAAAATTGACATTTCATTGACTTACTCTAAATTTAAAATACAGCATTCCATTCTGATCTCTTTCACGTTACGATAAGGTACATATTTATGTGAATTGCTGTATTTTTTTTTTCTAATTCACCGTAAGATTAGGTCCAGTATTGTAAGATGTACAATTTCGTAAAATGTCAACTGACAGTAGCGTGCGGATTTATTGCTGAACAATAAATGTTCGTAACAAATCTTTGACGTGATATTTTATTGTGTCTGACCATTCATAAATCAATGAATGGACTTACAAATTGTTCAAATTATTGATGGAAAGAAAGTCATTTTTATATTGAGTTGGTATCCTTGAATTTAATTATGAAAACGCAATTAAAAGCTTTAGACGTTGTTTTACACATTTCTCCCAATTCAAACCATAATACCTAGAACTTAGAACATAATATGTATAATATAAATTATACTTTTTAATATTTTATCACCATTTCCAGATAAAAATACGTGTCTAAATTCTGGATTAATATCTAATAATATTTCTAGCACTGATTTCCACCAAATCTAACCAATATTTACCAACCTATGTACATGCGAATAACAACCAAATTCTACCACTATGTAAAAATATTCTTATTTGACATAAATATCTTTTTTTTTTCATTCACCGGATCGAGTCAAAGAGCAGACGACCGCGCGCTTCACCTGGCCCCTAGTGATGTGCCTACCTCACACAATTTGTTCGATAAATATTTAAACTCACGCTGATCGTCCGCCCGGAAGCAATCCTTTTCAAATATAGAACATGTTTCGCTTTTTATTACGTGATATGCGGCTTATGTTTTTTATTTTAACTTTTCGATTTTTTGGTTTTATTTCGTTTTATGTGTTATGATGTGACATGCAAATACAGGTGAGAAATTGTTGAGTGACGATATTGCTACCTACATCCACAGCCTGTATGTCACTGCTCTGCTACACTAGCCACTAGTGACCAAAGGCCTCTTCTCGCACGGAGAGGGTTTGAGCTGGAGCAGGACCGGAGTGGTTTTAGTCAGTAAGAGTTTGACACTCTCTCTTGCCTCATCCAAGGCGGGAAAAACCTTTGATGATTTTCCCCGCTTTAAAAAATTGCCATGAACTTTTATGGAATCCCGAAAAAAATATCATAACAAATAAAAGAGAAAAAGAAAACTGAAATTTTATTTAAAATCGAAAGTTTTCGCGATCTAGAAAACAAACTCCTTGGTGCGATGCCGTCCATGTAACTCAATCACTAAGGTAGTCAAACATTTTTACTATTGACTACAAAATTAGCGTAGCGTTTTAAACAATAAATATTAAAAAACATTATATTTTTCTCGATATACGAAAACATCGATAAACTACCCAGCACTACGGATTCTAACAAGCATTCAACCGCATTTCGTCTTGCAAATACCTTTGCACAAAACTTAAGATATATTTATTCCGTTTCAAACAAAAGAAGGGACCCGGCAGCTGATTTCGTTTTTTGTAATGGAAATACCAACCTTATAGCACTTCCGAAACTACAAAACATTCCAAAATCACCCCTATTTCTTACATCTGAAGATGCACAATGATTTTAAGGGTAAGAAAATAAAGCTTGTATTCAAATACATAGTCCACGCGTTCAAGAATTAGTACTCAAATTACTTGACTTTACCAAAAGAGGTCTTATTACTGAAAAGGGTACGTATTGCGGTACCGCATTGTGGAATTAAAAATAGTGTAAATGTCTTAAAAAAAAATAAAGGAAGTGGGTCGAAGTTTGTCCGATTTTGACAGCTAATTCTGACATTTAATTAGTGGTGTTGCTAGAAAAATTAAAAGGATATTTTGTCGTGAGGCAATAATTGGGCTATTGAGATGTTTAATTAAATTCGTTGATCATTGTGTTAGTAGTTTTTGCTCGTGCTCGCGCCTACGATACTTCCAGGATGCCATGAAGTGGTGTACCCTACAAATAATAATTACGGGTAAAAAACAAAATGTCTCAACGCTCAACTCATTCAGCTTTGAGCAATGACTACAAAATAGAATCATAATTAATTTAAACGTAGGGAAACTTTGAGACAATAATGATCTAATCAAAGATAACGAGTAAGGTTTCCTTTTGACTATTACGTCTTAAATACATTTATATTTGTCCTCTAATAATATCTTCTGATTTAATTCGTGGCGAAATCCAATACAGTCATTCATGTTCCAGGGACGCACTGGACTTTAGTGTTCCGGTGTTTTCATAGTTGTATCTACTGTAGATCCTGGCTTACAGGAGTTGCAACGGTATGGGAGGAAGTAGCGGGCTTGTCTCTAAAAAAAGTATAATAATAATTCTTTATTTCTATACCAACATCCAAATTGCATCAAGCTCTGTCTTCTTAAGGCAATGCATGTATCTCAGGAGGCAATACATTCATACAGTATTATTTTATTTCATTGAGTTAAAATTGTAAGCTTAATACGCTATGTCCCGTAGTCATATAGACTTCATATAGTTATAAGTGTGTGTAAATATATTTGTTTAAATTGCTTAATAAGCGCTTCTCGCCATCAAACGTTACAGTTTGGCGACTATAGATTTAAGGCCACAATTGATGTTAAAAAAATTTGGAATAAAATTATTAAAAAAAAATACCTTACTAAACCCATAATGCCATAGTATAGGTAACGGTATGCTACTAGTAGTGCTTAGCATTAAACTGAAGGAGATCCAAGATTGATGAAGTATAACCAGACATACCGTAGGCACTAATCCTTTCTACTATGACGTAAGCACGTCAGACTGAGCTGGGTAACACTGCTAGGAAGCGGCTGGGAGATTAAAAGTGTCTACCTGTCTCTTCTGGTTACCTAGTAGATGTTTCTGACCTATTTTTCTTATAAGATTTGTGATTTTCTTAGATGGAATATTTTGTTCTAGTTAGAATTTTGATATACTTTAGTATTATATACAGTATATTTTGATTTATTTTTGCCTTAGTATGTATTTTATAATACAATAACAATAACTTCGCAGAGAAATTAAAATGTATTTATTAGATGTCTATTTATTTCAGAGTGTTTCTGGTCCGGTAGCTGGGCAACTGGCTAACGTGCAACGTGTAGCAGGTTCGATTCCCAGACGTAGCAACTCTTTGTGTGATACAAATATTGTTGTTTCTGGTCTGGGTGTCCTGTGTATATAATGTTTGTTTGTATGTTTCTAAACGCACCCACAACGCAGGAGAAAATGCAAAAAATACCTATTCAAATACTTTGGCGAATCCCATCGCCACCGTAGTTTCTGATAAAAAAGACCACACAAACATTGTGTACTTCATACATTATTGCTTACTACTATTGTATTCATATCAAAACGAAAAACAAAAGCGAGTCAAAGCTAACAAAACGACAATCGTTGACAGCTACTGTTACAGTTAGTTTCCACTAAATAATTTAAACATTAAAAGCAACTGGTGCATTAATTACGAACAAATACGACTGCACATTTTATGTCACATGTCACATGGGCTTTTTACGTATTTTAGCCCGCATTAATACGTTTAATACATTTTAATATTCACTCCTGTACAATACAAGTGCACACGCGTGGTTGAACACCGTTCGCTTTTTCAAATGTCATTGTCAGAAAGTGCATGTCATTTTCGAGTAGTATGACGTCATAGTATCGATAAAGTGACACGCGGACATCCCTAATCGTGTAACGTTTGATGTCATTCAAAAGTTATTTTTAGTTGTTCGAACGTTTTGATATTTGGAGCGTTTAATTTTTGTCGTTGTCGTGTTTTGGACACGGTTTTTGCGAAAAGTAAATTGCGTTGTTTGATTTAGGGTTGTTCCTAGAATTATATGATGATGTTCTTTTATTTGGGTTGGTTATAAAGGGCGTATGATTTTAATCGTGCTTCTTTATTAACGATCCTCTGTGATGTATTTTAGAGAGCTATGTGAAATTAATTAAGTTGGTGGTTGTACGGAATTTTTCATTCAGACCACAATAAACCAAATTGCTTTTTGAAATTTTATATCTATAAAATATAATTAAATTTATTTATTTACAGGAATTTTATCTGAAGACATGCCAGTCCCATTGAGACAAATCGACAATCCCTTGAGATAGTTGAAATTTAAATTATTAATAATAGTAAAAAAATTAATAAATAACAACAGGATTAAAATTAAACAATCTAAAAGAATTTTAACAAAATATTAGATAACTATCATATTATTATCATGTCATATATCGTTTTTTGGCAGCTTTCGAGTTAGGATTTGACAATGTATATAGGTTTATGGCTCAATTAATTTAAAGTATCGATCTTGAAACCTTTTTATGACTGCACCGCACTTTAATCATTAATTCACGATCAACCTATCACTTCCTTCTTCAAATGTAAATCCAATCCTTTTCAATACCAACCTTCAATTCTCAACATAATGATATACATTTCAAGATGCGTATCTTACTTCCGATCTTCATTGAACACATTGTATCGATGACGATATTTGAAGCGATTGATAGTCAATCTATACACAGAAAAAACTGCATGAGAATTGAGGCGAAAGGGTTAAGCATTCGAGATCAATTGGTTGCTTCGAAATAATAGTGGTTTGGTTTTGAAATCATATATGTACATTTAATTTTGTAAACTGTGTTGTGATAGTAGTCACCGGCTGTACTCTTCTCGCGGGTTAGATATGAACTGGCTAAAAGCACCTCGGCGTCTACAAAAAGTTGTCGTGGGTGAAGGGCTTAAAGGACTACGTATTTAGCAGGCTGAGCAGCAACGCTCTCTGATGAACCTGCTTTTCTGATTTGTAGGTGTAATTTTTCGTGAATAACACATAAGTTTCTTTATGTTGTGTTGAGTATTAATCTATTTACTTATTTATTTTATTTTATTTATCGTTTGACACTAGCTTTCATGGACGTATCCGTCAAAATTTTCACACATAAGTTACTGCAATTTAAAAACTGTTGAACGTTATTTTTTTTATTCGGATAACAATTGGAACCTTGCCGATCACCTGGCGTCACTTGACATCGACTTCAGGAACATCCTGCATAGCAGCAGTAGTGGCCAGTCACAAACTATTGATGATGCAGTTTCTGAATACTTTCTGGAGATATGATTTGGATATTTAATTATTTTACTCCACCGTATTAACACTTGTTAACTTGCTATATATCACACTATAATGCTTAATTATGAAGAAAACAATGTAATTCTACAGTCTACAAGTGGACTCCCATGAGATATGGCAGAGGTGACCGTCCACCACATTACTGTCAGTCGTGCATCGTGGTGACTGACACTCCATTAACTATTCAACACCTCCTTGGGGAGACAATGACACGTGATGCACTGGTTCAGAGTACTAGGACAGCATACATGGTAGGAACGTAGGTAATAAGAAGAAAGACTAATCAATTAATACGTAGTGGATGGTTGTTTAAAAAATTCCGAACGAATTACAAAATATATCTACTTTAAGCTAAAAATGGAAATAATAATGTGTTGGTAAATGATTAGTTTATCTTGGATGTGCGAGATTTCACATTGACTTGCTAATTTTCAAATAACAAGGATGTTAATTTAACGGTAATCACATCAAAAGATGCTACAACATAATTTATAGAAGATTTCAAGGTTAGCCTTGAAATCTATTTTGATGATGATGAATGATACAGACAATATCAATATTTTACACTACTGTGTCCCTAAGGACACAATATTTGAGCCTGATTAAAATCAGTGCCAATGGAAATTAGGTAAATATGTCAATCTATTTCTATCAACGTAAATAGATGAAGGGGAGGCCTTTGTTCATGATGATGATGAAATAGATGACTTGATAAAGATCGCAGGTCGCTTCCAACCAGCAGATCTAAATCATTATGGAAGACCTCAGTTTAGCAGTGAACACCTTGTCTTGGCTGATACTAGTTATATGACGAGGTACTAGAAACTCTTGAGTGCCACTATAATAAAAACCGTTTACAATGAATATCGATAATCAGATTTAGACTCCGTGCAACTAGCCCATGTTAAAAGATCCTTTTTAACGATTTCGACCTAAATAGTTAAAGACTTCATACTCAGCAAAGACTTTTTTATAAGGGGCGAAAATCATCCAATGACTTCTCCCGCCTTGGGCGAGTCGAGAGGAAGTGTCAGACTGTTACTAACTAAAAACCACCCCGTTCCTACTCCTGCTTTTCGAGCCGGAGCCCCGGTAAACCAGCTAGGTAGTCCGCACTAGGAACTAGCCAAAGTTTACTTGTATAATTTCGAACATATTTATCATACACATTACATTTGAATCCTTCATATGACCGGCAGGTGTCCGCCTTTAAAGTGGGCACACTTATATGATCAAATATTTAAATTATGATTGTACAACAGCTGTATGGAAATAATAATATGTAGGTCATATCGGTTTACGCTGCTTTTTGTGAAGGAACTTTATCACTTTATTTTTTTTTAAGAAGGATTCTTATACCGGTCTGACACAAGAATACTCAAATGTTAGTCACAAACTTTTATTAAGTCTTTGACTCCTAATAGAAAACTGTTGAAGGCAAATCCTCCGCTAACGTCGGTCACCGGTTACCACCACGGCGTTCAAAGTGTTAAGCAGAAACTCACAGTCCAGCATTGGACTATCGCAGACTATTGGTGCACGCTAACTTTTGTCTGAGCGTGGAATTTCATCAGACAGACTCTTACTACTTGTCAGACACTTACTGACTAAAAACCACCCCGTTCCTTCTCCTGCTTTGAGCTTTGAGTCGGAGCCCCGGTACCATTGTCCGTAGTTCCAGATCGGGCCCCATCTGTGGTGATCTGGATCTTTAAAGATAACTGCTAACTTGGACCTTGTCCAGAAATCAAATCTTGATCTCTTAATGACATTATGCAAATAAAATTAAATTGTGGTCACTAGTTACACGTTTCATGTGCTCAAATAGCTGAACCGAGATCGAAAGTAATCCTTATATTAATTATTATTATTTACTCATTTTATTCATAAACCATAACAACCAAAACTGTCAAACAAATACAAAATGACAAATTATCACAAAAAAAGCCGTTAATATTCACAAATTAACATACACACGAATCGCGAGCCACAAACACAGACAAAATCAAATCGGTTCCGCGTAGCTGCGCAGGCGCACGTTGCACCAAACATGTCATTATAGGGTCAAACATGTTAATATTTTGTCAATCAATGCATATGCATTAGTTTGTTATCGTGGTACAACGCCTACTATACTAGCTTGGCACCTGGCATCACCTGGCTTTCTATTAGCATACTGTGTTACAAGACCCTTTTTCAATCAGTTTTGGAACGTGACGTCATCGTTTCCGTTACATGTTTTGATGATTTGACAATTTTTTTGGGCGATTAGTAGCATTTTTATCATTTTGTCAAATATGGTCGAATTATATGTGATGTGATACTGGTGGTTAATTTTTCTGGAATATCATTAACCGTGGATATCATATTTTCTACAAAAAAAAGGTTATTCTACTTGTGAAATTAAGTTAAACACCGCTCTTCTTATTATCCAATATTATATTGACATAATAAGTTTTTAAACTGACATGGTCACTAACACTATCATTAGAACTTGAGACAGGATATTTACCATTTTTATTTATGTCTATGAGTTTCCGATATTTCGGCACTGTTGCAACCTTCATCCGTGATCATGGCGCTCGCACGTCTCAAGTTCTAATGATATTATATTGACAATACTTAATTCATAACTTTCAAGTATCAAGTTCATAATAATAACTAAGACCCATACAAAAGAACTTTAATCTCCAGTCATCACAATAATTGAATTAACAAACACACACAACATCCCAAACATTTCAATCACCAGCCCATAATCCCCAAAAAACAATAATAACCAACACAGCTAATAGTAAATCACCGAACCATAAAACCATAACTAAAAAAAAATATTATAGCGTCATCGAAGTGTCGTTAACGTGGGACAAACTAGTCCTGTAATCCCCTAAACCAGGGAGGTCATGGGGTCAAAACATAGTTGATTTATTTGTGAGCATAAACCATGCTCCTTACTACCATAAGTAAAAACTATTTTGTAAGACCAGTTCTAGGGAACTAGCTAAGAACGTTTGTTATGTAACAATTTATTATTTGAATCGTTTGAGAATTAAAGTTTTTGGTTGTTTTGTGTATAAATAATGGTAATGTGTTTTAGTGGATAAACTAAGATGCTACTGAAGTAGGTATACAGAATATAATTGTAGTAACATTAGTAGGTACTGATATTGATCACAAGCGTGGCTTTCGTGTGGTCAAAGAAAAATAAAGAAGTCTGAATCATTCTCCTGCCGCCTGCCTCCAGACAAAAAAATCATCAGGGTGTTTGTCCACCAGAGATGTGCTATGTAGCTAAGCTGCGAAGATGTAATAGGTAAGCTGTGAAACTATGTGACTGTTTCCACTAATACCAAGCCAGTTCATACGATTAAGGCTATGAATAAAAGCTAGGTAACAATATATAATAGTTAACATAGTTAGGCGGCTTTACTGGTGTAGGATTCGCTACTATTTTCATCATTAAAATGTAATAAAAGTGCTAATCCAAAAGAAGAAAGAACGACCACTTCAAGAAGAACATTTTTCTCATATTCTCTTTAACAATTCATGGGTTTACGTTGAACAAAATATGTCCTGGAAATACGAACTAGAATAGAGAATGGACGAAGTAAAGTAACAGAACTTTTTCACAGAAAAATACACGAACAATTCTCGTAGCATTTCATTTATTTATCAGGTCGACCGTACCTAGATTTAGTGGTGTAGGATTCGCTACCGTCTTCATTAAATGTGTAATAGGAAATGTAGGAAGCCAGTCTACTGTAGATATATTAGGTCGAAAAGAAACTTCAAAGGACATGATCCATGTTGCTAACAGAGCTCCTGGTATACGTGTGATCACTCTGGCACTTATCAGATATAGCTATTTAATGGTAATTATGTATATCATTGAAAATAATTATATTCAAGTAGTACATTAAATATCTCTATCTTAAATGCGCCAGAGCGATCCCACGAATACGAAAGTCTTGGAAATTGACCCAAAACCAGTACTGCTCATTTGCTGAGCAAGAGATATGTTTGGTCTACACGAAACATTTTAAAACAAGTTTTGCAAATAAACGTAACCTAACACTTAAAATTCGCAGCATTAAGAACATATTCACTGACCCTTGAACTGATGTTAGCTAAATATTTTCCCATCGACAATGGCGACTGAAATCAAGTTCCATTCGCTAATTTCCCACTTCACTAAGTCTCATTGTAAGTCCAAATTAAATGTAAGGCAACGTGCACATTCGTGGACTCGGAACTCCTGTCACTAACCCTTGGTAACAAACTAGCTGCTCAAGTATCGAACCCGTAAATTCCCATAACGACGATGCATTGTTGACGAAAATAAATCAACATTTACATGAAGTGAAAAAAAAAACTAGTTTGGCTGACTTGGAAAAAAAAAATAGAAGGGCGAGAACCATTGTCGTCTTCGCTCCGTTTTCGCACACGGAAGTTCCCGTTTGAAGAATACGCATTTTAAGATAACAATGCAACAATAGTGGACTGACAATAGGTTAGAACGAGAGCAGTTTCATTGTGCGAGCAGCAGCTGATCTCCAACTTATTACTTTGACTTAGAAATGCAAAGACGTAACGGTGATTCAATTTTCCGAATTTCGAGCTCCAGTTTTGGTTGAATTATGCAATTGTGCACCCACCTTTTGACACTCCGACATCTGCTTCTGTTTAGTCCTTTTTTGGATTATTCTTATTTAGATCGTGAGCTTTGATTTTAATACAATGACTTTATATCTAAAGTTTTTTAATACAAGGAAACATTATACTCTTTGAAAATAGAAACAGGAATTTTGAAATCATGCCAAAAATTAAAAGATCTTTATTTCAATTGCATTTCAATGACAATAAATTGCTCTCACTTTTTTCAAACTTAAAATTGCAAATAATGTTTCATTGTCCACCACATGTTGCGTAAGGACAAGAACTATATTCACACGAATGGTAAAGTTAAAGGGTAGACCAATGACCCTATTGAAAATTACCAAATCAGCAACGCTACGATTAGTCCGCAAGCAGCGTCAATCGTAAATAGCCAATCAAGTTATTTTACAAAAATTAATAAGGCTTTAACCACTCATAACCTCACTTGTCCAAAACATAAAATAGCTCATAAAACCGCCAATAAAGACTGTAAGGAGAGCTGCTTAATTTTTTTGCCGATAAAAATGTCGTTCGTCATAAACGGGCGGCATCAAGCGGTTAACCCGCTGTCGGCGCGTGCCGGTCTTCTAGACCTAGGCCATAAATAGTAACTAGTTTAATTTAATAGTAATTGCGGTAACCGTTGGCAGATGTAGTAGCACGCGCCTAACCTTTGGAAAATGTCAAGTTTTTTTTTCAATACAATTTACTTTATAATCTAGAATATGTTCAGGCCGATATATTAATGTCCTTAAGTGTAATAATGATAAGTTATTTTTATTCAGCGCTCAACGAATTCCTTTAATTGCAACGGTTGGTTTCGTATAACGATTTTGCTGTTTTATTTTAAGTTAATAGGAAATACATATTTATATTTAAATTTATATTTAAATTGTACGAGTTTCTATTAACAAATTGTACGTAAGTATTTAAAAGGTAGAGAAGTAATGACTACAAAATGGTTGAACTTTAATTTTTATTCCAAACCGGAACAAGATGATAAAACCCTACTTTTTATTATTATAAAACTTCGACCGTTACTTGATCTAAATAATAACTATTCAATATTATAATAATAAGCCAATATAACCGATACAGACCGCCAATAAATCAGATTCACAAGGAATAAAAATCCCAAGACACGCTATTAGCGGCGGCAGTATTCACAACACAGCATAAAAGATTTGTACTCTAATCTCTGCTAACCCAATTATCACATTACATGCATATATTACGGAAACAAATTCAAATATTATCGCCTCGATTAAAATACATTAGAATATTTATTAATTTTTACCAACTTATTTTTACCGGTGTAATTTACCGCTACACAACTTACGTCAGCGACGGAAGGGTTAAAATCTCTTGGCGTAAAAATTTCGTATGAATTATATAGAGTTGTTTATTCCATATATCTTTTATAACGTTTATTGGTGGGGCGTTTTCTAAGATCAGTGCACAAAAGAATAACTGCTCTATATAGATAAAATGTTTTGTGATTTTTTTTACGCGGAAAAAAAATCGTCTCATCACCCCTCTTCTAATGTGGGGTTGGTTGGTGATTATTTTTTTAAATTCTCTCTTCCGTGAATAAAAAACGTGGGTACCTTCGTCTTGGGAGATAAATAATGAATAATATTGAATTTTTTTTTTCTTTGTATCGATTATTTCTAGTTACCGATTGATTTAGATGGGTTGGAAGAAAGTGAAGTGTAAAATTTTTATTTTTTTTTCTACCGTAAGCATCGATACGTGTAAGATATACGCCTCGACGCTAAAAAAACGAGTTATGAGCTTTTATAATGAAATTGTGTGAAAAAATTCCATTGTCTACTGGTTGGATAAAAAATTATCTATGGCATTAAGACCCTATGTACTGCGCTATTATACACCTTCACAGATATCGTGCTTAAATTTATTAAATAGGTAAGTACTAGGATGAGAAATCAATCACATTTCCGTATTTACAGTTAAATGGCGTATTTTTATATGGTTTTATCTCAAAAAATCTAAATTATCCTCTAAAATCATAGTTTAGAGGATAATTTAGATTTTTTTAAACTACTCTCAAAGCTTTTCACCCCAAAAGCTCTCAACTTTATAGCTCAAACAAACACTAAAAATTAACAAATACATTTAAAAAAAAATCATAAATGTATAATCTCATAACACTATTATAATGGAAACATCAGCTGCGGTTAATTAACACTGCGATACTAACGGGTGCGCCTGCGCAAAGGTTAATATGAGACGTTACATACCAATGGTGACCTTTGTTTTTGCTGCGGCACTTTAGGGTTATTGATATTTTTTAATGAAGGCCGTTCGGGTAGGTGTGGAATTAATTCTTGTTACTAAGGAGATATATAGAGAGAGTTTGTTTCTTTGGTTGTATAGGTGGGTGGTTGGGTGAAGTCTCTGGTGAAAAGTTAATTATTATATCAGTTCGCATTCGATTTTTGAAGAGATCGATTAAATCTATGAATCGATTTAATTATAATTGCTATTAATCTTGAAATCTAGAATTCGACAAATATGACAAACTTTACTGGTTTAGAATAATTCGATTTGGAAGGATGTCCTTGAAATATTAATTCGTTCTTACGTAATTTTTGGCAGTGATACGGAACGTGTGTTGTCAAACACGTGGGTTTTGAGATGTGCATAATTATTTATTCAGTGCTAATAACTATTCAATAAAAAAGATTTAGAAGCCACTGAGTTACAAATAGGAAAATTGCAGATTTAGTTAAATAGTTACCGTATACTTAATTATATAACAACCAAAGAGAGTTCATTCAACTTCCCAACCTCCACAACAAAATTAAATCAACACTCACAAATACCATCTAAAATAAAATTAACAACGTAACTACCACACCTTTGCAGCATACACATACAAAATCAAACAATCGAATTGAAATCATAATTAAAATATCCAATTATAATATTCTGCGCATAGGCACGTTCGTCATCCGTCAAGTTAACCCTTTGTCCGCTGCGTGGGGTGTAGGCGACCAAGCCAGATGCGCCCAGCGTGACACTCAACCGGACAATGCGCTGTATACCCAGACAATGTCAACTGACGTGTAATGAACACGTATTCAGTTATTTTGTTAAATTATCGACACGTGTGCGCTTGTATTGTGTTTGTTTTCCCGCCTGAGGCGTCAATAGAAAGGGTTTGGACGTCCGACGATAGTTTAATGTGATTTTTGTAAGTAATTTGCTGTTGATGGTGTTATATGAAAATGGGATAACGTTTTCATAATGCTCTTGTTATGTAGATACATATTGCCATTATTCAAAATTTTTTTTATTGGGACTAGCCAATCTCCTAAAACCGCCAACTGCAACTCCTGTAAGCTACGATCTACAGTTGATACAACCTTGAAAACACCGGAACACGAAGTCCGGCACGTCCCAAGGATATGAATAACTGTCTGAAGCTGTAGCTTTTCGGAGTCTATGTTTCCTGATTGGTATAACCTGAGCGTCTTCAGGGCCCGAGTGAATAGGTTGCATATAAGCAAACGTGTTCCATCGTAGGCTACATCATCACTTACCACTAGGCGAGATAGCGACCACAGGTCGACCCATCAATTACAAAAAAATAAAAACAAATTTACAAGAGCCGTACCTTATTCCTACGATTGCAAATAATTATTTAGTAAGTTCCCAAGGCTGATTAATCTTGCAGAACATCAGTCGTTAAATCAGAAATTCAGTGGCTTGAAGCTATAAAATTAAGTGGAGTAAACATGGCCACAGCTCGTAAAGTAACTGACGGAACAGATTGATGGGTCATTCATTAATGTAAGTAGACATTAAAGCTGCTGGCCAAGCTGTTTGTTATTTTAATTGCTGATTAAAATTTGTTATACTTAAGTATTATGGGGTATGTAATCATTCAAAAAATATGTAGCAATGAATGTTTTTTGCAGTAGCTACTAGATAAGAGAAAATTTAAATGATGAGTTTACTTATCAAGCATTTTAAATCCACAATAGCTGGCGTAAAGTTTAAATTCGCTTTATTCTTATATCTGAAAAGTCGATTACGAACGTTACACTGACAACTAGGTTACAAGGTAACACTTTTACACGTCAATCTCTTAAATAACTAGATGAGGCCGGCATTTCCTATCGGACTATTCTGCGAAGAAATGCCGAAACAAACTCAGAGTCTCTTTTAAAGTCCCTATTTCAAGCTCAAACATCTAGTCACACAAAAGGTTAATACTAAACTTATTTTATTACATTAAATGCTCATAATAGTTCCACAAACCTGGTTCTATTAGACAGATCAAACACAACTGTTCCCGACATCTGTTATCCAAAAGATAATCTAATTTGTACAAATCGTTCGTAAGCCAATAAAAATAAACTTTATGTTGGACCCACAAAGGTGCGGAAACGATAGAAAAAAGGTTTATAATGTTAACTGTAACAGTTGTTTATAACTTTCGATAAAAATTGTTGTTATAATAGCAATGGAAACCGTTTAAAATTTGAGCGTTTTCATGATTTATGATTACCTATAGTTAGTCTCGTTAAAGTGACGTTATGTCCTTTCATCGAGCTACCCATAAAATACTCTTAATAGGTCGTTTTCTTTACCGTAACTACGTAATAAGTATCATTAATATAATATAAAAACTATCTTGGTGGCCCGGAGAGAGACACCCTCTCCTCATGCATGAGGCTGCGAGTTTTAAACCTACCAACGGCAAAATACCAATATAATTTTTTTCTGAGTTATATGTATGTACTTTCTAAGATTATTTAGACACCACTGACAAATGATCAACAAAAACATCGTAAGGAGACCTGGGCTTATAATATCTTATAAGTCTGAAACCATCAAACTGCATTGAGCAAGCGTGGTGATTAATACTCAAACCTTCTCCCTGTGAGAAGAGGCTTTGGTCAGCAGTGGCCACTAATAGTCTGTTGAGGATGATCATGAATATAAAATAAAGATATCCACTACCTATCTTTGAACAAACTGTACAATCCGACAATACTATTAATAACCAACATTGGACCACACCTCAATACCTCAACAATGTCCACATAACTTAATTCTTGCCTTTCGCAAACTCATTCCTTGACAAAGGCATAAATCGCTGTAATTTTCTATAGACAATCAAGCGTGAAATTCTACACCACATTGTAGCATTCGACATGCACTTAATGTAATAATACTATTCTTAAAACACAATCATCTGTCAAATGCAACCCACTGGAGACTGAAATCGATAATATTGACAACAATCTATGCACATGCATAACTTTTCAAATTGCAACCTTAATGTTTTAAAGGTATGGTTTAGAATAGGTTTGGCAAAATAAGTGTCCAATCATTACGTTTAATAGAGTGTGTACCGATGGGTATATTGTACCCGCGTTGACAATTAAGTGTTAGCGAGTTTTTGTGGTACATGGGTATGATCGAATGTTGTTTTTTTTTAATGATATCCCAGAGAATCTAGGAGTTCTATAGTGAGAGAAGAGAGAGATTACAAAAAAAATAATGTTTCGTTGTGAGAGTTTGGTACATTTTGAGAATGCGCAGTCGAAAGGGGTTGGAAATCGGTCAAATGCCTATGTACAATTAAATGTTTAAAATGTTTCTACACGATGAATACTGAAACTAATTTAATAAAGTAACTGAGAAAAAACATAAAGTATTTCACACTGAATAGTGAATAAGTAGCATGCTAGCAAAACCGCAGAGAAAGAACGAAAAAGCAATAAAACAAAAAAAAAACATCAAATTCCTTTCTAACATTGCAACAACGACAGTTACACTTATCTAAACGACACCCACACCATCTCTGCCCACCCCCATTACAGCACTCACTATCAACGAGTGACGTAATCAATGACGTCACGGGTGCGCGAGCGCAGGTGTCTACTAATTAACGTGACAACGTGAGAAAACAACCAATTTGCTGCACTTTACCGAAATTATTGCTTTCGTGGTGGTACATGGTGGTACTTGCACCATTAAGTGGGACTGGTAGCTATTATTTTGGTGTAGGAAGTGGTGGTAAGGGGTGTTAGCTATGTGGTAAGGGCAGTCAAAGTCAAAGTCTTTTTATCAGGATTATAAAAAATGTTGCTTAACTTTATAGAATGACAGGTAATGAAAACTGGCCAAGTCAAATCTTACCTACTTTAAGATCTCACATTTTAAATAACAGCAATTGTTATAGGTATCCAATAAAACATAGAAATAGAGTTTTATACTTGTTCATAATGTTATTTTGTTCCTATAAATACATATTTGGATTTTGTACAGAACTTGGCACTCATTTAGATCTCCATTCTTTTTGCGGCGAAGCCCACAACCAAGCATAGGTTTTGTATTGAACTTGGCTTTCCTTTTTTACATTTATGTTTTTAGTGGGTTATTACAGTACTAAAGAAATAGTTCTCCTATAAAATCTGCACTACTAAACAATAGACAACAAAATGTATCATTTCCATCAATGTCAGTTATAAACAGGCGCCATATTGTCCGGCAGGTGTTGCCGCGTAAATCAAATGAGATAATAATCTGTTAATTTAATTTACAACGGATAGGTCACGATACGTATCAGGACCTGTTACGAGAACGGAACGGTTATCATGGGGTCCTGCGGTTAAATCTCGTGAAATAATGGGTTTTGGAACGCTTTCATTACCGTTAATTTAGAAACGAACACTTTGATCAAGGGGGCACAAGTGTGACACGCAATTGTGTCTGATTTGGTTAAGGCAATTAAGTTGCTTGCTACAAATATTATAACACCTAACGTAAACGTTTTTTCTTACACACAATACCGCCGCCGCGCCGTACCGTCTCACTGTACATACGCGCCACCGCCGTGCCGTCGCCGCGCCGCCACCGCGTCGTCCCCGCGTTTGTACTCTCTCGTCTACTAACTTCATGTGTGACCGTTACCATTACCACGTTTGTATGCAGCCAATAAAAGGAAGTAGCTGTGCGGTAGCGGTGCGGTCGCGAATGAAAAATGGAAAGTAATTCATATTCTTCTACCAAGTCCCTAATTCTGCTAAGAAGTTGTCAAAAGTCTCCCAGAACTGCAAACTTTAGAATATCAAAATAATAACAGTAAACCAAGTACATTTTACTTGCAGACTAATAAATCACGAACTGATTAAGATATTCTGCAGCTGACAACGGCTAAACTGTTGGTTGTAGATTCAGATAACTGTTATACTTGTTGATAGATCGATGTATTGATTACACAATGTACTAGAACCAGAACAGTACTGCTGTTATTGATTTATTGGTATCCCACTCGTGAATTTGTATATTTCTGTTGTAGTTTGCTATTTTTGAGTCTAAAATTGTCACTGGTAGCGATGATACTCAAGCAAGAGTCAACAGTTTGATTCAGATAACGGATCACATTTTTAAAGCAATTTGGCAATAGGCTTAAGTACTTCCTACTATGCGTAATTAATACAATACATTGTAATAAGAAAGAAAACTTCGTATCTTCGTGTATCCCGTAGTATGCTTTTTTTAGGGGGGAAATCTTTCTATGACTTCTCCCGCCTTGGGCGAGGCGAGAGGGAGTCAGTCTTTTACTGACTAACAATCATCCCATTCCTACTGCTGCTTTTCAAGCCAAAACCTCGGTAAGCCAGCTGCGGACCACCTAGTGGGTGGTCCGCAGCTCCGGATCAGGTGGGAGTGTAGATCTGCACAAATGACGATGTATTTTCCACTGTGTCTGATATACCCGCAGAAGATATGGAATATAGAAGCAGCTTAGACTCTGCATTAAACTTTATTTCAACCTTAGTTAGTTACCATACAAAACAATGGACAACACAAAACCTCTCTACAACACTCCTGACAACTTCAAAACTGAACAACTTAAAAAATACTTCGACACCTCAGCCCAGCAATCACGCAGATGACTATAATATCCTCAAGATAGTCGAAATCGTATCATCTCGCCTTTTATCCCCGAAGAGGTAGGCACATTAAGGTACGTAATGCCACTGTACAATGTACACCCAATTTTAACCATTTCTTTTAAAAGTCCCATTTAATAGGGGGTGAGCCTATTACCATACTGGGCACAAGAGACTCCGTGCTACTATTGAGAAACTTTCGAAAATCCGAAAAAAACCAGTAACACTTTGCCCGACCCAGGAATCGACCCCGAGAATCCACGCCCAGCAGTGGCACCTCAAAAAAAAAAAAATACTTCGACACCTCAGCCCAGCAATCACGCAGATGACTATAATATCCTCAAGATAGTCCAAATAGGTATAATTAACGAGCATAAATTAACAAGGCAACACGTAATAAAAGTTTACAATGTTAGAAACAAAACAACATCGCGTAGGACACATTAAGGACCTTACACACCTGTCTACCAGCATATAATTACGGATACGTAAAATATACAGACTCAAGTATCGGTGGACAAGTGTGAAGTGGTGTTTCTCAAAGTACTTATAGCCTAGATACTCCTGTTTAGTATAAAGACATGAAGATGCGGGTGAGAATAGAACAAGTAAATACTTACAATAGGGATGATGACAAGGTATGAAAATTAAAAATCTATTTAGTCCGTCAGTTAGATAATCAAATTGTCATATAAGATAACGATACCTGTTTAGATAAAACGAATCATTTTAAATTATATATTATTCCACAAATGGCACCTTCGAAAAATACCTATAGGTGCCGTAAGTGGAATATCGCAGGTGCCATTAGCTCCACCATTTAAACAGGTGCCCAATATGGAATACCTCGTAAAAAGGTAAAAATTGGCCAAACAAATATAACTACCGGCTACTAGAGCACAGTTTGAGAACCTCCACCATTATTGAACAGCAGGTGCGTAACCTGCGCACGAGTCGATCTCTTGACGTTATAAATACATTTAACGTTCTCGCACTAATTTGTTTCACTGACAAAATGTTTTATTTTACTATACATGACAGCCGTACGAAATAAATACTCCTTTTGTGTATATTTTATTTTGTGTTCACCTTTTCACTTTTTTTTTGTTTTCGATTATTTTCTACGCTTATCATTGGATGAAAGGAAATCGATAATTTCGTTTGGTTATTTGGTTATTGATTGATTGGACAACCTGTTGCCTTAAAGGGTTTTTTGAGGGTAGTCTCATTAGGTTCAATGACTCTTCTATTGAGGGAAACAATATTTTGACAGTTATCCTTTGTTCGTTTAGTTACTTTTTTGTAAATCAGCTACCTCCCTATAAAAGTCCCGTCAAAATCGGTCCTACAATTTCAGAGATTAGCCAAAGCAAACTAGCAATTCGAACAAACAGACAATTAATCGTATGTATATTCATAATTATGCACAAGATAAAAAGGTTATTTTAATATTACAAAAAGACATTCCAGTTTTATTTATTAATCTTGTAGATAAACAAGATGACTGATGAGGTATGTAATAAAGAATACACTTTCTAGCCTACAGTTACGTGCAAAAGTAACTGCACAGCCTTCCAAAGAATAAATAATCAAGATGAAAAAACCATCAATGGTCCAACCAGGTAACAAAAAGATATTCTCGCTTCATCATCCCTTTGTCAATATCTTAAGACCATACAGTAAATATATCAACATTCTTTATTTTTCCCAAAAAAAGTATCAACCGTTGCAAAATAGTGTATTTTCGCCTTATTTATAGACTTTTTTTTTTAAAAAAACCTTTGCTTTTTTAAAATCGCGTCACGGTCGATTCAAGTAAATCTGATTCGATGTACTTTCAAAAATAGTTGAAGGAAAATAACCCTTATTGCAATGGGGTAAGGTGTTGTCAATGTACGTAGTACTTTCAAAAATTGTTAAAGGAAAATAACCCTTATTACAATGGAATAAGGTGCTGTTATAATCAAAGCAAAACTATTGTTAGTTTTCACACAATTTATATTCGATTTTTAAATAATATTTCTTGTTATTTTAGGATACGGCTGCTTCGGCGGCCAGTATCGTGTGCAAACAAGGCAGAGTCAATAAATAAAGGAATTTCTGTTGAACTTTGAATTTGGAAGTCGTTTTTAATACCGTAGCTGAGCGGCCATATTTTTTTTGCATTTTCAAATAGTTTTTTAGCTTCGCATTACGCCTTTGGTAAATATGTTTCTAAAATAGAGCCAAAACATAATACAAGACTAATCAGAAATAACTATTTTAAAAAAAAGGGAACCACCTTTAATTTTCTTTAACCTCTCTATTTTTTCAAGTCATGTAATACCCCTAAAACCAACAATAAAAAAAACAAAAATAAAGAAAGAATAAAACAAAACACTTAGATTCTCTTAAGTCTAAAGAATACTATGCTGAAAACCGCATCAAAATCAGCTCAGCGAAACGCGAGATAATCGCCTACAAACATACACAGGTTAAACTGAGAACCTTTTTTGAAGTTTGAAGAACTAAAAGCTAAGAAAAATACGAGAATAATAAACAGAAAACTTTACTTTTCATACACAACATAAAAACATGGTTTATGATGAAACTTTGAATACCTATCTCGTTATATTTTACTGTTTTTTGCGTAAATATCCACAAGGAAGGAGAAAGTTTTTAGCATTGTAACATTGAACATTGATTCTCAGTATTAACTGTACCTACACCAAGGCTTGTATATTATTTAGTTATTTGGTAATTTATTTAATAAATAAGTCTTACCGACCTTTTTTTATAATACGGACGATTTTAAGACAGAGAAATGAATTTTAATTAAATAGCATTGCATTGTAATATGAAATTATAAATATAATGTTTTACAAACATACATACATAGCTTCACACCTGTCTACCATAGAGGTAGGCAATGACAGTGGAACGCCAATTGCTACGAATCTTACAAGTACTTCTCTCGCTTCATCAACAGTCATCAGACTTTTCATGCATGCTCGTCTGCTCGTTTTATGACAGATCACCTGATGCCGATTCGAAACACCAGAGGCATTACAATTGCGTTGCCGGCCTTTTGGGGGTTAGGAATTTAAGGGTTGTTGTTAAACCGGGGATTGGGAAAATTGGGAAAGGGGGTAATTTGTAATTTTAACCTCACTCACACAATGCAAGCGTTGTTTTATGTCGATTTTTTGTGAGGCCGTGGTATCACTCGGGTCGAGCCGGCCCATTCGTGCCGAAGCATGACTCTCTCACACTTATACTATACATAAATGACAAAAACCATAGAACAACACAAACTAAACCACCTAACGTTAAAGAGAAAACGTCACACAAACGCGAAATTCATGACTGCACAGAATGCACAGTGAATCGTTTAATTGCATCAAACGGGAACGAACCCAGTGACCAACATAACAACCGCTATGCACACAAACTAACGGAGTTACAGTGACTCGATCATTTTACTTGGCAGCTAGATTCCATTTTGTTTCTAAGTTAATAGGTAATGAGTTTGCAATTGTTCATGTTGACCTCCTTTTTGAGGATCGAGGATAGATTATTTGTTATTTGCACTTTTTGATATGAGGTGTGTAGTACTGAGTTAGTCAGTTGGCTAAGTAGCCCGTAATGGATCCTCGCCTTCGAATCCCAGTGCCAAAGATGGTGCCCAGTAGGGCTGATCCGAAACTGCGGACTACCTAGCGGGTTTACCAGTGCTCCGACTCGAAAATCTGGAGTAGGAACGGGGTGAAAGTTTTACACTAGACTCTTACTGACTAAAAACCACCCCACCCTCTCACCTCGTCTGAGTCGGGAGAAGTCATTGGAAGATTTACCCCCCTAAAAAAAAAACCTTCAATTTGAGATTTTGCCCTTTATTTCACACGGTACTTGGCAGTTTTTCGTCAATTAACAGGGCTTTTTAATATTTATGTTAAAGCTAATTGTCATGTTCGTTTGAAAATTGCAGGCACCTTAATATTTCACTTAAAATAATATGCGAAATTGTAATATACTTCGTTTATTTGTTAAAATTAATGACTTCAGTCTAAACCAACACAAAACCCCAATTTATTTTAACGTAAAATAGTTTTCAGTTGTACAGAACGTATTTTTCAACTGTCCAACAAGTCTAGCGGGACATTTATCAATGAGAACTAATGATCATTCATTTGCCGCCATTATCGGAGCCTGACCCAAACAAGGAAGCCCATTGAAAAGTTTTAATTGCATTTTTATCAATGACCTTTATCGCGAACACACCGCCGCAAGATAACGCGGGAAAACAATGCACCGGTCAAAGAAAAAACTTTTAACATCTTCGCGACCGTTCCACCTTCAATAAAATACACCCGTCTCTCTCACACATAACAAAAAAATATGTGAAAGAAAGAGATATAAAATACATGCAGTGTCACACCGACCCCCAGGTAAAGTTTCAATTCCATTTATTCGAACGCGAGCTTTGCGCGCGAATGCACGCGGTTGCGCGAGAGCCATTCCATTTTTAAACTTTTCGGCGGTTTTATTCGAAAATGGAATCGTTTATATCAAGTGTTATTATTTTTTAATTTTATTTTTTTATGTATAAGAACAGTGTGTTTCAAGGAGTTTCTAAGTGAATTTGGTGAAATGACAGTTGGTTATTTTTTTGTTCGCGGACCATCTTATTGTGCAATAGGGATTACTTTTTTGTACCGGAGCTGAGGATACGGTGAGTCGGGTTCCTATTCAATAAGACATTCATGTTGCAACTGTTACCTTTATATTATATTGTATATTATGTACAATTTTGAAAGCTTACTTACATACATACATAAGCCGTGAGAGACAAAGTGTTACATGAATGACAAAAAGTTTAGAAAATCAAGTTAGTTATGATTAAATAATTTTTGAATATTTTGCATGTGAAGTTTTATAAAATTACTTTATATGAAAGCTCATAATATCAAAATAACATATTTATGCAGGTGTTAAAGAAACGTAATCTGTGACAGACACACGTAAACTTATTTCCCGCTCAAACAGAACTTATATCTCTCCACGGGGCTTAGTCTGCTATTACAATTGTGTCAGAATGGTCGATCACTGATCAGTGCGAGAGGGACGCAGCTATATAGGTTGTATAGCTCCGTCTCTCTCGCACTACTCAATGATCGACCATTCTGAACTTGTAATAGCAGACTCTCCACCTGGAACTGAAAACTATAACAAAGATAAACTTATTTCACAAACATCTGTAGCTATCAAATATATTTTGTTATTTATTTTAGTAGATATCTCTTTAAATATCTCTTTGATATATTAGCTTACAATGAATTAGGAGTTACTTATCCACACACACGTGATGTCACCTATATGTCCTTATACTATGTTGTAAGTATTTGTAATCGAATTACCCGTTAAGCTAGTATTCTGTGCTTAAGGGTCTGATTAAACTACTTTTTCTATCAAATCTAGTTTAATACATGAAGCTTGCATGTTTATCATATAATATATCTAGGCACTAATCTTTTAACATGAAATAAATTGTCAAAGCCTTTCTATGCGTTTAAGTTTCTAGGGAACAGTGAGTAAAGTTCCCTAAGAGAAGGAGGATCTTCCGACCACACGAGGTGATCGTAACGGGCTTTCTGCCCAACAGTAATTCGTTAGGATTTTCTATCCATGTTTATTCGCATGTAAACTTCATATGTGATGTGTGATTTATGTCGTTATGTTATCCGTTGATTTATTCGATTGATGTGATTTTCATTCTATGGGTGCGTTATGATAATATGATATGATTAACTTAATTATGAAGTTAAAAGCACATGTTATTCCTATACTTCTCTCAACTATCTTAATACTGGTTGACTGGTGACTGGGTTTTAAATATCTTACCGCCGTACTCAGAGAATTTAATGGTTACTTAACCCATTCCTTACCAGTTGTTTTCGATACAAAGTCGTTACTAAGGAAAAGTTTAAGTAATCATTAAATGTCTCTGAGTGCGGTAGTTACTTTTCGATACTAGCATACATAAAATAAGATCAAATTATAGATAATTTCCTAAGCGATTAATCGGCGGAAATATTTACCGAGACTTGTCCTTACCTACATACGTTAAATGCATCCGGCGTCTCTTGTGTAAGCAATACAGATTTTATCTCACATCTCTTAATACTTCGTCTTGTATGAATGTTATAATATTGTAAATGTGAAGGGATTTGTCTGTCTGTTTGTGTGTCGGGAGGCACGGTAGTGTCACCGCCAAGTTGAGGAGAAAGTTGTAACACATTATATTACTTGATTTAGTAAGAAAACGTTTATATTACAGAAAGCGTAAGAATAAACAATGAAAATACTCTCTTAACACTATGGAATTTTGTAGTTTTAATTCTGTCTGTGTCATAATGTAATCTACTTAATATATAAAGCTGAAGATTTTGTTTGATCGCGTTAATCTCCGAAACTACTGATCCGATTTGAAAATATGTTTTAGTGTTGGATTGTCCATTTATTGACGAAAGTTTAAAACTATAAAACATCACGCTACGCTCATTGGAAGCCGAGTGGGTAAAATCGCGCTGAAACAGCTAGTTAAAAAATACAACTGAAATGTCTTAAAGGTTTAGCCAAACACTACAAGCCATATTTTCACCACATATTACACTTAGAAAAGAATAACCTATCAAACCTACCCTTATTTCTTTTTCTACACTATTTAATAAATATTTATGACACAGCAAACAATATTTATGCTAACATCATGTGCATAAATGTGTTACAAATGAGTTATAAAAATTTAAATCGATTCGTTGTAACTTGACTATCGATTTTTGACATACAATTATTGACTTTATTGCAATCGTGATACGGTTGTTTTATGATTAATGATGTGGTGGATTGTACTTATACGAAGTACATTATGTAGGTACATATATATATAATATATGAAGGGTCGGTCATAGTTGAATGATTTTGTATATTTACTCAGTATAGACTGGTCAGCATAAAAATTGATGAATTTGAATATGTAAAATGTATGCGTGTTGTAGTGTATGGAAAAACATGTTTTTTTTTTTGTTAAAAAGTCAACATAACATCGTTGTTTCTTGTGTTGAGTGTTTTAATAGTAATATTCACATACAGGACATAATTATTTTTATTCAGACTTAGCTTTACTTATTGCTTAATAATTGTCCACTAAAAAAACTACAGTAAATATGAAAAAATCAGAAAACTTCTGAAGTTACGATAAAAATCATTAATAAACACAAATTAATAATCTCCCCCTTAACAATAACAACCACGCATTACAAAAATTAAAAAAAAAAACAATACAAGCGCTGACCGTATCAATTCCATAAATTGCAAAGCTAAATTTAAAAAGTCAAAATACCTATAAGGGCCCTTACACACTTAACTTCCCCATTGTAAAACAAAAGATCATAACAAGCACTTCTCAAGCACTCCGGGTCAGTTAAGCCCTTAATTACAGCGCGAAAGAGATGCAAATATATCTCACTCCCCTGTTAGAAAGAGAGGGAAAAGTAAATAGATTATAATAAAGCACCCTTGCGATCCAGCGGAGCGTACGCGCGGATTTTTTTGCACGAGTACAAACCTCTTTGGAGTTTTTTTTTTATATTTTTAGTCTGTGAGAACTCGGCTTTTACAGTCTAGTGCATTCGTTCAGTAATGGATAACCATCACGCTATCACTTTTGTGGGAATTACAGTTTTTGTAAAGTTTTTAATTTAGAACATTATTATTAATTGATTCTGTTCTTTCATGACTTTCATGGTCTGCTGCGGAAATGGGTTGGATTGTTTTATAATTTAGGTTATACTATTCACTTCTTGTCTGTCGGTATGTAAGATACAATAGAATATACGTACATATTATAGTGTTTCACGTAAATCTACATTACCACTGGTTAATGGTTTTCAGATTCGCAATTACAAAAATAATCGATTTCGCAGCAAACCTACTGTTTATAGCTGACTAAAATACAATTTCTATTACTTTTACATAATTAAAATCAAAATGCAAATAAAATAATGACACACACACCATACATCAAATCAATCTTAACACAAATAAACAATCACTTCCTTACCAACCCTTCTCTAAATTAATAAATTCACTCAAATCAAAAAGATACACAACCTCCTTTCAAAACGTCACTTCAGAAAAAAATAAAAACAAATCATAGATTGCAAAACAAAAGACTAGAGGAACACCCGGAATCGTTCCTTGAGTGTCAACCAAGCCGTAAAATGTTTTTATTATCATTATAATTTATTTGTTTGGATATAAACGTGGAGTGCGCATTTAATTAAAACGACTTAAGGCACAAGGGGTTGTGAGACAGACGGAAGACATTAGATTGATGTGGACCGGTATGTGGCGTGGTAGAATTAAAGCTTTTGAAATTCTATTGTCTCTGTCTACACCTTCATGAGGCAGGTATAACGGTCTTGTTGTTTAAAATAAAACAAATGAAAACTTGGCAACATTAGAAATGGAAATAGAAATTATCAATCAATCATTCAACATTGTTTTTTAGTTTTCCCGCTCAAAATAGTTAATGTATTAAAAACTAAAAATATTTTGTTTTAGTCGGCCTTTGGGCTTAAATCTACAATTATGCTAATAAGATTGTATTATAAAAAGTATTAATATGGTTTTTTTTTCTAAAAAATGTTGTTTTTTTCCCTTCTGGTCGTGTTTCTTTGCCAGTTTGGAATTTTATTAATAAATGCGCATTTTTATTCACAAAAAAAAAAACTGATAAATGATGCAGTATTTTCAGCTATCCTTCTATTCATTCTCCCATTATCATCTGACAAGAATTATTAAGGAAAACAACAAAAAATATCACGACAAAATATGTATTTCTTTTTTCTAGACACCCACAGGTAAAACTTGACAAGTCAGGAATAAGTCAACCCATTAGCAACTGCAAACTTGTGTGGGACTGCTTTTTTTTTAACCGTTCTCACGACAGGAAAAAGGTCGGCAGCACATACAGCCGAATAAAAAAAATGTTTTGAATGTGGAATAGAAATTTGTAATTGTAACAGTTACTAAGTAAAGGGTTGGTTACAAGAATAAAAGTAAATTAAAGGTACGGATAACTTTTTTTTTCGTTAATTGAATAGTTGCTTGTTTTGAGCCCTCGGTTTTTTTAGTGTATCAACTTTTTTCTTGAAGTAAAAAATACTTCTTGATATTGCTACCTTTTTTTATCTACATACATAATATTATAGGATTTATAGGTACATACTTAGTAAATAGTAGTTTGTAACTTCATGCGTATCTTTGCTCAAAACAATTTAAAAAAATAACTAAATAAATTACATTATCAATATCACTCCTTCTTTCTACATAACTATTCTGAAAGTACTAACTTATACATAAAATTAAATGCAATGCTGTATATTTGTACATAAAGCACATAATTGTACGACCCCCTACTTATAACTGGACATACTTGAGAATGCAATAATATAGATTACAAGTACATACCAATTTCAACTCTAAAGGGGTTCGCGAATGGAGCAACCCATTTGAAGTGTGTACGCTAAATGAATCCCTTTTGTATTCTAGAATGTGATTCAAATGAAAGTGGATACCAAGAAATATTGTCGCTGTTTTTCGGTTCACACTGTAATAGTTAAAATCATTCCATTGTACTATATTTCATTTTTAATTTTACACACACTAACTTCGAGACTTTACACCTACAGATATATATTTAGACTATCACGCTATGTCATCATAATATGACTCAAATGGGTACTTAGATGCTCTAGATAAAACCAATCAAAACTAACCAAGCAACAACCAAAACTAAAAAAATAATCAACCGAGCATTACAAACTATAATTTTCTTAAACTAATCCCCATCAATATTAGCCAAGAAGGGTGAAGTGTACACGCATTAAAATCACCGTACAAGCCATAAGTAGGTGTCAACCCGTAACTGGTGGGAACTCATCCCCTAATCCTTGGTGGCAGAGGTCAGAAGGTCGAATGGGGCTGATTTATATTGACAAGTCAACCACCTGGTCTACCTGGCTGCTTTACAAATGGTCACGATTGCCGTTGGTTGACAAAAAAGTGAAGTAATGTTTGTAACTGTTAAAAAGTATGTTGTAGTTTAATAAAATATTTTTTGAGAGATGTAATTATATTTCGAGGTATTATAAATTGAAAATTGTAAATACAGAATAATTAAAAGATGTAAGATTTATAAAATTAAGTAAGACGGCAAATGAAATGATCAAGTAATTATACAGACACCGCAATCTTTCAGGAAAAAATCATTTTTAGAACATGAACAGAAGGTATATTATATTTTATTAATAGCATATTTCGAATGTTCTGTTATGTGATTTATATAATTAATATAATTACATACCAGAACATTCGAAATATGCTATCTGCTATGAATACTATGCTATTTACAATTTTATTACAAAAACAATTGACTTGATTGCAATATGAAAAATTCAGTTACTGGAAAACATTCGATCCTACTTTCCATAAGTGGAAAAACAAATTCACAACATTCCATAGGTGGGAAAGTGGAAAAGAGTAAATTCGAAACCGGGTCAATATTGGTACATTGGATTTTTAAAGTGGATTACGAACGCCGGCTGCAGTATTGAACTACAAATGAAAAACTAACTTGTGTTACTTGACATAGAGTTCCAATTTATTTGATTGTGTTTTGTGTTCAAGAACAATTACGTACGCTTCAGATTTTTGTATTTATTTGTTAGTGTATTTGTAATAAACGCAAGTAATATTGGTACACCAAAAGGGCTCTGAAGTTAGGCACAGGCATATACTTAATACTTTTTCAGTAACGTTATAAAGCCTAACTATATAAAGATAAGCCAAAGTCAAATAATTTATTCCAATTAAACCATATACTTAAGTACTTTTAAAACTTCAACAAAGAAAGAAATAAAGCCTGTCTATCCATCGGTGAAGCTAGGTGCTCGTTCCAAAGTGTAGCTTCGAATGGAGAAGAACGAGCAAGAAACTCCATTCGTTAATACGTACTCCATTACATAAATACTCTCTTCTATGAAACCCCCTCTTATGTAATAGTACATAAGTTGTATGTAGATCAAACATCCGCCATATTGGTTTAGTTACCACAAGCACAAGTTCTGGGCTCAGACCTACGTCTTAAGTTTGACATCCGGGACGAGTAAGACAATCGCTTCAAGTAATGTACATGTACATGACATTCAGCCTAATCTAATTATAATTTAGAGCCAACTCTAAGTTAGTTGTGAACAATCTAGAATAAAACAGACCTCTATCTATTCATTACAAGATAAAGAAATAACAGATCTCTATAATAAAAGGAGATACAGGCTACTTTCCTTTCAAAAATACATAGAAACTATTACATGATTAATTAATTCAAACCTTAAGCCGAAACAGCAAGGTCTTATTTTAATCACCGTCTAATTTATTGCACAAAAATAATAGCCTATGTAGATCATTCGATAAGGTTTACTAAATAACTTTTTCTACGTCCAGGTCGAAAGTTACAAGAGCTAGTTTACATTTCAAGGTCATTTATAACTACCAATGGCAGAAACCTTGTAGCACGCCTAGTTTTAGCCAATTATGTTGTATGATGTGTGGTAACTAAAAAACTGGAATATATTTTGTCACCGACCTTTCTCCCCACGCGGGTGCCGTAAGAACCGATTAAAAATTGCCACATTTGACAGAGACCAGACGGCAGCACTTTCTGGTAAACCTAAACTCTTTAAACTGCAACTTCCATCCCGTCTGATAAACGTTGAAATACGACAAACTTCATTTATGTAGAGGAGACCTATAGGACTATTATCGGCCGTTGATGATGAGAAGAAAGTTACATATACATAGCTCCTTTTTTTTGAGGCGGGAAAGTCATCTAATGACTTCTTCCGCTTTGGGCGAGGCGAAAGGGGGTGTCAGGTCAGACTCTTACTGACAAAACACGACCCCATTCCCACTCCTGCTTTGAGCCGGAGCTCCAGTAACCTTTTACGTTGTCCGCAGCTCCAGATCGGCACCAGCCCTACTGGGCTCCATTTGTGATGGTCTGGCTCTTTAATCTTAACCTGACCTTAAAACCCAATCAACCATTATCTTACCTGGCAGGAATTCAAAATCTACCATAGGAGCTAGTGGCGTGCCGCAAAATGTCAAAAAAGTTGGTAACTTTCAAACTTAGCGAGTTCTTTCGAATTGTTATATGGAAGGCGGGCAGATGTAAGGTTGCTTACACTGTGCACAAACTTTTTGCTTGTGCTCACCTCCTCGTATGTATTCAAGATTGAGCAAAGATTTGTGTATGAATTTCTACGTGGCATGAGCTTGGAAAATGTCGAGAATATTTTTGAAATGATTCAAGGTAGGTAGGAGTATTGTAAACTTTTTTTAAATTTTACGGCTTCTTTGTAAGTTCGTAGGTAAGATAAAATAAAATTAGCGAAATATTTTTACCAAAAATCCTATTTTTGTTAATTTAAATGTCCAATTAATGCAACTAACATTTTAAGGTTATGCTTGTGTTGTAACTAGCTAAGGTTTCGTTAACAAATACTTCAAAACAGAATAGTTTGGCTAGTTCCAAATTAAAGAGGCGTTCCCTAAGCCCACCTGTCTCAACTTGAACCAAAAAATAACAGACACGGTTATCAATCAACCACACACCATTTGCTAACCGTTGAAAATAAATCCGGTATTCAAATATGGAAACAAAACGCCATTTTGAAAAATCACACCAACAAAAACGTGTTCTCATTTCAAAAAGTTGACAATAGAGCTTCGAACTATATTTTTTTTCGCGAACTTAGGCACAAGGGGCTAAACCTTACAGCCAGGGTAACAATAAGGGGAGAATTCTTAAAAATGAAGGTTTAAAAAAATTGCGATTCTTTATCGTCGCTATCGAATAGTTTTATATTGTTAGGAATAGGTTATAAAATTTTAACGTCTCTATTATAGAGTTGGGATAATGTTTTCGATATTAATCGGTTATATGAGGACGGTTTACGATCGTTTTTATAACATTTAAGTCATAAAGTTAGTGTACCTACTTGAAATGAGGATTTAACACGATACGCCGAATGCCAATTGGTTTTTAATTAACTGGTTCAAGTTTAACATTGTTAGTCTTGGCTTGCGATCTAGAAGTTTGTGGAAGTTTTGGAGCTATTGTGTTATTGACTAGCCATTACTTAATTAGTTTAGTAACCAAAGTGGCTGTGTTTACTGGTTTCCTTTCCCTGAAATCCGATTTGCGTAATTACATTATGCCCACACAACTAATTTTAAATGACAATCAACCGTTCAAATCATCAATAGCTCATATTTCATCTATTCTTCATTACCCACAATAAAATTAGCCGTTACTTCTACTTCTATTAAAAATACATAATAAATATAGATTAAAAACTCCTATAGACGTTACGTTTTTAAAAAGTAATTTCTACAAAGTCATCTGCTCCATAAATAAGTGTTACAATGCATAATCAAAGATTCAATACGGGCCCACCCCTTAATATCGTCGTAAATTTCCCACAACGAGTGCCTTCCTTGTCACAAAATAAATCATGACATTTACATGTACTCTTTGGTTATTAAAAAGAAAAAAAACTAGATCGGAACGGATCAAAGCGGCTAACGTTGTAAAATAAACCGTGGAGCGTTAGAGTAAGGTTGGGATTTGTTTGGTGGTGTGATTGCAAATGTCGGACAGGAACGCATCTTCGGTGTTTCGCACACTTCCTTGTACAATGCGTTCCGGAGAGCAAGCAGGGTTAACAAAAGGATGAAGTTACTCCAGATTGTATAACAATAAATATTATTACTCCAATTTCTTCCGAACGCCAAAGGTGAGCGATTGTTAGGTTAACAATAGTTTCAATTTGGTGTGCGCAAGGGCTTGCTACCTTTGACACGACGACATCTGCTATTTTTTCTGTCTTACTTATTATTTTTAGCTGCCAAAGTTTTTTTAAAAGACGGTTTAAGTATTTCATTTGTGAATTTTATTTCGCATACGTTTTTAATTTCAATTCACGTGCCTTAATATTGCAACTCTACTCCATCGGGGTTAAAAGGCATGATGTTGCAAAAAAAAATCATTTTTAATTTCATTTAATTTACTAAAACACCTCAATCACACAACTACACAAGCTTAAACTCACACATACAGCAATATGAAATTAAGAAACGAATTCTACATAAACCCATTATTAATTAGACAGACTATACAAATATCAAATTGCAAATCGCCAATCAAATGTCCCATAATTTGTGTATCGGAAGACAGTATCAGAATTATTATCTAAACATAACAATTGATTCTGTAATATTTATGTAAGAATGTGACGTCACACAGCAGGAGTCCCGTCCCTTCTGATTCGGTCAGTCCCATTGATGGGCACAATGATTTTGTAGTACTTTCCCATGGATAATGTTGGTCAGTCAAATATTTGCCTTTTAAAATTATGTTTGTTCGATTTCTGCTAAACTGCTGAATGGATTGCGATGGAATTTGTGGTGGAGATAGTTTTGCATGTTTAGATAGGCTGTTGTGTTTAATAGATAGCAAAGAAAGTAATCTTACTTTCTTTGCTTTGTACTTTCGCATACTTTTATGGGTAGATATTGATTATAGTATAATAATTTGTTCATATTTATATTTATCCGATATTCAAAAACATTAGTTAGTATAAGGTTTTTTATTTTTTTATAGTTAGTTATATAGTAACTAAAAAAGTGTATAAAATCTTTAAAATATTCCAATACTAAGTATCAATTGACAACTACCAACCAACCAACCAACTTGACTGTACCAACTTGAGTGTTCCAAATTATCACTTTGCAATTGTAATGACTTATTCAATCTTAACGACTACCCAATAGGACGCAGTTATTATAAAATCCAATAAAATTAAAATCAAACTCGATTCATCAACCAAAGAGAACAAATGATAATCACGGTCCAAACTGATTCTAATATTTCAATTTAAAAAAATAATTGTCCTACCAAGACTCGATCGACATTTTGCCGTCTCAAAATTTAGGGGATAAAGTTATAATTTTACGGGTAATTGTTTCGTTTCGTAAATATTTAGGGGCGAGTCTAATTAGCCTCATTATTTTTGTATTTCTGTGGTTGTTTCTGTTATTGAGAAGTTCTTTTATATAAAAATTATGTCGCTTTGTTTTAATGAGTATTTTAGCATTGATATTGAGCTTGGCATTTGGTATCATTGGAAAAAGTGTTGTTTATTTTGATGCAAAACTATAACTATATAAGTTTATTTTTCTAAAGAACAGAAAAGAGTAAATGCGAGACTAGCGTTACTAAGTTGACAAGACAACTTGTGTTAAAGGTGCCAGACCCAATCCTTGTCGTGCTTGCCAAAAATTATTCTATAAATATACTATAGTTACAGTACTACAACTTGTGTGCTATATTCTATATTTGCTTTTCATTCTGAGATTTTCTTAATAGAATATACAAAAACGTAAATAACGTACAGAACTAAATTACGTATTCTTTTTGTAAACTACATAGTCATTAATACAATAATCTTAATCATGCCAAACACTCATCGCCAACACCGCAAAAGGGCGAACCTCATACAATTTCTTATTTGAGGACGTAATATCTACTCTATAAAATCTACCTTCAAAGTTCCAAAGTTACTTCAAAGTCCTTCAAAAAACACGTTACAAATACAGCATGATATTATTTTGATTCATAGGCCGAGTCACGACCCTACTGCTTGCGTACGCGCAGCCATATGGTCAAAGATTGATAGATAAAAATGTCGTAATGACCGCATGACGCTAAATAGATACAGTTTTTTGACCTCACGTATATACTCTTTCGTAATTTGCTTAATATGTTGATGTTGAGGTATTATTTTAATAAGGAGCTCTGTGCCTCATTTTACCCGTTATAATACTCTTTATCCTTCCAAAGATTTTAAGAATGAACTTTTTCATTCTCAAGTTATAAGATCACTATTGCATGAAGGTATAAACATCACATCAAACCTATACAATTAGAAACCATATTTCTTTTCCTAAGGGTAGTTTATTTATAGAGAAAAATGCATTAGACATAATTATTGACAAGGGCACGGATCAAGAGTCAGTGGAGAACTACTAAGAATATTAATAAAAAAAACACAATTTCTTCAAATTATACACACTGCACATACACAACTACAATTTACACTTTTACAATATCTCAGGGATATGAAGAAAACCTCGTATTGCGATCAGAGAGAAAGATTGGAAAGTGATTGCACTAGCTATAGAGAAAAGTCTGTCACATAATCGATAAGTTATAAGTATTATTATGCATTGTGAAATGTGAAGATACCAATGACAGATCTCTCTTTTTATGTCTGTCGGGGATCATCTGATGAGTTCTCCCGTCTTGAGTGAGGCGAGAGGGAGTATCAGACTCTTACTGACTCTAAAAACCATACAATATCAATGTCGATCGATCGGAATTGGATTCAAGAGTAAACCCTCAGAGCAGCCGTTTGAAAATAACTTGCAATGTGTAGTTGAAGAAATATCTGAAAAAGACTCAACTTTTACGTTTTCATGAACTAATAAATTATTTACTTTTCAAATCAACAATTCAAATTCACAACTTAACAATGAAATAAAATGTAAAAAGTAAACGTAATTGCATAATTGTGCTGTAATTGTCGGCACTTAGCGCGGCGCCTGCGTCGGTGCGCGGCGAGGGTGGCCAACAGCTGCGCACGCGCATGGGAAATTAATACTTTGGGTAAAGTCAATAGTTTTAATGTACTTCCATGTGTTTTGGGGTAGAAATAATGAATGATGGTCAAGAGAGGTGAACTGAGGTCAAATGATGGGATGTTTGTAGTTTTGTGACGTTTTCTAACAAACTGCTGAACTATTTTTGGTGAACTTAAGCACAGAGAAACGAATTAAGGAAGCGGATAAAAATACTGCAAAACAAATAAATTTAGTGTAAAATAAAATATTTAATACATAGTATAAACCTGAAAACAGGTTCATTTTTCGAAGGAAGAAAATCCGATAGATATACTTTATTGTTTGTTTTGAATTATATTTGCTGCTATTTTCCATAGAAACAGCATACCTCATACCATAACTACCATTAAAATCGTATAATTATGGATAGTATTATGTTAATTTTTCCAACTGCCGACCGCACCACGCGACATACCGGCCACTTAAAACTCTGCCCACCCCAAAACTATAGCACATCAACTAAACAAATGACGTCACGTCAGACCGGAACCAATAATATTCGGAAATGTCCCAAAAACATGACAACATTTGAATTCCATTATTCGACCATAAAACCCTGGGTTCCGTGCAAACGGGTGCATTTCTTGAATTATTCATTACAACGCCACCTGCCGGCCAACCGACAAACTAACGTTTGTTGCCATAAATTATGTGCTAATAAATATTTGATCGGGCCGTACGTACGTAAGTTCGTACAGTCCGACGAAATGTCAATAGGACTCTTCTGACCTTGGAAACGACTTTATTTTGGTAGCAACAAGGTTGAGTTTTGGGGTGAAGGATAAGGTGTGTCGACGGTACGCTATGGGAATGGAAAAATATTTTCCTAGAAAGAGGCGTTCGAAGTAGGTCTTTAACATAAAACTACGGAAGCACTAAATATCTAGCTGTCCAAAAAATTACTACGAAAAACATTCCTTCCAAATTATACTGAGAAGTACAAGAATAATTCATTAACTTTCTATTTTGTCTATCCGCAAAGTCAATGTAAATATTTCCACGAGGAAATACAAGAAAATCTTTTACCTTCATGTGCTACTAAACTAAATAAAATCTCTTTAAACGGACACCAAACACACACTAACAATTTGTTAAATTCAATTCTAGACGACAAAAACATCCGGCCGTCTTGCCAGGGAACTTCAACACAAAGCTGATGGACCTCTTTGACGTCTATCTTAAAAGCAATACAATCTTTATCTTTACGGTACCAAGTTTCAATTTCAATTGTTAAGGTATCTCACAATCTTATCTCTCTATCAAACTTACTCCAAGACCCTTAACACAACAGGATAAAGTCTAATTTCGCTAAAATAACTTTTCCAATGATCTTTGCATGGCATTAACCAGAAACCGCTCAGCAAATTCGAAAGATTCAAATTCAGAATCCGCTAAAACGTGTTCCGTTGTATTCAGCCAGCAACGTTGACGTTCAGCACGCACCATACGTTCCAAAAAGTATTTATTCCTTGAAACTAAACCTTATTTCTAGGAGAGTTTGTCATTTAAAAAGTATATCGGCGAGTAAGTTGGAGTTTGTGTATTGAGTAAGAAACTTTTTTGTTTGGCGACCCCACGTTTCGCGAGTCGAGACGTGCATTCGATATTAAAAAATGCTTCAGAAAAATCTTTAAATTCAATAGTAATTTGGTGTTGAATAGGTAGGGAGAGGATAATGTAAGTACGCCCTGTTTTTGCGGTGTTGTATTTAGTACGCGAATTTCTCGACTCGCATTGTGTACACACTGGTTTCTTGCGCAGCATGAGTCTGTCACAGTGCGTGGATATGAATGGACCGACCGAGTTTCTAATTACACAGTCAATTTGGTAAGTAAAGCGGGAAATATGAGTTATTGCCCTGGCCCGTAACCGAGATCAAATCGGCCATATTTAATATGCGACAATAGATTGAAAATTTTTGTGTACGACTTAGCATAATAATGTGTGCATAGGATTGTATTTTTAAGCGATTAGTTTGTGATTAGCTTTTAATGAAAGTGTGCAGTTCAAGGGCGTGCCTTTTTACAAATTAACGAGTCATTTGTTTTGCAAATTACGTCTGAAGGAAATGTAGCACGTGGGTTTGAATTTAGAATATTTTAAAACTATAACTGCCATTCATTAAATAGATGTTAACATATTCATTGGCAGTTATTTCCAGTCATAAAAAGAATCAATTCTTCTCGAAACTGGCAGTTATAATCCGACCACTTTATAACGTACGCTCAATAAAATTATCTAAGAGATCACGGAATAAAACTATAACACGACTACTTCAATTAGCGATCTAACCAATCAAGATGTTTCAGACTTCATAATCGATTAGTATCGGTTAAAGCTTTCACTAGTTTTTGCAATATTATGTAACGAATTCAAGAAAAAACTAAAATGGATGATGTTAGGCGCGTGCTGCGTGTTTCGGAACGGATTGGCGGCACATACCGAATTGGCGACGCCATGATATGGCCACAAGTAAGCTCTAACCGTCTGGTTTACCGTATTGATGGTGTAATTTTCACCTCGTACCAGTAAAACATGGTAATAGCTAGTAACTGGATAAAGATCGCCTGCGTATCTGGTCATACAGAATTCCAGACAATACTCAGGTTACCAATTTTCAAAATTCTTATCCTGATTTGTACTCCAAAAAAGTCAAGCCAAATGCCATTTTGTGGTTTTCGAGTAGAAAACTAAAATTATATGAGATTGACGTAAATATTTGACACTTTCTACTCTCTATAGAAAGCGCGTAAAGTATCAGTTGGCTAAAGGCTCTACTGATTCCCCCTTACAGATTTTCTGATGTCTCTAAATATTCAAATGTTTCACTGGTTTTAATTACCTAATTTATTCTACCTAGATGATTAAATTGAACTTAAAGCCTCATTTCGTTTAGATTCTCCTTTAGCTTTAGATATTCGGACACCAAAATCGCGGATCTTTGCCATTATTATCAGTTCCCCTTACAAGCAGTCCTTTTGACTGTCAGCATCTGTATGTATGTAAGTATGTGTGCGTAACGACTTTCTTATGGGATGGGTCTCATGTGGGGTAGACTGGACTTTACATAATGTAATCGGACTTCTAGGGTTTTGAATGCAAGTCTGATTTTTGTATTTTTTTAATACTAGAAGTTAAGGTAAATATTTGTTATTTTCTACTGCCACACTCGGAGACATTTCATGATTATTTAAACTATTGGTTAGTAACGATTTTGTTCTGAAAAATTTAATGGGTTAAAAAAAATCTGCCAGTTTCCTCCACATTTTAGAAGTATTCTCCTAAATGTAAAGTTACATAAACGAAAACATCAATTAAATTTCTTTGTTATTGACCAATATTATTGTCTGCCCATCACACACACTGTCTTTCCATTGCAAACTTAGATACATCAAACCAAATAATCATACAATGCCCTTTACCTAGATCACATACCCACCTAACTTGCAACTTAAATCAAAGCATCACTAACATAACCGATTGATCATGCAATTATGATAGAACATAACACGAGTTATGAGTTTAAAATAACCGTGCCACATCGAGCAACCGAACGTTACCGTAATCTGGTTTACGTAGGAAACGAGCTTAACGACGCTCTGAGGAATGGGGAAATCTGCTTATGTATAGACGATGATGTTGCTTTATTTTCCAATGTAATGCTGTGGAAAAGCCACATCTAATCTGTGAGCCGTAAATAGCATATTAGGAATGCTTCTATTTTGTTATTTCTGGCCTGTTTTGAAACAAAATTTCTGAAAGGGACTCAGATTTCATCTAATATTTGAGACAAAAGCAAAATCATTAAATGTCATAATCATAAAGCTCTTTAAAATTTATGCAATAAAGTTTAATTTTACGTAATACTAGACACAATCTTAAATTCTGTTCTGGTACTTAGTACTAAAATTTACAGTAGAAAAGTCCAGATAGATGAGCCTGAGAACTCATGCTGCACAGGAGTAATGAAGCAGTCAATACTTATAAATAAAAGTAGGTTACATAGTAAGCAATCTTGATAAATATCAAGACTGGCGATCTTCATCTACTTGACCAATTTCACAAAGATCCATTACATCAAGTTCCCTTTTGAAAATGCGAATTTTCAATGTATTGGCATGTTATGAGTAATTTTATTTTAAAGTAGATCCATTATGTAGGGCCCTGTATTGTGTTCTTTTAAAAGCTTTTTGCTTCATGAGATATTGATCTCAAGAAGAGCTGAGATGACCAGGGGTTAGGACCTGTTTCAGCCAAACGTACTTTCGAGTACAATGCGCGAATTCAGTTTTGCATTTTAAGATTATTATTGTTATTGAAGAGCTAAGTAATGGGTATATAATATCACGCCTTTTGCCCCATGTGTCTGGTATAAAAGCTTTTAGCCAGTTTTGTGTTTCATAACAATGGTGTTTTAAGGAATTCCCATCGAAAATGTGAAAATAGTTATACAATGAACAACGTAGTAATGTAACAGTTTCACATGAGAAAATCAATACAGAAATGCAATATTGACTAGACAATGAATCTTGATTAATTTCAACTTCCAGCCATAGAGCTACGAAGAAATAGATAGAGCAGATTACGCTGAAACCTTATCTACAAAAAACTCATATAGCATTAAAACATATAAATTGACAAGTCTTCTATAAACACAGTGTCTCCTTTTTGCCTCTTCGCCCCTTTCGAAAACATCAGACGCGATGATTTTTTTTATAATTAGCTCCTACTAACCAGTTACTTTAGCGTCCACTACAGTACCTAAAGAAACAGTATCTTCTATCAAACTTTGAAAAACACTTCTTTCTTCAATACCATCACCAAATAAAAGCCATTCCCATAACTGCTCACCTCTATAGTAAGACGACTAGGCCCGTCGCCTCCAATCAGTCAATGTTTGTCCCATACATTATACATGAGAATACATAATCGCTCATTGCCTACGCGAGCTGAACTGACATCTGTCGTACATGACTAATGGGAACAGCTTTGTGATAATTGCTTTCAATCATTAGTTACTTTTGTTTAATAGAACGGTGTGTTTAAGAATATAGTTATAATAACTATTGTGAGACATACTAAATTAACTAAAAAACATGGCTTACTCACGTACTTTAATGGAGAAAAAGGAGCAAATAAAAGTCCCTCTGTGACTCGAAACGTGGGTAACCCGTGTTTTTAGGGAATTTAAGAATACAGTTGTGGATATTGAGTGTCACCATAAATAAAATTATTCTTAATTCCCAGTCGTTACAACAACTCACTTCTAATACAATAATTTCTCTAATTCCAGATCCAAAATGCTGAAGTGGGCAGTTTACGGTAAAAAGAACCAAGAACTTCGGGTCGCTAACGACCTCGAGAGCGAAGACTGCGATCATTACACCGATGAAGCGTACAACAACAACAAAATCAGACGATCTCTCGATGGACAAACTGTCAAAAGAAGCAAAAAGCCAAGCAGATACCAGCGAAGATCCTTAGGTTCTGCTGCAGTAAGAAAAAACTTAAGAACTGTGGACAAAGAAAACGTTAACTATATAGGGAACACGCCAAACTACTTTAGAGAAGGTTTCATCAAAAAGCCAGAAGGCTTAGTCCTCAAAGATGTCAGCAACATCACACCAACAGGCACTCCAGTCAAAAGCTATGAGAGAAGAAAATATTATCTAAATAACTCCAAAGATGATATACCACCAGACTTACCTCCCACTCCACCAACGTATAGCAGGAGGGTAAGAGAAGCGAAGAAAAGGAAACTAGAAATGGCCAGTGCCAATGATGTATTTAGAAGAGATAGCTGTGTATACAAATCTGAGAGACGAATCAAGCCTATAGATAGAAACTCTTTTAGTCCTAAACTAAGTCACAGTACATCTGAACCTTCCTTAACCGATCTTTCTGATAGGCTAAGTGCTACAACTACGAGTAGTAGAAACTCTATTGCTTTAGGAAAACCAACTAAAATACCAGTATGCACAACCAAAACAACTAATGAAGGTTTAGTGGAAATAGAATACGACCAGGATCTAGTAATAAACTGTATAGAAAAACCTATTAAAATTAACAAAAGTACTATAGAGAAATCCACTTTACCTATATTCGGACATCACATTTTCACAGATAATCCTTTATATTTTAATAATAATGATATCGGTCTCACGAATATAAGGCCTTTAAAAAGAACGAGGAAGAAATCAAACGATTTCGAGAGTTCGTTCAAATCACCTTCCGTAGACAAAAAGGATACTCATACGCTAGTAAGAGACGGTTGTTCACCTGTCTCTATCACTCCTTTATCCACAAAACTAGCAGCATTAAGATTTAGTACCATGAGTGTGCATAGCAAGTCTCAAAGGGTAGGTTTCACTAATGATGTCACGGAATACTTCCCTAAGGTGGAGAATCCATTTACTATTCCTCTTAGAGACGAAGAAAGTTCAACAGAAATGGAGAACAAGTTCATCCTGGGCAAAGATTCCATAACTAACAATACAGACTCAACAGTATCAACCACACAAATGGGAGATGTAACTCTCGAGAAAATGATCGAAGACATAATAAAAAGTACCAAAATAGTTAAATCTAAAAGAAGAATATTGACAAAAGCACCAGAACTCGATATTCAAGAAGAAATCCCTCCACTGGAGACAGTCAAAGACTTGTTTGTGAATCCTCAAGCTGAGAACAAAGCTAATTTAATAAAAGAAGCTAAATATGTGAATTTATCTAGAGAAAACTCTGTATCACCTAAAACTACACCTACTAAGAAAATGCCAGTACATCGAGTGAATGATAAATTACTGAAAAACCTACCAATTGGTTGTTTCATACTAGACGATGGAGATGGTTACAATGAAAGGGAGGTTCGGACACCAGACAATGCTATTGATGTCAAACGTAAGGCCAGTCCAAGAAAACGTACAACTAATCTGAATAGATCACAATCCATGAATCTTTGTTATGAACGAGGAAACCTCGGATACATGTCGTCAGAATCAACACCTGACTTATACTCAGCTGCAGACGAAAGAGCGAGTCTTAGGTTAAAACGCCAAAAATGTATACGAAGGAAAAAATCAACAGCTAGTAATGAAAGTCAATGGAAGAATAAGGATTTGAAGTCTTCAATTCTTACACTAGAAATTGGCATACCAAGTCTAGCAACTGAATTGCCTGATACATCATTATGCGAGCCTTTGAGTCCACCTCTATCTAACCCACTAGACAATGACGACTACCAAAATCTTTCCATAAAATCTAACGTATCACACAGTAGCTTGATGCCCTACGACAATTCTCATAATAAGAAATCGAGGGAACTATTCGGTCTTACTTTGGAACATGGTATCCCAAGTCCCATCACTCCAGTCCCAAACCTGAAGAGGCCAGGCAAAGTGCTAAGCGAAGAAAGAGCGCACAAAACGAGTAAATTGGACGAAGATTTACTTCCAACGGATGCGTACACTCCAGTCATTGAGCATAAATCTATTAGGAGATGCTTGACATACTCTCCAGAAGAGAACAGCATAAGTAGTAGTGAAGAGAAAAGGAGAAGCGTTGCTAGTAACAAACTGGAGCGCTCTAGTGAAAGATTCCAAGCCCTGAAAGGCACGATAGACCTAGAAATCAGAACAAGGAATGATGTAATAGACGTGCACGGTGAGTGGTGACTATCAACCTCCATTTACATCTTCTTAGTATGATGGTACCCATTTGTGCAGGATTTGTAAACCCCTTTTTATGTTCACAGTTATAAGATGCCGGGACCTACAAAGGTCTACAGGGAAAACGGATGACATCAATGCTTATGCAAAGGTTGGTTATAAATTATTTTATGACTTCGCTTACTGAGTGAGAGGGAACCTTAAATCGTTTTTTGTTTTACTCGTTATTGCCAATGGAAATGCGAATGATACGTTAAAGTATTTTTGCATTTTGCCTTTTTGGTTAGTGGTAATTTTTGATGGACTATAACGGTCAATTTTAGTTTTCTCTGCTGGGCTATTCTGTAACTATTAATTCTAATTAATTCTAAATATCGAAGTAAACTCGATCGCCGTCATCATATCATTGGTTGTGAGAATAATCTCGACCAATGCATGACAGTTACAGAATAGCCTAGCTGATCTTATTTTCTAGAACCTTTATATCACTCATCATACAAAATATCCTAATCATCATTATATGAGTTAAAACAATCAACTTTCTCATCATCAGGTGGTAATCAGCGGAGTTACAGAGAGCCAGTCCCTTCCATCACAAAGGTCGATCTTCCAAAGGACATCAGTGCTGTATGGCAAGCGGGAGCCGGAATTCCAGAGACACCTGAAGCTTCCACTACCAACAGCCATATACGACCATCAGATGTTACACATTTCTGTTTGGCATAGAGACAAGAAATATCGGTAAGTACTTTAACAAAACATTTACAGATTTTAAATGTTTAAAAAGGTTTAAAGTTGTCGCAAAAAAAGGTTTAATTTCGTCGTGAAAGGTCCTGAGATGGATGTTTATGTACGCAATAGGATTACGTAGAAACTAGATAAAATAATAATACAACACTAACATTGCAAGCTGTAAAACTATCAGAAGGATTTAAAAAACTGTAAAAGATACTCAACAAAATGACTTTATGGAACACAATATATTGTATAAGTAACAATAACAGCTATTAAAGAGTGGGAGAAACGTGGAAGTGAGATATTTCAGAAGGTAAGTTGAAATATAAAATATTTTATTTCCAATTTATAATACTCTATTGCTATTTAAAACTCAAATTGAGGAAAATGGGGAAAATTGGTCACATGTCATTATTATCTATTCCTGAGTTTCCCAAAGTATGGGTCGCGATCCATTGGTGGGTCGCAAGCGAGTTTTTAGTGGGCCTTGTCTGTAGAATAACCCACTAACCAACCGTTCTGTATTTTATTTTTCATATTGGTAAAAGTTTAACTTCCTCAAAGTGGATCTTGAATTTAGGAACTTAATTTAGATAGTTCATAGTCCAGACAACTGTGGAAACCACTGATCAATTCTAAAAAATATAAAACATGTTACTTTTAACCAACCTCTACATGACTACATACTCCTGACAAGAAATACCTATTACAATAGAAAATCCTAATCAATTTAATCACAGGTTCCAATTTATCGGCAACGAATAATCCTTTGGAAGCTACGGCTTATGGCGGTACTGAGCAGATTTATTGTTTTACCTATAATTAAATAAACGGTTTCAACCTTAATATTTTAAGTAACATTGATTCACCGCCTCATTGCTTTGGAAGCTAGAATTAATACTAGAAATACATTTATAGATAGGATATAATTTAGAGACTAACTCGTTGGACGAGTCGTAAATGCGACTGCCGGACAAGGGCTCTCTGGTTCGATTCGAAAGTATTACTGAGCTTTTTTCGGCTTCTCTCTCAGTATTAGCACGGAGTCTGGAATTGTGCCCAATATATGGCAATAGACTCACCTCCTATTACGTGGGCTTTATTTGGTATTACGTACCGTAGTGTGCACCTCTGCCTACCCTTTCGGCAATAAAAAGGTATGACGATACGAACATAATTTAGAGTGCTTCTAATTTTACAAAATTGATGTTAGGTACGATACGAAGTATCATTTTGGAAATGTAACCCTATTTGCGATAATGGCCGCCCCATCCCATCTATCGTTATTTTTAGGTAAACATTATGAAATGCCTTCTATTTCAGTCATCGCGTATAACCAAACACGATGACGCATGTAGACCGGGAGCCTACTTCTATAATTAAATAATTCACTCACCCTTATAAATACATGTGTTTATACAGTATGTTAACTAACAGAGGGCGTTCCTGTTAACCAGCAATAGTGTAGCATCCATACATGCTAAAAAAATATTACCATTTAAAAACAAAACAATTTTATTTTTTTTAATATTAAAATGTTCACCAAAATTTTTATATCGATACGTAAAAGAAACACTCTGTGCACGCGTAGTTGAAGGAAGGCAACGTTGCAATTTGTTGCTTATTTTTCTATGCTGATATTTTCATTTCAATCTATTAATGATATAGATTAACGAGTTTAAAGGAACGCCCTCTGTTAGTTAACATACTGTATATTTAGGTACGCAATTCCGTTATTACGTAACTTTTTTTCCAAAGCTGCCTGGAAATGTCCCATTAATATGTATCACTATCCAAGTTAATCGCATTTCATTATGGATAAACAGAGCCTTACCTGAATTTTGTATCGGGCGAGCCAGCGTAAAACAGTCGCATGCACGAAACGACGGATTCAATGTTTAATTCACGGAATATGATATTAGTTGTGCCTAGTATATATAGCTGTATATATTTGTATCATGATTATGTAATGGAATACTATGTTTTGGGCTTCGTTCCGTGTTCTGACGAATGGATATTCAATTTTATATTCTGTTACTTGTTTATTTAAATGACTTTTATGAGACTATTTGTTTATTCAATTAGATTTCGATTTACAGAGCTGTATAACAGGCAAGATTAACAACATATCTTACCTTTTTTTTACCTATTTTTTTTCTTCTAATGTTTAATTAACTATCATTAAAAAGGGCGTGGCCCTATAATAGTCAGATTCGATACATTGTACTTGTCATTAGAAAATTCAAATAATTTTCATTATTCTACACAATAACTGCTCATTAACTCTTACCTCATATTCATTATAATTACGTTCTTATACCTTTATACATAGAATTCATATTGTAATAAAAAGGTTCATATTTTTTTTATAAACTCTAACGAGGAGCTTCATTATTTTTTAGTGTAACGTTTTAACTATCACTGACCTACATTTTGCTGTTAACGATTATGACTGTACGTATGCTAGACAACTCTATTATTTAGTTTGTTGAGAATTTTAATATTTATTTTCAGCATATTTTTTCGTTATTCTTAGTTAGAAATGTAATTTTTGAGAGCTGACTACAAACTACCACACCCTTTTCTGTGTGGTAGCATAGATATAAAAGAATATAGATATTATAATAGTTATACGATATATCCTTTTATAAAGGGGGAAAATCACCCTATATATGACTTGCCTTGAGCGAGGCGAGAGGTAGTATCAGACTCTTACTGACTAAAAACCACCCCGTTCCTACTTCTGCTTTTCGAGCTGAAGCCCTGGTAAATCCACTAGGTAGTCCGCAGCTCCGGTAAATGATATAGTCTAATATCACGTCAATACTATCGGTTATAGACTTCCAAAAATCCTTCAGTTTATGAAAATTAGACCACTAATAAAATCTAGAATAATGGAATATTATAAAACTTCTATAACAAGGTTCATTGTCTTTCATTATCAAGTTTAAAACGACAAAATTTAATGGCGATTAGGTTCTAACTCATACTAACGAAATAACTTAGTTTGACTTCAAATCTTAAGAGACGCAGAACTGATTATATCATAATCAAAGGCGCTGTTTGAAAGGGAAATTATATAGGACACTGCTATATATAGAAATACATATTTAACATAGTTAATTCTTATGATATCGGCTTACTCACGTAACTGTTTGACGAGGATCTCGACTAGTTTCAAGCCATGCTAGAGGCCCATATTCATGAGTAGCATCCGCCGACTATCGCCGTCGTGTGTCGTAATTTAGTATGTCTCACAAAATTTAAAATAGTTAATAAAAACATATTGATTAACCCATAAATAACATTAAATAACAAAACACTACCCTTGCCAATTTTTCTGTAATGTTTTTCCCTTTACTAAAATGTATACGCGACCAATATCATTGCGATGGTTACATACAAAAAAAAAATAGCTGAAAAGCGAACACTTTGTCAAGTCGAGGCGACACGTGACACGAATAACATATTTCGGCTGTCGACTTCCATCTTTCTTTAGACTGAGGCGGACCAACATTTAGATACAAAAATGCCTGTAAATATGTAAAAATATTGTAAAATAACATTGCAGGGTATGTTAAACTAGGAGTGCTTTATTCAATTTTTCCTCCTGTGTAGCACTTTCATACATAAGTTATTGGGGAGGTGAAGTGACGCTGGCTCGACTGGACCTGCGCACAACGATCGATTGCTCGGCGACGCAGACCCGGGCAGTTGCGTTGCCGACTCTAGACGGACAGCGGTCCCGTTTTTGCCGCGTCCACCCTTTAAAATACGCATAGATTTTTAAGTGCCGTGCTGTGAAGTGATAGTGGTGGTTTTATTTTATTTAAACAGTGGATTGAATTTGTCGAGGGTAAGGTTATTTTTTTAATTTCTTTTTTTTTCATTAAACTGTACGTACTTGTGTCTCTGTCCGATTTATTTGTCACAGAACCTACAGCCCTACTTTTTTTTATTAATTGTCCCGGATTTTTTTCTGAGCAATTTTAGTTGTGCTTGTTTTTTGTGATATTTTACGTAGCTAGAAAAATTATTGACGTGTATAAAAAAGCTCTTTAACGAATAATAAATAAAAAATAATCTATTTAATTTACACACATCTTACATAAATACATAGAAAAAATATTTCTTCTTTTTTAAAACAAAATTTAAAAATCGAATTTATTCTATAACAATCCACCATATAAATATAAAATTTAAAAATGAAAACAAGAAGCGTATATTTACGTAATTACGACAACGACATCATTACATATTACGGAACTCATAATTATCATAATGATAAAGGTATTCATCCCCTCACAGTCGAGCCATCCCCTCGAGTCGTTAGCGGGATCTGGGTTACATCTACATGGCCAGTAGGACAAGCCCAGATGCCATTAAAAAATATATATTTAAAAGAATAAAATACGCCATTTTCGAACACCAGCTCATTCTATTTGACATAATTTGAATTTTATAGAATTGATGTTCGTTATTTCAAATTATATCTTTAACGTATTTTTTGAGGTTTTTTTCAACCTACCGTTCTGGTTAACCTATATATACATGGTTATATACAGTTACCTATATACTAGGTATCACTGGTACATAGAAGGAGTGGTTTCACTGCTAAACTTGGTTCAATGCATAGAGGATGAACTCGTTAACCTCAGGTCGGGCGGTTATAAGAGTTCTTTTGTAAGAATAATATTCTTTTTATTATAATTCTATGTATTTTGTTTGACTGAAGATACTCTTGGAGTTGCTAGATAAATGTTATAAAGATTTGTAGACAGGTTTTTGTAGTGACACCTCTATTTTACCAACATCATAATGTATTTGAATAAAGTGTCTTGATTTTAATCTCTATATTATATTTCCTAAACTATTTTCCTTTTAGCTCCTCACCCTGTAATGCCTACTAGGTGTAGTTAGCCTCTAATACACAAAACTCATTTACTTATCAATTACTATCACTATCTAAATCGTATTATTCCCTAGAAGAGAATCTGTAGTAACTACTACACCCCACTTTCTGCAAATTACGTTATTTATTTCATCATATCAACAGCATATTAGTGGCCACTGCTGAACAAAGCCTCTTCTAACATACAGAGATACTATGCTGAAAACCGCATCAAAATAGGTTCTACCAAACGCGAGATAATCGCACACAAACATACAAATGTACAGGACATACTGAGAACCTCCTTTTTAAATCGATTAAAACATTACGTATGTAACTTTAAAGCATTATGTCTACTTATCTCTAAACGTATAATTAAAGATACCATTCTTCTTCTTTTTTCTCCTACTCGATCCAAAAAGAACCATTGTCCCCTTCTTCCAAAGAAGCTAAACTAGGCACTAAACCTTTCATGAACCCTAGATCTCCTACCCCTTGACCTAGATTCTAGCTTATCAAGCTTAAAAGCTCATTTATTGAGCTTAAACACACAACTTTGAGCTGCTACCAACAATTTGTATAAAACTGTAAATTATAATAAGTAATACAGTTACAACTTTGCTAATGGAATTCGGTTTTTATGTAGATTCCATACAGTCTAATTTCCACCAAAACCAAACTATTAAACGTGGCTTTACCATAAAAAATGGCGTTGGTGTACTAAGTGAGATTGAAAATAGTCTGAATACCTAAAACACTAATAAAATGGCCGTGGGATGCCATTTCACACTTCAATGCTAGGAACATGGAATGTTTGATTAGACCATTTGCTAAATTCTCTTCAGTAGTATAGGTACTATACAATACTAGGAGTAGAGGCTGTTCTTAAAAGGGTACAATCTGGGTGTCTTCAAGTTCTGGCTGAATAGATTGCATATAAGCAGCGGAATTACTCTATCATAGAGATGGCGTTCCATTGGGACGCGTGCCATTGATGATACGGAACATAATATGACAGTGACCACTAAACATAAAACTATGATTATAAACCGGCAATGCATTTGTACCTAGTATTGTCATCTAGTAATACAGATATCTAAGTACACTGCGATGATTGCTTACAATCAGACTAATAAACATCTTTACTACTGATCGATAGAAATACTTATAATAAAAAGTAATATTTACTTGACAGCACACTTTTTTTAAGGGAGGAAAATCATTCAATGTCTTCTCCCGCCTTGGGCGAGGCGAGAGGGAGTGTCAGTCTCTTACTGACTAAAAACCACTCCGTTCCTACTCCTGCTTTTCAAGGTAGTTGCTTGTATAAGATCAGTTGTATCCATGACATATCAGTATAAAAGAAGATAGCCACATGTATACATACTCCAGTATACTGGCTTCCTCTGGGCCAATATCAGCATTTTTCCTTATCTCGGGATATCAGCGGTGGCTATTGAATTATGCATATGTTACGGATCATGGGTGAGCATTACGGCGTACCTACTAAATATAAGAGGTGTGGCTCAGGAATCTCTTTTCATATAAAATGGATGTTACAAGTCCTTTAATATTGGTCTTAGGAGACAATGGTAGTTGAGTATTCTGGCTAGAGAATATTTTTCTATTCTTTCAGGCTTTAAGAGACTTTATATTGAAATGTTTACTAATTTATTTTCCTAGTCATTTACGAGCACCTTAATCCTGGATTAGATCCTAGAAAACATTAGAAAGATATTCCCTTGCGTTTTAATTTTATCACTTAATTTACTTATTTATGCGTCATTATGCTTCAAAGTTATACAACTAGAAATAAATGTTAAATGACCCAGAGCTACAGACTACATAGCGGGTTACCGGGGCTCCAGCTCAAAAAGCAGGAGTAGGAACGATGCGGTTTTTAGTTAGTAAGAGTCTGACACTCCCCTCGCCTCGCCCAAGACGGGAGAAGTCATTTGATGATATTTCTCTTCAAAAAAGGCACAATAAATATTACCTAGATTGTTTGTACATATATAAATTACATACAAAATTCATTCACATACGTCGCAGGAGAGGGTAACACGAAATATAGGTGAGCTCCCAGGTGGAACCTCCTGGGAAATCTTAGTAATAAATGGGGCAAATTTAAAATGACCGTCGTCTTATATAACAATACGAGACATCACGCCGTTTATTTCCACAAATTGTAGGTAGAACAGTATCCATATAGCATACTCACATAAGTTTTTTAGCCATTGGTTATTTAAGAGAACTTTTTTAAAACGTGCTTAGTTTTTCTAGAGAAAGACAAGAAAATGAAGGATTCTTAACTTAACTCACTATAACTATCCCGGTGTTCACCATCGGCACCTATACTGGGGTATCAGGTAGTCTTATAAGACCAGCTTCAGGAAGGGGTAAGCTTATGGCGGTTTGATTACCGGGCTCTATTTAAGAAATACTGACTAATATTTGGTCTGTGACTTCTCTGGTGCTGCAGGTGTCCATGGGCGGCACTGATCGCTCACCATGAGGTGATAAATCTGCTTTTGACCCTTATTCCATAAAAAAGATTCTGCTTATTAGAGAGACCTATGATCAGCAATGACTGTTCTGTGACTGATCTGATGGTTATTCCTTAAAATAAAGAAATTATGAACCACTACTTCGTTCCAAAGAGGTTTAAATACTAACTTAATACTCCGTAATTGATCTAATATCTTATTCATAATACTGGATTAAATAAATATTGAAATGAATAGTTTGTATTGATCCGATAGCTAGACAGTGTTAGGTATTTATACAGTGTGTAGGTACACGCCATGGGCCAAGTTTTCAGTGTCATATACTTAGTAAGGTCAAATTCCTTGAAAGGCTTTTTCTCAGAAAAATAACACCATCGGACGTATAATTTTCGATTGTTAATATGTATATTATGTATTCTATTTACCTTTCGTAATAAGGCTACAATAGCAAATACATTAAGTCTTACGTGAATCTGCGTTATACCACACGACGGGTTCCGGAGCTGCGGACTACCTAGCGGGTTTACCGGGGCTCCGGCTCAAAAAGTAGGAGTAGGAACGGAGTGGTTTTTAGTCAGTAAGAGTCTGACACTCCCTCTTGCCTCGCTCAGGGCGGGAGAAGAGACAAGATAAGACATCCATCAATAGTTACTAAATGAATTTGATCTACATTTTAAGGCAATATTTCTACAAAGATACGTACACAAATTATCCCATAAATATACCCTAATCTCAAACAAAACTGACATTTAGACACGTTCGAACCTTTTTAAGCAAAATGTCACCATTATTAATAAACCAATAAAGAATTTACGGAACAAATTCGAAGGCAGTATCGACCCCTAATATAATATTCATATTTCATGTACAACAGCGAGTCAAAGTATACACGGCCAGTTTACACTGACCTCTCATTTTGTTAAAAAGGTAATGTGACTTAGATCATTTTATACTGGTTCTGTGTAGTATGACCTGCGTCGCCTGATGGGCCGCTACAAATGTAATTATGAACGTCAATCTATGACGGATGACAATGGAAAAGGTCAATTCTAAGTGATAGTCAGTGAATGGAAATTAAAAACTTTATTAAAAGTATGTTTTTTTAGATTTTAATTTAATATCGGTGTTTTTCTAATCGTTGCCCTACACTAGAGTTTTCTCCTGTGTCGTGGGTGCGTTTACAAACACATCACACCCAGAAACAACAATTTGTGAATCCCACAAAGAGTTAGTTTGTTTGAACGCGCTATTCTCCGGAACTACTGGTCCGATTTCAACAATTATTTTGGTTTTGGATAGTTCATTTATAGAGAAAGGCTATAATCATAAAACATCACACAACGGTCAATAGGAGCCGAGCAGAGCTTGTGAAACCGCGCGGGAGAAGCTAGTCTTCATATGTATTTAGACTTTAAGATAAAATTCCTTTAAAAATGGCCACACTATCAAAACTGGCGAGAAGCCAGTACGAATGACGGATCACAAGCTTCATCCAACTTATGCAATTGTGTGCCATGACGCACTGGGAAGATAACTTGGACCTCTGCCCACACCGAAAGGGAAAACGCGTTAAAAAGCAAGTTCAGCCAATAATAATTAATTTACACTTTTGGCCAAGCTTTTTTAACAATGTAATCAACAGTTGAATACGGTTCTCCGACTTTGTATACGTTTTAGAGTCAGTGTAAATAATTCGTTAAATTGTCTACAAACTCGGAATTTGTAATGCTAATCTATAATATAAAAATAAGTCGGGTTTTCCTTCCTAGCTCGGGCTCCGTGAGGTTTATAGCACAGAAAATTCATTAGTGGCGAAACGGAGTTCGCCGGGTTAGATAGTTTTCTTATATCTTTCTAGAGATAATGAATTGTTAAAGCAAAAATTCCTTTCATTGCTCTTTTACGTAATCAAAATAAATATTTTACCATTCTTAAAACACCAAAATTTACAATATAAACAGGAAATAAGGTTTATTAGGTCAAAAACCTAGTAATCTAGTGTCTCCTGCAGTGAAAGTGATAATGACTAGGTTAGACTGTAGGTGGTGCGCAATGACCTGACACTAATACGACCTTAAAACCTGAGTGGGCAGGCCGTACCTCTAACTCTGTGTCACTATACGGTAGTGTCAATGTACACGTGTTTTAAGTGCATTGAGAAGTGTTTGGAGTTATTTTTTTAAGTCATAACTTAATCTACCATAACTGCTTGATACCATGACGGTGATATGTTTGAGAGAAGTACAGATAGAAGTAAAATTATGCATAGCACACTTCTGAATTAAAAAAAAATGGGTTGGTCATAGTTTTAGTCGGATTTTGCCTCAAAATTGAAGCCAAAGACTTGAATACTTCCAATGGAAATTTAACATATCCGTTTGGCAGTCTCTCTAATAACACCATGGCTAAAAGTTTATGCTTATAATATAAGAAGATATCTGTTTGGATTTTTGTCATTGGGACTATCTTCATGCCAACAAATTTTATTTATTTAAAATAAAATTATTTTTGGCTGTGGTCGTCCCACTGCAGGGCAAAGTGGAAGGAGGGTAGGGAACCCTCCTTCCACTCCTCTCTATGCAGAGATTTCTTATCCTTATCGTGGGTGTCAAGTTCGTCCCGCCATCTCCTATTGGACCAACAAAACACGACACAAAATTATAATTACATGATCCCCTCTCACTAATATGGAGTAAGTAACACATTCGATAAGTAACGGAAACCGTAGTTCTTACTCTGATTGGTTAGTTCATTCGCGCCGACCAATAAGAGCGCTGAACGCGCTCGTATTTCGTTTTCGTTCAACGTAAAGCAAACTCGTACTAAGGGTACAGAAACCGTATTAATTAAACGTGTAATTACAACCGTTACGAAAGGCCAAGGCAATAAAAATATTGTTCCACGTATAGAACGACCTATCACGAAGTTCTAAAGGGCTGCAGAAAAACTATTGGAGAGTTCTCATCGTGACTATAAAAATAATAAGTTTTCTTCGCACATACGAATATGAAACAAAGTTGGATTGGTTATACTGTTTATACCTGCTTATTATAAGTTAATAGATGGATTGAGTCTATGTTCTTTGTGTTGTTTGATTGTTAAACAGAACTTGGAATTTATTTTAGAATCTTAGAATGGTTAGTTTAGTAAATAAAGTCAAAGAAACACATCAGTCCTTATTTTAAAGAGAAATTATCATCATCAACATTAACTAGAAGACGTCAATTGCTAAACAAAGGTCCCATAGTCCAATACGTTAAACGACAACTCAACTTTCAACTTCGAACGAAAACGAAAACGCGTTCAGCGCTCTGATTGGTTGGTTCATTCGCGTCTACCAATAAGAGCGCCGAACGCACTCTCGTTTCGTTTTCGTTCAACGTAAAACAAACTCGTACTAAGGTTACTGCTTACTTCTTCATCAAATAGAGAATGCAATAGTAACACTATCGATTGGCAACTGCATCGACAATAGACTATTTCAATAAAAGAGCCTCTGTTCAGTCCTCGGAAACACTCTGGTCTAGAGACGCCATTGTTATTCGAGCCATATTGAAAAATTCTCGCCGTGAATATTGTAAAAGGTGAAACAAATGGAGCGTGCGGATTGTTGAGTCTGTGGCTTCTGAGTGCTTTGTGCGAAGGTATTGCGGTAAATCATTGAACGATTCACTGCGGACTGCCAATAGGTAGCTAGCAATAGATAGCAATAGGTAGCTAGACTATGGCAATCGCATGTCAGTCGATGAATGTGGAAAATGGTTTGTTGGGTTGTTTGTAGCTTTGTAACTGATGGGGATAGGTATTGGTTGATGAAAGAAGTACCCATTGGTAATTCTTAACTCAAAAGAAAGGAATGAAGTAGCAATGAGCAATTTTTTATTGGTAGTCCAATATCTCTTCAAAATAGTCCTTTTAATTTTGTACCCGATGTCAAATTGTTAAAAGACTTTCTCTTAGATCAAAAGTTTAAACAATAAATTGTTCATCCCCAATCTTAAACTTCACAAAATAAACCGCTATAACTATATAAACTAGCAATTTCATAAAATAGGTACTCTCATAACATTACTATAATGAATTACGTATCTTTGTAAACCCAATACAATTTACAGCCCTTGAAAATAAAACCAGGAGCAGAAAAAAATACTATAAAACACGTAATATTATCAATAAGTAACTAGACGGTCTCATGGGGGCGTTATTCGCTGTTTGAGGCTATAAACACTTGGGGCTGCCGTAAAAAGACCGCTCCGTAAATCTTGGATTAGCTCCCGGGGTAACGCGCAGTTTATTTAGGACCCCTGTATATACCTAACTGTATAATTACTAGAGTAGGTGTATATATATTTTTTTAAAGATTTATATAAACAGTTGGTTAATTAATTAATTGTAAATTTATGTGCTTCTAAGAACTGTAAATTGTGAAAAACGGTAGAGGCTTTAGAATTTAAAACTGTTATTTTTTGCAAAACGCACATCTGTGTGTAAAACTAAGTAACGTTTTGCTAAACTTTTGAGCGAATACAATATGAGGTGGTTATTTTGGTTACTGTCTCACTCAATTGCTTGACGAAGAACTCGACTAGTTTCAAGCTAAGTTAGGGGCTCATATTTATGAGCAGCATTGCGTGACACACAACGCGGCACAGCTAACACAGAGAGACTAGTATTATAAAGCCACACCTAACACGAACTACTAACATGTAACACATGTCATAATGATCCAAACCTAATAAAAACTAACCTAATTTCATAGTGTAAGTCGGAAAAGCAACAAAACGAATCACCCGAAACCATTAAGAAAGTTTTTGAGCGAACAACTTCCAACTAATGCTTCACTAAAATTCGTGTCAACATTTCAGGGTTGCCACTATTATGGCAATGTTATTGGCACGTTCATTAATTAACGTGTCGTGCAAATTCAGGCCATTGCCAGTGGTTTAAAATGGCTGTATTTTTATTGTAGATAGCTTTCAAAGCTGGTAGGTAAAGCTGTCTCGTCTAGTTCACTTGATAAGCCATTTTGATTAATATGGAAAATATTTTTAAATTCTTGATGGAAAATACAAGTTGGACCATTGGTTTAGATTTCATTTTATGATATTTTCAAATTCAAAATGGAATTCTTTATTTGCAGACTATGGATGAGCTGTAAGATGTTCTTAAACAAAATTATAAATCGCCATAATCGTATTTTATGAATAAGAACTTCAATAGAATAATTAGCCTCTACATTAAAAAAAACATTCTTATTCTTTATTTAATTTTAAAGAAAACTTACTTATGTTACAAAAATAGAAGTATAGAGATATAGTAGTCATTAATTAATATAAATTATAAAATACTTTGTCGCAAACCAAACAAACTTGTCAGTCCGGAGGTTAGCCCTCTGGCCTCTGTTAATAAAGGAGGCAAAATAAAATACACGCCGGCGAATAAAATACAGAACGGCGACAATAAATACAAAGTAATTTGTTGACTTTGTTTATTGTAGCGTCCTCTTTCATTTCGCCTCGTTATTCGATTTCACGATTAGCTACGTAATCATACCGTATTTATCCTTGCGGAAATTTTAACAAACTCGAAAAGTAAGTAAAAATCACTTATTTTGTTCGGCCATGTTTAATTTTGACAAAGATTTTCGCGAAATACCTTTTAATAAATACCGAATTTAGTAAAAAAAAATACAATAAAAAAAAACACAACAAATCTTTTTTAATCTAAACAAAATCAACTGTCATTTTACGCCACAGATAATCCAACGCCCGACCATAAACAAAAAGAAAGTAAAACCAAGCATTGCATATTCATAAATTCTGCCAAAATTCGAGATAAGTTTTTATCGACATCCCTGAAGCTCGTTTTGCGGCAAACAGGGGCAGAGTGTACCAACCCTGGCTGTTTGCAGCGATGCCTTTGCTGGGGGAAAAATTATTTTATGTTTGTTTACCACTAAGCTAATGGCTCCCTGTTTGATTGGATTCCGTCAAAGGGATGTGGATGTTTGATGGGGATTCGTGGGGGATTAAATGTTTAAGCACTTTTAAAGGGTTTAGTAAAATATTTTGTTAGTTCAAACACTTTTTTGTGTACCCTTTTTAGTTAGGAATCAATACAGTTAGTAGTATAGTTGCAAAAAAAATGCAGCTGAGTAACATTACTTAATGTGAGCCGAAAGCATTTTATATTTAATCGATGCTTTACAAATCGATATTATTGAATAGACTTTTATTGATACTTATGGCTGACTATCATTTGCAGTACTTACTTAGACTTACCGACGTACTCAGAGCCATTTAATGATTACTAAACCCAGTCATTTTACATTTTTTTTAGAACAAAATCGTTACTAAATAATAATTTAAGTAATCATTAAATGTCTCTGAGTGCGGCAGTTAGAAGTCAAAACAAGAACCATTTAGTTACACGCCTAACTAAAGCACCCACATCTATTTAAGGTAGGTTAACATAAAACCTGCAACAAATACATCCATATAAAAATACAGTAGTATTCCAAACACATTTTCTAAGTAAAACTCCCCCATACTAAACAGATCACACCGCCCATCCCTTGTGTCAATATTTTTCCATCGAACTTGCACCACTTGTTAGCTTACACCATTTAATGCGATATTTCCACCGAAAGCCAACATGGCGTAACGCAGAGGGCGCGCGCGTCGTTTTTACTACCCCACCAGTTACTGTTTATAAGGCAAAGGTTAATGGCACTCGTCAAACCGTTAATGACTGCCATTATTAGTGCAAAGGCTACTGAATATTGCTTTTGTGTTAAAGTTTAATTTGTCAGTTTGTTTATTGTTTCCTTTGTTGTATAATATATTATACTCTTATACTTATTTATACTTTATGTTTTTATACTTTTTTACATATATAGCTGAAAAGTTTATTTTTTAGAACGGGTGAATCTCCGGAACTGCTGCTCCGATTTGAACATTTATTTTTGTGTTGGATAGTACATTTATTGAGGGAGGTTAGGAACGGGGAAGGAAGGAGAAAACTAAGTTTTGTATCGCGCATATTTTCTTTTTTTACACATCACTATCAAGTCAAATCGAATAGACTTGCCCTATTTCGGTTATATAAGACTCAAAGATAAAACAAACGCTGCCTTTAATTACACTTCGGATTATCCTCTAAGAACAAAAGCTTTATCAACCTGACCCCATACTATCCTCGACTAACACAGATCACTACTGAAAATATTATCCATCTCGACACCACAAGCAAACCCAAGGACTTAAGCTAGCAAATAACGAATCCACTTCACTTGTCGACAAATTCGGATACCAAACGTTCACGTCCAACCAATTTTCACTCCAAGCCTTCTAACCATAAGACCCAAAATTGAGTAACACTTGTAATTTTTTGGAATATTGTACTGTAACCCAGGATGGCTGAACAATTTTCACCCCAAGCCTTCTAACGATAAGATCGAAAATTGAGTAACACTTGTAATTTTTTGGAATATCACTGTGATCCAGGATGGCTGAACCACCAAACGACTTTTGGCACAACGCCAGAGACCAGAGCCCTTAACCGCACTCTTGCATATAAGTAAATAAAATGATATATGCGTTCATTGCTCCCATTTGTATTAAATATAAAATATATATAGTATGTGTAATATGTGTATTACATAATATATGCGCACTACACACAGTAAAATAGGTTTGTTTTTCGTAATATTTCGACAATTTGGATAGGCTACTGCTGAACAATGGGCTATGGGCCTTCTCTACATAAAAGAAGGAATTTTTGCTAAAATATGTATGTTTAGCTTAGCTTAGGTTGATTAAGATAAACCTGAACTCAAAACCCATCAATACGAGTTTGCTTTACGTTGAACGAAAATGAAACGAGAGCGCGGTCGGTGCTCTGATTGGCCAGCTGAAATGAACCAACCAAACGTAAACTTAAACATTAAGCAAACTTGTACTAGCTACTAGTAAGTTGATAGTTGGCTTACTATACCCGCGAGAAGAGTAGAGGTAGTAACAAATATATTCCACTCTACCTTTACCACACGCCGCTAATCTCCCTTTACTTTTTTATACAAGAAAAATATCCTACAATCTTGCCTGTAACAAACAACCATTTTTAAAATACTATTAAACTAGCAAGCCCCATTAAATAAGTCTGCAGTTTGTGTTCCAAAACATGGTCTACGTCTACACACAAATTTTCATATTCAAAAGAGAACTCACATTACTTTGCGTATGGAGATGACGCCATTAGTGAAATTTATTTTGGGAAAACATGTCGAGCGTTGTTGTTAAAGTTACTCCAACATTAAACGTAGGAAATATTGTGTTTGAGTGTATTAAAGTTGTTATGGAATATAAAGAAAACATCCGAATTATTAGTTCAGTTATTTTGGAGTTTTGTGCTAAATATATTTGTGTCTTTGTGCTTAATAATTACATATGTTAGCCATGCATACCACCATAGATGAGCCTAGTAAGACTGATGCTTGATCCGGAACTGCGGACTACCTACCGACTCCGGCTCGAAAATCAAGAGTAGAAACGGGGTGGTTTTTAGTCTGTAAGACTCGCCACGCCCATGGCGAGAGAAGAGATTGGATGATTTTGTCTCCTTAAAAATGCATGATCCTCTTATGTTGACAAAGTTAAAAAACTTTTAAACTAAACATGTATGAATAATTTCGATAATGAAATCAAAATTGCAAAAAAACTATACAAATCCCGTAAAAAAATTACCTATCCGAAAAATCGAACCTCATAGCAACCTAGACTAAGTCACTCAATAAAGTGAAACAATAGAGTAATTTGTATAAATTGCCAATTCATTAGGGTAGGGTGTTCGTAGCTCGCGTGATGTGAGACGATTTGTACATTTTTCCTTTACAACCTTTGACGGAGACAAAGGGCAGTTTCAGACCACATAAAATGGGAAATAGGAGTCCGTTTATTTCTGTCCGAGGTAACAGTAGCCTTTTATGTCCGTGGAAACTGTCCTACATAAACTGGATCTTAGGTATTGCGACAAAAGTTATGGAAAGAGAAAAGACTAGAATGATTGAGAGAGAACAATCTAGAGTTATGTTGAGGAAAGCAAGAGAGAGAAAGATGGAGAGAGAGTAAAAGAAAATTGTAGCGCTATCAGAAGAAAATTCGCTAGTACAAACTAAATACTGATTACAAGACATAAATCAAGACTTAAAGAATTTTCATTACAACCTACTAGCTCATTTAAATCCCAAAACCCCACTCCAAACGTGATATATTACTGAAAATCCCGTATTTTAATCCTACCTACATCGCGTGACTCCATTTTACTTTCTCCTTTACTGAAACTTTCAATTTCAAGCACGTTTTTAGGTGTATAGTTCTAGTTGTATAATATTTCAGGTTGTATTGTCATGGTTACATTTGTAGGATAATGAGGTATAATTGGATCAATTTGGCCTAGATTATCTAGTCTTATGTTAATTGGTACTAATTGGATATATTCGGTCTCATTAGTAGTAACTAGGGCAGGTATAAAAGCTATGGAGTGAGTAGTTTGACTGTATAATTAGTAAAGGTATATAATGACTGATGATATATTCGTTGATTGCAGGGAAAACTATGTTTGTTCACTGATCTTCGTTTAAATATTATATAGATGAATAGGTTGTTAAGAATGACATGCTACCTACAAAAATACCCCTAATTTCTTCGATTTGAGAAACCCTCCGCTTCAAAAAAACCTTTTTATTTTAAACCACGCTTTCTAAAACCCAAAAAGGTACTGCTTTATTCCTCCCGAACTATAAAGCCTAATATTTTACAGTAAATTGACAAAAAAGATGTCGTTCGTATCGCAAACGGTCGCGGGGCTGAGTCAGACGCGGTCTCGCGAGGACCCGCCGCCGCGGCAGCACTGCTCGCATCAGCACGCGCACCGCCACACCCAGCTCAGCCGAAAGAACAGTCTCCCAGAATGGGACCCACCAGAACAGAGAACCAGAAAGAACAGCCTCCCCGCAGATATCTTGGACAGAATGACGGAATCGACCATCAGCACAATATCAGAAGAGTGACAACAGTCTCCGTAAGTTTTGCGATTGGTGTCTCCGTCACCCTAGTACGCATGGATGCACTCCAATGTAATGCACAGGATGGGAGGAAAGGCTTTGGAACAGCCCCTTGCATGCTTAGAGGCTTATGTGATTAGGGGAAGACCCTGCACGAACCCCATAGATATATGTTGTGCGTAAATGTTGTAACTGAAGATTATATAACAAGTGACCAAGAATGTTAAGAAGAAATGAATGTTGATGAGAAGAAAGCGAGGGAAGATAATAAAGATGTTGAATATGTATTACACAAATATGAACTTTATACCCTTTCAATAAGAGCTATTGCGTGAGACTAGAATAACAGTATAATACATGTGAGTGGACACTTTCCTCTGGTGTATAAAAATTCAGCGATAACATGTCTAGACGTAACCAGCATTTGTATGTAAATTGTTACTGTGGTGTTGATTAGTAAAGTTATTGAACCTAGGAGAAATGGGACGAATAAAATCCAGGAACAAAACTTTCATTCTCTTGTTACTGTGTTACGAGTTGAAGAACTGACCAACATCTTTAATGTTTTGTTACCTAAAATTACGAACAATTTTCTGCTTGGTAAACTACACTTGCAGAGACTGAATGCTCTAAAAATAACCATGACTGTATAGATAGTGCAAAAATAACCGTTAGTTATACTTTAAATATAAATTAAATTAAGACAGATGACAAGGAAAATTCTACAAGAAAGTATAGAAACAACCATTCTTCTAAACACAAAACCTCTCACTAAAGCAAAAACAGAAATACAAACACGGTTAAAATGATTGAAAACGTTCCACCAAAATCCGTTGCAGATTTTCATTCGCTCGTCGCATTCCAATTAATATTCGTAATCAATTTATATTTCCAGTTAGTCTGTCGACTACCCGATGGCGTACAAATCTCAGCTCGCAATTTGTTTCAATTAATGACCAACGTAATTGAGGTGCTATCGATTTTACTCGTATATTCAATTTCATACATTTTTGATGCCTATATTTATGTTTGGTACGTTTCAATAGGGATGATGACGGGGTATGAAAATTAAAATTTTATTCAGTCCGTCTGTTAGGTATTAAGAAAAAATATAAGACACGTTTATTTTTACAAAATGAAACGAATCAAAGTTCAGGAGTGGAAGCAACCACGTCATTTCTACGTATAAAATGTACCTAGAAGTTACATAAAGCGATATTTGAAATGGATTTTCTTCGAAAGTAGATATTTGTTTCCGTAAGATAATAAAAAAAAAAATATTTGTCTAATGTTTTAAAATAACCAACACGGACATACAAAAAAAATTAGTCATCTACCCAATTCATAATTGAAGATTTTGAGGTTTTTAATAAACACGGTGTTGTATAATGTAACCAATTGTTTTGGCAAAAGTTATTCCTGCCTTTGTAACAATAAAGTTAAATATTTTTGTTTGTGTTTCTATTAATCAATCAAAAACTTTGTCTTGTTTGTTACTTTTTACTTTTATGTTGTTTTCTTTCAATTGTAAGGTTACAAACGATTTTATTTCTTTATTGTTACGACTATTGGCTTAGATGTCGAGGCTAAGGACTGTTGAAAACACAATTTTAGTCCTCGTCGGAGCTCCGACTTGAAGTACAGAAGTAAGAACGGGGTGGTTTTTAGTCAGTAAGAGTCTTACATTCCCTCTCGCCTCACCCAAGTCAGGATGATGTTTTTGAGGGGTTTCAAAAAAAAGGACTCTAAATTTCTTGCCTCGGCACAAAACTTTGACCATCGTTATAAACACAATCAGTAGCTAAACAATACAATCTATTCCCTCAACAAAATACAAATATGATACTATCAGAAGTTTACGCGTACAACTATTTCAGCAATTTACTTTCATATTTATACCTTTAAATAACTTTCTCAGCGCATTGCTCTATTTCATACCATCACGTAACAGCAGGAATACCTTATTGGACATAATGACACATCTAACCACTAGTTACTATAAAGTATAACATTATCTCTTATATGGAAGCAAACTCGCTCTGTAATTAGTTAAGAATAAAACTACTAATGAAATATAAACTCGCAAAGCTTATGAGGTTAGTGAAGCAATTTCGTAATCGATGCCTAATGACGGATATTACGGACTATACAGGCAGTACTGCAATATTATTTAATACGTTTTAAGTGTGTAATGACATACGGACAACGGTGTGTAATTCTACAACTTGTCGTCGGTGCTATTAGATTAACTACTAACAGCAATTTTCTTTTAAAGCACATTTATAACATAGCTTTTGACAGAAAATATGAAACTGAAAATGCGAACAGAGAGACCATTAGTTTTAATCACTATCATACTACATAATGTGTCGTCCACTATCATGATTCCCAATATAAAAAATGTACAACAAGAAGTTTTCAAACTCACTTTTTAACCTGACGAAGCCCTCACGCCACTGCCAGACAATGTAGAAACAATTTATCAGATGAACCTGCAAGGTCGAGTGAACTTTCTCCTGGCGTGCATGCAAATAGCACACGCAAAGCTATTTCAGTACAGTGCATGCTAATGCACAGCTGTTTACAAGCACACCCAATAAAAACCATGTAGTCATGCTAGGGTTGATTACACTAGAAATAAATTCAACTGTGAACCAATTGACCGAGATCGGTATGAACAAGGCATTAAATAAAGTGAAGGAAATAATTATAAAACTAGTGCACTGAAGAGTGCAATAAAGAATTGGAATGATACAGATACTGAAACAATGTTGAAGCTAAATGAAATTGCTTTTATAAATGAAAGAACAAATAAAGAAAACGATGAGGAAATACGAGTACACGAAGAAAATTATAACTATGAGGAAACATGGCAATGATATGACAACTGTCTTTCCTTTAATAATTCGCAGAAAGACGACGATATTAAATAAACTAAGACAAGAAAATCACATAGAAAAATAAAAGGAATTTCACATAAAGGGCTCCAAAATAACCAAAGCCTCTCCCAAAACTGGAAGTATTCATATTAACCAAAGAGTATTGATGACTCCTTACGTAACGTGTGTATGTAGGCCACGTCAGGCGAGCCCTCGCTGCATTAAGGGCAGCTAACCAATGACTCATGTGTATTACACCCCGGCTTTTAATATTGTACTAAATAAAAACAGTGAACGTCAACCCAATTAATGTTTTTGTCTTTATAAACCCAACGCTTGGAATATTTTATTTAATCAACCCTGTCTGTAAAATATTATGTCCTTTCCCTTTTTGATCTTAATTGTCTTTATCCTAACCGATGTTGTGATTTTCTGTGACATTTTTATTATAATCTGGCATATATTTGTAATACCTACCATTTTATCAGTTTGATGTAAAGTTTGATCAAGATTTACTTCTGTGTTCTCGAGGAATAAATTCCAACTGTGAATCGTTTCGTCCGTACACAGCGGACGGCAGCTTGCCATTATCAAACAAAACGACTTCACCCCATTGCGTACATTTACATATTATTCCCATCTCGGAGACGTTCTATTGACCTTTAACGAACAAAATGGTGCGTTGATGGTACATTTAGTTTCTACGCTATTTACTCGTGGAAATTTTGTCAAATGAGATTATTTCGACTAAGGACTTGTTGTAATTACTATGTACTAATACAAGAAACAAGTTTGTACCACTTTAATGATTCAGAGTACAGTGGGGATGAGAGATTGTTAAAAAGAGGTTTATTAACAAATTCTCAATTGTTACAGGCGGAGCGAGTTTTTAGGATGTGTCTCGTTCCCAATAAAAGATGCAATTAACTGCGACATATCCGGCACATATTTCCTGCAACACAGCTCTGGGCGCGGCCAGAACGCGGCACCGGCACACGCCAATGACAGATTCGTTAGAGACGACCGCCTGACTGAAGGAGACTCACACAAAATGGCTACAGACAACATTGAAACTAGCACCAACGATGGCACTAAAGAAAACCATAATGATAAAGGTCAGTACAAAGATATTATCATAATAACAGGAGCATAAATATAAAACAGACAAATTTTGAATGACCAAGGAAAAGATACAACACAACAGTAATATGATAACAGTCAATCACGACTTTAATCATCTTAATTCACATCTCCAGGTGTATCGACAAACGGTCCAGCATCAACAACAGCAAACCAAGCGCAGGCGGTGGCCGCTGCCCTGCAGAGGGAGGCTGACGAGCACCTGTTCCTCCGATACTTGGAGCTGGACCCTCCTGAAGATCCCAACGCACCCAGACGAGCACCAAGAAATGGGAGGACACCGTTTACTACCACAAGGAAGTGAGTATGATCTAGCAACTGTTGTTCATCCTTAAAACGCCATTAAAGATTCAGATATGTACCTTAATCACTGCTACGAATAACATTACTAAAATCAATAAACGTACATATATACGATTTGACAATCATCTTATAGTACGGTGTTCACAAAATTCCATACAAATGAGCAATAAAAATTCATACAGGGCACCAAAGGGAATTAGAATTACTCTAATAGTAATGGAAACTAATTCAACGTCTCTTTTATAAACATTAACTTAACTAACGGCATGGCTCATTATTTAGAAGAAAGCGTACTAATGAGGAACATTCTCAACTCAAATGTTTTTGGCAAAGATCCAAATAATCAAAAAGTGGAAGAAATGAAATTAAGACCGCTTCCTTGGACTGGCAATGGTTTTGATCATATTTCTTAATCGTATCACGGGTTTCCATTTGAGTGATCTTTAATGTACGAGTATTTATGTCGTTGATGTTTGATGATCTCTCATGTTCAAATCTTTACTTTAAATTATAATTATCCCTTATTTTGGTAATGTTCAAAGCTAAATTATTTATTCTTACTTCCAGACTCATCCGTGGTACTGCTGGAGGCTTCGGTTTCACAGTCGTATGGACCAGACCACCGAGGGTCGAGAGGGTGGCTGCAGGAGGCTCCGCTGAGCGCGCTGGTCTGAGGGCGGGAGACTACCTCGTGTTTGTGGGCAACAAGAACGTGGTGACGTCCAACGAGGAGGAAGTCCGGAACCTTGTCAAGTGAGTAAACGTATTTATAATATTTCGTTGAATAGATTTTAGAAGCTATTGAGTAAAATAAGACTTAAATATAAGTTTTTCTAAAAGAATTATGCATCTAAATTCTAAACACCTCCTTTATATTTCCAGGTCAGCAGGTCAAATGCTGAACATAGAAACATTCAGACGGGTGCCTCCAAATGGAGTGGGCATCCGACCGAGGTTGACTCAGGTGACCATTCCCACAGCGGAGTCTACGCCCCCTCCACCCCCAAGGTCACCTCGAACTACCGCCCTGGCCTCACCAGCCACAGCAGCTCGGCCCCCCACTGCCTGTTCTTCGACCAGCCAATCCCTGGACCGACGCAAGCTCCACCTGCCCCAAGTCACATTCTCCAAAGAGGTCGGTAACGGCATTATCGTTTGACACTTCATCTAAATCATTTTGGAAACTAGTCATCTTTGTGGCCAGTTCTTTGTACGTAAGCTTGGTGGTACTAATTATATTCTTTAATAGACATATCAGATTCAGCTTCTTCAATAAAAACTACCTGTATTTTGTGCTTTTAATTAACCTTATTATCAAGAGAAAAGCAAACTAGGTCGTCTAAACTACTAAATATTATGGAGCGTTTAGTTGAGGCAAAGCCAATATGACAGATTCATATCTCCTATACAACTTTCAACTTCAACTTTCCTAAATTGGATGTCAATGTTAGGACTTGCTTCAAAGATATCTTGAACCACAAGTTTGCGTGTCTTGGACTGGCCATTAGAAACATTATTCGAATTTATTATTTTGGTATTTGAGAGACAAAAATTTAACGAATTTGGTGCTAGTATGAACCTAGTATGTTCTTGGAGCGTGGAGTCTAATATCTTTTTTAAATTGTACAGTCGTGTGTATGCTCATTTTGTTATTAATTTAATTTTTCCTTTCTTCTATTCCTGTAAATACTTCATGATACATTCCATTATTTTAGTTTCTAAGCTATTACATTATTTCCTATGTGTACTGCAGATTTTTGATCGAAAATATTTATCGTAAATTAGAAATTAGTGATCAAAATTATTTATTTGAAATGCTTTCGAGGATGTTTTATGTCGAAATTTTTATTAGGATTTTAAGAATTGTTTCCTTAAAAATCTGCAGTTTACACTCCTTTAGCTAGTATGTCTTCGTGTATTCTAACTTTAATATTTAAGTGATGAAAATCATTAAAAGGGGAATCGTTACGTTTAAGCTCACTGTTTTTGTTAATATTTATTTTGTTAAAGTTTTCATTTTTACTTTTCTTTTCTAATTTATTTTCATTATCTTAGTTCGTGCGTGTTGTACCTGGGTACGCTGTACCCGTCGCTGTGTTTTGTACAATTTTAATTTTTGTAACTTTATAATTTTCTATTGTATTTGTACTTTACTTTTTTTAATTTATTTTATTCGTCGTATTGAATGCAAAAATTTTGGTTCCTGTTGTTTTTTTATTTCGTTTTTAATTTATGTTCTATAATTTTAAGTGCAAATAAATTTATTGCTTTTAATTTTCTTTTTTGTTTATTTTTTTATTGTTTTGTTCCTTTGACCCTTTCCTTTCATTATCATCTTCCAGTAGACAGTAATTTCCAGTGGGTATATTCTATAATATCACCTATGATAAAGAATAATACCTTATACAAAAATCACTGCAATGCGCAGTCATGAGAGTCTAGAGCCTTTTTTAAAACGAGGTGAAACCATCAAATGGCGTCTAGATTATTGGAAATAAATGACCAAGGTGTCATTTTTACTTCACTAAAACTACCCCTGTGGCCACCTTCTGCACCTGTAAGGGGCCCCGAGTCCTTTAAGTAGCCCTGGTCCGGAACCCCACATCACCCAAGTCAACTCATACCCTGTCAGTATACCAAATTACATCAAAATATGTAGTTGCAAGTGGGAATGCCAAAGTATTTCTGGGCTGTATTTCGGTTTTTCAAAATTTCTCAGTGGTATCGTGGAGTCTGAAATTTTGCCCGGTATATGACAAATAGGCTTACCCCTATTACAGGGACTTATAATAGAAATTTTGAAAAGTGGGTGTACTTTATACAGTGGCATTATGTGCTATAATGTGCACCTCTGCCTACCCCTTCGAGGATAAAAGCCGTGACAATACACACATATAATGAAAGAATCGTAAGAAATAAGTATCAAGATTGTGAAGGAGTGGCGAGAGTGGAATGATAGACTGTTCAGTTCGTACACCTATAGATGATGTAGGAATGCGGAGAGAAAGAAGCACCAAGATAAAATTACTATAAAGTTTATTCCACTAAGTTTAGTAGGTACAGTATAATTTGGTTGGCATCTTCACCTAACATCTTCTGACATCTAAACGCCATCCTATTAAGTATAAAAAAAAGAAAAGTGACAAAACTAAATGTATTAATTATTTCAAGTGTCGAGTTCAATAGTAGGTAATTAGGTATGGAAAAAATATAGGTATAATCATTCATTAAAGCATTATCAACCACTCATATACACAAAACTTCAGCATTTAGTATAATATTTGTGTATAACTCCTAAATTAGTCAGACAACAGTTTACGTATATATCCACCAATCATTAGACCTTTGTTGAGAAATACCAGCAACTGACAAAACCAATAACCATCAGACCCCAGGGCTAGCAACGGACGGCAGAAAGCGAGCTCTCCTAGCGGTGGTTGCCAGGGAACAGCATTATGGAACCTGCCTGCAATTCGGTCTGGTCAGATTCGTATCCCCACTGGCTGAGAGAGCAGACCTTATAGCCCCTAATGACCATCAGCTGCTGTTCCAAAATATTGAAGAGGTAAGCCTTCATTAAGACGATATAGATCATAACTATAATCTCCTAAATAAATAAAAATTCAAGGTTTTGTAAACAGTTTTTAATACGTTCCAATTCTAGTTTTTAATACATCCACATTTTCAACTCAAAATAAATAAATATTTCTGTATATTACAACTTCGAATGGGTTCAACCCTAAATCTTATACTCAGTAATTGCATTACATAGGATTTTTAATGGTCAACAATCCACTTCTAGATCTTCAGACTATCCGAAGACATCCTGGACCAAGTGGTGCAGGATGATGGAGAGATCCAAACGTCGACTGTGGTCGCCGTCTACCTTCAGAAGACCCCTGTGTTCCTTAGCCTTTATAAGAAGTACTGCCTTGGCCTCAAACGAGCTGATTGTGTTCTGGTTCGTATTTCAAAAAGTAAACTAACTGTCACACATATAGAGTCTAAAATTAAATATTCAACTTTGAACAGGTAAAAAAATCAAAAGACCCAAGCGGGGCTTTCTCCCGATTCTGTACGAGTCCACCGATACCACGAAGAAGACCTGATATCACGTCGCTAGTCCACAAACCGTTGGAGCAGTTCCGAGAGCTGCTGCGACTGATGAGGGCTGCGGCGGCTGCTAATGGAGCAGGACCATATGACCAGCTGGAGAAGAAGCAGCTTCAAGTCATTGTCGAACAGCTACAGGTAATCATGGAGTTATTGTGGGGTCTTGTTACTCTTATGCTAATCTAAACAGAATAATCTGTTGTATACGAGAGAAAACTCTCTCTCATGTCTTGTTCGCACTACGCTAGCATTTTAGTCGAGTACACTGTTACACTCCTTGTAATTTGGTTCCACAAAAGTATTTCATTACTCATAATGTCTACTGAAATGGTGACTCTATTCCAGAGCGGTTACCAAGACGTGACAGCTGGTTCAGGTCTGATGGGTCTCGCTGGAGATGGCAAGCCGCTGCTGTCAGTTGCCGATCTGGAGAGTCGTCTCGTGTTCACTAGGTGTAAGGTGAGTAAATGAAACGTTATCATGCTATGGCAAACAGTGAAGTACTAGATACCTTCCAACTGTCTTTTTTACCTTTGCCATACCTATGACATACCTGTGGCATACCTATGACATACCTATGGCATACCTATGACATACCTGTGACATACCTATGACATACATACCTATGACATACCTATGACATACCTATGACATACCTATGACATACCTATGACATACCTATGACATACCTATGACATACCTATGGCATACCTGTGACATACTAATCTATCACACAATCTTCTTTCAGCCATTCGTGCTAAGCACGGCAGGTCGTCAATGGATCTTCGGCGGTGAACTCTCCAGGGTAGAAGGTCGCGCCATCCGACCGTACTGGGCGCTGCTGTTCAGTGACTTGCTACTCTTCGCCACTGTGTCAAGGGACCGAGTACTGTTCGTCACAGAAGAACCAGTAGCCTTGGGAACCGTCTCCGAAGCACAGTTCAATGTTAGGAAGAAAGGTTTGTTGAAGACACTGGCCTATCGTTTATATAATGTTCGACGGCACGGTTGGCGCGGTGGCTGGGCAACGGGCCGCCGTGCAACGTGTCGCGGGTTCGATTCCCGCACGGAACAACTCTTTGTGTGATCCACAGATTGTTGTTCCGGGTCTGGGCGTGATGTGTATGTGAACTTGTATGTTTGTAAACGCACCCACGACACAGGAGAAAATCCTAGTGTGGGGCAACATTTTTTAAAAAGAAAAAAAAAATGAAATGTTCACTATAAGCTTCGATTAGATTTCCTTATCTTCTCTAAGGTTCGTTGTCTTTAACAAATCTTGTACTTTTTACAGCGACAGAATTCCGTCTGATCCTGGGTCGTGCGGGCGGCGAGTCTCCTTTAGTGTCGTGTTCCCCGCGCACACCAGCTAGAACAAGAACTGTCGTGCTGCGAGCTCCTTCCATAGACCTCAAGGCTGTATGGCAAAGCTTACTGCAGAGGCAAATGTAAGTCAACTAATTTATAAATTTTATACTTGACGAAGTAGACTGGCTAAAAATGTATATAGCAATTAATTCTTTAACTAATTACAATCTTCTATTTTTCCAGTTACCGCGCTCACACGATGTCAGGGACTCCACTCGGCTCACCACTTGACTCTCCCGACCCTCAGCTGACGTTCTCCCTCGCCACGCTGGACTCGCAACAACGCCAGGTATCCGCGTCCAGCATCCAACGCCACTCCAGCCTGGCACTGCTGCCGGCCAGCTCCTACCGGTCGCACCTCAACATGCTCGTGGAAGAACGTCCAGAGAAGGAAGTTAGAGTCAGTTTCGACGTCAGGACGAGTTCAGACTCTCCCACTCCACAACCCGTCCGAGGTCCCCTTAGCACGGTTTGGAGAACCGCTCCCACCCCTGAAACGCCTTCTGCTAATCTCTCTCCAGCAGAATCGCAAACGTTCTCTTCCCATTTCGTCTCATCGTCAAGCATTGAAAAGAACGATGAGCCTCATACTTCTCCCAGTGCCCAATTAACGCCAGATGGTGGCGAAGATTATTCAGAAGCTTCACCCTGCAGATGGGAATCCTTCGAAGCTGATTTAGCTCTAGCAGATTTGGATGTGGACCCCTCGTACAAGCACGCTGTCGAGGAGCGCATCTTCCTGCCCGACGATCCCCTCCTGCAGCGGGTGGCCCTGCCCGAGCGGCCGACCCCGCCGGCCTATCTGGAACTTTGATCCGCGGAGTCCGATCCGGAGCTAGCCGAATCCTGCTTGCCCCGGTATCGCAGAAATCGGAGATAAGGTTTTTGTAAGAAACCTTTGAATGGTGTGTTCTAGTAGTCATGTTTAGCCGGTGTTTAGGAGAAGGAGTCGAAAGCTTTCGCCGCGTAGTCAGGCGAGTTTGTTGGATTGTTATAAAAATCGCTTATAGTCGAGATTAAGGTTGTGGTAACAAAATTTTGAGAGACATATTTTCGAACATTAGCAGTATTAAAGAAATCTCGGTATTTTGATTATATTAGAGAAATAATTTGTAAGTCTGATGCCCTACTTATGATGCGACCGGGTAATAAAGAAAATTTACTTATCACAGAACTGAATTCACGATTGGGTATTTTACAAAATCGCTTTAGTATAATCGAAAATGTGTATGCCAATATTTACTAAATAGAAAATCAGTGTCAAATGTAACTATAGGGTACCAATAGTGAAGATTCGTGTACAATACATTACACTTCTTTCGATACCAAGTTTGCTTAAGTCTTCCGTCCTTTTCTTAAGAAATTCAAAAGTGCTTCATTATTTTTGGGAGTTGTTTGGTCGGCGCACTCTGTACTCTTTGATTCCTGCATCTGTGTACTGGAACAATTAGCTAATAAATGTTGACGTTGTATGTACAGACACTTCACAATGTATATCTGTACATAGGTATAATTGTACAGGTCATGTGGATATTTGGCGATCTGCTTCGCGAAATCAATCATGTAGTTGCCATCATTGCACAATTAGAGCATTATGATTTGATCAATGCTTCTTATGTTGAGATGTTCATCGCCATTAGATATAAATATATTTACAAAGAAAAATGGTAGTCGATGTTAAATGTGACTGATTTATTTGATGCTTTTTTATTTATTAGTGTTATAAATGAACACATAGATTGTTATACTCATGTAACTGCAGATGTTATTGTAACTGACGATTTAGACGATCGTAATATTGTGTCGCTAGCATCGCAAAATGTTCACATAACCTAAACGTTTCCCGGGAAAATTTTTGTATGTGTATAAATAAATTTCTTTTTTTACAAATCTACGTAGTTAGAATCAGATAATTTTCGATGTCTTTGGCTGTGTGTAAATTTTTAATATAGTCTAATATAGATAGTACGTCGAGAAAGTTATAATTTTGAGAAAGCATTTTACTTATAGTTCCGTTTTCTTCATCACATATTAATGGATTAAATAATATAAAATTTGGATGTTTATGTTTAGATCGGAGCAGAATATTTCTTACTATCCGTAAATAAAGTGATTTTGTCAATGGCGAATACATATTTCTTTTTATTTGAAACTGGTTAAGATCCTCGAACTTTGCGACGCTAACGAATATGTTTTAAATTAATTAGTTTACGAAACATCTACCATTTTTCTCTGTATATTTGCACACATTGGATGAATTAAAGCATGTATTTACTAAATTATATTAGATTCTACTTAAAATTACAGTGTCAAATAAAATTAGTGAGAATAGTTTCCAGACTATACATTACTTTTAAATAATTATGGTGGTAGATATAAAAATTACTGCCTGCCTCGTTGGTCGGGTCTCGGGTTCGATTCCCGGGTTGGGAACAGAATTACTGGGCATTTTTCGGTTTTTCGATATTTTCGCAATATTAGCACGGCGTCTGGAATTGTATCCAGTATATATGGCAATAGACACACCCCTGATTACATAGGACTTATAACACAAATTGCGAAAATCAATTTTGCACACAATTGGTCTATTGATGATTAAATTATGATATCATTGGTACAGTCAACGAAAAGAGTAAGTGAAGATGAAGTATTGTATACTACGTAAATTCAGTAAAAAATAAGGAAATATATCCTAGCTACTAAAACTTGTGGCGCTGTAGACTGCCTAACGGGTTACTGCAGCTCCTACTCGAAAGGCATGAATAGAAACGTGGTGGTTTTTAGTCAGTAAGAGTCTGACACTCCCTCTCGCCTCGCGCAAGGCAGGGGATGTCAATTTTCCCCTTTTAAAGCCACTAAAAGTGTACAAATGAAATAGGTTACTTAATGTAACTTGCGTAAAATTGTATTTAATTATGTTATATTTATCTACATACCTATGCAAAATAAACGTTATGGATTTCGATATTAACCCCAATTAAATTGCTCTACTTTGAGGGTAAGTAAAACGATATAACTACTAAATATCGAATCAGATCACCAAATATCCACAAAACAGAAATAAATTATTTAAAATACCATTAAATTAAAGATAAAAACTTTGATCAAGTTTTATATCAAAATGTAATTGCAAGAAACGATAGACAATTCTGTAAAAATATTGTAGACGCGACGCAGTTCAGTGGAGACGCAGACAGGAGGGGCTGGGAGTGCCACGGAGGGAGCCAGGAGTACTAGGAGCAGAGGGTCCACTCTACATCTGCAGAGGTGGATGACACAACTACCTGAAGCTGAGGAACTAGATCCTCCTGAACCTGATATGGAGGTAAGTAGAGTAAACATAAAAACTTAGAAGAAATAAACGAAGAAATACATATACATATAACTTGTATTTAATCAATTGTAACTACAAATAGTTCACAAGTTACACTTAAACAATGCTTCCAGATGTGGAGCGTAGAAGAACTGAGAAAACGGTCCAAAGAGCTTAATCTTCTAGAAGTAGCCGATCTTGTTTCGAGTCACGAAGCTAAAGGAACGTCGCCCGGCGACAAGAAGGAAAACGATCGAAGTCCGTCTAAAAGTAGCAATTCTGGAAGTCAAGTATGTAATACTAACGGCAATATGGAATAAGACATTTGCATTCTATTGTATTCGCACCTTTTGTTCCAGATTACGGTAAGGACAAGCCCAGTGGTAGTAGACACGATACCCGTCTGCAGACAGTGCCACAAAAAGTGTTTGTCCAAGCCAAATAGTCCCTTAGTGTCCCAAAAGGAGCCACCGGTGATACCTGCCAAACCAAAAACCGAGGCGTCGCCCCAAAACTCAAACTCTAACAAAAGTTCCACCAGTCCATGTAGTGCTCACTGCGGAAACCGCAAACCAAGAAACTTCTCCCACTTAGAACGTAAGAACGCCATAAAATTACGTCCAGAAGATGGTCCCAGAGCAGCCAAAAAGGTCATAGACTCAATAGAACAAAGCCAAAGAATGCTAAAATCAACGTCCTACGAACTAAAAACCGATTCCCCAATTCTAAGCAGAAGCGTCCATTCCATGCATACGAAGAGTCAGTTAGAATTAAGGAAAGACAACTCGATAAGATCGCCAAGTCCTTCGTCCAGTAGTCGAAACAGTCCATTGTCAACTAGCCACACCACTTGTAGTTCCATGGTCTTTAACTCTAGTTCTAATGATTTAAGAATGTCCAACTCGAACATCGCCAATCAGGTCCAATGCGTCATTGCTCAAGAGAAATACTTGAACGAAGTGAAATGCGTCGAGAGTATAACTTTAACAAAAACTAAAACTGCCACAACCAACTACCCGTCGCCAGCGTCCGCCAGGAAAGAACAGATCACGAGACAAAAGGCTGAAAACGTACTTAATAAAGTTTTAGGCATGAATATTGTTACTAAGAGGGAGAACATTGGTTCTTGTCTGAAGACATCTTCGGTATTCCTTGAAGACGATTCAATACACGAAGATGAACCTGACTTCAAAATAGAGAGAGGTCTCAGACGGTCCCCTAGAATGGGTATTTCAGCAGTCAGTAAAATGAACGGGGATATAACAAAGAAGACTGAAAGAATGGAAGATGTGAATGCTAATAATACTGACGCTGGGTCTGATGAAGATTTAGAGTTAGGACCTTTAATGTTGATGGGTCTATCGGCCATCAATCCTGCGGCGCATTTGATGAGAGTAGAACCGTTCAAACGGGGTTCGGCGACGAGTTTGAACAACCCTCGTTCTAGACCAGGTAGCCTTGGCTCAGTCAAGTCAGAGTCTCCTGTTCCTAACATAGCTGTTGTTCCACCAACGCCCGACTTTAATTCCACTAATAAGACTGTGAGTTCTCTTTTAAGGAGTTGTTTGGATTCCTGTTGACTTTGATCGTGGTTACTGAGCTGATTATTATGTTGCAGGATGACCTTGTAGATGAGTCCCCAGATTCCCCTGACGTTCCAGATGACCTGCCTTATGTGACGCTCAAAAGGTGATATGATAACAATTAGAGTGCGTAGTTAGAATCAGTCACTGTTGTTATAATGACTACTAATGTTGTTTAAGATATGGCACAATGTCAAGCCTGGAGAGGCTGCCGTCCGATGAGACTGACGATGGTAACGTAAGACTGACATCACAAGAGCCAGAAACTTCTAAAGCTTACAATAACCCAGGTACATTATTTAAAGTCACATGGCAAGCTATCCTAACTTTTCAAGCATTTAGTACAAGTATTATTAAATTTACTTCTTACAAATAATTCCGAGTTATTCTATGGGTTTGTTAGTGGCCTAATTTTCTTTAATTTTTTTTAACATGTACCTTTTTGTTACCTCAGTGAGCGGAGCCGCTGGTGGGATAATGGGTTGGACGGCGCGAGCTGGCTCCTTCGTGGTGGAAAAGATGAACATCTTCAGTTATACTGAGAGTGTCCCCAACACGTCTATAGCACACAAACAGCCCTCCTTCTTAGAAAGGTATGAGAGTTGTATTCTTTAAGAGCAAATAATCATCATCATTCACATGAACATCCGAGTTACAAAAACAGACCGACGACCATGTTTGTTGGGTAACATTTTGGGTTGACCCAGATGCAAATAAATTACTGAAACGTATCTATCTGGACTCTCAAAGATTTCTTACATGATTTAAATGTAAAATGCTGAAATCAAATATAAAATAGGTAAGTACGTAAAAAAATAAAAGACACTCGATATGTTTTTATTTTAGAAAAAGCTGACGATTTACGTTTCATTTTAACTTGTATTCGTAATTGCAGTATTAATACCCAGTTCGATCTTTGTTTCAATTATATGCAGACTATGAGGCATTACTATATTTTTTTTTTTTTTTTTTTATATCACATGTATTAGCATTGATTTGGACAGGGTTTATATCATTTCTTTTAACAATATTTTTCCCGAAATAGGTGGAAATCAACTCGATGGAGAAAAGAGAGCGGACGATGAGTATGTGTGGGTGTAAACTGTAGTGTTTTTGAATTGATTATCTTTTTAATAAATTAATTAATGGTTTTGAAACTTTTAAGCTACTAGAGCTAAATATTCTGTATTAGAATATACAAATAGATAACATATTAGTCAAAGAAGAATTATTGTATTTTTGCTAACTTAGAAACAATTGTTTTTGGTGCTAGAATAATTTAAGTATTTCGTCTAACGAGCTAGTTTTTACTAAACAGTGAAATACGAACACTTAGGCAAAATAGATGTTAAGTTTTTACTTGAGAAAACAATATTAAAACGTCATTGTATAGAATGTATTTGAAAGTACTTAAAATTTTCTTGTAATTGAAGTAGTACCTAAAATTTATTGAAATATTTTGTAACTAGAATTGTACAATGTATGTAACTGTAGTTTACTATAAAAATGTTAATCATTTTATAGCTGAAAAACCTAGATACGATATATTTTTATAATACTGTAATCAATTAATATTTAAATAGAATTATTTAGTCAAATTTAATAGTCAATCTATTTATGTATCTAGTCAAAAACTCAAAATTAACTCCACCTGACTAAATGTGATGTTACCAGGTGTCTCGGTGTGAGTGACTGGAAGTCCACCATCGGTACAGAGGAGGGTACTGGTGAGACAGGGGAGGGAAGCGGGGCGAGCGGGGAGGAGGCTTGGGGCACTCCCTCCTCTGGAGACCTGTCTGATAACCTGCCTGACTCTGAACATGGAACTTTATCGGTAAGGAATTCTCATAAGCGAAAATCTATTCATTGACAAAAATCACTATTGATCCGAGCCGAGCCTTATTAGTCCACGTCACTCAACAAAAATAGAAGATCTTGTCTGTGGACAAGCATTTGCTCATAATGCTGACTTTAAGCCCCTTCAATCTTCTGATTTATTTCGTTGCGTTCGTTGCGGGATCCGAAACAGTTATTCATGTCCCTGAGACGCGCCGGACTTCAGGGTTCCGGGGTTTTCATGTTTGTGTCTGCTCTGGATCCTGTCTTACAGGAGTTGCAGCGGTTTTGGAAGGTTGTGGCGGGCTTGTCCCATAATAAAAATATCAAACACAATATTTTCCATTTTTGCATCACCTATAGACCTCTATACAACTAAAACAGAAGATATACTAATAAAGATATCAACCAAGTATCCTAGGCCTTTTGAATGGAAAATCCTACACTATTTCAGTCACCTACGAAGTCATCATCATCGTACGCTGGTGACGATGACACGGAGCTGATGATGGACGAGCTCCTCATGGCTCCCACAATCACAGGACCAACGACCCTAAGACCACTACTGCCAAGGTATATATCTAGACCCTCACCGTAATGCATGCTCATTCCTTAGTTAATTCCTCTATTTAGAAGATTTTTGACAAAAGCTTCTTTTGTAGACCAATATTCCATTGCTTAAGCACAGTAATTGCAGTTTCAATTATATCAATTTGTGCTCTAATCTTATTTAATTTGAGATTAAAATGCTTTACTAGAGTAACTATGAAATTAATTCTTTAACCTGTTGTCTGTCGGTATATGAGACAAAATAGAAAACACACTGTGTCTCGTGTAGATCTGCGTTAAGACATACAATGGGTTAATCACCTTCTAGTAACTATTTCTACACATTTCCAATATACTATTTTCTTAATCCAATTGGCTGCTCATACAAATTCCACTGGACACTTGAACTAATGACATTCTTGAACATAGGGACGTATTTAGGAGAAGACTAGAGCCGCTGATGGAAGAAGAATGTTCGGACAGCGGCAGCGAGGACAACAAGCCCACCCCCACCAACTCTGACGACCAGGTGAATATCAATGCTAATTACAATAGAAAATTAACTAATAGTTGCACCAAAGTTCAATATTCCCAAGTATTTGAAACAATATATGAATTAAACCACATTTACCAGTTGCACTATTGTAATCCCTGTAATAATAATGTTCACAATTTTCCAGAGTCGAAATTTGGTGCAAATTCTTACCCCTGTAACAGATGTTATTGTTATATCATAAGTAATGTACTTCAATGTTATATGTTATATATAAACTAACTCGTATTTGTTTACTTCGGATGTAATGTATGTACCTATATTACAGAACTTTATTACAGTCTGTCAAAATTGACGCAACATTCTTGTAATGCATTTTTTTTTATTAAGACTAATTTAATGATACTAGATGACCCCCCGAAACAAGTCAACTTTGGCAGATAGAGAATATTACTATAGTTGTGTAGGAGTATCGTTGTAACCCCATAGCATGCCAATAACCATACAAAATAACGTTATTGGTCGAGCATGCTTCTTGCATGATATATTTGAGGACCTCAGTATCTTAAATGTTATACATTGTTTGAATTAAATAGCTATGCCACACAGATTTCGTTCAAACGCGTTAGCAAACAAAATTCAAAATTTTGCAAAAAAAAAGATATTTTGAAAAGTTTTACTGGACTTGGATCCAGATTATTGGCGAATGGAAGTAAAGTCCCGTAGCTAGGTTAAATCTCACATTGTGACTGGTCCGCTGGTGCGGCGCTTGGCGCAGGACAGCGAGCGTGGCCTCGATGCTGACGACTGTTGCGACGTGCCGCACCCGCCGCCCTCTGCTTCCGATCAAGGTGAGTCCGCAAAATGTCTCCAGACCCTATACTTGTTCTTGGTAAGTGTGTAGAGGACCATGTGTGACGATGCTAGAACTCACTGTGTGATTGATAGGGACCATTTTAGCAATCATTCCTTCATCTCTAGAACAGCGATTGCTGATTGAACGGCATCTTCGCCAACGATCTCTTTGGCCGCTTTCATTTCTTCTTCGTTTCCATAATGTAAATAAAAGTGACTGTTTAGAGCTGATGAATGCATGACTGAGAATGATAACTATTGGGACAGCGCAGTTCGCGTCGACGTTAGCACATGACACTACGTCAAGCACACAAACATACTAACAGAGAACATACATTTTGACAGAGAAATGGACAGCTTGACATATGAGGGAAGGTGAGAAACGAAAGACTCGTCATTATACACAAATATATTATAATTATGGCGACCATATTATTACTCAGACTAGCACGATGCATGAGTATCATTACAAAGTATTAGTACACTTATTATAAACAAGAATAATGTCTATTTTACTGTAACTGTAAGCTTGGCTTTCATATTACTGGACTCGCTTAGAATCTTATTATTATCTGGTATCGTTGTCTTTGTACCCCTACTAAGCACAGTATCAGTAGCTAGCACTCTACGTGTAGTCTTATTCATATTATATATTAATATTATATTTAAATACAATATATCAATATATTCTATACATAATTATTTTCTATACGACATCATACATATCCTACACAAATACCTATTTATTCAACAATTTTATCACACGCTCCTTTTTTATTATCTTTATAACTTACATGCGTTTTCATTTCGACTTTGGGTCGACTGTTTTTATGCTGGTCTACTCATGAGTAGACTGGTCTTTCGGTCTTTTCATGGGTAGACCAAGTAGACCGAGACTTGAAATGAAATCGCATCTCAAGTATACAGAACAATGACACTAGACGAGTCAAAACTGCTCACGAAACTGTTGGTCTTCTGAGAGTACAGGTGTGATGATGTTGCAGAACCAGAGGGCGAGGGTGCGCACGTCGTGCAACTTGCTGGAGGGGAGGGAGGTGGTGGCGTCGGGTGCGAGCTGAGCCCCGACCGGACACCCACCAACGAGGCGCCTTCGACGCCCTTACTATCTGGTTCGTTCATCATCCTACTACCATCAACCGATTACCTGAATTTTTATGAGACAACTAATAAGTAACCGAAAGAAAGAAGAAAGAAAGAATAACAGTTTATTTGCTCCATTTAAAAAAACAATAAACATAAAAATAATATGACAACAAAAACATAAAATGTTAACTCTTATTGTGTCAGCAATAAGTTTATTCTCAACTACATTATGTATTTCTTTGACTATAGTTTCAAAAGAGTTTGCGGAGGTGCGTGCCATTGCTGGAGCTGGTCGTCGGGGCTCAGCCAGCTCGGACAGCACGCCCTCCACACTCGAACGCACCACTATACACAACCCTACGACACTCAGCCAACCCGCACCAGGTACGAATATTTATTATACATAGTTATTCGAAATACAAAGTTCAATGAAATTAATACGGAGAGGTCACAAGTGCAACTGCCGGAGAAGAGTATTGGGTTCGATTCCCGCACACAAATGGTGAAAATTGGGTGTTCATTTTATGCCGTAATGTGCAATTTTGCCTATCTCTTCGGGGATAAAGGGCGTGACGTTGCATATTATAATTAAAATAATGATATAATTAAAATAAAATAATAACCGACAATTTATACAGAGATTTATATTTATTATTTTCTTTTGCGTTCTGTGTACTACGATGCCACCATACAGCATATTCTATCATATATCTATTATGGTTCAACTAATGACCGTGCAAGCAAGAGTCAGCACATGGTCTTTCCGTGAAGGTACGAGGAGGTAATAAAAGTGACTACTTTTCCAGCCGTTTCAGCCTCGGAGCCAGCACCAGCACCGGAGGTTACCTCACAACCGGAGGAACAGAGACCACGGACGCCGGAGCGACTCAGTCCTCGAGCGGAGATGAGGCTTGCCTTGGACCAGGGGAAGGACATGCTGGCAGATCAGGAGGTGTCCTGGGTATGTCATATGAACATTTTGATGATCGCCAAAAATCTAATCAGAGAAAGCATGTGGTAGAATTTTGTAATCTATAAAGGGTGTTTACTGATTAAAGTAATACACTCCGCATGACATGAATTTCTACCAATTCCGATTAAGACATAAGCAAAAATCTTCACATCAAAACGAAAATCATCCTCTTATTTGGAGGAGGTCTATAGTCCATATAACAGTGGACAATCTTGAACTACCTTGAATTTAGTAATTTTAAGATACTTTTAACCCATTTTCGGTTGTTGCATCTACCAGGGTGGCGGGTCCGACCCCTGGTCGTTTCGCGCGGCGTGCCAGCGGTCGCTGCTCCGTCGCGTGGCGAGCGCCGACGCAGTGACGCTGTGCCGCGCGCACCCGCGCCGCACCGCCCCGCATACTACTTCGCGCAATTCTGTATATGCTTGGAAGGGTGCGTCACAATTTATTATTATAAAAGTTAATCTTACCTTACAGTGATCTATTTGCAAGTCCATCCAGAAATAAATATTAAGAAGCAAGCCAGAAATCATAAAGATTATCTTGACAAATATGCAATAGAACAGATAAACAAATATAAGGTGCATCATCATGCATAACTGCATCTAATTCCACATTAATTTTCAGTTCCAGAAAGCGAGAAACCTATGGAGATGGAGCAACTGGCACGAGCGGAAGTTCAGACGATGCGTTCGCGGACGCGCTCTCTATGCCAGAACGGGAAGATGTTAGTAATGTTGATGATAATATCGAAACCGTTGCTAAAAACTAATTGAAAACCATTAAATGCTCGTTTATAACAACATCTAACACCATTAATATAAAAATCGAGTCAGGAGGCCATGGAAATTTGTCTCTTGAACTCCGTGTGATCAAATCCAATCTAGTCTATTGAAAATTCCAATCACTCACGCCCAATACTGAAACGCTACTTAATTTTAAGTTGTACTTAAGTATCGTTCTATCTCGTCTTTTATAAAGAATGCATAGTAACAGAACTATACTTGAGAGCGTCTTAAAATTGAGTGACCATTGAGTATTTGCCATCAGTCTTCTATCGGAATCTCTAGCTAAACGACAGTCTTTAAACACACCCTATCCATACTTAAGATAGACATGATACCTATATCTTTTAAAATTTTCCTTCCACAGAATGGGTTTCCTCCGGCGCCGCGCGTCGTCCGATAGCCCCCGCCGCGAGCCGTTCATAGTGGCGAGCGCGGCGGCGGGCCGGCCCTTCTCCCCGCGCCGCACCTCCGTGAGCAACAACGGCTATTACAAGATATGCTTTGTCAATGGCTATGTCTGAGCACAGCGCACGCGCCTTCTCTGTGCCAATCAGCTGGATTTAAACCAAACACGGAAGCTTCTTCATTGGTCCTTTCTGGAGTTCCATTTCCAAATTGTCCTTTAAGCCAGTTTCTGGACGGTTCATGCGGGTTACTTTGGACATTGATTTTTTCTATATTAATTCAATTGGGGTTTAAGGTATATGGGTGCGTTTTCAAAGAAAAATAATGAAGAAACTTCCTATATAAAATGTACACGTTTAAAACTAAGATTAAATGTGAAAATTCAATAATAATTGAACGTTGCGGGGTTTAGGTATAAGTGATACAAGTGAGTGCGAATGTGTCAATGGGACAATTATAAAACCTGCCTTAATTATAGATTCAAAAGTTAAAATGTTAATGAAATTTCGTCCTAGTAAATTAGATGGAGTAAACGTTAAAATCTTGTAAGTAACAGTAGTTTGTAATGGAAACGATAACTATTAAATTGTACGAGTAAATAATGAAGCAACAGTCGTGTTTTATAAAATTTTAAAGGACATTTTAATATTTGAAGCGTCAAAGTCGTGGATGTAAGTGGACATTCAAATATACGAAAGAGTAGTGAGTGATAAAACTAGTTAAATTTCATTAAAATTGGCCAATAAAATTGCCTTTCTTTTCATTATAAAAAATCTTCTAAATTCCAAAAATGTTATTGTTAAATTAGTCCTAAAACGTTTTTAGTGAAAATATTTCATGTTTTTAACCTTTTACCTACCTATGTCTTAATATTTAACATTTGGTACATTGTAATGATTGTGATTGTCTTGGCACTAAGCTGATGTCAATTTATTCTCTGCTTAAATTTTAGAAATTAACGTTTAAATCCAGCTTTCAGATACGCTAAATTTGTTTTTTGTTGTCTGTTGAACTGATCTGTCCATTTTGATTGGAACGAGTGTTCTCGAAAATATATTTTTAATAAAATATCATTAAGCTTTTCATTCTTCATCCTGCAGCTTAGCTGGTCCTTCCTTAGTTTGACACAGTCCTTTATTTTGTGTAGCGCTACCAAAGCCGACCACTTCTTCGTTTTCGCTAATATTTTTTGCATATTATTAGTAATTCAATGTCTTTACTTAATTTGAATTATGTACAGAGACATTCTCACTTAAAATCTTAGTTTCACTTTGCAATCTTAAGTAGCAAGCTCAAATAGTGCATACAGGGTTATTTAACATTATAAACCAAACCAGGAAAACACCACCAAAGAATCATAAGATTCAAACCAAAATAAACCTAATAACCCTGTATTTTAGATTTAAGATACCTTCAAACCCACCATACCCACCACAATTACCCAGCAGTCCCCCTAAAATAATGCTATCTCTTACAGCAGGAGAAACAATTCGAGAAAAGGTTTTGGAAACAAGTGACAAGAAGACGTCAATCTCTTGGATCAATCAGTCAGATATAGAGAATGATCAATGGGACAATGATAAAGTGTTCAGTGTAGATCACGATTTAATAGTAGACCATGCAGACCTAGAGACTGTAAGAGTAGACGGTCTTTTGGACCATGTATAGAGTAAAAAAGACGGTGGGCTTATGAAAGTGTTGGAATACAATAATGATGAAGTTGAATGCCAAAAGATAACAGAATATATGCCAAATAATGACGAAAGGGACCTGTCGATACTTCATATCTTAGTTGTTGTGTTTATAGTACCTACCTTACACTATGCATAATGGTTGACTGTAAATATCATAGCTGTAACCTTAGTATGAGTTTGCTTTGCATTTAAAGTAATCTAAACGCGTGTGCGTTCGGCGGTCTGATTGGTTGGTTTAATCGAACCGGCCAATCACAGCGCCGATACCACACTCGTTATGATTACTCTAAACGTAAAACAAACTTGTACTAAGGGTTACTAATTATTTCACATAGTTGTACAAATAGGTTTATTTGTAACTGAGCTTGATAGACCATTGTAATATATGTGATAGGTTACTGTTTTAACTGTACTGTAAATTGTTAAATCTGTATTCCCTTTGAACTTGTTTTGTTTCTTCATGGTATTGTAATATAGATTTTTCTCCTGTTTATATTCTTCGTCGATTTGATCTTTGATATCTGTATCGCTTTGTTTGACGTGGCGCACTGATAGATAGTCGTTTCTATATTCTAGAGTGATATTTTAGTTTCTGATACCTTTGTCATAACGAATAATGTTCTTTGTGAAGACTTTAGTTTCTTATAGCAAAAAAAAATAGAGAATTTTCCTACGAGCATTTCAAATTTCATAGAATTTGGAATTTCTTATGTGTGTATTAACGAAATGTAACAAAACTTGTGACTTTTCTTGAAAAATATTCTTTGAAATCTTGCGCTAAAATGTGCAACGTTTTAGATACGTGTCGATATTTATGATATTACCTTAAACATTATTATAAATAAATTATAATTATATGTATATTACTAGAAAAGAATGTGCGCAAATAAATGCTTTATTCAGTTCCTAAACGACGAATTATTTAGGGAAGTTTTAAAATTCGTGTATTATTCATTATTGTCATATTGTAATATTACATTGAATTGTTTTGTAGATAAATATAAATGTCACGATCGTCGAATTTATTAATTTACGAGTAAAATTTATTGTTATTAATGTTTAGTGTTAATTTTTGTTCTGTTTGTTTGTTTCAATTGCGATGGATCAAAATAAAATATTATGAATTCAATTTGATTTGATTAATGTTATTTTAATATAATATCGTTAATATGATATACTTACCTGTTTAATATGTCGTTGCGGGCTTATATTGATTAGAAACCTATTTTCTTTTTAACCTGACTTGAAAAACACAGGTTCTTAGTTTGACCTATGTATGTGTGTGTATGTATGTTTGTGCGCGATTATCTCGCGTTTGGCGGAACCGATTTTGATGTGGTTTTCAGCATAGTATTTTTCAGACTTAAGAGAAGGTTTTAGGAATAATTATTGTTTTCACTGGTACCAATCAGGAAAATCTGTATTAATTTCACGTCCCGGTAATCAAACGAGGAGGATCTTACCTATAAAAATTAAATCATTTTAATTAATTACTGGTTTAAATTATATAAAATTGAGACCAGTAGGCACTACTAATGGGTTTCTTTTTTATAAATAAAATGACACAACAAAAATAAAAATGTTAAGGTACGTATATTTAATTAAAAAATACATCAAATTCACAATGTAAATACAAAATTTACATGTAAACAAATTCGATTGACACTGAAAAATATTAGATATTTTTTTTTATATTCTTAGCACCACGTGGTCACCTTTTATTTGAACTGGCAACATTGAATTGAAACGTCACTGTCACTTAGAATTAAAATTTTGCATTCGTTTGTTATTAATGACTTATCATTATAAAATGCTGATCTAATGCATTGATTTGAAGAAAAAAATGCCTTTTGAAGTAGAGAAAGAACTCTAATTATTTTCAAAATTATCGTATGTTCATTAAAAACTGGTTACAACCGGTTATTGAGCACATTTGCACATTTTGCACCATCCCATTGCCCTTTTTTATCCCTCACTCACATAGCAATCGAGGCAAGAATTTCTTTATAAGAATATTTTGGGCAACATAAACTAAAAACCAAAAACTTTAAGACATATAATAGGTTTCTTAAGGGCAAGGCACATGTAATGCCCCAAGTGTTGCAAGCGTTCATAGGCCACGGTAACCTCTTACCATAAAGTGGGCCATGTGTCTTGCCACAGTCGTAGTATAAAAACCAACTAAATCCAAATCTAAATTAAAATAATGGAATGTGTCTATTGGAATGTATCAATTTTAAGGTTATAAATATTCAGAAATGTGTATAAACGTACTATTTATGACTTATATAATAGTACACACAAAAAAATATAGTTTTTTTTATAATGGTCAGGTTGTGCCCTGTCTTGCCTCAACTGCTAGGTACAACACATCGTCAACTTAAATTTACCTATATACAACTAATATTAGTATTGGCAGAATAAAAAAATAATAAAAAGAAAAATGGCTGAAAAATCTTTCCCAAGATTAAGCAAAAAATTATTTTTAAAATTTACATAAAAAATAATTTTATTATATTGAAATTTAAAAGAAGCGTTAATCATTCATTTTGGCACAATGTTAGTTAAGTACATTATAATATTTTATTAAAACTTATAATAAACTAAAATTGATCATTTTAAACCTTGTTATTTAAAAAGTAATGGTATATTTTGTGTACAACGTATGTATGTAGGTCAATCAAATAAAAAAGAGAATTTCAAATACAATAAAGAAAAGTTTGTGCGAAAAATTTACACTTGCAACACTAAATAACGGAAATATGGAGTGGTATACAATTCAAATAATGTGATAATATATCTTTGACACAGATACATTATTGTCTCCGCGATGGACAGAGAAAAGTATTCACTTTTTGTTCCATTTTCATCATACTACAAAAGAAAAAAGCCAGTTGTATTCTCTCCCAAGCTAAAATCTTGTACTTAAATCTGCCCATCACGTATATTCACATATAAAATGAAATATACTATTATAATTATGTCACTCATAGGTATTAGTCACTCATGGACGGAATAGTTACACTAAAACCTAAGGAAAAGTAAGAAAAATCATAAAAAGGCAGTGAAGAATTATCACTTGAGTAACTTTGAGCATAAAACAAAGACTTACAAAACTCAATTTGTTATTAATATTGCTAAATTACAATCAATTCCTGAGATTTCTTTTCAATATACATAAAATTGTGTACAACGCCATCTGTGTTTCGTTTCTTGACTTATTTTGTGGAATAACTTGCTTTATTCGCGCCATTCTCGGGACGCCTGGAAGGTTCGCACTTCAGATGAAGTGAAGGTCGTTAATCCTTGAGGACCTGGAAAATTGAAGATTAATAACTTAGTGGGTTTTAAAAAATGATTTTGCTGATTAAGTCTAAACTAGATACACTAACTACCGTACTCAGGGATATTTAATGATAACTCAAACTGCTCCTTAGTAACGATTTTGCATCGAAAATTATTGCTAAGGACTGGGTTAAGTAACCATTAAATTACTCCGAGTATGGCAAATGACTACGAGTATGTCTGACACTCCTCTATCTAAAAGTCACTTGAGAAATTGGGCTTTCAAAAGCTATTAATAAAAATGACGATTTAACTTTATTTAGCACCTCCCTAAGATTTTGCATAGAAATTATTTTGCAAAAACTACTTCGCAAACCTTAATTCACTATCATAACTAACTCTCGATTTATATTCTATGCCTATAGTTGTTGGATAGACAATAGTTCAAGTTCTTAAATCTACATATATTCTATGCCTATAGTTGTTGGGTAGACTTAGTCCAAGTCCATAATAAATTAATCACCTCTAATTCTGCGTCCAGGAGTGGGAGTGACGTCTCCCTCGGGGGCAGTCCACTGCTCCACCACCTCCGTGGCGGAGCGCGCCAGGGACGGCTGGCTCACCGAGCGGTGCAGGGAGTGGCGGGACCAGGACCTGGAAGTGACATACAAGATTAAAGATACAAGAGTACAGAAATACTGTAAAGAAAGAAAAACAACGACTACATTTTTCGGTTAAGATTGATTTAAACATAGCTAAAAAAGCGGTGGAGGGAGTGGCGGGACCAGGACCTGGAAGTGACATACAAGATTAAAATACAGAAACTCGCGCACTCAGAGTCATTTAATGGTTACTTAACCCAATCCTTAGCAATTGTTTTCCATACAAAATCGTTACTAAAGAATAGTTTAAGTAAGCAATGACTCTGAGTGTGGCAGAAAGACTGTAAAGAAAGAAGAACAACGACTACATTTTTCAGTTAAGATTTATTTTAGCACGGTTAAAAACTTAAAGGGTTGAAAATCTTAAAGGCGAAGAAAAAAAGAAAAATAAAGTGAGTCAGAATAGGATTAAAATAATGTGATGACTTCAATGTAATTGAAGTGTTTGTATTGTTTATTTTAAGGTTTTTACTTAAGTAAGTTAAAAAGAAAAAGCAGTTTAAAGAAGCTCTTTCTCTATCCATTTATCTTAAAAATGTAACAACAGAAAATGTTCTTGATATCTAAAAATTCATTTCACTAAAACATCTTTCTAAATAAAATGGTTATACTATCTCTTGATATCAAAAAAAAAAAACATTTCACTAAAACATCTTTGTAAATAAAATGGTTATACTGACTGGTTCTGGTGGAAGGGATGTTCGGAGTCGCTGTCGTCGTCGTAGTACCGTCCGAGCTGCGTGCCGCCCGACACCTCCGAGTGCGTGTCCGCCTGCTCGCGCGCGTAGTCCACCATCATCTCCGACATAGACCTGGAGAAAGGGAAGAATATATATAATATTATGTCAGTTACTCTTGATTAAATTTATTCTATTGGATATTTTTGAGTTTGCTAAAAAAAAATATTTTATTTTTCATAAAAAAATGATAGTTGCTCCTTGTGCAAACTTATTCTGAGTATTTTAGATGTAATCTGTAGGTTGTATCTAGATGCAATTTGAAAAAAAAAACCTAAAAATAACACAATTTTGATCAATTTCGAAATTTATAAACCGTTTGTTTATTTATTTCGGAACACACTGCTGACAACCAAATAATAACACTTTCAATAAAAACACTTATATTCCCATCTTCAAATTCAAATAAGCCCAATTTCACTGAACCTCATATCAACATGGTCGCTGCGGTACGAGGAGCGGCGCGAACGTTGCGGGTCCCGCAGCGAGGTGGCGTCACTGTCGTACTCGTACAACGTGGGGAGCGAACTGCGTCGGGAGCGGGAGTCCCACTCTGTCTTCTTGCGGTAACGGTTCTGGAAACAAGTTATTTATATTAGAACTAGGATAAAATGTAGAAGAAGGAGAAGGCTTAGGAAGTATTACTATAATTATTTTGATTACTCATGTAACTGTTTGAGCGAGCTCGACGAATTTCGAGCCACAATCGGAGCTCATGATTATGAATTTGATATTTAGACGTGAACTAGAAAAAATATTTTTAACCTTTGTAAGCCCTATTCCATTATCACGATATTTTTAATTAAATTAACCGACTTCCAAAAATACTTTTTCTTTTAACTGGAATGTTATACTATGTATTTCTTCTTACCTTGGGTTTATCTGGTGGTGGAGCCAATATGCGAATAATGACCTCCCACTTGGGTGGGGCGTAGAGTGGTGCGAACCGATGATCATGTGCCACCCTGGAGAACTCCTCGCGAGTACTGGACCTCGCCAGTTCACGACGGAGAGTGCTCTCGTGGGTGATCAGTTCGCGCCAGCGGAGACGTTCCTCGCGCGTTAGACGGTATGCACGTTCGGTTTCTGATAGTACCTGAAGAATTGGAAGGTCGGTGTTAAAATTGAGGTTTTGGTTTTTAACAGTTAATTTACTTTGTACAAAGTACTGGATACTGGTACCATTTTGGTTAAAGAATTTACAAAAACCACTTTTAAAATTCTCTTCCATATTTCGTATCAAACATTTTTAAATAAGTAATATGTGGAATTCACTCCGGTAATTTGATTTAATTTAAAAATGCAAAATATTTATTTAAGTTAAATTCAAATAGAGAATAAGGTATCTTTTACCGAACAAGTTACCGACAATCAACGCATCTTTAAATTCTTCTATCTACCTACCACTAACTGTAGTGGTGATAGAATACTGATTCTTACCTCATCCTGAGCCTCAGTCTTCAAGACTCTAGTAAGCACACTCCAGTTGCTCGGCACAGGTGGCGCTGGTATCGGTTCTGGCACATCCTCGTCATCTTCGTCCCTGAACAGTGGGTTGCGAGCTGGTGGTAGCTCCGGCAAGAGTGGGAGGTCGGATGGTGGTGCCTGGTAGTTCTGGGTAGACCGGTCGGTCTGCTTGATTAATTCGGGGGAGAATAGATCGGGGCCGCCTTTGCCTGCAAAAATTAAAAGAAGTAAGTTAAAAATATAAAAAAAACATATATTTAAAGGATTTCGATTATCCACAGATTTTATTATATGGGTGTTAAATCTAATACGATCTCTAAAGCCGGGTCCAGACGAGTGTAACGTGTAATGTAAGATTACGTGTAATTTAGCATCAACAGTGTGGACGGCACACGAACTCAAAGCGAATTGTGAACGCGAAAATATTTCAAAAGCTGTTTCCACTCAGTTGCTACGAACATGCCGAATAGGAAGGTCGTGATAGCTGATCCTCTACATCTCTTTCCAATGAATGAGCAATATCATTCCAAGCATCGTGTTTCAGATTTTTTTTAAAGTATTGCGGGTTTTTTGGATCCCAAATAACAGGGTTTTCGTGATACAAACTAATAAGTTCAAGCGATTGTTCGTCACTCCATATCATGAACGTACATACGACACAACCGTCACGAACGCCGTCCAAACGAGTACTGCGAGCGTCTTTGTGTTCGCGCGAAAAACCGACAGCCGATGTATCAACCGCGAGCGCCGCGCGAGTGTTACATGTAATGCTCGTACTGCCGTCCACACGTAGAATTCGAGTTACATTACACGGTGGATTACATTACACGTTACACTCGTCTGGACCCGGCTTTAGGCTTCAAAAATAGTCGTAATATAAAGTATATAGTATAGTAATAGGGAGTCCAGAGAGACAAATTCTAGATAAGGAAAACGCAAGAGAGACTTTTCTATGGTAACCATAACTGTTTAAGCTTATTTATCACTTCATTGGTATCAAAAGCATCTACCTTATTAACATACCAATAATTAAAGGAACCTCCACAAAGACATCAACACAACAGCTTTAACCACTCACCAATATACTTCTGCGGCGGCAACGACAGTGGGACCCTCTCCATCTTTGGAGTGAGCGTCATGCCTGATGCTGAGCTGATGTCGGAGAAGTTCTCCCACTGGGCCTCAGGCACGGTGTGGTTCCGAATGGTGACGTCAAACTGCGGCGGAGGAGCCGGCACCTGCTTGTACTCTGTGACCAGGCGCTTGTGGCGCTCTATGTCTTCTATGGTCTTCTTCTCTGTGATCGTGCGGAGGAACACGTCGTCTACTACGTGCGATGTGATCTCGGGTTTCCTGGGCAATTGAGATGGGTGGTTTGAAAAGAGAAACTGATGGTTTTTCAAATGTTTGGTCCATTAAAGCTAAGGATAGAAATGTTACGTTATTCGGTGGTCGAATTCTAATGTTACATAATACGAGTATCGATTTCCGACCTGTCTGAGCACATTATTAGGAAAATAAAAATGTTTTCTGCGTTGTTTTTTTGAAATCATTTTAATTTCAATTATTTTATTTTAAAGACGGACCTTACGGCATTCTCTAATATTTAACCATGGAGTGGTACAATTTTATGCACCCCTTGTCCATAATCTATCAAGCTATGAACATTATTAGTTAATTAAGGCTATGAATAAGTTCCACCACTCACCTGGCGGGCATGATGGGTGTCTCCGGTATGGGCTCGAGGCTCTCCATCAACATCTCCTGTTCTTCGGTCTCCAAGCGCTCCCTCATTACAGGAGGTGGCGGAGGAGGTTTCTACATCAAGATGCAATACGTTAGTTTTCATCTTATAACTGCCGATATCAATAACCGATCTCAATCCAAAATCTTTAGATTAAGATCGGACTTGACATTAGTTCTATAGAGTTTCTGTCAAAAATGAACATCGATACAAAGATTTTAAAATTAAGTCGGTTATTAAAATTAGCACTTATAAGCTTGTCTATTGTATTTAACTGTTTTAGTTATAATCTCTCATTCTTTGATAAGAATTTAAGGTAAATACAGAATGACTGTATAAGGGTAATGTTAAAAGGAGTATTCATGAATAGGATTAATAACATTACGGGTAACAATGAAAAAAAAATGTAATCCGTTCAAATTCCTGTTAGGAAATCCATTTATTAAGTTTTTGGGGGGAAATGACTTCTCCCGCCTTTGGCGAGGCAAGAGTGCTAGACTCTTACTGACTAAAAACCACCCCGTTCCTACCACTGCTTTTCGAATCGGAGACCTGGTAACCCGCTGTGTAGTCAGAAGCTCTGGATTAGACATCAGCCCTACTGGGTCCAATCGCATATTCGTTAAGTCTTAGGTGAGTTTAAGCATCTCATTAAAAACTCTCAAAAACATTTTACTTCTACAAAAACACCGACTTTTTCTTAAATTTCCTTCTTTTATCATCTAAATTAAATAAAATTAGTAAAGTGATCAATTAGTATACCTTGATATGGAACATCCTGGCATGTGATCTGTCAGTGACCTCGGTGACTGAGTGGGTGTCAGTCATCTCAGTGTTCAAGGAGACGATGGACCGCGGCCGTCTCGACCACTCCTGGTTAGTCACACGTGTGATGATGACATTATTCTCATTAAACGTGAAACGTGAAATGTTGTAACGTGAGTCCATTAGAGTTTGACGTGAGTTGTTGAATTGGTGTGAGTTTTGACGTGAGTTGTTGAATTAATGTGAGTTTGAGTGAGTTGTTGGTTGTCAAACTTGTGTTTGTGTGCTTTGATTATTTTGTGTGTAATTGTGTTTTGGTGGTTTGTAGTAGTAGTAGTGCCGATTTGTGCAAACAATGATATTCGTGCAGTTTGATAGTTAAATTTATGATAACACACATATATTAATTTCAGTCATAATGGAGATTAGTGGTCTGTTTCACATTTCGTCAGGTTAATAGATTTTAAATTAAATGAGTTACTTCTTGAATTAATTACTAACACGAATTATTTTTGCTTTTATACTTAAAAATTGATGAAACAAACCACTATGAAAACATTAAAAATTTAGAATTACTCTAAAAATAATCTAAACATAATACACACAGATCTCAAAATAATATATGGCTTTTTTTTTTAATAAAAATTTTATCATTTATTTTAACGTTCCTTATAATATGAAAATTAACCATCAACACTGTGAAAATTTCTCTATTCTTCAAAGAACAAGAATCCCCAAAAACAAATCGATCCCCATATTAAATGAAACATCCAACCAATGAACTATTAACGACTTCATCAACTCACACTATAACAAGACCAGAAAATATGTGCAAAACATCCGTCACCATGTTAAACATCCATTCACAAACCTGTTTCTCCCTGTTGACCTGTGAGTAGACCGCGGGAGGTCTGGGAGGTCTCTCGGGAGGAGGCAGCTGGGAGGCGCGCGCCGGCAGCGGCAGCGCCACCGGGGACACCGTGCGGACCGACTCCTGACGCTCGTGCTCAGACGACATCATCGTTTGTCTGGGGTTGGGAACATAGGGTCAGGTTTTAGGGTTTTTTTTTAACGTTGCCCCACATTAGGATTTCCTCCTGTGTCGTGGGTGCGTTTGATTACTGAGGTGGTAAGCGATTAATGCTCAAACCTTCTTCGTGTGAGAAGAGGCTTTGGTCAGCAATGGCCACTTATAGGCTGTTGATGTGAGGCGGTTGAATGTTTTTAACTATGTTTCTGCATATTAATGGTTCAGCTTAACTGTAGTGATACCATGGTATCACTGGAAATTTTCGTAAAACAACGCTTATGTTATTACTTTGCTATGAGTGAGATTATCTGAGGCTCAGTCCCGCTCTTACCCCAAATCTGTCCTCTGCCCAATCCTCAAATCCCCAATTCTTAGATCCCTAGCCCTCAAGGGCCGGCGAAGCGCTTTTTGTTTGTATGGAGTTGCAAGTGTCCCTTACTGGCGTATCCTTTAAAGAAAGGCCCTTGGTATCCCAAGTGTCCATGGGTAATGTTGATTGCTTACCATCAGGTAGTACGAATACTCTTACAAATCTTATTTAAACCCAAAATAAGAAGTATATTAAATTCCTCACCGTATACTGCCGCCGTCGGTCTCGGTGAGCGTGATGGTGGATGGCGGCGAGGGCGGCGCGGGTGGGCGCTGCACGCGCACGCGCACGTCGAAGGCGGGCGCCGCGCCCGACACTAGCCGGGCGTTCTGGGTTATTGCCTCGCGGGTTGAGCCGTAGCCTGGAAGGGGTGAGTTAAATTAATGGGTTAATAATGTTTTTGTAATCTTCTTTTTCTTTCTGCCATTTCTCCAAGCTACATTCTCTTCTTTTTCTGTTTTCTCCTGTCACAAGCTTCATTTTCTTTAACACAATTCATTTGTCTTTTCTTCAAAGTGTTATCAGTCATTGTATCAGTTTGGATGTCACTACAAACACTCAACCAGTTGCACACTACTAAGCATGCAACTCTACTAAGAGTAGATGAAATTGGCTCATACGCAATTACAATTTTTTTTGGATTTCTCAAAAGAATACATGACTACAAATCATAGTTCATCGGATGTAACCAATTTAAGCCTACCAAGTGTAAAATGAATCCTCATAATCTTAAAAGATCGAATCAAAAGTCATTGGGCATTCACACCAATTTAAGCCTTGTAAGCATAAAATGAATCCTCATTATCGTAAGTCTCCCACATACCTTCGCTATGATAAGACTCGTCCATCATGAAGGCAGCGTTACTGTGCGCCTGCTCGGCTTCGCTGGGAGTCTCCGACGGGTAGTCGGACGGTATCGTGTCGGACGCCACGCTAGCGACCTCTGCCGCCGCCGGGTACACGGGGTGAGCTCGGGGGATTTTCACTTCTGTGGAAAATAAATTAGTTAGTACAGTTAAACAGTTGGTGTAGTTAGTGGCTGACCAAGACTTCTATTCAAGCTTGGGATAGTAAATATTCTATGTAATAAACACTGGCTGACTCAAAACTCATAGGTGAAAAGTAAGTACATCATCATCATCACTGTTCCTTCTCCCTCTATTTCTATTGGCCTTCTCTTCAGAAAAGGAGTTTGCTATAATTTCCATGTTTGGTTGGAGATTCTTACCATCAATGCACGGCTTACGGTTTAGGAGTTCTTCCGTAAACTTATTTCTCATGCAGTTGCACCACACGAAATGCTCAAAAAACTTTAATAGCACTTTTCATCCTCTATTTCTCGCCAACTCACCTTGAATACTCTCCCTGCTAACGATAGAAGCAGAGGAATCATCGATGAACCTCCTCGGCGCTGGGAGGGCTCGTCTTCTCAGACACAGGTAGGAGACTCCGAGACCCAGGAGTAGCAGCGTGAGGAACAGGATCGCGCAGATGATCATCAAGATGTGAGTGCCGGCGAGAGGTGCCTTCGCAGGGAGGGGACCTGTCTCGGGCCTGGAAACAGAAGTAGTGTCTTAATATCCTGCTCCTATATTAAGGATTTTTATATTAAAGAGCGGACAGAAATAAATGAGCTAATAATTTTTTATCCTTTTTTTAATGTCCCGAAATCTATTATACTTATAATATATGTCTTATAGTTTGTAATGATGTTTTTGTGATGTCTAAAAAATTTGTAAAATGGTTACATGTGCTTAGATCTAGATACAAATAGATCAAATCTAAAATGTGACTTTGCTATATTTGCGTGATCTCAAACACTTTAATCAGACTTTTCAAAGTCGCGACCTCAAATAAGGAGCCTATTAAAATAAATCAAGTACTTACGTGAAGATAAGGGGATTGAAGACGGGTTTGGGCACGATGGGTGGTGGGTAGCGGCAGACAATGGTGATGACCTCGTCTCCGTCCATCTCCAGGCCCGGGTGGAACCTCACCACGATGTTGTTGGTGAACACTCGGAGAGGATCCTGGTGGGACAACGCGAATCAATGATATATCATGGATGGAGCAGCGTGGAATTCAACACGTCAGAAAATAAGCCGCACGCTAATGAATGGAGGCGCATTTTCGAACCTAGGTTTCTCGAACGTCTAGAATTGGCCCAGGTCTTGCGTGAACCACAGAGTAATTTAACCTTTCAAGATAGCAATATTAATGTTCTTTACACTCCTTTTCGACTTCAATATAAGCAGTATTAAAGCCATCCTATTATTAAACCATTTGCATATTTATAGGGTGTCCCAACAAGAACGCAAGATTTAAATTTTAAATAAAACGCAGATATTTTTAAAAAAATCGGAAAAGCCTTATAATATCATAAAGTAGAGAGTATGAGGTTATCTATGGAACATACATTAGGCAGATGGCTGCCGCTAGTTTGCTGAAACATACGCGATCTTTCAATGAAATTTTCAATGACCGTTTTGCATAAATGCTGCGGTATTTCATTAATACAGCGTCCAATTTCCTTTTTAAGGTTTGAGTCGTCGTCGGCTTATTCGCATAAACCATCGACTTTAAGAAACCCCAAAGAAAAAGTCTAATGGTGATAAATCACATGATCTAGGCGGCCAATTCTGGTCTCCAAAACGTAAAATAACACGACCGGGATATGACTGGTGCAGCAATTCAGTTGTTTCTCTGGTTGTATGACATGTGGCGCTATCTTGTTGAAACCACATGCCTTCCAAATCCATTTCTTCAATTCGAGGTACGAAAGTAATACCGAAGAGTACCGAATACCATGATTGAGTGTTTGCGCTTGACCTGGCTCATTTTTAATCGTGTAGCGCTCCATTTTTACTAACCTCGTACCTTATACTAACAAAAAATAACACTTGTTCAAATGTCAAACAATGATACTTCGAATGCCGCCAAATTTAAATCTTGCGTTCTTATTGGGACACCCGTTATAAGTAAAACTGTCCGTCTCACTCCATAACCTTAAGTCAAAAGATTTGGCTACTAAATACACTCGTAGTGACATAAGCTTCATACAAAATGTACTTTGGCGGTTTATTGAACCAGGCATAGCCATCTAGAAATGATGTTTACGTCGGTTTTCTTTGAGGCCGTGGTATCACACCCGGCTCTCGATATGCTTAAAATAAGCCAGCAAACGAGCAGATGGATCACCTGATGGTATGCAACCGACGCAGCCAATGGACACCCAGAACATCAGAGAAAATTACAAGTGCTTGAGCCTAAATTTGAGGATTGGGAGATTTGGGGGGCGGGGGAGTAGGATCACTCATGACTTGATGTGGAAAAACGGAAATAAATATATTAGTTCGATTGTATAACACATTGAACGCCGCGGTGGTCACCGGTGACCGACGTTAGCGGAGGATTGGCCTTCAACAGTTTTCTATTGGCAGTTAAATGTATATTACCTGTTTGGTGCCACATCCTTTGAGCGGCAGTTCCAGCTTGTAGGACAGCGCCCCCTTGCCCTGCACCTGGCACGCCGAGTGACGGTCGAAGTCAGCATAGGCTATGCCATAGAACTTCTCGTTGAATTTCAACTCGATCTGAAATTGACAAGTTGGATGTTATAGTTATCTTTATATATATAATTCTTCTGTAAGTGTGTATGTCACTGAACTTCTCTTAAACGACTGAACTGATTTTGATGAAATTTTTTGTGTGTGTTCAAGGGGATCTGAGAATGGTTTAGATTCACAATTTTGTCCGCTGGACAATGTTTTTTTAATTAATTTTTAATTTATTAGTAGTTGTTGATTTTGGAATGTTTTACATCGGATCCGACAGACGGCGCTACCATCGCAGTGTCAAATATTAATGACGTTAGATATTGTCATAACATTTGAATAATAATTTTCATCAAAAAGGTCCAGAATGTTTTAGCTTATTAAAAAAGTTTAAAATTTTCAAATTAACGTGTAGACAGGACAACGTCTGTCGGGTCCGCTAGTAGTCATATATAAAAATGAATTCTGTTCGTTAGTCTCGCTAAAACTCGAAAACAGCTGGACCGATTTGGCTAATTTTGGTCTTGAATTATTTGTGATAGTCCAGGGAAGATTTAAAAGGCGAGAAAAAAATTGAGGCAGTACGAAGTTTGCCGGGTCAGCTAGTTAGTCATGTTTCTGTATCATAAATATGAATTTACATTATTAACCTACATTACTTAATATCTTACGGAATTTGTTAAAAGTTTGTAGTCTAGATAGTATTTTCTTGATATTTTTATTTATTACACATGTAACTGATTCATAATTGTACCTACCTAAAAATACATTTTTTTATTTAACTTCTTTCATATTGAATTTACGTCAAAGACCAAACTAATTGATTACCTATGCTATAATTAAAGTAATATTACTTTGTGAATACGAATTAGAGACTTTGTGAATGTATTCAATACATTGCAACATTTGCAACAGATAACAAAAGTAACCGGACCATAGACAAAACAAACTAGCAATAAAACCTTATTTGATATCTCGAACACAATCTGAACGGCTCGATATCGGTGATAGCCACATAACAACGGGTACCGATACTTTACCGGACCGTTAGCAGTTGTTCTATTGACTATTGACAAACCAGCCATCTACTGTTAATGCAAGCTAACTGCGTTCCGAGATATAAGATATAACTGGGTACGAACGGGATAATATGAATCGGTAATAAATATATCTAGAGAGATAGAGAAACTAGAAAATTGATTCAGTATTCCTAACTTACTAACTAAATTAATAAATATGCACATGTAATTAATAAACTTGTTTGTCATACATATTTCGAAACAAAATTAGTTAAATTAAAAACAAAATATTTTATATCAATAGAAATACGCTTCGAATTTCAAATTTATTGTTTTATATTATTCTGTCATTGCAGCAGTGTGCCAGTCAACAATTTTTGTCACAACACAAATATTAATTCTTAATTCAAATGTAGTTGAAATAGGTAAAGACGCAAAGGTGTATATTTCATACATTTTTTTTTTTTTCGTTACAATTAGTTGTATCTGCTAATTATGTGAATGCTTAGATGTTTGAATACGAACAAAAAATATAAAAATAAATCTTAGGTATTCGAAATTATTATTTTAAATAATAGAACAAAATATAAAGTCTTGAACAACAGATTCTAATGAACCAATAAACATACCTGCATAGCGCCGGCGGCGCAGTTGAGCGCGGCCTTCGTTCGGTTCAGGAATATCACTGGACTCAAATCATCGAGCTTCGTAACCTGAAACAAAAACAATTAACATTTATTTTTACATATTATGTAAGTACATAATTATATTATTCCTGAAAGCCACTTAGGGCAAGAGAGGCTTAGATGTTAGGTGCGCTTGCAATTCGCCGACATATTTTATTAAATCTATGAAATTCATACTTCATCTGCTCTGGAAATTGGCCTGTGGTTTCTATGAATAAAAAATACATGAATATATGTATATAGTACATACGAAAAATCGTTTCACTCAACGAAAATTTAACAAATGGTTTGAGAATCAGAAACATCGCCATCTTATTTTCTTCTAGACTAAAATAAAACATGTGTAATAGTTCATTTAATTAATATAATCACAATTAATATATCTATTTCTAGAAGATGGGGGATCTAGTACTAGTTTATCAACATTAATCAGTGCCCTCTGCCTACCCCGGAGCGAGATGGTCGCAGTTCTATATTTAGTTAGTTGGATGCCAAACCCTGCTATAAATCTCTACCGCTAATTATTAGCTTGGGGCACTTTCTATACATGTTCGTTTCCATTGTAGGGGGTGATACGATACGTCAAATGTCGTGTGAAGCGTTGCTGATACTTTTATAAAACAGTACCCTTAGTACGAGTTTGATTAACGGTTTAAGTGATCGAAACGAGAGCGTGTTCCAATCAGATTGCAATTACTTTTAAATGTAAAGCAAACTCATACTAAGGATACAAATACTTTAATCGTGTGACCATTCACAGAACACATTGAACCCAGAAAATGTATTTCTCTGTAGGCATCATAGTTACGGGACTGAAAATCCATCTTTAGGATTTACTCTTAAAAATAAAGATAAGAATGCTTCCTTTTTACTGTACAAGGCGAACTTGTACTCGTACGGCCCTTTCGTAACTTCCTACTACTGGTCCTATATTTAAGTGACATTTTTAATTCATGACAATTATTTTTTTAGTTTTAATTCCTGTATTCGCTAAATTAATAAAGTACATCAAAACTACAGCAATAAAACTTTATAACTTATTTTTTAATAAGGAGACTTATTTGATGGTAAGCAAACAGTCTGTCCTGTAACCTGAGTTTTAAATATTCATTAATTATAATTTGTCTTTGGCCATCATAATATGACATATTTTTGTAAAAACTATCATGAGACATATTTAATTAACTAAAAATTACGGTTTACTCACATACATTAATGGAGAAACGCGTGTAATACGTGATTTTTATTTGATTTATAATATGACGTGCATCAATGGAAACGCACAAACCATTCAAGCTATCACCACAACAGAGAGCCTCCACACAGATACAAGTACACGCTCTCCGTTCGAAGTGCAATAACAATATCTTGTCTCTAGCAAGACGAGCGGTTAGTATTGACAATGCAAGCTTTAGCTGCGTCCACCCGACGGCTATGTCCGTAATCAGTACCTACCTTAGTAGTATTTTGTCTTATACACACTAGATAGCCTCAAGGTATAGGTACAGACAGCTATAGACATAGGGAGCTACTCCGATTTGTTGTATTTTTAGGGAACAAAGAGTAAAGTTCCCTAAGAAAAGGAGGATCCTCCGACCAGGCGAGGTAATCATGCCTGGCGGGCTTTCAGCCCAACTGTTGTTCGTTGGGATTTTCTATCCATGTTTATTCGCACGTAAACTTCACATGTGCGTTGCAGGATATTTATGACGTCATCCGTTGATTTGCTCGCCGATAGTCTATGTGTGACTTATGTCATCTGTCACGTGTCGCCACATATTTTTAAATGAGTTTCAGTACAATAACCTTCCTAAAATAAACAAGGGAAGCCATCGCTTACAAAAATATCGATCTATCCGAAATCTTTAAGAAAAAACTCACTAAAAATTGCATCCAACAAAAACATTGATAAAAACGAAAAATAACATAAAAATCCATAAACAATCTTTGTTCGATTAAAACCTATTTCCGCATCGAACGACATGGATCAATAAAAAATGTCTATCAACCACAGATAATAACTGGCACACTTCATTTTCAAAGGTCAGCTCACACACGTTCGCAATTTGAAATTGAAAGTTGAATTCTTTTTAATTTTGTTATTGAAGATATTATTTTGTTTAGTCAAAGAAAGATCGAAGTTTTTGGAGGTAAACCTTGAATAAAAGTGATGGAATTAAATAAGAATTTTGGTAAATAAGATTGGTAGAAAGTTAAAACATAAAAATAAGTAATAATCGTCTACTTTTTACCTCAGGAACTATTAACAGACAATTACTTTTCGCTACATAGGAAGAAGTATGTATATTAAATTAAACGGGAACACAATTATTTTTCCCGTAACTCTGGATGAAATCAGAAGCGCTCAGAATTTAGTTTTCATCAATCTTATTTCACACCATAATACTAAACCGATACTTAATATATAAAAAGGTAACATTAAAAAAAGAAGTAGGTGTTACATGACGTGGTCCGAGAGACTGAAGACCTCTGGGTCAAAAGAAGGGTCAGGTATTGAGCGCACACAAAGTTTACCGAGTCAAGGTAACGCCGACCTAAAATTAAAACATCTGCTGTGTAATATAATGATCTCAAAAAAAAATATAAAAGAAAGTGAGTGTTTTGGATTATTTTTATTCGAATATATTAAGAAAAGCAATAAAACCACAATATAGGAAAAGTTCCATGTTGTTCATTCGTATCGTCACGCCTTTTATTCCTGAAAAGGTAGGCAGAGATACACCTTGCGGCACGTAATGCCACCGTACAATGTACAATGTGGGTGAGGCTATTGCAATATACTGGGCACAATTTCAGACTGTGCTACTACTGAGATTTTTTTTAAAAATCGAAATGACAAACACTTTTTGTTTTTGGGTTGTTTGGGTTCCAAGTTGTATTAGGTACTGAGAATTCCAAATGGATATTCCAAAATTATGACACACTCAGAATGCTTCGCGTACCTATAATCCGAACAGTCACATTTGCGGTTAGGTAGCCAATAAAAAGGTTATATGTCTAGCATTATGACTTCCTGAAGGTTAATAGCATAATGTGGGCTTTCGCATCACTAATGGAACTAATTTTAAGGCCATATTATGATTAAAAGTATTGCTATATTATTGTGAATTAATTCCTATTATATTACAGTCATTAATAAAACACAACTGACACAGTCTATGGCTTTAAAAATAGGTAAAAATTTACTGTTTTGTAGTATTGTCTGGAGTGCCATAAACTACACCAGCGCCGTCAAGGATTTGTTTTAACGCTCACTAGATGGCACTTGTAAGATTATACGTGGACATGTGATTGGACTATCAGCTTAGTTATCACAAGTTAATAAACCAGTGACTTACTCTATCTGATTAAAAAAACACCACCGCCTCTAGCGGTACGAAAACCTTGTGTATCTAGCCAATTGAATGACGCAAAAATTAGCCTTTTGCTATAGTAACTAAGTATAAGCAGTACAATACATATCTACAATCTCCATATACCACAGATTTCAAGGTAACAGCAGTTAAAAAACATCTGTCACATCACGTCGCGATTAAATACAAATTATCCTTAAGGCCGGAGCAGACGAGAAACTTTTTTGCTGAGAACCAAATTCAATGCAACGTTGTGACAAAGATCCACCACGAACTTATAAGTATAGTGTTTTTGTTTGACAATTTAGATTCCTTTAAACTATATCACCGTGTGGTGAAGATTGAGTAGAACATATTTCCAATCATTTTCCCGCTGCCACTAACTACTCTTTTCTCGAGTATCATAAGAATCTCTTCAAGCAGCGCTCTTTGCCAAATCTAAACTTTAAAAATTGAGATCCGTCTGTCAAACGTGGAAATTAGAGATTATAGTAAATCGTTTTATATAGAGCAGGCCTATAAAGTCCAGTAGTGGATTGTACCGACTACAAATGGTAATCTACATAATATATCTCTGTATCAATTCTTTCACATCTGTCGTACAAAAGTTGCTCGTCTGCAACCTCAAGGCCACATCACAACGTTGCACTCGCAAACTGAAAATTATTAATCTTTTTGTGCGAAATCATGATGTCGCATTTTTTATCAATACCAAATTCACACAGTAATTTAGCATTCTGTTCAAACATTTGATATGGGTACGGGTTTCGTAATTATATGTCGTTTTTCTCCGAAACTACTGGACAGATTGTAGTGGGATTTTTCATTGTCCGTTTTGTTCCTTTAAAAGCTTTTGGGACAGGATCGTGAATCTTATTTTTGTTTATTTTTAACATTACATCCATGAGACCACCTCTTGGAGGTAAGTGATCACTGATCATTGTCACATTACAAAACAAACATCTTTATCATTTATTTTCGCACACCCATCCAAAACTCAACCGCGATACACACAACTTAACCTAAAATCCATTGGACAATCAACACCAAAACAAAACCACCAGTTACAGTTTTGTAAACAAACAAACAACAGATTATGCAACATTGTATGATATTCCTGTTACATTTGCTGCGCGTGCGCACCTAACGTGGGGAGATGAGTAATAACAAACTCACTTGCAGCGGTACCTTGCGGTCGGCCCCAGTTTGTGCTGGAGATAACAATAACCACGTAAACGTGAATGGACCGCTACCCGCTATATTATTATGGAAAAGTGATTTTATTGGTCCAGAATTTGATGTGAAGAGTTGCTTCATTGGTCGACATTTTAAAAGAACGCATGGCCTGTCTGAGAAATGTGATCGCACATTTTAATGGGATTTTCTAGAATCTATTAATTGCATCTAGTAGCGATAGACCTGGGCGCAATTTGATTTTGTATCTCTCACTTAAACTTCTCACTAAAACTCACGGACTACCTAAGTAGGACTTTAGGTAACCCGTACCTAAGTTGTGTGGTATAGCTGTAATCTGTACCACCAGATTCATACAGAATCGAGCGAACTCCACCAGATATGTTTTTGTTCATTTATTTTTTATTATTAATGAATACTGACCTTTCCATCTAGAACGGTTTGTTCAGGGAGACCCTCTCCCTGGTATTCGATATTGTTCGCTTGGGACCCGTAGTTCGACTGCGCCTGCGCAACGGCCAGCGCGCACGCCAGCACACACCATAATAACGCCATCTCTTGGCTGGAAATAGAAAAAATATATATTAGTATTTAGAATATTGTTCTAAATGAAATCATTCCTATGAAAAATATTTTTTAAACAGAAGGTAACAATGTGAAACAATGCCTCGTCGTACGTCTAATTATATTATTGCTTAAAGGGGGTTTCCGAGGGATTAGTTTTAATTAATATAACAAGAACTTATAAGTCAGAGTGCTAGAGTAGTTCTAAAAGTTTAAGTTACCTAAATCCCATGGAATACAGTTCTGTCCGTGGTAAATCCACAATTATAATAAACATTTTGTCCGGATATCCTACAGAATAAGAACTTCAAAATCGAGAGAAATCTTCTCAAAAAAGAAAAACTTGCGTGTTACAAATCTTTAAGAAATCATGGCCACATCCAGTTTTCTATAGATCGATGACTATTAAGTCGATGAAAGTGGTGTATCTCACGTTACTTGCTACACATCAACCTGCAAAACCAATATAAACAGGCCTTTGAATATGCAGAAAGTTCAAACAAAGTAAGACCAAGATAAACTGGTTATATATGCCAGTATAAATTGACCTGCAAATGTGGAGAAATGTCAAACAAAATGAGACCAAGATATACTGGTTTTGTATAGTTTCATGTGTAGCATCATTTCACATCGGAAGATTGGTTTTGTATGAACATCTTTTCTATGTAAGTGTCTATAGATACTCGATACCGTAATACAGTTTTCACTTTGCTCTAGAAACTCGAACATTTTCTCATTTTCTCTTAGAGCAAAACGTGTTATGAAATTGTTGCTTTTTTATAGTGGTATGTGATGGTATGGGAAGTCTTTTTAGTTTATATCTCTCAAAGTTTGTATTGATTCTATGTTTTTTTGCCATTTGTAGGCACTACATTAACTAAAAATCACGGTTTACTCCCGTAAATTAAAATGTCAATTAGAACACAAGTAGACTGCGTGACGTCGCCGCGACTGGGCATACTACTCATGATGAAGAGTCCCTGTATGACTCGAAACTAGTAGAGCTTTTCTCCGTTAATTTACGTTAGTAAACCGTGATTTTTAGTTAATTTAGTATGTCTCACGATAGTTATTATAAAAAGGTACATTGTTTCTTCACACACAAATGAATTAAACGGTATTTAAACTCCCGTTTAATCTAGCTTTAACACAGAATTTAAAATCCTATACACCTACATATAAGTTTCAAAATAAAATAATCATGAATCTAGCCTAACAACTCTAACACTATAAGCCACATTACAATAATTATAATCCAAAAAGAATTCCTTCACATCTACATCTACAGCATAAATATCGTGTTGGCATTAAGTCGCCATTAACATATTTTGTCTGTCAATCCCAACAAGGATATATGGCTGCGCCGGCGCATAACCTTTCACCGAACAAGGTTGAAACACTTTGTACCTCCTTTGTCACAGACTCGATACTTGTTTTTTGTATGTCTGTGTGCGTGGAGATTATAAAATGGCTGGTTTAAAAAGATATATTTCCTATGGAGTAGTATATGGTGATTATTGTGAGTTATAAGTCGAGTCAAAGCATTTTTCAAAGGCACTTTTGAAAAGTCAAATTGAATTGTCTGACGGACTAAGCTAGATGCTGTTTGTCAGTGAAGCGAGCAAGAAACTATATTTTATGATCTTCTTAAATCTTTTATGTATTCTTTAATTCATACTTTATGTTCTATGAGCATTAATAAGAATTCGTAGAACACCTTGACTCTACTGTTAATCTTATTGTAATACGACTATGAAAGTATTCGAATTGAAAAAATTAAGCTTTGAAAGTTACTTAACCTAAGGATTGAACCACCATAAATTCCACCAAAAAAAAACTTTCTGTCATACTCAGAGTCAGTTAATGAATACTTAACCTAGTCCTTAGCAAATGTTTTCAGAACAAGATCGTTACTAAGGAATAGTTTAAATAATCATTAAACATCACTGAGTACGGCCGAGTATTAGGCGACTATTAAACATAACTTACATTTACGAACCAAAACATAAGCTCATTTTATAATCTGAAGTCGAACCTTTCCTTATTACTTTAGCTACAGGGTAGCAATCACACCTCGAGATGAAATATGAAATCATACAAATAATTATACCATTTCATTTGAAAAAAATGGCGTGTTACGAAAGCCGCTCATATTTTTCGACAAACTTAATGCAATCGGGTATCGAATTGACGCCCCCTGCCTCCAAATATAGGGTTTTGAATAACTCCGTAATGATTGTTGAGAACCTTTTTTGTTTTAAAGGTGAGGTTATGGTTTTTGTTTTATAAGGAAAACTTCTAAGTATGACAATAAATATGTGAGTGACGGTAAATCCGTTTTTTTTACATAGAATTTACGTAAACATAAATTTTAAACATGTAGAGATATTATGTAGGGCCTCTGCCCTAAATCATCTCTATGCTTGTGTCCCTGAGAGGCACTGGACTTTAAAATTCCGTTACTCAGATTGTTGCACTCTTTGGAACCAGCACCCAGTCTTCACTGACAGACAGACTAACGGACAATTAAATTTAACGTTTTAAAAGTGCCTAGTTAAGGATTAATTGCTTTGACTTTGCTAAAATAAAAATAGATCCTGGCTTACAGGAGTTGCAGTGGTTGGTATATTGTGACAGACTTGTCCGAAAAAGTGGCGTCCAAGGGAGGAAGGGAAATTGATAAAAATCAAGGTTTACACACGTACATTAATGGAGAAAAGCTCTACTAGTTTCGAGTCACAGAGGGAGTCTTCATCGTGAGCAGCGTGCGCAGACGCCATGACGTCGCACAGCCTAATGCATCATAATGTAATTTCTTTCAAGAGAGAGGACAGAAATGTTGTTTTTCACAGTCTCTCTCAAGTTGTAATATAACCTAACTGTTTCAAAAAGAGCTTTATATTTTTATCCCCGACAACAACATCTTAACAACTACAAGCAACTATTAAGAATAACTGTAAATACCAAGTGAGATAAAGTTTAATATTTATTAGTGTAGATAAAGCCATTATTTAGTGACTCAAGATACCCATCTTAATTAAAATACTTGTGAACAGAGATACGCAATAAAACTCTGGTTTGGTACAAACGGAAGCTGAATTTGAGAATTGAGATAGATTTACATAAACTATGTTAATTAGAATAAATTCATTTTGGTTTATAATTTATATACTTAAATTGCATTTGGAAGTTACTTTGTTTCCGGTAACAGTAAATAACAATGTAGTCATCAATTTAAGTAGTATTTAATTTTGTAACGTCAATGAACGTTTACACCAGCCTCTTTTAAGGCTAAGAAACCCTTAAGCTCTAAGATAGGTGACACTTAACGACATATTGAAAAAGTAAGGGAAAAAGTAAAAGTATTTCGGTGCTGTGGAATGCCGGGCACCGGCTCGGAAAAGTAAGAACGGGGTGGTTTTTAATCAGTAAGACTCACCTCGCCAAGACAGAAAAAGCCATTGGATGATTTTTCCCCTACAAATAAAGCTCTCTCCCTATTACATGCGACTCATAACATCAGTGGTGACAAAATCGAGTTCAACATCCGAATTACTCAAAAAAAAACATCAGGCATAAGCGCAGCGATTACCGACTCTAAACCCGCTCTTCACTTCTAAAACCAAACCTTTATCCCTATATCGTTCACATCACGAACTCCTCTCCAAATATCATTTCACAAATACACATTAAGTGCCAAATTTACGAGCGAATAAAACACAGATTGCATGAAACAAGCCGGACTGGTTCCTGCAAGAATAATGCCATACTTTTGTGTATTTTAGCCATTTTATTATGCACCAATCGTGTATTGTTTTTACATTGAAATCTTTACGACTATACCGTACTTATTTTAAAGAGAGACACTAAGAAGTTTCTGTTACCTCCTAATACTCATTTCCATAGGGAATGTAGGATCAAAACAGATCTTTATAAGAAGCCTGAAAGAAAAACCAGAATAGGTATAGCCATCTTAGATTTTACATAAAAATATTCAACTAATTATAGAGCAAGCGTGGTGATTAATTCTCAAACCTTCTCCGTGTTCGAAGAGGCCTTTGGTCAGCAGTGACCACTTATAGGCTATTGATGTGATGTGTATAACCATCTTTCATTTTACATATAAATATTTAACTACTCAGGTACCTACTATAAACTATTAATTCATAACCAAAACAACCTATATTCCTAGAGCAAAACCATCACAACAACAATAAAAACTAACTTCTTTCAGCCATATTTTTCAACAAATTTTTCGCTACAACTCTATCAATAATCAATACATCAAAGAAACCATTAAAATTCCGTACCTACACATTTAGCTAAACCATGCTAACTCTCCATAATTGAAGGTTCCATTCAATTGACCGTATGAACGAATGAATGAATGATTCAATTATCACTGCAATGCTTTAGGCCTCGCCTCCCACGATCCACTCACGCGCAGCTTACGGTATATGCTTCAATATGTATGACTGTCTAGTTGTGAACTTGTGATGGTTAGTCCCGTTTTTCTACATATTTCCGGAGTTAAAGGATGCTGGGACGTTTATACCGTACAAGGGACATTTGATGGTTTCCTGAAACGGTTTTTTTGAAGTGTAACAATCGTGTTTGGCCCGTTATTGCAGAGGCTGCAAGAGCAATAAAATTGTCGGTTGAAATTGGTAGTCTTACTTTTTCCTGATAAAGGTAATCCTTAGTCAAGAGTAATTTTTTTAAACCTTTCCATGTATGTGCTCTTAAGTCCCTGACCAAGTAGAACTAAAGTGATCGCAAGTGTAAGTTAAGTCCAGAGCTGCGGACTACCTAGCGGGTTTACCGGGACTCCGGCTCGAAAAGCAGGAGTAGGAACGGAGTGGTTTTTAGTCAGTAAAAGTCTGACCACTGACACTCCCTGTCACCTTACATAAGGCGGGAGAAGTAATTGGATGATTTTCCTCCTTCAAAAAAAAAGTGTAAGTCATGACGCTAATACAATTACATAATTATTTTCGCCACATTATTGGCATTTTCAAAATGTTCATACTAAGTCTATTTTACTGCAAAAGGTGCGTATTTATTACACCTACAATGCACGTTTTTATTCTATGTAGCTGTAAGCGACTTCCTTGCATTGTTTGATACGGATGGAGATAAGAAATCGCTTTAATACATAATTAATCACATGACTTCTTATATTATGTGCCTATTTACCTAACACACAACGACTACTTCCTCAAATACTAACCAATTTTCGCCATTATGGTAGGTACTTAAGTTATATTTAGACTTATATTTTTAAACTCTAGACTAACTAGTAGATACGTGCTATTTATACAATAGCACATCAAGGACTTAATCGAAGGTCAGTTAAAAATAATTGACGAAAACTGGATGTAACTTATTCACTTTATATTAGATTTAAATCAAAGTCAAAGTATTAACAACGTCTGTCTGTCGGTCAGTCCTCTATTTGCTCATTCTAAAGTGTAGATTCCTATGGAGAAGAACGAGCAAGTCAAGTCTGTCTCCAAAGAATAAAATGCGAGAGACGCATTTCGTATGACGTCACCAGTACACATTACTGATGATGCGGTCCGTACGATGTGGATCAGTGAATGCAGTTGTATGAGTTTCTATACAAGACAAACTAAAATCCGTCGCGTGCGGTACGTGCGATGCGTGCGATACGTACGATGCGGGCCTGTGGACGCTTATCTTTACACGTCATCGTCTCAAAAGCTATGAAAGATCAAGCTTGCTTAGCCCACCAATAAACACTTGAATACCCCTTGCCTAACAGCCAATGGAAATCAATTAAGTCGTAATCAATTTTCAATTAAATGAAAATGACCCAAGAAATGACCTGTCCACTCCACGATACACAAGTACCTATAAATCTCGAAAATATCTAATAATAAAGAACCGGATTTCAATTTGTTTCCAACTTATGTCATTGTATGTTATTAATTGTAATCTGATAGGCAAATTGTGATTCTATTTCTCAAGTGATAAAGTTTGAATTGCCTTGTGATTGTCGAACGATGACTTAACCTTTTTTGTAGTCGTAAAATGTTTTTATTTGGTTGATATTCTGTGGCCTGTGAATGTCGCTGGGTTTTGTTATTGAGTTAATGTGATGTAGGTAATATTATAGTATTAAGTTTTAAGTCAATGCTAGTCTCATCTCATTTCAGACTATTCAATATCCTCGCAGAAAACCGACGTGAAACAACGCTTGCGTTGTATAAGTGAAGTTACCGGAGGCCCAATTACCCCCCTTCCCAATCCCTGATTCCCCAACAACCTTTAAATTCCTAACCCCCAAAAGGCCGGCAACGCACGTGTAACGCATCTTAAAGTGTCCATAGGCGGCGGCGATTGCTTACCATCAGGTGATCTGTCTGCTCGTTTACCAGCTTATACCATTAAGATTAATAATATGGATGTATGCCACTAGACTAAAATTTGCCTACACTTTTTCCAAAAAAAGTTAAATATTGTTATACTTATGTAACCTTTTTCATTCCCTCAGTCTCAGAATAATTATGACATAAGCTATGAGCTAAGTAGCGGAGGAAGGATGAGAAATGCTTTGGGGTTTTTTAACGAAAAATTGTAGGAAATACCCACTGTCCAGCTATGAAATCAGTTTATGCCTAGCGGTCAAAGAATTAAGGAATTCTATGCCTGCCGACAGGAAACTATGTACCTAAAGCAAATGCTTCACTACCGTACTTAGTCGGTCTATATTTTGTTTGAAAGTTGTTGTTGTAATTTATTTATTACAAAGAGACGGAACGGTTATTTACAATTTACAAAGAGACAATCCAATTTTATAGATTAGCTTAGATCTGGATCCGAAGCTGCGGACTACCTAGCAAGTTTACCGGGGCTCGGGCTCGAAAAGCAGGAGTAGGAACGGGGTGGTTTTTAGTCAGTAAGAGTCTGACACTCCCTCTTGCTTCACCCAAGGCGAGAGAAGTCATTGAATGATTTTCCCCACTTAAAAAAAAGCGTAGATAGGGATGTAGATTATTACCATAATATGATATGGTCTACAATCACGAGACTGACAAAATATTCAGTCAGTATGTCAGCAAAACCTCACCGTTTCAATTATATTACATCGTGACCTTTACGTAATGAGACGCACAAATAAATCGTCAAATGTCTTTTAGCATTGGCTCGACGTGTCTCTAAACAAGTTTCTCATCTTGTGTAGAGGAAAATATTTTGTATTATAATCAAGTTTGAGTTGATATTTAATTGATATTTCATATTTGTCGGAATTGGACCTATTAGGTCATAGGTAAAGATTTTCTTGACTACATTTTGCCAGTATTTTTATTAGTTATACATATACGTCAAAAGACGTCGCGCCAGGCCCAGAAGGAGATAGCGGGACGAACTAAACACCTATGATAAGGATTAGCCGCAGAAAGTTCTGCACAGAAAGGAGTGTAAGGAGGATAGGGAGGCCTTTGCCCTGCAGTGGGACGAACACGGCGAAAAATAAAATAAATAAATAATAACATAGCTATAAACTATAACAAGTTTAGAAAAAATAGGATTTTTATAACGTTGGAACTGAAAAATTCATTAAAATTATTGTCACTATCTATTCAATAATATGTTACATAAGACTTTAGGACCAAAAATTCAATCTACGGTTGTTATTATATGAAAATAGAATAACTTTACATTAGTATTACATCAACACAAATAGATACTGGGTTTTAAATATTACGTCATTTCAATCCAATTTAAAATTAACATAACAATTTGCTATTAGCTAACCATTGTCAGCTGTTAGCTTATTTATGATTACAACTAATTATATGACAAATGACAATCGGATTTGTATCTAAATTCTTCTTAAAAAAATTCTCGACCTGCGCATCTTCCTCGCACAGCTACATAGCTTGGTATCAGTATAAACGGTCAGATAGTTCCACAGCTGAGCTATTACATCTTCGTAGCATAGCTACACATCATATTTTCTTCTTTAATTCCATACAAAATATTATAGTCCAGAAATTTGGTAGTTTTACCTAAAAAATAACCCCCCATTTTTTCAACCAAATGACTGGACTATTATCCTTTTTAACCGACTTCCCTAAAAGGAAGAGATTCTGTATTCAACAATTTTTTTTTTTATACTCTTAAATCTTGTTTCCCCTACAAGGAACGGAACCTCTTTAAACATTTCGACTGCACGTTCCCTTTTCATTACCAACGACAATTTAAAAACCTGCTATACTTATATCCTACATACATGAGACGAAGACAAGTGCCTTACAAAACCTTCTTACTTAACACACATTAAATACCACCACCCACCAATCAAAACCCATCCTTAATCACTAAGTAATAAAGTTAACTTTTAAACCGTCTTCTATTTCTTTTTTTGGTAGTGGCAACTTTCACTTTTTGCGAGTTGGTATTGCCGTCCTCACGTGTTTGTTTATGGTATTATGTAATGGTTCGGATTAAGATAGATTGGTGTTGCCAAATGTTAGGTCAGTCGGTTCTTTTCTGATTTAGGTCTAGATAGGGTTTAGGTTGTCTAGGTGAAGATATAAATGGTTCTGATTTATTAGACTGAGTAAATGTTAAAATTAAGTCATGTAGAGGTAATAGTAGTTATTTATCATGAGTTAGTTATACCGTGAGGTGACAGCAGAATAGAATGCATTTGGTACCGGTTACCACCCCCATTTTTCCAGAGAGTGTCCTAAAAAAGTAACAATAGCTCATGATCCACATAAGTACTCAAGGAAAATATTATGACCTAGCGCTGCGGACTACCTAGCGGGTTTACCGGGCTCTGGCTCGAAAAGAAGGAGTAGGAACGGGGTGGTTTTTAGTCAGTGATTCTGGCACTCCCTCTCGCCTTGCCCAAGACGGGAAAGTCTTTGGAATTGGATTGTGGCGACACTCTGACAAGTGACAGATGACAGTAGTCGCACATAGACTATCGACGAGCAAATCAACGGATGACGTCATAAATATCCTGCATCGCACATACGAAGTTTACATGCGAATTAAGACGGATAGAAAATCCCAACGAACAACAGTTGGGCAGAAAGCCCGCCAGGCATGATCACCTCGCCTGGTCGGAGGATCCTCCTTTTCTTAGGGAACTTTACTCGCTGTTCCCTAAAGTGGTGACCCCGACGTGATTGAAACCAACCTTCACGGAGCAGATCAGCACCGTCATCCTTATCGCCATCTCCCTCACCCATCACTTCTCCGCTGAGCGGTAATCAAGTCGCAGCCAACCAGCATCCTCGGCCTCATCAGGGACCACCACACGCTACATCGAAGATATGCAGCCTGGTTCTTCCCTACGGCCTCATCAGCGTCTAGGCACAGCACTCTGCACACGGTCTGAGGACGTCTTCCTCCCGTCAACGCAGACGCCAGCCACTACGCACCTACCCTCGCAGCATCTATTCCCCGACTCACCGTGGGACACTGCGAGCCTCACTACTCCGACTCACTGAAGTATCACCCTGCACCGCTCACCCGACTCACTGGGCATTCAGCGGCACAGTTCCGACTCACTGGAACTAGGGATATTCTACACTGGCTCTGGCACCGCTCATCTCAAGCATCGACAGCCGTCTCAACAGGATCGACCTCCGGTCTTGGGGGGAGTGATGTGGCGACACTCTGACAAGTGACAGATGACAGTAGTCGCACATAGACTATCGACGAGCAAATCAACGGATGACGTCATAAATATCCTGCATCGCACATACGAAGTTTACATGCGAATTAAGACGGATAGAAAATCCCAACGAACAACAGTTGGGCAGAAAGCCCGCCAGGCATGATCACCTCGCCTGGTCGGAGGATCCTCCTTTTCTTAGGGAACTTTACTCGCTGTTCCCTAAAGGATGATTATTTTTTGCATTAAGAAAAATAATAATATGACGTTTGTCATATTACTTACAACTACAGCTGTTATCGTGCATGGTAGTGTATCGTACGTAACAATAGCAATCCTCCACATAAGTACAAAGGAAAATATTACCTGTATACCTAGATTTAAAGTCGTATCTCCATAATCACACAATCGGGAAAACTGTTACATGAAGTATCACATCAAAATGTGACAAAATAAAAACTTTGACAATTAAAATATTATAACATGCCTAACTACACGTAACGGTAAATATTTACGTGTGTGAGTAAAACAATGGTTATGTCATAGTTTATTGTGAAAAAAAGCGAAAGGTGCATGTGTGACACACTACTTATAATGAAACGTAAGAAAAAAATACGGAACTAAGTTTTTTAAGGTTAAAGGTTTTATACCAGTAACCAATATATCATTCAGATATTATCCCAAAGACTAACCTAAAATTTTATTTAATACCCATGACATGACAAGACATCCATATTCCTATTTAGTTACCTAACTATTTTCCATTAAATAAATCCAATATGCTATCGCAGACTAATCTATCTCAATTCCTAATCTCATCAAAATCCGTGCAGCTGTTACAGCGTAATTGGGTAACAAACATGCACATATGTAAAACTAACATTTAAAAAATATTAAACAGCTACAGGTTGCATGCAAACCAAGTGCATATCAGATCAGCTGAGATATATTTATACAGATACTGCGAACAAGTCAAGTAGGTAGTATGTCAAGGTAGCACAACTGTTACTTATGTATTAAGTAGGTATGCTTAACTTCAAGTTATTTAAGTGACTAGATTCTAGACACTAGTCACTTATTCTGTGGTTGAGTGTTAAATATTAAAGACCGGTTTCATAATTTCTGATTAAGTTGCTGTTAAGCTAACTGATGGATATTGTAGTGATTGGTGTGTCAAAATAAGACAGCAACTTAATCATTCGTGCAATATTTTAATCTAAGTTTCGGGGAGCCATGCTTCGGCACGAATGGGCCGGCTCGACCGGAGTGATAGTACGGCCTCAAAGAAAACCGACGTGAAACAACGCTTGCGTTGTGTGAGTAAGTTTAACGGAGGCCCAATTACCCCCCTTACTAATCTCCTTAATCACCAGCTCTCAAATTCCTAACTCCCCTCCCCCAAAAGGCCGTCAGTACATTTGTAACGACTTTGGAGTTTCGGGTGTATATGGGCGGCGTCGATTGCTTACTATCAGGTGTACCGAGTGCTCATTTACCGACTAATATTGTAAAAAAAAAATCTACCTACTGTTCAATCGAATAATTTTATATAATTATAAGTGCCAAGCTATTTAATACAAACAACGAAATCAGCCGAAGTTATCCGAACATCTGCGCAAACTAGCATTCGTCCTTGCGCACGAGCATCGCCCTACATTCGGACGTCAATTACTGTTTATTTATCCGTTTTGCTTATTCACATTATAATGATATTATAAATTATTTAATAAATTAATTGTTTAAATTAATTATAAGGTCATATTTTTCGTTTTTAACTGTACAAGAGAGTATTTGTTAAAGTGAAGGCAAGTAAACACACACGTATTGTTTGTTTCACACGTGTTTTAAAAGAAATGTTATTCGCTGTGACTTAGTACCTAAAGGAATTCATGCTACAATTGTTGTTCTACATTTTATGTAATTACATATCGACATCTAAATAGCACATACTTAGTACAAAATGTATTATGTGCCAGTAAACTAGTAAGCAAAAAAATTACCAATCAAAGATAGCATTACAAATTCGACTCATACCCTACGTAAGTACCAAAATATATAAAAAAAGAATAAATAAACTTCAAATACAATAAAAAATCAACCTTAATCAAATTACAATACCGTAACAAAATCATGTACGGAAGTTTATAAACGGCCTGTATCTTCCGAAACACCGCTAATTGGCGGGCGCCATTTTATTATCAACCCGATGCAATCGCGCGGCCTCATATTTCGACATCGGTCGTAATTTCAATGATATTTAGATTATTTACCGACCTTCCAGATCAAAGATAAATAGCAACGAATGGACAGGAATCGTGTTGCTTAATTATATGTATTGATATTGATTGGGTTTTTGTGTAATGCGTTCGTGGGTAATGGTTGAGTGAGAGGTGCTGTTTCGTTCGCTGTCTGAGTAGTGACTCCCTATTTTTATATATATATGACTTTAAAAAAAACTAAAGTTTTCAAGGTTTGAGCAACATGCAACTCAACTATAATTTTATAATTATTAGACACGTATTTTTTTATTTTGTCGTATAAGTTAACAATACCTAGACAAAACGAATTAAAGTGTAGGTATGGGAGCAAATACGTCATTTCTGCGTATAAAATGGACTTAGAAGAGACGTAATGCGATATTTCAAATCAATATATCCTCGAAAATATTTGTTTCCGTAAGAAAATAAAATATACTTGTCTAATATTGCAAAATAATCTACAAGACGGACATTAAAATAAAAATTAGTCATCTACCCTATTAGCGAAATCGTTAACCGATTTCTCTAATTCTATTTTTGTTTGGTATGCAGCTAACGTGTGATGATTTCATCAATGTCTCAATATCCTCAAATATATTGTAGAGGACAGATAAAAGTCATTTCACAAAAAGTTCAACGTTCACCCAACCGACTAAATACTCGTATCATAAACCACAAACGTCAGCAAATATAATAAAAGTATAATAAAATCAATGTTCAACAAAGTTTAAAAAAGGAAAATGTTTTTCTTTTAAAAATGTATTCTATACTAGCTGCTTCCGCGCGGTTTCACCCGCTCTGCTCGGCTCCTATTGGTCATAGCGTGATGTTTTATAGCCTATAGCCTTCCTCGATAAATGCGCTATCAAACACAAAGAGAATTATTAAAATGGGACCAGCAGTTCCGGAGATTAGCGCGTTCAAACAAACAAACTCTTCAGCAATTATATTAAAAAAGTAAAAAGTAAAAAAGTATAAGTATATTATATATTAGTATATAGATTTGGTTTCCAAGGTCAATGGCGGTGGACCTGTCCTGACAGGTTTCCACTTCATTAGTGCAGCCATTTTGGAAAGGAGACCTGAGTGAGACAAAAAGAGGAATATTTTAAGTGTCGTAACATGTTTCTGATGTCGATTGTATCGCGAATACTTTTACTGCCGATTGTTGGAGATGGGACTTATCAAGGGAAATTTTACTTTTTATTTCAAGTTTAATGTCCGAATGATTGTAAACAGTCGTCGTTATATATATATATATATATATATATATATATATTGTAACCAATAGTATACGCAGATAAGTTACACCAGAGGCATCATAATATGCTTCATCATCGTACTATATAGGATTTTCTTTTAATAGGGGAAAATCATCCAATGACATCTGCCGCGTCTTGTGAGGCGAGAAGGAGTGTCAGACTCTTACAGACTAAAAACCACCCCGTTTCTTCTCCTGCTTTACGGTAAACCCGGTAGGTAGTCTGCAGCTCCGTGTACTATGTACTACTATGTTAGATACAGTTACATTGCACCATGCGTATGCAAAGATATGTAGTTTGTGTTAAAAAACAAACAGACAGATTTAAATTTTGAAGAATTTAAAGCCAATGTTTAAAGGTAAAATAAACTTTCCCGGTCATAAAATTAAGACAAATACAAGCAAAAACCATTAGTCAGGTCACTTACTCCAAAAACCAAATAATAAATCAGTTATCTTGGTCCTGTACAAGATTTATTTGCGAAAATATTGAAATTGATTCAGGTTGCAGTAATAATAGTGGTTATAATGATGAATATCAATTTTACGTCTCGGTATGAATATAATTTGTATTCCGTAAGTGTGTCCACCGCTTTGCATCCACTTAGTGAGAGTAAGGGGTTGTTCACACTTGCGTGTACAGGATTTTGCGTCGAACAATAATCATGAAAAATAATAATATTATAATGTTTTTATTCCGTGACAATACGGAGTTTAAAGTTAACTTAGTCAAGTCTTCACCTAAAACGACCAGGAATTATTTTGACAATACGTAATACGCGTCTATTATAACCTAAAAATGGTTCAATATGAGTATTACACAGAATAATAGCTTCCTATTCCCTACACCTAATGCCATTTACTAACCTAATACTAAATTAACAGAATTACTATATAAAAAATACCTTTTAGATTCAGACTTCGCCAAAATATTTTCCAACCCGTTTCCCAGTATCCTAAACTCAGCTTAACATCAGGACGTCCTCTTAAAATAACTTTAAAAACCAAAATTATTATTTATGGCATCGTTTTCAGCTCGAGAATCACTTATGTAACAAGAACATGCGCCGACCAATCACTCATCTTCGTACTTTTGCTTTTTTGACTGCTCTGACAAGTTTACGTGTAATTATGTATAATTATTATTTTTGATAATGTAGTCAAGTTTGCAGGTTTAACTGAACCTTTTTCCTTTAGTTTTTATTTTGTACAGAGTTGCAAAATAGGAGGAAAATCTATTATTTATGTTGTAATCCGGAAAACGAGCTGACGTCACCTGATGGTGAGCAATCGCCGCCGCCCAGGAACACCCGAAACACTAGAAGCGTTACATATGCGTTGCCGATCTTTTGGGGGTTAGGACTTTAAGGATTCTGGGGGATGCGGGAATTGGGAAGAATGGGAAGGGGAGGGTGCCTCCGATAACTTCACTCACACAATATTTATAATTCTATCATAACATTTAATATTATCATCATATTCATTATCAGTTTATTCAGATTTATATTTAAAAAATGTCAATGAAGACGTGGAGAATGGTAACTATTTTCGGCATAACAATAGTAGGTATTTCTGTCGATGCTAAATAAATGCATTTTTCTTTCTTTCTCTTTATTTACAGCTCCATCCATTTTGAATACCACAAATCCTATTCCCTTATTCCCAACAACGCAACACTCTAACATATTTCTAATTCCAAAGATTCTGCCGCCATATTGGCAAATTCATCTCGTTAGTAGATAAATCCACCAATAAGGACGCGTCCTCGGCAACAATTCATTCCCGGATAGGCCGGGCATTTTGTTTGCCCAGAATGGGCACACCTTATACAGTGATCTAAATGTATAGTCCGTGACAATCTTGGGCACATCTTCGAGGCATGCCTATTGAGGTGTCGCGGCTAACGAGCCGATTTCAGATATCTATCCCGAACTACAATGCGGGAGAAGTAAGGAGACAAAGGCATAGTTTGATATTGTAGCTATTTTAGCTTGTAGGCTTTTTGTAGTTTTAGCGCGCTGGGTTTCTGTTTCTGTGGCCGAAAATTTTGAATCATAATCATGAAAATTCTAGATTTTGAAAGATATGATGCGAGTTTGCAGAGTGTTATTAATTGAGACATTTTATCGTCTGTATATAAATTGCAGATATCTTTAATTACTTCCATTAACAAAATAAACACCAAGATTATAATAACCATAAACAATACAGAATCAATTTATAACCTTAGCCTCTAAAGCTACCATAAACAAAACATCTACCGGAAAACAGTGTACCAAACGCAGCAACAATAATAATTTAAATTCATTCGCCATTTCTATCCACAGAGAATTCATTATAAGTACCTTTTAACAATAGTTCCCGAGAAATCCTGAACAAAAGCTGGACGAGGAAGAGTATTGTTAGTTGCTACATTGTCACAATAAATCCTAGACTATAGGACATATATTTTATATCGCACACGACTCTATTTTTGTTCGGTTGCCAGTAAGTTTTAAGTTATGGTACGAAAATGTTGCTATTTTTTTTAAATGTGGAGAGAATTTCTTTAATCAACTTTTGAAGACAGTGATTTGTGTACTTTGAAGAAATTGGTTTTAAACCCAGTTATCGCGAGATAATTCATCAAAGTATTTGTTTATTGGGACATACCAACCACTACCTCAAACTAAACCGCTGCAACTCCTGTAAACCAGGATCTACAATAGATACAATCATTAAAACATCAGGACACAGAAATTTTGGGTACCGCAACGAAATCAGAAGAAATTATTAAAGGAGAAGAAAAGATCATCACAATATAAAAATATAGTAAAGAAACATCCCATACACAATTACACATACCACGTAGGTCCAAAAAAATTAAAAGGATTGCCGATACGTCTTACTGCAAAACCCAGCCATTTTCTAAACCATCAAACCATAAAAACACATTGGTGACCAACCAATAAATCTAACAGGCGTTCAATCCAAGTAATTTGTTGAAGAAGACGCGAATTCTCACGTAGAACGCACCCTGACCGCATTATGTCCGTAATTAAAGGAAATGGCAACATTAGCTGCATACTAAACGATTATCCCCCTTTTATAGACGTAGGAAAAATGTCTGGTCCTGTTTTTTGCCTACACCTCTACCACAACTTAAGTCTGATTGAAAGCGAAGGTGCAATTAAGCTGAAGTACTTAGAATAATACGGTATTTAACGCTATTTAAATTCTATTGACTGTAATTACTTTTGATTAATTACTAGGCTATTTTAGTTTTATCTCACCTGGCAACACTTGTCTTCGAAATATTCAAAATGGTCGACGATCAGTTTTCGGCGGGAAACTGCCACAATCCGTCACATTGTCGGCTTGTTACTGTAACAAAAAGAAAAACATTGTAATCTTATGTCGTGTATATTCTGATAAAAATTGTCTATAAAACTTATCCCAAAATAAATTAACAACCAAAACAGCTTTGTATTAGATCTCAAACGAAAATAAAAAACATCAAAACACATGTCAAACTTTTTTCTCCAAAGAAAAAAGTAGTGGAGCATTCTCCATAACACCAGTAGGCGTTTGTGAACGAATGTTTAATTCGATACCATTGTACCCCTGTCATCACATCTGCATACAAAGGGTTACTTCTAACGGGGGCAATAAGACCCCGCTGACGATGACGGCCCGCGCATTGTTTTGATAACGGTTTAAAACTTTTTGCCAACCACTTACTAGAAAATAATGCGGATTAACCGATTGAGAATTACGATTGTTATTTTTTTTATGTAACGGCATTAGGTACGGTTTGACAGATGAATAAAAAGCTACTGGCAGGTTGGAAAAAAGAACGCCGTGATCGAAATTTGAATGCAACTGTCAAAGTCGTGACGTTTGTTCTTTTTTTATGGAACTGTTTGTTGTTGCCAGTCTTTTGAAAATGGTGGTAGGTATGTACCATGAAGGTTATATACAAACATTTAATATTTTGTTAACAATCATTGACTTAAGTAGTTATTTTTACTCATTTAAGTAAGTAATTACTTATCGAATGGATCAGCAAGTACACTACATTGTTATGCGTGAATCTGACTCACGCACTCGTCACAGGTGACATTACTATTCCTTGTATGCGACGTACGGATGGAGACAATCGCTGCCAATATACCACAGAAGTTAGTCATCAACACTTGTGTCTCACAAGTAATGATGACTTTACTGAATACATTCTTTCCTAGGTATTTCCATTGTCCGTTTTACAGGTGAGAAATTGGTAGACAACCTATTAAAAGAGATAAATTTCTTAGTACTAAGATTCCATAATTATTGTAGAACTAATAATAGTTTTTAATGTCCGTTTGCCGCAGTAGCTGAATGACTGGCTGCTCAACGTAACGTGTCACAGATCCGACCCCGACTATGTACGAATCTTTGTGTGTTCCACAATCTGATGTTTTATATATAGACCCAAGTCTGTATGTAAAACTATACATCTGAGAATGCACCACGAAACCTACGAAATTCGTTTTGCGACGAAGGATAAAATTTAAAAAGACTATACTGACAAAATTATTCCAATGTTGGTTGATTGGTAGCTTTCAAGAGTTTTCTGTCGACAGTCAATGAATTTCTTTAAATTACATTTCTCACTCGACTTCCACTGGCATAATATAATATGTAAGTGGTCCAATAAACTCAGCACATGTCGCCGAGGCACCGGTTCAAGCTATCATGAGACCAACGTCAGCCATTACGACTGTGGTACAGTTAAATTCATGTGAACACATTAAATCGCTGCTTAGTTGTTAACAAAACGCTCTTTAAGTGTGACCGTTTTAAATGTGGATGTGAATGATAACTTTAAGAAAGGTAAAAATCTTTGAGATTTGTAATGTCGTTTTCTGTTGAAAACAATCTTATCAATATTGTGTAAGTAGATTAAGTACTTTTGCGGTACTCAAAAGACCCCATAGTTGGAACATATTACTGTATTAAAATTGTAGATCACACTGTACACTATGGATGCATTAAAGTGATTTGATTTGTATTAAATTAACACGACGGAGAGTGGTCTGATTTACATGGATAGTAAATGCCAGTAATAGAAATGATTTTAGCATTAAATACGCACTTTGTATCGGGTACAAACATTAAAAGAAAGAAAAGGATGAAAAAAGAAATACTTTATAGAATTCTATAACTAAAATGTTCAGATATAAATATTCTTGCCTTTGACACAAAAAAAAACCAAACTTCATTGACTCCTGTTAGCTCCTGTATTATCTTCGAATTGATTATTATCTATCATCGCACGTAACCCAATTAGAAAAAAAAAATAACAAAAATCTCAAACCAATACTCATAACTTGAGTTGTTGAAAAAAAAAAAAAAGAAAAAGTTCTAATTACAAATTCAAAAAACGCTTTGTCGGCCATTCCCATCTAAATTCATGGACACGTTTGCCCATAAAAACAAAAGAATATGGCGGCTATTGGAACTAAAGATGTCGAAGTGATCTCAAGGGCTAAAGTTGATTAACATCTAGATGAGGACTAGAGTTTTGTTTCTAAAACAAAAAGCAGAAAAAGATTAAAAGCATCTATATGTCATTCTTTCATTTCAAAAGTTAACTTCAAACGTAAAAGCTGTACCGATTTGTAAAATAATTTCACCGTGTTGGATTATTTACTTTTGAGGAAGTAATATAACCCCGATATCACTACAAGATCGAAAATGTGGATTTGATGAAGAGTCTTTTTTATTGTATAAGCCGGTAAACAATGTTACGGATCAACCTGATGGTAAGCAACCGCTGCCACCCATGGACACCAGAGGCGTTACAAATTCATTGCCGATCTTTTGGGGGGTTAGGAATTGCGCGAAACGAACGCGTTGTTGTAATACCTACAATAATCAGGAATGATTGAAGATTATTATTATAAATTCTACAAAGGCTAAGACAAGCCCCTATATAAAAGTAGGTAAAACCTAGCATATTGTCTTCCAAGGTAATGGAAACTTGACATCCATTTTGTTTTATTTTCCTGCCAATAAAACAAGACTGTGGTACCACAAAAAGCTTTTAATTGTATAGCTTTTGTTAAAAGGTTTAACGATTATTTGTTGAATAATGAGTTCTGAAAGAAAATGAGCTTGGACCTTAAGCGTCTATAGTCTATAGTCATTATTATTCTAAGCTTTGATCTATGGTGATTGGATTCATGTGGACAGAGAAGTGGACGTGTCCATATTTTGGAAAAAATCCAATTCCATTTCAACAACGAATAAAGAAATAAATAATAGTCTGTCAGTCCATCCGTCAGTGAAGCTAGGTGCTCATTCCAAAGTATAGCTAAATAGGGATGTTTAGCCAAACTTTTTGGAGACTGCAATACTGATATCAAAAGTACAATCCTTCTAAACTTTGCCTAAATCCAAGACGGAGTCAACCAAAATTGCAACGTTACGCCTTTTATCCCCGAAGGGATAGGCAGAGGTGCACATTCATTACGACACGTAATGCCGCCATACAATGTACACTCATTTAAACCAAAATTGTCTCAACATTTTTCACTAGAAATCAAAAGCCATTGACAAGACGGGAAGTCATGCATTGTGTTCCAAACTTCTCAAGTAGCATTCAATCATTAAGCAGTGGGATGTCATCAAATGTCGTAATGTCCAATAGCCAGTACGATGTAAGACTGTCATATATAATGTCCATCGAACATAACGCAATTTGAGGAACTGGCCGGTTGTCGCCGCGTGCGCAGCCTTCTAGGAAATGTGCGCTAACGCATCCAGCTCGCGCATGCGCGTGACGGCGCGCAGTAATGCACGCTTTGTTCTGTGTACAGTTGTGGCTGAGTAGTTTTGGAATTATTGGGAAATGTGTGTTTGTACGTGTTTGTGTTGCTCCTGTGTGGGAATTGCCATGTGGTACATGGTTTGGTGAACATTTTTGAGTATTTTTATAATGACTACCGCATCTGCGCACGCTGCTCATAATGAAGACTCCATCAATGACAATAAAGCTTTTCTTTATAATTTTAATTAATGTACACCCTCATGTCACCCATGTAATTTTTAGTTAATTGACATTTTTGAGTACCGTTATGTTTGATGTATTAGGTATAAAACTTCAATTTCTTTAGAAATTTAGTCGCTCAATTTTTCTTGCATATTAGACTTTGGACTCTTACAACACATAGCTTACTACAAATAAATCCATCTGCTATTTAATTACTACTTGTGTCACTTGCCCACAGTTTCCAAAGTAATCAAAAGCGAATATTTTCATAAAAAATATATTTATTGATATGTATAATCTAAATTACGAAAATGTGCTTTTTCGATATTTTATAAGTCTGCGTTTGGCCACCAACCGCTTACTGGCGAACGGCGAAGCGAAGATGTGGCCAATTATTATTTTGTTATTTATACAATGTTGTTATTTTCCCTTAAAAATTAAAATGTCAAACAGTCGTTAATTTACCAAAACACCGACACACTCCTCCAAATGTCATAGCTCAGGTATTCTAAGCAATTAATTATTTTTACTAAAAAGCTACTTGACCTTATGCTAATCTTTATAACGATACAAAAACAAGATGGCACCTAAGTTTTATTATTATAATAAGAAACAGCTAAAGAATATCTTCTAATAATAACCCGTTTCACTAGATTTTAAGTAACGACATTATATTATCATACTATAGCTTCTATCACATTCTTAATAGTCACCATGATAATCAAAACAAACATTATTTGAGGGCTCGGTTAGAGGGATACACCTGCGTCATACTCCAATATATTTTGCCATACTCCAATACATATTAATCCGTCCGCTCTATTGGACACGTTGACCAGAAGGGAGTTGCCATTGGCACTGCCTCACACTCGCTACCTAAGGGATGCAACTCGTGTGATGGCAAAAAAGTCATCTACCCGGTAAATTCTGCGCAGTAAATCCATCCTTGTGTGAACTACTAGAGAGTGTAATTCTTTACCGGAGTCTGTGTTTCCTGATGGGTCTCTTCAAGGCCTGAATGAATAGGTTGCTTACGTGCAGACGTGCGGTATCGTAGGCCGCATCATTGCTTACCACCAGGCGAGACAGTGGCCAGACGTCGACCCATCAAATATTATAAAAAAAGAATAAAATCAACAAAGTCTTAATTCTAAATCCTTCACATTACAGTAGTCTGACTACTTATTTGACCGTCTCAGAAGCCGTCACCTCCTCTAACACCGTGTCGCACGTAAACCTGCATCAGCACATTAATACGAGCTGCTTAACATTCATCGCACGGGCACCTCCGTCGCGCAGCCGAGTAAACAAGCTTCAATGGAGGACTCACTTCTTTATTTACTGTTTTTGGTATATACAATGTGATAGGGCTGAGACTTCTAACCCGTTAAGGCTGAGTTCTACATCTAATTTTATCGACAAAAGTCGGGAGTCGAAGGGGTCGAATCCCCTCCCCCTAAAAGTTATGGCTATTTTAATATTATTTTTACTTTTTTTGATATCAAAGGTTGTATGCGTCGTAGAAACAAAAAATAAACGACAAACGGTAGCTAATAACCTTGGCTAACTAATTCAATACTTTTTTCATATGTTTGATGATGTTTTGATGAGAAAAAAAATCATTTGTGAATTATTTTTACCGATAAAATCACTATTTTTCAATTTTTTCAATTAGGGGTTCAACCACCCATATTATTTTTTTTGTCGATAAAATTAGATGTAGTACTTACAGCCTTAACGGGTTAGAAGTCCCACGCCTATCACATTGTATTTGTATACAGACATGTTCTCTAAGGAGTTTTGACTGCAAGGTTGGTTGCCTAAGCTAGTAATTCACTAGACTAGACTAGTCAAGACTAGGTATTTGAATGTGTATTATTAGCCTTGATTTTATATCACACTATCACACTATCACATTATAAATATTGTAAATGTGAATTTTGTTTATTTGGATGTTTGTCCATCAATCACGCTGAAACTACTGAATGGATTTTTATGTTTGGTATATAGACTTGGGTGATAGGATACTTTTATCTGAAGCTACTAAAATATAAAACCCATCCGTCAGAAAACACATTAACACATTAACAACCGCAACAAAGAAGTTGCAGATGCGTTGCGTGCTTAATTCTCTGAGAATTCAAATAGATATTTAACCTGTTCATTAAGGTTGAGACTGAAAATCCTTAACTTAAGTTACCACTTAACTATAATATGTTGGTTTTTACGGACATGAGACACACATCACTAAGGAATTTGAGTAGCTACAAACTATATTTTACTAAAGCCCAGTAACATACACAACTACTCCACTTTAAAAGTACAAACAAGATTTCTAAGCATACGGTAGAGTAAATTATAATGACAACGAGACATGATGACATAAGCTTCTAGTGGTCCTTCAAGAAGCTATGTCAATACTACCATACATACGACTACTTTATACTACCGCTGTTATACAAGTTGGATGAATAATAATTGTACATAGTAGTTCGTTGGTGAAGTACCGACCACTGTGTTGATGGAAATTAGTGTTATACGATCTTGAACCCTATGGACTTAAACTTTTATGGTAGAAAATTGAACTAACGAATCAAATTCAATGTTATTTGATTCCTTTAAAAGTTTTCAGCCATGGTTTAGTAAATGTGAGAAAAGGATGAGAGAATTAATACGTGATTACTAACCTACACATATAAAATTGTTCTTAACATTAATTACACTGAAAATTCATAATTGTAAAATTTTAGACATTATCTACCTACCAAACCGCTTACCAAGTTTTGCAGTTTAACAAAAATACATATTACAGACAGACATCCAATATTTACAGCACACAGCGATATTTTCCAACAATTTAAAATCTTCGAACCTGCACAAAGTAAACAAAAAAGCGAAGATTGTTTAAATTCACAATACCAAGGCCAGACTCGAACCCACGGACCGTGCAAACACATCCTCGCCGGAAACTGAGTCATTGATGACGTTATAAACAGAAAACTTTAAATACTATTCGAAGAACATTAGCGTTAAGGCATTTAATTTTAGTTCTTGTAGCAAATACATTAAATGTGCTTTTTTCAAAAAAAAATCATCCCACGGGATTCCGTTGGATGATTTTCTCTCAGCTTTCATCTTTTTATATAAAAACATAGCTGAGCTATGTTTTTACATAAAAAGATACGTGCTATGGATGGATTCCCTAGTATCGATACATTGCATACTCGAGCTGCACATCCTCGTCGCACAGCTACATAGCTTAGTGTCAGTGGAAACGGTCACATAGTTTCACAGCTTAGCTTATCTTCTTAGCATAGCACACCTCCGGTGGGTGCCTACCCATACGCTTGGCTTACAAATCCGACATTGGTTTTTTTTATTATTATGTATAAAATTATAAACCTTATTATGATTAAATGAGGATGTAGACAAGATGACTGACACATGACTTCATCGTTGATGATGACACTTAATAGCAGTGAGTACATCAGTAGCCTTCGTACAAGCTAGGTTAGATTAAACAGCTTGACATCATAGAGAGAAACATACATACATCCCAAGAATATATTTACACTGCTATAAGCTTTTCGTAACGTAATCCCTCATAAAGTTTTAATAAAATTATATAGTTTACAAAATTATTTTATTTCATACTAGCTGACCCGACAAACTTCGTATTATCTCAAACATTTTTTCTCGGCTTTTAAACATTCCCTGGACTTCCACTAATAATTAATGACAAATATTGGCCAAATCGGTCAAACCGTTGTCGAGTTTTATTGATGCTAACAAACAGCGACTGATTTATATAGATATAAATTTAGATTTGGAAAAATATTAAAAAAGATATGTACAATGCGGTTAAGACTTATGATTGTATTTTTCAAACATAAACAACATTAACATCAAAACAGAACTAAACAAACCAAAATTAATTACTAAAAAAAACATAAATATCTAATTTCAATACAACACCCATACAATACAATACAACACAAAAGAAATACCTACACGTAATACAACATACAATAATTAATAGTAAAATAATTACATTCTAATTACGCAACTGATTACATTGTCATCAAGTCATGCGCATACGCAAGTCATGCAACCTTGATACAGCCTTCTAGTGTTAGTGGGTGGTATGTAGACAAAGACATTATTTTCATTCAGATCCTTTTTTATGACGGAGCGAAACCTTTAAAAGGCGCCTAGGTAGTATTCTGTGGCCTAGGTCTTTTAGAGAAAGACTAATGCCTAGTAGGACATGTGACATTTTTATCGATTTAAAAAAAGAGAAGGTACTATATTCGTTTATTTTTTATTACTTCCCTAAAACTCTAAAATCATCCTGGTAGCTAACATCAATGACCTGGAGTTGCGGACTACCTAGCGGGTTACTGAGGCTCCGCATCGAAAAGCAGGAGTAGGAACGGGGTGGTTTTAGTCAGTTTTAGATCTGACATTCCCTCTCGCCTCACTTAAGCCGAGAGAAGTCATTAGATGATGTTCCCCCTCAAACAAAAAGGTACTATCAACCCTTATAAAAGGGCACTGGATCCTCTAAATAGACCAACCCCGGAGCCTGGAACCCTCACACTTTGAAAAGTTCTTCAAAAACCTATAGCACACAACATGAATCAAAACCAAACCCTCCTTGTGATCATGTTGTATGTTGAATCAGTGAAAGCGCGAATAACTCTAATTTAATAAACTAGCCCCAATAATACTAAACAAAAATTAAAACCCAATCAATGCGCCATTTTCTTGGAGCCACGCCCACGCTGCGCCGGCGCACTTGGCTCGAAGGTTGCTGTGACAAGGCCGCGCACCCATCCATTTGTTACAATACAAGTGTTATGTGGGTCTATCTGTAGTACCTACTTGTGTATATGTATAGTGTAATATTGGAAGGCTACTGCCTCGTTAGATGAGAGTAGGTATGACTGCTGAATAAGAGATTTTGGGTGCGGTTCCCGAGTTAGGAAAGGTGTTATTAGGGGATTTTTTTAAAGTTTATTTACATTTGTTCTCCACGGACTCTTGGTCCGTGCCCTTGTGTGATAAACCCCTATGGGTTTATCAGTAACAGGACGGTGTTTGAAATTATACCCAGTGTATGTAGTAGGCTTATCTCCTCCTATTATATGCACCTCATATTATGGCATAACTGAAAAGCAGGTGTTACATTGTACATATGCCATTATGTACACCTCTGCCTACCCACTCGAGCAGTAGTGTTAATGCTTGCGCTTCTTGCTAATTGAAGTCTTCCTCATTAAGTAATGGTAGAATATCTTCACGTCAAATCTTTATTCTACAATTATATTGAAGTTATCGTAATAACATCTAGAATCTAGAAATTAGATGTTATGAAGGTAAAGTATGTAATGTATTTAAGTTATCTAAGTAATAACTGTGTTATTCAATTACTACGTAATTCAGATAATTCAATTACTTATGAACCGGTAAACGAGCAGAAGGATCACCTGATGGTAAGCAATCACCCGAAACAACAGAGATGTTAAGTAAGGGTAACGACGTACGACGCGACGTAAGGGTTGTTGGATAATCGGGGATTGAGAAGATTGGGAGTGGGGGGGATAATTGCATTATTTACATAAATATGTCATAAGTCATAAATAATATCACAGGAAATAAAAAACATTTCATTATGAACAACTACCAAATAACAAATATTGAATAAAAACAAATCTGGCTAAACAAAGTCAATCATCCAAAACCTCCATACAAAAGACATCAACGAGCGCGATGCGCAAGCGCACACGTTGGCGTGTGAACACAGAAAATTACAGTTTTTTTTTTCTTCCGTTCATACGAAATCGTAGAGTCAACGGATCGTAAGCAAATATTGATTCTGACCGGTTACGACACAAAAAATGTAAAGCAAGATTTTTTTTAACTGGTTCGGGTTCCGTAACTAAAAACTTTTAATGGAAAAGTTATATCTTTTCATGTAAAAACATTTATTATTATGATCTATTTACTATAAGTTTGTTACATTGAGCTTCAAATTATATCCTAAACTTTTACATTAATGTAATTTGAATCTCATAATTATCTATCGCTCTGTATTATTTTCATTACTCCACATTGATCACAAATTACACATTATTTTAATAAACATCGTATTGTCTTTGACAATTAACATTTTTGAGTCATCGCATTCATCATGAACGAGTGACACCGGCGCAGGCGCACGAGTTGACAAGTAATATGAAACTATGAATCAGACCACGTGTAATAAATACTACACACGTATGTATGTAGGTACTCATAGCACGTGAATCACGATTTCTTTGGAATAGATCTATATGGTACTTTTAGGTGTGGTTTGTTATTTCGGAAGTGCCATGGTGTGTAATGTGTATTACACATACAGTCTACAACACTATGAGGGTGGTTTTCCACCAGAGATGTGCTATGTAGCTACCTATACTACGAAGATATAATAGCTAAGCTATGAAACTATGTGACCGTTTCCACTGATACTAAGCTATGTAGCTGTGCGAGGAAGTTGCGCAGCTCGAGTATATGATGTATTAATAGTAAGGAAGCCATCCATAGCACACATCCTTTCCATAAAACACAACGCAAACGTTATTTCACGTCGGTTTTAGCATGGCTCATCCACACTTATATTCCCTGCAGAACCCAAAAACTAGCCACTAAAAGATAATAGGTGCAACAAACTTTGGCCGCTCGCTAATTGTTTGGTCTTCATGCTAACCGCTAGATACGGCTTTACGGCGATACTCAGAAATTCATGGGTTTTAACATTTTTGTACATTTTTACGCAGAAATACAAGATTAAAGATTACATTTGAAACGCGGTGGTCTGGTTATGCAAGATTATAATTTCGAAAAAGTTATTTATACTAAAGAGTACATAAATTCTTCTGATGGAATACGTAATAATGTACTTAACACAAAGACGCACATGTCGGATGATACAATTTTCACCAAATATGTTACAAATCTATATATTTTTACCTTTCTTTCTTCTCTTTTTAAAAAACATTGTTCGGCACTAGGATTTTGACGTGTGTCGTGGGTGCGTTTACAAACATACAATTTCACGTACACATGAAACCCAAACCTGGATCAACAATCTGTAGATCACAAAAAGAGTTGTTTCGTGCGCAACCGAACTCGCAACACGTTGCGCGCTAAACTATCAAAAACATACTATTACAAACTCAGTATAAACAACCTTAAATTATTTTGTCAACTTGGGAACCGTGGATCCTTTAAAATTATATCAAATAACATGAACACTTCTATTTTTTTGAAGTCACAAGCAAAAGCTAGTCATTGATAATACCTAAAACCACTGCCAGTAGAGTATTAATATTAAGTTAACTCAAGCAATCCCAGACTCCCATCTGTATTAATAGCAGACAATTTTTTGCTCTCATTAATTTATGTCCAAGAGAATCCAGTTTTAGCTAACTAGTCTAACACTATGCGTGTCTCTCACACATACTACTGGTCGTGTATGGAAATGCATGAAACCTGTATACATATATATATATATACCTGTATATATATATACATGCTAATTCGCTTGCCATCTCCGGCCGGGTGAGGTTATGTAAATATTTTAACGGAACTAGTTTTTGATGAGGCAACACTGCCTTGTTATGTCATTGTGGCAAAAATGAGGTTTTAATTTTTGTATAATATCGGCTTTTGGGTGTGAATATCTGGAGTAAACCAGTGGAGAAGAACTGCATAATTTTTGTATTTCTTCAGAATTCCTACGAGATTTTCTAAAAGAATTTTCAATTTACTGTACTCAACTCGCTTGGATTTGCTTATCACCTTATAAACCAAATATTTGTGTAGTCTGCTAAACCTTTTCTGCTTTACAAGTGTGATAGGGCAATTTCTACTAAGATTTTTCTTGGAAAAGTCATCTGTCCACAATGCAAATGAAAATTCGAAGTAATTTTCTCAAGCATTATCGTCTATCGACTGTGATAGTCACATGTACTCGTGAAAGCTAATAAATGAAGCAATCTTCACATCGATATATCGAACAGCACTGACTTCTAATGAATTGGAGGGAACTCTTTAACGGTTAACAGTAACTACATGTGTTTGGGCTTGATTAATTTGTTATGATGTGAACTTTACACCTAAATAGAGTGGGACTGTCATTGAAATTTACTCTTTTTTTGTTTTCATGTTCCTCTTTCCAGTATCCACAAATGAACAGCTGCAATTTATATATTCTTTCTCATTTATAGCTATCTCATATTTTATAGTATTCTTAAAAAGCGCAAGAACATATCCAGACTCCAACAGAACAAACAAACACTAAAAAGAACAAAACATGAAATAAACCAAAAAACAACATCCTGTGTCCTTCAAAAAAAAGCGTCAGACATCAATCATGGCCGCAAACCAGCCGACCAATAATATCGCTTGCATGTTTTTAAATCACAATAATTGCTACTAACGACACGTCACAGGGTGTCCGAACATGGAGCAATACAATAATAACCTCGTGTTTTGCTTGCATTAAAGAATGCCGCACATTTAGCGTTTGACAGTGAATAAAAAAAATATATGATGTGCAACGATAATTATGGCCAGCGGCACTCACGGGCTCTTCGGAGCTACGATGGTATGGCGTGGAAATGTGCAGAAGGTCCGTATACCATCGAGATCTCTACCTATGCAGTGAAATTATCCGGAGCTGCGGACTACCTAGCGAGTTTACCGGGGCTCCGGTAGAAACTGGGTGGTTTTTAGTCAGTAAGAATCTGACACTCCCTCTTACCTCGCTCAAGGCGAGAGAAGTAATTTGATGATTTTGTGTGTGTAAGTGTAAGTGTTTTGCCTTTTGGGGGTTAGGATATTAAAGGTTGTTGGGGAATCGGAGAGTGGTAATTGGACTTCCTAACTTCACTCATACAAGCGTTGTTTCACGTCGGTTTTCTGTGAGGCTGCGCTATCACTCCGGTCGAACCGGCCCATTCGTGCCGTGATGCGGTCTTTGTTGTGAAAATGAAAATGGTCCTTCTGCACAAAACCCTGCCATGGTGTAACAATAAAATGTAATTTCATAATCAACTGCGACGTGTAAGTGTGAAGTAACTGTAATTACTGTTGTACATGCGTTTTGTGTGCGTTTTGCGTGCGGTTTGCGTGCGTTTTAATGTCCATAGACAAGAGCTGTCAGTACCCATAACCATCTTTGTGTAGACTTGTTTTAATAATGAACTTTAAGTGGAACAAATAGTATGCTTGTACTGGCAACCTTTAAGGCGAGTGTTGCATGTGTAAAAAATAATTAACATTGACTTTGGTATTTAAATTATCGTTGTGGATTGTAGGACTAGGTATAATAAGTAGGTAGTATATGTGCTTTTATCTTTTTTGTCCTATTTTATCTGTTGTGCATTATTTTGCAGTATTTTTTTTCCTTATGCTTTCAGTACTGTCAATTTTTAAATATCTAATAATGCTTTACCCAATTCATTGAACTCAAAATCACATACTAGCAATTAAACTTCTATTGCCCAATAAAGCGTTTTTAATTTTAATTCCAATTAATATTTTACTGTCTGTCCACACCGACTCTCGCCCACAGACTTCCAATTTCGAATAAATCGTTATTTCCAAATAATTCTTAATTTGAAATCGTTTCGTTGACATATCGCCTTTTAGGTCGTTGACATTCAAGCTTTAGAGTTACAATGTGACGCGCGGGCGCATATCAATGACTTAGGACGAAACGGACCGTTATATACTTATGTTGTTTTGTTTGTTAAAAATAAAATATTTTATTAAATGAAACACAACATAAATGTTCAAAGTTCTAAGATTATTAAATAACTAAATCAATCGTATGTTTATTACATTATCATGTTATTATCACCGAGCATTATAACAATGTACCAAATGAGAAACTCCACTAATCAAAATTCCACTAGCTACTACTATTTTTTAATACTATTTGAAAGACCCAAGAATCGTAAAGAAAATTTCACGAAATTTCGAATTTTGTAAATAGTAGGTCGAACTTATCCAACTGTCTTCAAAAAACTCTTGCTCTGCTTAAAAAGTATTTTAAAAAAATAAAAATATTTTCAAAATGGAACACTTTCTTCACTTCGCTCTTCAAACCGCAGTCACCACAGTCCTACATAGAGCGGGCGATTAAAATAAAATGCACATTTTTTACCACATGTCTTACATATTTTATCGTTATTAAAATACTTACAATTTTTGCACTATTAAATCTAGAGATGAACAAAAACTTAGTTTACGCGGCCGCACTTGAATTGCATGTGATTATTATATTTTTTACCCGCAATCCGGCACGCTCCGACGTTTGCGGGAAAAAAATGTTTTAAAGGACAGTCAGCTGTGGAAATATTATAAGTATGTCTGCACTAACATACAGCATATTTTCACGCGTTTGATAAAACAAAGAAAATGACGAAAGAAATAGATGTTTGTAGTTTGTATGTCCTTTTTTCACGATCCCTAGACCCATGCCACGAAGGTAAAAAGATTTCTCAACAACGAACGACACCGCCATTGAATCTCTCTCTGCTATCGATAAATTATATATTTGTCGGCCCATAAAACAATTCTGAAGTATAAAACTACCATGGATAATAATATCTGACATCGCCCGTCGTAAAAATAGCAAAAGCGACAATCGGAAAAATATAAAGATTGCGAAATTACAGCTGCACTCGCGCCATAAATCTCTATCCATAGACAAGCAACATGGCCGCTTATTCTATATTGTCTCTGGTCCACTTGAATTCGTTTTATTCGCTTATTAAGAAGGTTTGATTTAGCCTTTAAGCTGATTATAATAAAGGTTATAGTTGAACGTATTTTTGGACATGATACATTTGTTTTGTAAAGTGCATAGCGATGACAATCTCCACTGCGATACCCCGCGGTTTTATTGGCCGCAATAGAGAAGCAAAAATATGTTTATCAGCGAAATATTTATTTTTATTGCTTCAAGATTTCAATAAGTTTCTTTTATGATTTTGTTCAATATTCGCTATCTTTATAAAAGTTTGAATTACGGTTTCTGCGCTCGCCAAGTAAGGTTTCAATTCAGATAGAGTCGTGAGTAAAGTGCAATAATAATATAACAAAAACTGCATATATTGATAAAAACATTTTCCTCGTAGAGTCTTTTATTATATCTACAGGACTACAGGTATTTACTAATAAATAGATTTGACCTTTTCATTCGGTTTTCCTTAATATCAAATTATTGCAGTTTTTATTTCTGCACAGATCCGTTGGCGCTAGTGTTGCATTAGCTCCCATTAGTGTAATTACAATTTCATGCAATAATTAATAAATCTTTCAATTACATAATTAGCTCAATATTGTTGTGCAATGCAGTTTCGTTCACTGTCTATTATTAGTGCATAAGAAGCATTTAAAATAGTTCTCTATTTTTATATTATCTTCTTTAATAAACACAAAGTTTACTTATTTATTATGCCGACCTAGTAAAGATGTAAGATACCAAACTATTTTTGTACTCACCTCGTTTATTCGACGTCTCTGCAACGGGCCCCGGTCGAGGGCGGCATTTAAGAGGTGTGTTCGATAATCTGTAAAAATAAAAATGGACCGGTTAATTTCTGTTTAACTATAAGAAGAATAATTTTAGCTTCAGGCTGTAATAGTTGATGGTTACAATTATCTCGAACTAGATGGAGGTTTATTTATTGTATAAAATATTTATTGAATCGGACAAACGAGCAAATTGATCGCCTGATGGTAACAAGGGATTAGCGCCACCTATGAACACAAGTAACACTAGAGGAATTACAAGTGCGTTATCAACTTTTGGAAGCCAAACCTAACAATAAAGTACTACGATAAACAACAACAAATTACAATACGCAGATCACAAAATATCCACAGCCTATAAGTGGCCACTACTAACCAAAGGGCTCTTCTCAAACACTTCACTTCGGTTTGAGCATTCAATCACCACATTTGCTCAATGCCTGTTGGATTTGCAAATCAGTATACATTAACAACTTCTAAACACTACAGTCATCTCATCGCCTTCTGACAACTGAAAACTTTATGAACCCAATAATAAGATATGTTATAGTAGGTATCTTTTGATCTGAGGCCGTAGTACGAGTTTATTTTACGTTTAACGAGTTTCGGCGCTCTGATTGGTTGGTTCATTCGCGCCGGCCAATCAGAGGACCGAACGTGCTCTCGTATTGATTAATAAACGTAAAGCAAACTCGTACTAAGTGTACAGATCATGTGCAATAATGACTACGCTATTTATAATTACGTACCTACATCGTCATGTAAAGCAAACTTGACACCGGTTACCTATGTGTCATTTTTTGTTACATTTCCTTTACATTCATTAATCATATCTTAACAGTCACAAAAAGTCCTATTGAATAATTTGCATTTTGAGAATCATTATTAAATATTATAAAGAAGCTTTTTAAAATTAGATAATACATAATTCTTTATAGCAATATAAGGAAAAGTTCATTCTAGTCTAGACTAATAAATAAGATTGGAGTGTCTTTTTTTAATATTGGAAAAACCTTTTTTTAGATACATAATAACATCAAAATAACATTTTTTACTATTTTTGTCTGTCAGTCTGTTTGTTTGTTCCACCTAATATCTGAAATGGCTGGACCGATTTTGGCGAGATTTATATTGGCAGATAGCTGATATACTAAAGAGTAACTTGGATACTTTTTTAGATAAAGTATTGATATTTTATTAAGTTTCCATGTCATTCGTTATTGTCTTATATTTATTTATATGGTCTACTTGATATAAAATAATTTTAACTGTTTTTATTGAAAGCATGATTTTATTGCCGCATTCATTCGACTGTAATGTAATTTATATTGTAAATTCAATGTAAAGTCATCATAACTTAACCACAGCTGTGAATTTAGTGCATGAATAATATACAGTTACAATTAATAATACAGTTCTCATGATTACTTTCAATATTTCTTTCTTTGTAAATTAAGTAATCTTATTGGTTAAGAATATGGCAGAAATAACCACATGTTATAGGAATAGGGTCACCATATGTTTTTAATTTATCGACCTGAAGTTACAGGTGTGTAAGTGCCAACTGTAGAAAGTAAGAACGCTTGTAAATATTTGCTTTTTTTATAACATATATACTTAAGTGTGGGAGAGCCATGCTTCGGCACGAATGGGCCGGCTCGACCGGAGTGATACCAGGGTCTCACAGAAAACCGATATTAAACAACACTTGCGTTTTGTTTCGTTGTGTGAGTGAGAGTACCAGTGGTCCAATTACCCCGCTTTCCAATCTTTACAAGCCCCGATTCCCCAACAACTTTTAAATTCCTAACCCCCAAAAGGCCGGCAACGCACTTGTCACAATTCTGGTGTTTCGAGCGTCAATGAGTGCGGCGATTGCTTACAATCAGCTGATCCGTCTGTTCAAAAAATATATATGCAATTTTACGCCTTTAATTTTACAAGTAGGTAAACATATGTAAAAGTAATCCCACAAAAACATTTCATGTTAAATGTTGCCAAGACGAGACCATATAGCTCGCACTGTCAAAAAGTAATCAGATCTAGTGTGGAGCCAAGTTTGTAGGCGTGCAAACCGTGGACGTAACTAGCGAGTCGGCCGCACGGAAAGAGTTTAAAAGATTGAATAGACTTTTAAGCTCAAGCCCATATGACGAATAGCAAAACGTCCGTGCGGCCAACTCGCTAGTTACGTCCACGGTTTGCACGCCTACAAACTTGGCTCCACACTAGATCTGATTACTTTTTGACAGTGCGAGCTATATGGTCTCGTCTTGGCAACATTTAACATGAAATGTTTTTGTGGGATTTCATTTCTTTTTGTAGGTTTTATTTAATTAAGTTTAGCCCCCTCAATTCAACATGATCCCGTAATAAACATAATTCTTCAACGTGCTGTTATTTGTGAGATACAGGGGTGAGGGAGGGAAAGTTGGGAGAGGAGGATACACTGCAGCACTTTTTATACGACGCTATCAAAAGATTTACCTCTCCGCCGCCGCATTCAGACCTCTGCCGTCAAAATTTTGCGGAATTCTGAAACAAACTTTCACCCCCTAGTTTAAGGGGTTGGGGGTAAAAGTTCCAAGTTTTAGGATTTTTTTGTTGTTTGGGTACTAGTACTAGCTTACATACCAAATTTCAGTTTTCTAGGACTTCAGGAAGTACCTTAAGAATTTTGTTGATCATCAGTGAGTGAGTGACGAAATCGGGGTATTTTAGATATCAATAAAATCTAAAGTATAAGAGCTATGCAATTGAAACTTTAGAGGTTTATTAAGTCTACCACTGACATCACATCCTGAAAATTTTGTTTATCTGGTATAACCCAAACTCAAGTTATGAAGGTTCAAAAATACGACGAACCGCTTCGAGAAAAGGTAGGTAGTGCCCTTGCGCTCCGCTTGGCTCGTCGCGGGGGCACTCCCGTGCCCCCAGATGTTTATTTTTACTAGGATTACACACATAGAAAAAGCTAAACGATTATTTTCATTCCCAAATTCCCAAAACATGAGCACCCTAACCATTGTTAACTTAAAAACAAAACTTTTTGTGGGACACCGCCCTGTTCCCAGACGATCCAAGCTCCCAAGGACCCACCAATGTGACTCCTTTGACATTACCAGCCGGTTTCAAGACCTAACAATGTGGACCTGCCCCCTAAAACAAAACGCGAAAAAAGACCATAACACGCAGTCCATTGCACTTTTTCCTTCATAACAGGAAAGAGAGATTGATGCTAAGCCAGCGATGGAATGAAAAAAAAACGTCTGAGTTTTTGGCTTCGCTGTATCCTCAATCCATCATAAGAAAAGGTTATGCTAATGATAAAAGCTTCTTTGAAATTGAAAGTGACCGACTGGCCTTGAGTGAGATGCTTTGTTTTTTCGCTAACAATATACTCGAGTGTTTTAAGGAGGTCGGTTTTAAAATTATAATTTAATGATGGCAATTAAGGATCATATTTTTCTGTGGAGACTTATAAAATAAAACAGAAGCGTTCCAAATTTAAATACGGTATTGATTCTTTTGACGTTCGATAAGTTAAAAAGTTTTCTTTAAAACTTTTACCTCTTGAAAATGCATTTGTGAATTTGGAAATACAAAAAAATAAATCCTTTTATAGCATTTCGCATTTCGTTTAAATGGACACACGCAGCTCCGAAAGCTCTTGGATGACATCATTTTTATATCCTTAGCATATTTTTTTAATCAGCTCGACTCTAAAGATTTAGAAATGACATCATGTGTCAATGATCCTGTTTTTGGGTACAAGTTCAGAATGCAATAAAAAGTCCCTTGGGCTTTGCGTAGCATTCTAATTTTGTAGCATTTTCACTCGAACCGAAATACTTCTAAGTACGTACATAATATGTTTTCACAAACGCAAATTACATGCATTCGTTGAGTTCTTTGCCTTAATGTAATATAAAACATGTTTTTATTTCTATTGTTTCACCTTGTGTGAAAATGACAATCATTTTAGGTGACTGCCAAAGTAAGAATGAAAGAAAATTTTACCGTTATTTTCTTTACTTTAGACTTTATAGCGATGCGTATAGGACAAGCCCGCCACAACGTCCCAAAACCACTGGAACTCTTAGCCAGGATCAAAGATATATGCCATCATGAAAACACCGAAACTGTTCCAAATTTCATCCTGATTCCTTCAGCTGTTTTGACGTGATTGAGTAACAAACATAAACACAAACTCACAAACTTTCGCATTTATAATAGTATAGTAAGATTATTTTATATATAGTCAGACATTGAAACATCTTCAAACAAAACCCAGATACACACATCACATCTACACTTCACCTTTTTCCCATCACAAATTAGATTGAAAAACAGCTAAAAAAACGTACAAAGTTAAACAGCCATGATTCCGCGTTCTCCGCAGCCTACGCGTCACTGACTAATAGAGATTGCTCTAAACTTGGAAGGACAACTGCTGCTTATGGCCATACGTTATTATGCCAAGCCGTTTTAGTCAGATCCGTAGAAATGTCAGGATTGCCTCATGGTATCGATAAATATGGCGTCCGATTATTTCTTAAGTGTCTGCTTCTAATGATGATGGAGGACTGAGCATTCTGAATGTGTATTTCTAATGTGTAATGTATGTTTTGTTCTGATATAGTATTATCCCATTTTTGGTTTGTGGTAGAAGAATTTGGTGTACAGGAGGTAACTGATTTCTTGTCTTTCGAAATCAACGTCACGATAAAAGATAGAAGGTAAGAATTTGACTGCACGGTTGACACCACAGTTGACACGGTAACAACCGCCTGTCGCGCAACGTGTAGCGGTTTCGATTCCCGCACGGAGCAACTCTTTGTGTGATCCACAAATTGTTGTTTCGGGTCTGAGTGCATGTTCATATGAAATTTTATGTTTGTAGCCACGATACCGGAGAAAATCCAAGTGTTGGTAACGTTAATTTTTTTAATCTATACATTTTGGGATTATTACCATTCTGACAGTTAAAAAATGGCAATGCTTACTCAACAAAGTCTTCCACACAAGTCCATTTTTTATTTTACTGATAAGGACAAACCTCCATTAAAAATCTTTTAATGGAAAACAAAGTACAGCTTACACCAATAAATAAGCCTTCAAACATGTTTTTCGTATCGCAAACAAGCCATTAGATATGAAAATATCTCAATTACATTGCTTGCAGTAACCGAAGTTACTTAGGGCCCCATATTTATGCAAATTATAAACAAATACCGAGAGTGGGCGATGCTTGGCAGGCTGTTCTTGGAACACTGCTACTTGGCCAGTATTACCTCTACCTACTATGCCCACATTTTGCCTCACACGGCTCGAAAATGGCCGTAAACGTAGGTGCAAATATGGAGTTGTCGAACTATAAAAACAAGGGGATAAAAAAGTAACATCTACTTACAGAAAAAAATAAGCTTTGCTTATTTGTTTCCATTTTTGTTTCTACAAAAAAGGATCACATATGTCATAAGTTTTTCATTTGATGTCACAAAATGTTTTTATCTTGGGTATAAAGCAAAGTTTTTGTTGTTACCTACAGGAGTTAAGAGATCTTCTTGGGATTGATAGCAACAGTTATCAATTGACAGTTTGGACTATAGATAGGTATTTCAAGAGTACCATGATTGATGTATTTATTGTTCAACCATACCCAAAGAGGCCCAATTATTCTTATATAATCCGATACCCCAGCAGACCTTAAATTCCTAACCGCTAAAAGACCGGCAACGCACTTCTACCGACTTTGGTGTTCGAATGTCCATGGGCGACAACGGCGACGGTGATTGCTTACAATCAGATGATCCGTCTGCTCGTTTAAAATTCACTAACAAAAAGCTAAAAAGGAAGTCTCACTTCAGCTCTATCGATGTCATATCATACCATACCATACTCGTATGATGGAATCAAAACAAGAGTGCAGCTAACTGTACCTGCTTCAACGGTACAGCACACCCATGCTGGCCCTGCTATCACAAACGCCGTAATAATATATAATTGAGTGGTGCCTTAGTTAGGGATTGGCGCGAAGCCCTTGAGAAAACTGAACGTGATGGCATTTCTCCGGCGGGAGAATGCGACGTTCACATTGACGGATTGGTTGCAGTACTTGAGTAAATGAAATTGTATCTTGGAACCTTTTGATTATATAATGATATAATCAAAGCTTGGAACCTTTATTTTCGGTAAAAAGGGTTTGATTGTCCCAAAAAGGGAAGTTAGGACATGAACATGTTCATTCATTATTTTGTTATGAGTAAAAATAAGTGTTTGGTAATCAAATCAATGATAAAATAGGTAAGTAGAGATTAATCCCAACTAATAAACTTATATAGTTATAAATTGAAATTAAAATATATAAAATTTCGTGTATCATAAAAACATGTTTTCTTAGGGTAGTAGGGCTTAAATAAGTGGTGGTTTACAAAGAAGCATGCTGGTTGATTAAAAATGTGTGACGTCGTCAATGACGAATAAAATAGAAATTAATATCAGTTATGTAAGAAGTTCTAAAAAAGTTAGGCAACTACCTACGGAATATTTCTAGCTTAACTAAGTCTGATTATCGCGCCATTATTTTTATTTTCCGGACAAAAGACAAAAAGTTATTGACATTACAAAATGCTTGTTTTTATAACATTACGAAACGTTTCCCATGCATCATAACTCACAATAGACATTACTTTCTACCGTCATTGTCTTGCATCTTGCAGCTTTTTATTACGTCTGGAATTGCCGCCTTTCTCCGTGTTTCCATAGACGATATTGTTTGCTTTTTTAATTTTTATATGCAACTAGCTGACCCGGCGAACTTCGTTCCACCGTATTTTATTTTTCTAGTCGCGACTGAGGTAATATAACTTTTCTAGCAAAACCTTTTAATATTTCTTTTCTATGCTTATTTTTTTAACAAATCTTCTCTTGATAATAAGGAATATATAAAAAAAATCTTCTCACATCCAATTTGGTGCAGTCGTTCAGAACAACTGCGTTCCGAACTATTTGGTAGATGATGTTGATTTTACCTACTTTTAGACGCACTTCTACGAAACATATCTATCGTCACAGGTGGCTAATTAAGAAAATCCAGTTACCAGAGATTTCCTCACAGATCGATAGAATTACCTACATATCTACTTACACAGTTACATCACTTGCAGACTTGCACCGTTTTGCTCCGAATCCCATCGCCACAATCACACTCGAGTTATTAGAAGGTTTTGTCATAATCACCCCGTAGGTGAACACGGTAATTGGTGTTGCAGAACTTACAGGCAACTGTTGACAATGCCCACCAAGTTCTCTAGGCACTTTTCTAATAAATTATATCTTAATCATCTAACAATGTAGTAATAACTAAGTAGGAAGTAAAAACAAAGTAACTACTTAGTACCGAAATGCATAATTTTTGTACCCGCCTAAGTTAAGAAAGTAACTATGTGGGTATGTGGATATTAATAGGTAGGTATGGTGTTTGATGTCACTTGTCACTGAATCACCTATTCAACATTTCTCAGAAGATTTGACATAAAGAAGATAATTTTTATTCCAGACTCGCCCAAATTTGCTAAAAAATACTAGGTACTTTTTGACATGAACTAAACTGACAAAAAAAACAATGCCTTCTACACAAAAGCTACAGATTTCGACTACCGTATTTACTGACAATGATCAGCAAAGCGTACCAACATGACCTATTAGTTTCTGCTCCTAGAAATAAACAAAGTGAAGCTTGCTAAATGTCCACTTAGTCGGCGATGTTCGCGGAAGCAGAACAAGTTAGACTAGTTCTTGCTGCACCGACATGTTTAAGAATGTACTAAGCGTTGCTGGTTTACGCGTATAATGGAAATAGAACGCTGTGTGCTCTGTGCTGTGTGCACCCGCCAGACTACGCTAAGTGGCTGGACTTGATTTTGTTCTTATAATTCGGGTTGACGGCCAATACGGCCATTCTCTCGTACCTATGACGTTTCTTGTGTTGACTAATAATATAAATAGATTTTCGTAGATAAATATAGGTGCCAAATTGTGTTTTAGAAAAGCAATGTTATGTTGGTTGGGTACTAGGTACCTATATACATAGATAGGTATCTACTAGATAGGTAAATCTTCGATTTTTGGAAGATGAATAATATTCTATAAGGAAATAGTGATTAATCAGTTCATCGAATTTTCTTAGCTCTACGTAAAGATTTATAATCATTTGTATAAAGTTTGATAAATATCTAAAAGGTAAAAGTGCCAACTTGCGTACAAGCGTTTCGACGCGTCATCAAATGACATCACTCTATCACCGATGCCGTCATCAGCCATGCGTTCAAATAACGAATGTATACGAAAAAAAAACGGAATCTCCATTCAAATTCCCAATGACCAGCCGCCAAAAAAAAACAAACTGTCAAAATCAAGTTCTTAATACTTCTTGACTGTCAATTGACGAAATAAAAAACTTCGTAAGTGCATACGTGCAGTCTCTATGTACTTGGCTCTTTACCTGACAGTTTGGCAGCAACATATTGTCATATCAGTTCCACTTTCAATGTAACACACGACTAATAGCTGGTACTTAGCTTTACATAACCGATGTGGGTAGTGATTGACGGCTTCTACTGAATAAGGCATAAGCGCCCAGCGATTGGCCGAGGAAACTTAGCACGTAGCATGTAGGGCCATCTTCCGGATATGTGCGTGTTTTGCGTGCACTTTCTAAGATAGTGTGGTACTAAATGCCTCATTAGCACTTGAATTGCGACTTCCTTCGAATTTATTACTATCGTATTTTCCTGTTCCCGGAATCATGATTTTTCAGCCTCATCCATCGGTTGAGATGGCCAACTACGTATAGTGGCTTACAATTTTTAATTTATTTTTTTTCTACTTGGTAAACGTAAATCTTGGAAAAGAAGGGATCTTAACGATTGACCGTTAACTTAGGATATAAAAAAAACCTATTTATAAGTTGGCGATTTCAGCAAAAAAAAATTAGAAATCTTAAACATAAAGGTAAAGAAGTTTCTTTAGTGACAGTTCCGCGAAACTGCCTCCGTGGTCTATTCGCTGAATTCTTATGACGTAACGCCACAAAACATGTCGCGCCGGCGTTGGAACATAAAAATCGTGTCACGGCCATCACATAATCGTGTATTGACAGCCGTGACTGTATGTAAATGTCTTCAGCGTGACACCTCCGAATACGACAAACATTACGTATTGTTATGTATGGATAGATAAAAATAAGTTTATCAATTTGAAAATATACGGGTGACAATTATGAAAAAGGACATTGCCAGAAGATGAGAAACAAATATTATTGGCAGAGCAGTCGACGGAAGACCAAGCGGTTTCTGATGCTGACTCGAAAAAACACAACGATTGAAAAAAAGCTAACTGCAAATCTCTAATTAGGTGTCAATCACCTAAAATACTTACGAAAATAATAAAAATAGAGGAAACACAGCAATAACAACAAATAGATAATGTAAAACCATTTATTTTTACAAAAGAAACCAACGGAGTTGTAATGATTGCGTTTACGTTCATTCAATACTGCTAATCTGTTTGAGTCGCGGTTTAAGGCTCTTGTATACAATAGGTCAGTATCCGCCGCGGACAGGACGTGGCCAACGATATCTTGCACAATTTATTGTAGAGAAAAAGAAAACAGGAATTGTCTATGACAAAATTAAACGTCATATTATGGCGGGCTTTTTGTAAAAAAAAGCATCAATGAATGTAGATGTTTATTTTTCTTCTCTCAACAAAAAATAATATGGATAAGGTAAAATAATTGGACTATGTATACTTTTCGCCGCAAAAATCAATAAGACACCTTTTTACCACTGCATACAAGAGTCTATTTACCGACATAAACATAATTCAATTATAAAACGTATATCCTTAATAATAACACAACAAATGAGGTATTTACAAACAATATCGGTGACTTATTTAACAACACATCATATGAGCAATCAGTTAAATACACTGTACCCCGTCATACAAAAATTGAGATTTAAAATTATTTTATTTCATAAATAAATAAAAACAGCTGTTCATAATAATTGCGTTACACATGGATGGAATGAACAAAAACGACGTCAAAAAAAAACATTAAAATAATTCTGACATTGATGATCTGTGAAAAATAGATTTCTTACTTACATTATGGTAGTTGGTAGTTATTGCAGTTTACCAAATGCTTTTAACATGATTAATTAATTAATACTATTTAATTTCATAAAATTACCTATGACTTAGCAGTTTTATTACAAACTTAAAAAATTAAAAACAAACATTAAAAAGTTAAAACCTTATTAAATATTCTCACTGATGAAACTTCACTCATTTAGTTAGTTTAATTGCTTACAAAGTTACAAATAAATATTAATTTCGTGTTAACTTATTTCACTGTTACTCTTGGCAGAAATATACACAGCATATTGGAGTATATTTATAGTGTACAATTAAATCCAAATTAGTTTTTACCCAGTAAATTATCAACTTGATAAAGTTTTAATCATAAATCATAAAGTAGGTAAAATTTTGGGCTATTAAACTATGATCCATTAATTACTGCTGCCTAGAAACATAAATAATCCCAATACAATATGCTATTTCTGCCAAAACTTAAATTAGAAAAATTCTCTAAGTATGAAACATTCGAGCTAAGTCGAAATGCCTCAGATCGACTAATCCTGTATGTCCGTTTATCATACAGTAATACTCGGCTCCTAGTATGTAGGATAACACCATGGCTCCCACAATACTGCCCAAAGAGGTAGACCTGGGCAGGAGTATGCCCGTCGCAATCAGCAGACCCACATATGTCATGTACCTTAAAGGAAAAGTTATTGTTAGTATTCTAGAAAGATATTTAAGTTGTACCCATAATTTTTGTTAAAATAATCATGATTATATAAAATATTTGTTAGATTGACTTGTCACAAATGGTGTTACAAGTTTTTTAGTATTGTAACTAAAAGAAAATAAGTATAACTTAATCAAACAATACTTAATATATATACATATTAAGCAAGTAGTGACAATAATAATATGAAATTAAAACTAAAACAATATTATAAAATGTTACCCTTGATGAATAATTTGACAAAACAAAATATACTAATTTATGTGCAGAATATAAATACATAAAGTATAATTTACTTTAAAAAAATATAACAAAAAAAACATACACATAACTAATATTACTGTAAGCAAGTAACCAAATAATGAGTCCCACCACCAATAAAATAAAATTCCTCATTTACCTAGTTATACAATTTAATGCACTTTCGAAGCCTACAACTCCTCATTTCTGGAAGAAAATGTATTAAAATTATAACAAAAAGAAAACAAAACATAATAAACTCTATGCATTTAGTAACAAGGATCATTGTACTATGTAGGTTATTCTCAAAATGGCAATAGAAACAGCTTTCTTAGTAGTGTTATGTCATGCATTGTCTCATTTAGAATGGAAACCACGCAGACATTTTATTATTATAAGGTGTTATGACTACAACTTTTTTTAAATCTTATTAAGAAAGCTTTAGGTTAAAATAAACTCTCTTGAATCATGCTATTGACCAAACAAAAAATCATTGCGTCTGCATTCAAAAAAAAAAAAAGAATAAGAAATTCAAAAATACCTTGTAGTAGTGAGCTTCTCAGATTGGTCCTCGTCTTCCCTATCGGCTATACAGAACTCTCCCTTCTTGGAGTATCCTTTGGCACACTTCCTGCACATGTCCGGCCCATCACCGTGGCAGGTATCACAGGACTTATCACACGACATACAAGTAAACGACCCAATGGAGTTCAGGCAAAATTGGTCTTTATTACATTTATTCACATCATCACATTCATTGACATCCAGGCACCCTTCGTCTGAGTCAAATGTAAAGCCTGCCTTGCACGCCACACAGTCTTTCTGTGAGCCTGCCCGACAACCACCCATACAAGACACATGGCACGGAGAACACAACATCTTTGTGTCATCCTTGTATGACAAATAATACCCAGTCATACATTGATCACAGTTGTCGCCCGTGTATCCAGCGTCACACAAGCAGGTTCCATTTCCCTTCCTGGTCCCATCACCTCGACATTTGCCATTGCCGCTGCATAATTTCTCATGATCACCAGGGCAAGGAGTACAGTCTTTGCCGAAATGGTGTTTTGGACAACAAACTTGCATTTTTTCTATGCAGATGTAGGTATATAAGTCAGCAGACTCATCTGGGTCTTGTGCCCACCATGTTTCAATGAATTCTTCAGCTTTTTCAGCCATATGATGACACTGGATCGAGTTTTTGCCCTCTTTACACAGCCCTTCTTGTATATCAATTAACCTCATCTCGCTTCGCTTGTACGACAGCTTCAGTTTCTCTTCCTCCCACGCCGCGTCGCCTCCCTCGTATTTACCCCTAGCAGTTCGTTCTAAACCTTTCTTGAATGAGTCTACGAATAATTTACAAGCCTGACACTCTCCAAGGTTCTTAGACTGCGTTAAAATGTCAGGGTTCACTACAGGCGGCTGTACACTGCAATACGCGAGAGGCAATATCATGAGGGCGAATATCATGTTTATTACATTTTTTCTTCCGCTTCGCATGTTGACACAGCCCTGTAAAATAGTTAATTTAACAATACAACTGTTATTCTTGGACATTTCATTCATCAAATGTCTAACAATAGTATAATTGGGCACACCGAAATTATTGTTGTTGCATTGTCAAGTACCTTTATCGATCGAAGAGCTTTCTCGAAACACAACACTGGTGAATTCAATACGCACAGCAGGCACAACTTAAACTCGATATATAAAATGGATAAGAATTATTTCTCATTCAACACGTTTATTATAAAGCTAAATTACTGACGTGTTCTAATCAGACTCGCCGACTGCTTTGCTTGCGAATTTTGACGTCTCGTAAACTCAGCTGTTGACATTCAGCGTCGACGTGACGTACCGCCATCTTACTACGTTTCGTTTCACTTAGTGTGCGCGGTCACACAAAAATGTTTAAAGTAAGATTTTACAAAAGTAATAATTATAATTCTTTCTTTATTTATAATGACACAAGTTTTAAGTATTTCCATAAATTGCTTAAATTTATTCACCTACACATAACACCTACACGGTGTTGTTACGTTTATCAGCCGTGGGAGGAAATCCGTTGACCTTACAGACATTTCGCAAACTTGTGATGTTTATGTTCTCCTAAATAACTTTTGCAAATATAACACAGATACATAGCACATCTTCACACCTAATATATATTTATGCAGAATATATGTACTTAATACAGCCTTACTATTAAAAGTATTATTTTGATTTAAGAGCAAACTCAATTCATCATAAAAGGCTATGGTACACAAAGCCATCAATTTCTTTTACTTTTTGCTCGCATGAATAGCACAGGAGGTTCTTACAACTCAATCTTCAAACATCTCAACCACAACGTTTAAAAACGTTCGATGTTTATAACATAAAAGAAAATACGATAAAACATGTGGGGAGGCGTGATCAAGATGTAAAATGATCGATCGCAGGCGGGATACGAATGGTATCCTCAATATCTTGGCATTATGCGAATAATGAATAGTACTTGAAAGGAACCATCATTTATATTCCACCGCATTCGTATTCGATCATCGTAAGGTGTAGTCTTAAACAAGGACCTAATTACGTGTTCTTTTAGCCATGTTCTTTATAGCGAATGTAGATAGTAAATAGCACAACTTTATGATATTAAAACTTATTTTGTTTTATAGAGCGCCAAGCGTCTGTTGTAAAAATAACGAGAATGATTATTATTTATGGTTTGAATAAATTATGTTGTTGTTAATACATAGTTCATCTTTTTATAGGATTTATGGGACGAGAAAAATTAACTTTACCTAAAGTAAGTTATATACTATGTAAATACTGTCAAAAAATTACAAAATAAATTAAGGTGCACACAAACAGAAATACCAAATGTAACAAAAATGGATTTTGAAACATTATCGGAAACTTGCTATCAACAAAAATGGTCCACATACAGAAGACAAGTCCAATGTTTAACAACAAGTAAGTATACGTAATTACACCGGCAATGATACTTGCATAATAACTTCCTGCTTTCACCGTAACAAAGACTATTTCTCTTGCACGATGGTGAACTACAAACTCATACTTGCGGGTGGCGAAACATAGGAACTAAAATATGTATGGCAAACTGCTTGAGTCGCGAAGCTACTAGCGCCACTCACCAAAAAGGTTGGTGTGTCGTCGCCAACATAATTGAGTTGAACAATAAGGTGTTCTTGTTGTAGTTTTCGCGCTTTTGCTGCTTAACAGAATTAAGGAAGATCATACAAGTTTTCTATTGAGTAGAAATACAGAGGCGTTAAATCAGATCTACTAAGGCCTAGGCTGTAGAATAAAAACATTACACTAAGAACTACACACATTAAAAAAAATAGTTGGTAGGTACCTATAAGAAAATGGTGTCAAAAGCGGTCTTATCACTAGTCATTTTGCGTATATACGCAATGTACATAAGTACTGGGCTACTACGTAATGTACCTAGTTTAAAACAATATTGGTTTTTAAACTTCCTGAGTTTCAGTCATATAAACGTACCTAATAAATAATTTGGTAAGGTAATTCAAGTGGTAACAAGTTTGACCGTGGCTCATGAACAACTAATGTCCTGTTTACTCGATAGAGCTGACACACAGAGAGGTGACTATTATATTACCTAACAAATTCCCATTGACACTATTACATACAAGTCACAGTCACAATATCAAAGTACCAATACGGTACGGTTCTAAAAATGTTGGTCATGGGTTTTTTATGGTATAAGCTGGTAAACGAGCAGAAGAATCACCTGATGGTAAGCAATCGCCGCAGCTCATGGACACCCGAAACAATTAAAGGGTTGTTGGGAAATTAGGGATTGAAAAGGTTGGAAAGTAATTGGGCCTCCGAGAACCTCACTCACACCACGCCGTGGTATCACTCCCGTCGAGCCGGCCCATTCGTGCCAAAGCATGGCTCTTCCCATTTAAAGGGTAGGTTAACCGCATATCATCTAGCCTTTTAATCCTTACCGTGTCAAGGCCTTGTTTGCCCTCGGCAAAAATCTATTATTCGTAGAATCTCATAATTATCCGCATCGTAGTGTATAGACCGAAAAATTCTTGTAACAGTTGTTCCGCGAAATACAAAATAAATAATGGGAAACCCAATACCAGTCATTCAAATATAATTATGCAAAATGTTGCAATACCTACTCAAATGCACATCCATGCCAACAGTTTCACATAGATCACCCATATCTAGTAGGATTAAGAGCGGTTTTCGTAAATCAAGATTTTCCACTGACGTGCGGCATCCACGACCGTTCAGATACTCGCATCAAGTTTATTTTGTTTTGTATTAATGGTTTATCGTATTAATACAATAGTACCTGCTCTCTCGGCAAAGGGAATTATTTGTTCGTTTTTGCATTGTCACACAGCTGTTTTAAAAGCGAAAAGTTTATTTTTAAGATGGGTATCTAGCGACTAAAGTTGCTTGGCCGGTGCCGACTATGTGAGCCATCTCACGCAATCCATACATAGCATACCATTTGCTTGGCTGTTTATTGTGATCTCTGTCAATCTGATTTAAATGATACAATGTAATACAAATACTGTTGCAAAATATCACCAACATGTACCAGATAATTAACGCTTACGAAAATAAATTGGAGGGCAATTTAATTTAATAGTAAAAACGACGTCGTCGAAAGAATAACAATTAATTCCCGTCTATATTAATGACCATCAAATAGGTTTTCAACTGGATCTCTATAGAATACTTGGCATGATATAAAAAGTCGTCTCAAGTAGCCATTAAAAGCCTACATGTGTGTATAAAGCACGTAAAAATATAGACATGAATTATTTTTTATTCGCGAACGCTAGATATGCGTGCAAAATGCACTTAACAATTGTCTCATAAATTATAGACATCCGATACAGGCTGTAAACGAGAACATTCCTGTGCGCTATTTTTAGGTTAAATTAAAAAGTTAAACACGACCCGTGAATGGAGTTGCGTGAAACGTTTTACTAAACACTGATGAAAACTGACGGTTGAAATTAATACTTATTTGCTGCACTTAAGTTTGTTCTTGCAAAATCAACTTTACTTATGAACGTAGGGATATTTTATTGAACTTACTAACCCTGAATAAATACCATTAGCTGCCAGAATGAACAGCAAAGAATAGAAATGTATATTTCTATTTCTTTTTCCGATTCCGTGAATGCAAAAAATGTTTTTGGGCTTTTAAGAAATCAACTTCTTTCTACTTTATATAAGTAGTTAGGTAGATAAATAACTATAGAATTATAGATAACAAAGACAAAACAACATCTGAAAGAAAATCATCGGGCTCTATTCAAAAACAATTATTATATCAGCGATCGATTTTTAATTGCCCGCCATAGATTATAGCGAGCTATGGCCGCCATGACTAAGCGCGTTCGGACAAAACTTGGACAAAAGCTGTTTGTTCGATCTTTTATTACGATAATCTATAATCTTTGGTAGCGTATAAGAATTGCTGAGTCGGCAAAAATTACTAGCATTGCATAGAATAAATTTTAATCATTCCGATAATGTTATCTAGGTGTTTAGCTTAAAGTTCTCTACACAAAATAATTCAAAGATAATGTTTGTAGGTATCTTTACTGGTCTGTAGTAAAATCACTACCTACCTATGTACCTACTTTTTTTTTTGTTAGTGGCGCTAGTATCGCTTAAAGTCATTAGACCTTTATTTCCTACGCTTTCGTAGGAAAATAACGTATTTAAGTAAATCACATTCAGTGACTTTATTTTGTATCAAATTTTACATGAAATACCTGCACTGAGCTAAAATAACGTTGTAAAAAGCCTCCAAAGAAAAAAAGGTAGGAATCATTCCATGCGTGTACTAAACACCAACATAATCTTGTAAGTGCCGTAATTAAAATAATTAAAATAAACAGTTTTATGGCTATTACACAAAAGAATAAAGCCTTATATTTTAACGCCGCCTCGGCTGTTAATTAAGTTTGCTAGCCGCACCTCGTACAGGCAGTTTGAAGTCGAGAGAAAGGTGCGAGTGCGAACCCTCCGCGTTGCGAATTATGCGTCAATTATTTCAGTTAGCACAAATGGAAGCGTTAGTTTACTTGATATAAAAATGTAATCACACCAGTAACCAGCAGTAAGAATAATTGTATACCTACAAGTTTTACATATTAACTATTAACATCTTTTTAATTTTATTGTAACTTTCGTGAGACATACCTAGGTACTAAATTGATTATTATGTTATCGGCTTACTCCCGTAACTATTTGACGAGGAACTCGACTAGTTTCAAGCCATTCTAGAGGCTCATATTTATGAGGAGCATTCCGATACACACGACGCGGCGATTGTAGCAGCGACCGCGGCAATGAGTAAGCCGAAAACATAACAATTAAAATCTTTTTATTTTTTTGATATTCAGAAAATATAGTTTTGTAAATACAGATCAAGAGTTCAGCGCCACCTAAAAATAGCGTCGAATTTTTAGGAAGACTGTCAAAGCAGAAGCACACACACAGCTCTATATTTCAAATACCTTTGTCGTCAAGTTTGCATTAACTTTTTAAGTCATCATTCCAAGAATAGCCTTAAGATTTTGGGCACAAAACGAAAAAAATATCTAGCCCGATCGTTCCTAGAAAAATAGTCTAACAGATACAGTCAGACAATGTTCAACAATGTGAAAGAAATCCATTAATCTTCGGTTTGGTATGTACTTAATGTGATTTGGCAAGTTATTGTACAGCGCCATTTTGGCTAATAATTTCAAAACTGTGCTGTAGGTAGATACCTCAGATTTTGATCAAAGTATACGTGTTTGAAAGTGTGGGAAATAACATTTTATTACATTGTATATTGGAACAAAGTATTCAACACCAGACATCGCGTCTGAGGATCTAATTTAGAGTAATAAAGAATTTCATATTCATATATTCTTCTAAGAAGCTCCATCTATCTCTAAAATTTAAGTACAAGGCATAGATCTGCATTAAATTGTGGTTAAAAATCAATGTTCTCTACAATTTTATCGGTAATTAAAACTGTTTATAAAGTAAATAAACTAAACAACCGCTCAGAGTGATCTAGCAGGTAGTCAAGTCTACAAGAGCCTACACCACAAAATACAGTTGTAATAAAATAAAATCAAAGTGAAATACACCTTAAGGCTTTCTTTTTAGGCCGTAAATAACGAGTGAGCTAGAGCTGTGCTAACAAGGGCTATAGTTTTGTGTAAAACAAATACAATTTATGGCTATCGAAGGCTTTACATTAAAATACTTTGTAGGCAACGGAGCAGCAACTTCTTGAGTCACCGAACTGACGTCATCGTTGCAAATGGCAACCGGCTTGGCAAGGCCTCGCGACCCGCGACAACTTTACCATACCTACCGGTGAGCGGTGCGCAATAATAGCAGACTCTATTAAATATTATATTTATATCACAGTTATTTTAATAAGCAGTCTTCGGACACCAAAATCAAGGATCGTTTTGTTCTTCAAAGCTCCACAGCATCGTATTCTGCAACTTCTTTTTAAATTTCGTTGTCTGTAGGTATCCACAATCTACAATTTTTGCGAAAGTGTCCCGTCATCACATAAAAACCGCATTAAACACGGTGTTTCATTTTGCAAAATATAAACTAGTGCTTGAATTTTATGACCGCGGACGACATCTCCATTCCGGCGAGGCGAAATACAATAAAACATCAATGTTACGGCTTACACAGACCGTAAAACGAAACGGGACAACCATTCCCGCCACAGAAATAATATCTATTCCCGCCAATTTTCACCCGCCATGATAGGTACCAGAGACTTTTTGTTATATTTTGTAAACAAGATACTGCCTTGTATTTACATAAAATATGAAATGTCATTTTTTATCATCACATTTAAGAATGTAAATGGTTTTCTTCGCGGATTACTCTGAATAATAAAGTTATAAAGTTATTTGCCTAGTTTGTTCACTTAGTTGTTGTCGGTATTGAAGATACTGGCCGAATGTGATCTATTACATAAGTATGTAGGTAGGTAACTGATATAACAGACTGCACTTTGACTTTCAGTTATTAATGAATTACAAAATTCCTTAAACTAGCCATTCTTGCAACAGAAACTTTATTGTAAACAACTGCAACATTTTAAAACGTTACAAATTAATCGCAATAGTAAACTAACGGTGATTATTGCGGTGACACGTAATAGCTGTCTCGAGAAACACCATAGCGAGTAGTTCACTCGATCTTTCATGCACTCGATGCAATTTTACAAACAATGTTGACTTTATGCAGGAGTGTAGGTGCTGCAGGTTCTTAAATTGTTTTACAGCCCTAATAAAACGGTCACTCAATTACTCTCATAAAGCACCATCAGTTATGAATTCCATTGCATAAATTCCCGCCATTATTCAAATTTCGTATAATATATTTTGCAGCTGGCAACGGCGAGTGGGTGCGCCCAGTCGCCCACCGTCGAACCTTGTCCATACATCTAGTCGCGTTGCGTAAGCCCTGACTTATTGCAACTTGAATAATCCTGTTCTAGATTTTGAATTGCTAATAAATGAGGTCGCAGCCGATGCAAATAGTTTAGTGAAGGGCCCAGGCGTTAGGCTGCGGAACTCGTTTTAGAACAGTTAGCGGTGCTCGTGGGTGGAAGAAAAGCGATGGAAGGCTTTGCCTAATGCCGTCACATTTTGATACATTTCATAATATTGCAGATAGGGGTGCAATCTTTTAACAAGTCTGTAGATTACATTGTACATGAAAATTAACAGCTATTACACCTTAGCATTTAATTTACAATGGCCACAGGAATAAATAATGTAAGTAATCAAGTTTTTATAGAGTCCAATCCTTGACAGCACGTCAATGATATACCAGCGGGTCCATAAAAAGCACACACTCATAATAAACTATGCTCCACTTAATCAGAAATCATTATATGGCGCAAAACATTCGACAAAAAATGTCGTTCATACTTAATAGCTTTTTCTTTCAATAACCGCGACATAGTAACTACTTACGTTGGTTTTTGTCGACTCATATCAAATCGCGAGGGTATACTCTATACAGCCTAATAAATAAGTCACGTACAAACATCCTGCGCGATGCGTCGTTGTCCATAAAAAATGCGCCACAGCTAATCGCCGGTCATCGCTCTCTCTAGCTCTTTCGAAAATATTATATTTTATTATAGTACCAGACGCTTACGGGAAAGACAAGTTCCATGTCAGTCGTGTCTCTGTGTACACAAGTGTGCGCACCGTAATTGTGATATGTATTGCCTAATTTGGTACGAACAAAGGAGTGGTCTGCATTCACAAAAAGTTTAGAACAAAACGTGGCTCGATCTACACAAATCACTGAACGCATCGGCATCCATTACCTTGCATCGTGTTATTTGCCTAAGTGGTTCAATGCAGGATAATAAGTTAGAAAGAATAGCCGTAGGTTACGGCCACCTTTGTCTGGACTCCGCTGCGGCCATGACACCTCGGGGCTAGACTAAAACGTGGTCTAATCTTCTACAGGCAAATTGCCATGTAATGGGACCGTGGGCTCCGTGATTGTTTCCAGCAAGGCCGCATGTGCTTAACGGAACGCATTTAGGATATTACTAAATTATCGCATGTGTCTTATGGTTAAATAAAAACGGGGTGCCCAACCAACCGTAGAGCCAAATTCGTTAATTTGGAAAAAAACGACCGTCACAACTTCCCGCGTTAACTGATGTCGGTAATATTTAAAAAAAAACAAGTGTTGCCACGTAAATTGGTAGCGGCAAACAAAAAGGTAAACAAGAAGTATCGATCGGTCCCGGCAGGGCGCCTCGATAACTCTCGGCCCTAATGATGCATCAACTATCATATTCGCGAGGATAATAAACATGTTTTTGTGGCCCTTATTATCCCGCTTTGGTCCATTTTTGATTGCACCTCGTGAACCTCAAGTGAGAATAATTTCTTCAAAGTGCACATCAGAGGATTTATTTTGACGTTTATGTTTTTGTTGGCTCCATGTATAATACCTTTTTAATAATAGACTTTAACTAATAATAGGCAGGTAATTAAGTCGTAAAAAGTACGGCGAGTTTTTGCTCGCACACGTCAAGGCTCTGATGTTCGTACAGAAAACGTTCTTACGTTAATTAATTAACATTAATTGTCAGAACTCAAAGTCGAATGAGTTTTTCTTCGTATTTATGTTTGGTTACATAAGATGAGCTTATTTGATATTATTGGCGAACTTTTTTATCAAATCTAAAAGCATATTGTAAAGATTAACTCTGACGGATGATGTGGACAAAAAACCATTCCGATCCAAGATTCCATTGTAGCACGCTACAATAGTCACAACGAAATTTTATAAAGTTATCTGAACACAGATTAAAAAACCACGTCATGACATGAGAGCATTATAAAAAGCTACGGCTACTGAAGTACGTGGCACACGTTTTTATACGGCGACGGACGAAAATCTCATTACCTTCCCCTTTTAACGGCTTACTCTCAGAATTAGATTCGTTAATAACGATGGAATAGTAAAAGTTTTATATATTTTTGAAGTGTGACGTGAGGGTTGAGCTTGCAGCGGAAAAATATTAGACAAGGATACTATACACACCTAGGTACATGCTAGGTACCCAGGTGTTAGGTTCCAAGCAAAAACAAGAATATTCCAATCATTAAGGTCACTTGTTCGTCCTTTTCATGAGATTGAAGGTGAATTCTTAATTTCTATTGTCTTGATTCTGTTCACACTGACAAAAATAAAAAAAGAATGCAAGCAAAAAGGTTTCCTGCGATTCAAACAAAATTAAACATTCTTACCAAGCAAAATTTTTAAGCAAACTGTAATAATTGATAAAAAATCTAAATTGATTTCGTCTTCTAGACTATTATATAGTCTTTTGCTCTTCATGCCAGACAGACAAACACTTCTCATAATGACATTTAAATCACAATCGAAGCTCACGCCGCCATTTTCCCATAACTTGGTCTGTTCGTTAGATTCCCGCCATTCTAAAGTCGTCGACGCAAGCGCATCCGAGAGGCGGAACTCAAGTACCTAATAGGCGCATTCCGCCGACCAGCCTGTGAATACCGACGTACTTACGATCTTTGAATGGCTTAGAAAACCATTAACGGCCTCCTAGCTTAATGCTTGAACATAATACCTTAGCATTGTTTATCGATTTAGGTAAAGAACAAATTGGAAATTTTATTTGTAGTCGTAATGGGCTTTGTCCTTTTATTGAGTCACGAGGGTTAATAGATAATACTATTAAAATAATATGTACAGACTCTGAACTGTCTTTTCTTACCTTTTCTTTTAGTTTTCCATAAAGCTGATATAGTGGCATAGGAAATTAGCTGTTAAGGTTTGCTTATAGGGAGGCTTTGCTAAATAAAAATGAAGGCAGATACTCCATATTTTCTTTGAATGAGCAGTAGATACAAATCAGACTATATTTTTATATTTTCACTCCTGTCTCCCATGGGGGTAAGCAGAGACAATAGAACGCCAATTGCTACGAATCTTCAATCTTCATTTCATCAACTGTCCTCAGTGTTTTCATGTGCTACATCGTTACACCTCTTTCGCTTCATCAACAGTCAACAGTCTTTTCATTCATGTTCGTCGGTTAAGGGTCCTATAAGTTCCATTTTTGAATAATAAAATATCTTAGAAGGTACCTAAGGGTTATGAAGCTACCAACTTCTCAACATTGTTCTCTTAATTGAAATGTTTTCAAATAACAACCACACAACGACTTGAAGAACTTCCGTAGACTACAATTTGCATCTAAAGAGCTGGAATACTCACTATCTGCATATTAATTGAGATTGCACTTCACTATTGTCGTAAATGGTAAGTACTTACTGTAAATCACATAATTAAACATCATTAGGTACCATTACGGAGATGGGGCCCAGTAGGGCTGATGCCTGATCCGGAGCTGCGGACTACCAAGCGGGTTTACAGGGGCTCCGGCTCGAAAAGCAGGAGAAGTTGCGGGGTGATTTTTAGTTAAGTAAGAGTCTGACATTATCTCACCTCGCTTGAAACGGGAGAAGTCATTAGAAGATTTCACCCCCTCAAAAAACAAAAACCAAGGTACCATTACGGAAAACACAATCCCAAACCTCTATGTTGGGGCACCATTTTCGTTTTACTCCATGAACATTACATACTTTCCAATTATCTATTTAAAAAACTAGCAGTTTCACAAAGAATTTAGATAACTGTACCTAACGCCGTGTCAAATCCATTAAAACTCCACGAAACGGTAGAAAGGGCAAGATGAACGCATGCGCTTGCGCACCGCGCTCGCTAATTCTCATAAAATGGCGCTTTTGTTAAGTAAATGGCGTTATTCATGCTGCAGGATATTACATTTGTAAGTTGAAGAATGACGTTTGATAGTCCCATTAAACCTCAAGAACGTAAAAGTATTTACCTACCTATTTTGTGATCTTTGGAATTTTCAGCAAATAATATGGATAAATAGCCAAAGCCTTCTCCGTACGACTAGAGGTCTTTGGCCAACAGTGGCCATGTACCTATAGGCTTTTTGTGATTTGACGGAAAAATAGTGTGCAATCGAAGCCATGGTTACTTAACGCTGGTTAAAATAAAATAATTGAAAGCAGGAATATAATATTAGCTGTGAAATTAAGAATTCACTTTTATTTTCTCTTAAAATTATTGTTATGTAAGATGACAAAGCAAACATATTTTCGTAGTTTGTAACAAGTAAATACCTAGCTACACATATTTAATTAGGTACCTACTTATGAATCTTATTAAGAGATGAAGACATAATAATACAGATACCTAGGTACTATTAATATGTACCATCTTCTTATTAAATAACTAATAATAAGTCAGGTACAAAGGTGACCTAGGACACAATCCGGTTCACTAGAAATATGCATGTAAATTGACTTGTTAGTAATAAACTTGGCATGATATTGTACAAATATTGTTTCTTCTTTATTGAATAATAGTGGTTGTTTATATAAAAATAGTTGTGTTATTTCAAATATTTAATAACTTATTTCCTTTTTCCTGTATTCTTTACTTACTTATTTATTTTCTGATTATTCAAGTTCACTTCATATGTTACTAATGAAAACGACCAACCGTATGTATAAACAAATGTATAAACCCGTGAATCAAATCCAGTAAAATAATAAGCTGGTAGGGGCCATCTTATACAGGAACGTTAAAATATTAAAAAGGATATCAATCGTTTTTAATTATATTTTGGTAGATATTTTATTTTATATTAAGCAATATTTTCAGGTATTATTACATAACTCCATGCCAATGAAACAGGTTACCAAGCGAAGGGATAAACGTATACACAGATAAACAATAAAACTATTTCTAAACATATACGTAAGTCATTCCGTCTAATGTCGGAAAGTAATTACCAAGATAATTGGGTAGGACGTGCTCCGGAATAAACACATAGGTAACTTATGTATCTCAAGAATGACTAGACATACAATAAAATATAATAAAACTAAATTACGAATTACTGAAGGCTTTATGAGCTAGTCGGCTTTGCCGCCAATTTAATCTTACTTTATGGCGGGAAGCTTAGTCTATGGAGACTGCCACAGATTATTATGCTTCAAATTGTATAGATGGAATTTTGTTTTTTTAGTTTTGCATAATATAGTAATAAGTATGAATAGGTACTTAATATGTAAAGGTACGTTTGAAATTCAATTATCGGTACATAATCTTCTTGCTCGAATCGACTGAATATGAGATCTGGATTCCAGAGATCATTAAATTTCTTGATAGAATAACAGTCTAAATTCGAAAAGGTTTTACGTACCTAAGGTTGCATAAAGTTGTTAAATACATATTAGCAAAAAAGAAATTAATGATACAATATCACGCCTTTTATTCCCCAAACGGAACATAGACACGCATAAACGTTTTCTACGATCCTTGAAAAGGCGATGAAGTTGCAGTGGCTGCAATATCAGACTACACAGTACATGTTATATGCTATTACTGAAAATTATAAAAAATCTCAAAGAGACTGTCCTGTTCAGAGAATGGAACCACAGACAACCAACAGAGGGCTGGTGAAGTAGTGACTATCTCATTCAGCCAAGAAGATAAAAACTCGAATAAATATCCTTATTTTCTGAAGAGCCTTTCCATATTATAAATCCTAAATGGAATATATTAATGTCCTGACATTTTGTTTTTATTTCCGTAACCGACACCTACCTATTTCACCTTCAGAATTAATTTGTGAGTCAAAACAATTAAATTATATTTAATAATACGATTTCGTTGGAAATGACATCATGGCACAGATATAGAAAATATCAGATTACATTGCTTGTCAACTATTTAAGTTGTTCTTTGGATTTCAAAGAAAGTACGCAATGTAATACGATAGGTTTTCCATAAATCACAGGAGGTTTATAATTTATTAGGATAATCTGTATGGACTTAACCTACTTGACTATTATTTTCTTATTTATTGATAAAAACTAATAAGTACCTTACCTTGAGTCACAGTAAGTAATTAAGAAATTAGACTTCAATGAGAAAATCAGTCACGAAAAATTTGTTCACCAATCATAACAATTTCTATTTGTAAACTTAACCATTGACCTTGGCATTACAGCAATTAAGTATTCAAAAACAAAGACAACAAATATTTACTTAGACACGCAACAACATAACTTAAATAACAAAACGAAATAGCTGCGGGCACTAAAGTCCCACTCGTGCGCAATGTAACACACGCATGTACCAAACGTACGTCAAATGTTATAATTTTGAGCACTACGAGGTCGGGTTAAGTAATCCTTGCAACGGACCGTAACAGCTCATTCATTACCTTACAAAACGATGCAAATGAACTCGCGAATGGAACCCAACTCCTACCATTTATTGACTACTTACTATCGACTGCGACTACACCACAAAACTAGACAGAGAGGGCACTCTACAAATTAGAAAAGTAAACAAACCTCTTTGCAGAGTCGTTGGTGCGGGGTGTCCTTTAAAAAAAACAAATCACTGAACTGTTATGAAACACTATTGTAACGGGCACGATTGACAGTTTACGACACAATATGGGTCCCGCGATCGTATTACGTACGACTGTGTAAAGCCGCGACGTGCGTACGCGCCGCTCGTTCCGCGCTGACTGCCTGCCTCACGAGACGTGCCCAGTGAACGTAGCATGACCTTCCTGCCCACAGAGCCTAGCAATAGAACCTCTTTTCCTTTTTGAGACGTGTCCCCAAAATTAATGACCTTCTTAGAAGGAAAAATTAGGAAATGTCCTTCCGTTATGCAAGATGCATGGACACAATACATAAAAAAATGCGATTAAACGGCCCTAGCTGTGTATTCTAACTATCTGTTAGTATGTATAAATTGTAATAAGATAAAATAGACCTATTTATTTTGCAATTTACTAATGTGGGTAGGTACGTAAACTACCCTCATCTAGTACCTACTTACTTTGTAATCCGTTATTAGACAAATATGAAAGAAATACGAACTACGAATAAGAACGGGAATAAATTTTTACTTTCCTGGCAGAACAGATACCTAATACAGATATCTAAATATGCACGTAAAAATCTAACAAGTAATAAAATAAAATATCCACCGACTCAAGAAAATGTCTCAAATTACTTTAACGTAAGAGACGATAAAAGAAATATGTGTTTATAAGTAAATAGTTTTAATAACGCTGCTGTTTTTCATAATTCCTAACAATGAATTTCTATAGAAAATACTTTCCATTTTCATAACACCGTTTAAGCAATCGGCTTTTCATCGTAAATAAACTTTCTATACGCATCAATTGTTCTAACAATTATAACGTTAACACATAACGATTTACGTCATTACCGTAACAAAGCGCAACGGTGAAAATATATTATAACAAGTGGAATCTGATAGAAACTTTTTGATTAAAACCTTTGCGAAAAAAACCGCGCAATCTAAATAAATATGCGTAAAATGGAACGGTTGGTGTTGCCACTTTTATCATATCTCTAAGCTACTAAAATGGTAGAAAAACAGTCTATCTACATAAAATACCATTTTTATTAAACAAAATAAATATAGAATCAAAGATCTTAGTAAAGTATTTTTTATCAATTTTGTTTAATGCTTTCTGCGCGTAAACAAAATAGACCAAATTCTGACGTTTTTATTGTATTCTTTAGCAAATATTTCTGTTTATTTTTTATGGAATCAGGTCAAACAAAGAAACAAATCATCTGCAACATCCATGGACGCAAGAAAGTTGCCACCCTATTAAAAAGGAGTGCACATTATAGCACAATTGACTTTTCAATTTCGATAATAAAATTGAAACTATGAATAAGCTTTGGTATCAGTGACATCATATAAACATCTTTATAATGTGTATTGCATATAAATAAGAAAGTCATGTATTGCCATTTAGCTGTGATTAAATAGTAGAAATTTTAATAATATTACTGCAACATTATACAACTGTCATGTAATGTCAAGTCACATATGTTTGCTTTTGCCGTCACTGTCAAAAGGTGTCAAATATCAGATTTATCTTGTTTTGTTATGACCCAAATATTATAAAACTTAATATTTGATCATAAAATCAAATATATCTTGGAAATTTACAAAATTAATACAAAATGCAGCAGCTAAGGAAGCTAATTGGAAATAATGGTAAATAATATTTATGAAAATATAGGTTATATTTATCTTTATATTCTTAGTAGAAAGGAAAACTACATATTTTTCAAATGTATTGATAAAGTTAAATGTATATTTGAAGAGTACTTACATACAATTATTAATCCTAATGTCAAACCTAATTTAATTTTTTGAATAAATTTAATTCTTTACAAAATGTCAAGTAAATTATTTAAAAATACTTTCTAGATGTTATTTATTTTTATACTGTATGACAAATTACAATTTTATTTTTGTATATCAGTCATTAAATCATCGCATAAATCAATGGCAAAAGTCATAGATATTACATTCAATCATAATACTAACATAAAATTGTTACTTTGTACAAATTACTGAAAAAAAAAATTCTTAAAAATAATGACAGCAATTTTTTTTTTATTACAGCAACCAGAGATCGAAGGAAATTATTCAGACAGCCTCAATTTCAGCACAGACCCAGATGCTTGGGTACAAAAGAAACTACAGTGGAGAAAGATAAAACACCTTTTGTAATTCCTAAAGGTACCTTTGGCCAGCCAACATGTCACACACACCCGCATTTAATTAAAGAAGAACATTTGACATGGGGCGTAACACAGGCTGAATACAAAAAAAGGCGGGAAACTCTTGTTCAAAAATTAGTTGCGGAATCTGAAAATATGCACAATACTCATATTGTAAGCATTTTATTTTTTAATGCTTTTGTCTTTGTATATACTTCTTTAACATGTTTTTTAGACTTTTTTACTTTATCATATTTCTATTTATGTGTTTAAAAAATGTGAATTATTTTTTAATCATTGTCATTCTATTAAATTTGTTGTGTGTTTTTGTGTTGTGCAATTATTATTGATCAATCAACAAGAATCTCTCTAAGCATATAGCTAATTATTTAATTAGATATATATTATTTAATATTATTTAATTGGATATTAAATAAATTAATTAATATAGGTAACTATATTAATTAATTTTCTAATTAATCTTCATATTTTTATGTTTTTTCCTATATGATTATTTACAGGTATTTTTCTATTACAGATAGTAATACCAGCAGCTCGCAAACAGTACATGTCTGACAAAATTCCATTTGTGTTCAGACAGAACTCTGACTTCTTCTACCTCACCGGGTGTCTAGAACCCTCAGCAATACTAGTTTTACTGAAACCACCACAAACAGACCAGTTTAAGGTACCTATGTTACAACTAAAATTTAATTAATTAGGCCCAATTTCACCACTTTTGTGGAAGAAGTTATTGGATGTAAATCATTCATATAAAATATTTATTCAAAATATACAAACTTATACAAATGTCGAGTTTCAATTATATTTAATCTTGACCACATTTTTAAATTGGGTAGCATTTAAAACATATTCTAACAATGTCATTTGATATGGGAAATAATCTGATTTTTCATATTGTATCAAATAAAAAAAATATTTCACCTACTTGCCTACTTAAACGACATGGCCAAAAATTATATCTATCTATCTCTTTCTCTCCCAGAGCGTTCTATTCGTACATGACAAGGACGCACACGCAGAGTTGTGGGAGGGGCCGCGGACGGGATGCGCATCCGCAGCTAAACTGTTCTGCATGGACGAATGTCGACCCGTCGAGAACTTTGGCACGTTTTTAAATAAGTAAGCATTAACATAGACTTAAATTTTCTTAGTTTATTTTATACTGAACAAAATATACTACAATGTTGTACTACTCAATCATGTAACTGTTTGACGAGGTAACTATAGTTTCAAGCCCCGCCGGGGCCCCGACAACGTAACAGGTTACCGGGGCTCCGGCTCAAAGCTGGAGAAGGAACGGGATGGTTTTTAGTCAGTAAGAGTCTGACACTCCCTCACTCTGACACACCTAAAGAGGGAGAAGTCATTGGATGTAAATCATACACCTCAAAAAAAGTGGACCCATAGTAAAGAGTAGCATTGCCTGATCCGAGTTCCAAGTTCGCGCCTAAATGTGTAATGTTCATGATTTTTCGAACTTACTGCACAATATTATACAACAAATCACACCCATACTACTAAAAAAAAACTTTACATCCCCAACCCTTTTCATCTAAGCACCAACAAAACAAACTTAAAGATTTAAAAAGTTAGTATTTGTTACAGACTTACAACGAATTCAAAGCCTGCAGTGCTGTGGTACCACAACGAGGATCCCGCCAACCCTGACATACACACCTCGGTCAGAGGGACCCTCAGAGGAGATTCCAATCTCACTCTGTCTGACCCTAAACGCGCCCTACACTTCATGAGGGTCGTAAAGTCCCCGGCAGAGATCGAGCTCATGAAGGAAACCTGTTATATTGGCTCGCAGTCTGTTAATATGGCTATGGCGTGTACTAAGCCTGGTGAGTTGGAAATGTGTATTTTTTACGATGATAAATGCAACTCAGTCAAAGGTCAGGTTTAATACATAACTTAAAGATAATTCGATAATCTCGCCTCTTATGATATAATATTATCTTCAAGTTGAACTTAAATAATTAAAAATCGCCGCGTTTGCGCTCGTTGCTCATGATGAAGAGTCCCTTTGTGACTCGAGACTAATAGAGATTTTCTCCATTAATGTTCGAAAGTTAACCGTGATTTTTAATTAATTTAGTAGTTAATATAAAAAAAGTTTAACTTAAATTAACAAACTTAGCTAAAGCAAAATAGCTGTAGTCACATTTTTAATAGCCATATCTTATTTGATTAATCACCAGGTATATCCGAGCACATGGTGAACGCAGTGCTGGAGTACTCGTGCAAGCAGGGCGGGGCGGAGCACCTGGCGTTCCCCCCGGTGGTGGCCGGCGGAGCCCGAGCCACGCACATACACTACGTCGCCAACAACCAGCTGCTCAACGCCGACGAGATGATACTTGTTGACTCAGGTAACTTACTTTCTAGGTATTAAACCTACCTCGGTTCAGAGGAGTGGTGAAGGAAAGAGACAATAGACTTTATAGTAATTTGTGGTACCTATAAGTATGTAAAGGTATTTAATCATAGACATAGTGTCGAAAGATATAGAGAGAATACTAGGCAACTCTAGTCAGTGATATTTTTTTTAATTCTACTATAATGAGCGGAACCAGTAAAACGTTTGTGTTAGAAAAAAAATTCATATACCATTATTTGTCATTATAGAAAAACCTTATAATATTCACTGGTCGGTAAATAACATCTGCTCATACTCAGCACTTTTGTGAACCTTTACACTGTATATAGCATAGTTTCTAGTTAGCATAATATCTGAATAAGTAATGTGTCGCAGGCAGCCAGCACTGGATGTACAACTCGGACATCTCCCGCACGTGGCCGGTGGGGGGCTCCTTCTCCAAGCACCACCGGATACTCTACGAGCTCGTGCTCACTGTACAGGTAACTTCTTCATGGTATAGGTTTTAATAATAGGCACCTCATCTACATTTTAATAATTTTGACGTGTAAAAGACGTGCTCTTTTGTAACCTATTTGCAAAAATAAATTCATTGTTTTATTGTTGCAAGTGCGTTGCATACCTTGTAAATGGAGAATTGAGTTCCAGTAACCTTACTCACACAACGCAAGCGTTGTTTCACGTCGGTTTTCTATGAGGCCGTGGTATCACTCCGGTCGAGTTTGTGCCGAAGCATGGCTCTCCCGTGTTATACTATAATTTTACTTAACTAAAATATCTGAAATCTAACTATTATTTTAGAAACGTCTAATAGAGTTGCTGGGCGAGCAGCGTCCACCGCTGGACAAGTTGTTCGACAGCATGTGTCGGCTGCTGGGCAAGCACTTGAAGGAGGAGGGGATCATATCCAAGAAATTGGAGGGACAAGAACTGTTTTCGGTGAGGGTGCTTTCTATTAAATTTATCTATCAACTAGCGTCATTTTAGGCCGTTTTTATGAGACCTTATAGTATCACTCGGGTCGAGCTAACCCATTCGTGGGCACATAGCTTTGCTACGCTTCGAACTATGTTACATATATTTGTGTACAGCTGTGGCTGCGACTTCGTCCGCGTGAAATAGTGACTTGGGATAGTTTTCTCGCCCGTAGGGTATCTCCTATCGTAGCAGTGCTATCGCGCGGTAACATGTAGCCTATTTGTTGACCCGACCTGTTAGTAATATTAAAATATATGCAGTACCGTTTGGGATATTTTTTGAAAAAAATTCAAAATTTCAAGTGAAATATATGCAGTACCTTTTGAGATATCTATTGTTGATCACTCTTACGCCCTAGGTATCATTTAACCTTTTGACCGCCAGAGCGCTGTGCCCTCCACGCCAAGCCACAAATTCAACGAAATAACCCTGAAAATATTAGGGATTCCAAAATGTTATCGAATGTGTTTATTTTGTTTTTCTCTGTGATCTGTTTCTTGGCATCTATAGATGTCGGTGGCGCACAGGGCACGCTTGCGCATGACATCTATTCATGCCATTGGCGTTCAAAAGGTTAAAGAAATATTCAATGTGTAGTTTTGACTTTTCTACGATTTGATTGTATGTATAGATTTATAATGAATTAATGACAAAATGATATCCGTATTGTTTCCAGCGCGCGTACCGGCTGTGCCCGCACCACGTGTCGCACTACCTGGGGCTGGACGTGCACGACGCGCCGCTCGTGCGCCGGAACGTGCCCGTCTGCACCAACATGATCGTCACTGTAGAACCTGGTATGTTACCATCATTATACCGTAAAACGGGGTGAATAGGGATCGAGAGGTGAATAGGTATAGGGAAATTCTTCATAGTATCTATTCACCCCTCTTCTGTCCCTATTCACCTCTCGATCCCTATTCACCCCGTTTTACTGTATATAAAACATGATCTTATATCTGTTAAAGCTCTTAACCATATAACCATTTGCGACTGGGACTAAAAAAAAATACTCGACAAGACACATAGAGCGACTTTTGAGAATTTCGTAAAGTCGAAACTCACAATCATTTAACTCAGTTGGAAAGGGATAAACTGAACTTTAATGTACAAAAAACAATTCTATAAGATATGGAACTTTTGTCCCGGCTTTCACCGAAAATTGGGATTATTGCCAAAAAAGCAATTGCACCCTGTCAGACCACCGCGGAAGACCTAACGGGTTACCGGGGCTCCATCTCGAAGATCAGGAGTAGGCACAGGGTGGTTTTTATTCAGTAAGAGTCTGACACTCCCGTCCGCTTCACCACCAAGTCATTGAATGATTTTCCCCCATAAAAAAACCTCACAGGCCAAATGCCATGATATAAAACTTTACAATTCCAGGAATCTACATCAGACCAGACGACACGACAGTTCCCAAAGAGTTCCGAGGCGTCGGCATTCGCGTGGAAGACGACGTACTCATCACTGACAAGGAACCAGTAGTATTGACGGACGCGTGTGTTAAGGAAGTAGCCGACATTGAGGCTCTTGTTGGCAAGCACAGCCTCTAACTATAAAAGGCCTAACCTTAAAAGGCCCGTAATTTGTGATCAGTCGGCTTGTTTTCTCCTATAAAAAGCCTAGGCTGGTGTTTAGGACTAGATGATGATGATGATCACCATTCAAAATTCAAAATGGTTGTCTGTAAATAAGATTTGGTCAGTGAATCATCTTACTCAATTAATGTCAGTTAGAGTTGACCTTCGTAAAATTTAGGAGCAAAAATTATTAGTCATTCCTGTTGTTTAAGAACCATTAGTTATTAGATGTCAGATGCAATACGCGTCTAAAGGTAAAACGCATTTAGACAATTTTAATGACTGCGAGTTAAACTTAGTAGAGTCGAAAGCAAAAAAATGTTCTTCTAGTAAAGCAAAATAGAATGGATTAATTCTCTCACTCATTCATTCACTCATTTTATAATGTTCTTGTAGGAATCAATCCGAATTATTTTTGACTGATTGATCTTTTAGATTTGATTGCTTGAATCTGACAATATTAGTGCGGGCGAAGCCAGTTAATGTGTATAGCTGTTAAATGTGGTAAATTATTATAATAAATTACATTTGAAATTTTAAATTGCGTCAAATAACCTTGCAAGATAGAAAGTCAGTTTTTCATACAATAGTTCATGAAATTATAGCGCAAATGTAACTTTAAATGTACAATAATAATTTCATAGTTTTTAGATACTGGGGAAATCACCCTTATTTATTACAGAGTAAAGTCGCATTTAATTGTGAGTTGTGAAATTTTAATTTACACAAAGTTGTATAGACAAGTACCAAACATGTTCCTTTGTAAACATATTGTAAATATAAATAAAATTGTTGAATTGTGTAATTGATTTGTTTCATTAGCACGCGCGCGTTATATTCCAAAATACCTACTAATCTTCCAATAACGCGGGCGCGGGCGCCTCCCTGCTAACTGTAGCAATATTCAATACTACCATAATAATTATCCAGACCTGCTAGTGGGTTACCTCCAAAAGCAGGAGTAGGAACGAGGTGGTCCTAGTCAGTAAGAGTCTGACAGTCCCTCTCACCTCGCCCAAGACGGGAGAAGTCATTGGATGATTTACCTCCCTCAAAAAATGAAAATAGTGTGTCTTTTACTATATGACAGTTACTTTTTGCAGAATTTTAATTCAAATATAGAATAGATGACGCGTGTCTTTAGATTTAAACTCAAAGACTAAGGGCGGCTTGCGCAACATTTGATCTTAACAGAATTTAGTTAAATGTGTTTATCTTGCTAAATATGTTTAGTCTAAATACAATTAAAAAGGTCTTGCTCATGTTCGTTTAGATGGTAATTTAACTAATCATAGTTAGAGAGTAAATTAAAGTTAAATTAATAATATTTATCTTTGTAAAGCGACGTCCTTTACGTCAATGTAGAAAATCCTTATTGCGGCGCTTCACTTGAAGTATACTTGTATCTTATAGCTAATGTAATTCAAATAAAACCACAGGCGTGTAGAAAAAAACTTTATATAAAAGTATATGTACTTACAATTCTCGACAATTTTTCAACATCGATTGTTTCTTTTATTTTTCTTTTAAAACAGTACTTAGACAATATGACCTCAGTTCCTACGTTTAGTGAGGTCCACTGTATTATAATATTTTTTTTTGTATATTTTTTATTTGCTTAGGAACATTAGATAGTCTTAAAATTACAATATTTTCTTGTGTCTTTTAACAACGTGCCGAATTTTTTTGTTAAAACAACAAATATTGGCCCCATATTAACAATAAATGTAACTTAAAGTTAAAAGGACAAAGATCTTATTTAACTACTTATTTTAAATCAATTGGATTCGAGAATTTTTATCATGAAAACTGATATATTCGTACGAAAATATCGATTGAGATTTTGGATATAAAATCAATCCAATAATAAAAACTAAAACATTTTCCCACTGTATTATAAAATATCAAAAAATATGTGTCTATACATAGGAATGTTTTGAAAAATATAGTTTTTAATAAGAAATATCTACTTAGTCTATAAATTGATAGAGTAGCATTAAAATTAGAATATATCGCCGTAGCCAGCACGACGTTGCTCTAAATATAATTTATTACTAATATTCGAGGTATAATTCGAATGAAATGCACAATTATTCGAGAATGTATTGAAGATTTTTTGATGGAGAATCTTGATCATAGATTTAAAAATCACGTTAACCGCCACGTCGGATACTGATGACCGACGCTTAGCAGAAAATTTACCGTAAACAGTTTCCTTTCAACAGTTAATGTCTTTAATTAAAAACAGATGTATAAATGTATAAACATATTATGGATTGTATGTAAAAGCGATTTTAGCATGTAAAATAATCATGATTAGGTTTGTTTTTCATCAAACTACTCAAAAAATCTTTCAGTATGCTGTTATTAAAAATCTATGACAATCATCTCCATAAGGTAGCCAAAATAAAAAACATAATAAGGCACTAGTGGCTTACCTAACCTACAAAAAACTTCATAAATTACATTTTATAGTAATATTCGACAACTTTAAAAATATATTTAGAAAAATATTCAGTAAATAAAGTACCTATAGTAAATATAGATTGTACAATCTACTTTGTAAGCTAAAACAAATATTCCATTCCATTTATACCCCATACAAATGCAATATAGTACTTGTAAAGTATATCTTTAACAATATTTAGTACAAGATTTACTCCGTTTCGTTACAATTTACAAACAAACATCATGTCGTTTTTAGCTTCTGTATACAATACTTTTATTTTTACGTGAATGTAAACGATTCTTTAGTAGATAATGATGAGTATAGTATAAATTAGAGAAGAATATTATTTCTCAGCAACATCAATTGCTATTGTACTAAAATCACTATCTGAGGCCTTAGTACGGCCTCTGGTTAGTAGTAAGCCCTCTGATTGGCCGGCTTGAATGAACCAACCAAATCAATCTCGTTAAACGTATAGCCAACTCGTACTAAGGATACTGTTTGACACTTATCAGCATACCAATAAGGCATTAAATTGTAAAGAGTTGCTTGTTTTATTTGACACAATGGACACAATAATAAAACATAAAGTTATCAACACATTCCTGTTAGATTATCTATAAAAAATCATCTACATTCACGGAAAAAGTAAATTAAAAAGAAAATCGAACCGTGCCAATCACCATTCATACTTCATGTTCACCAATCACCAGGCAGCAGATCGTTCATTCACCAGTCGTCGTCGGGCACTCCGCCGGGATACTCCCCAGTGAGGCAGGCGGTGCAGTGCCCTCCCAGCCCGTCGCTGGGGTTAGTCTTCATGTTGTAGTGCACTGCCGACACTAGGCCTTCTACGCTTAAATATTCTAGACTGTCCGCACCTGGAAATAGGGATGGTTTTTGGTTAAACATAATGTTGTTTTTAACTGATACTAATAAATCAAACTGATAAATTGAATTGGGGCCAGTAGAATACCAGTGCAAGGCTCTGTCTTTGTCTAGCATATGCTGAACTAGTCTCATAGAACCGTACACTTGGAAAGGTCTTATAAAATCCATACAAAACATAATTATTATTATTAAATCTTTGCATCAACTGTACCAGTTCAATCGTTTTTTTTTTTTTTGCATGTCAAATAAAGGTTTTTTTCTTTCTATCATAAAACTAATTAATTAATTAAATTATCGTACAACGTAGTTTATTTGAGCTATCTACCAATATTTTTTTTGTAAGTAGTATGGCAACTGCACCCATATGATATTACATCATAGCCCTACAAAACATTGTTCCCGCAGATGAATGTATGACTTAGAACAAGTACCTATACATATAGCTTTACAGGCAGACAAATGTAAAAAATATTTTATAGTTTTAAACACACAGCATCCTGAGTGCTATAGCTGACAGGTACGACTGTCCACTAATGTGGAATTTAGTGCAGCGGACTAAGTCCCTGCTTAGTATTACATATTAGTTAGTATTTTAATTTGTATTCTCCTCCTTATTGTGATTTGTGGACTTATGTTGTCTTTTTAATAAAGTTTATATATATTATATATATATATTAAACGAGCCTACGATGTACAACATATTTGAAATTACAGTGGAACCTCAGATTCCACGGTCAACTTACCAACATGCTCGGCGAGTTTGAAGGAGTCCATCTTGTTGGCGATGAGTTCCTCTCGCGTGGGGATGTTGATGCCCATGTAGCACGGGTACTTCAGGGGAGGAGACGCTATCCTTATGTGGACCTGGATATTAAACAATATATACTTAGTTGCAGAGAGACAGAGTTTAAGACACAAACACCGTTGCTGAGATACGTTTGACGTTTTTTTTTTAATTATGGCAATGCAATGCAACGCCTTTTATCCCCGAAAAAGTAGGCGAAGGTGCAAATTACGGCACGTAATGCCGCTATACAACGTGCATGCACTTGTCACCATTTGTATTATAAGTCCCATGTAATATAATAGGTGAGCCTGTTGCCATGTGCTGGGTACAAATCCAAACTCCGTGAGAAATTTTCGAAAAACCGAAAAAAACCCAGTAATATCTTGTTGCCGACTCGGGAATCGAGCAGGAGACCCCTTGTCCGGCAGTCGCTTGCGACCACTCGACCAGTTACCGAGGTAGTTAAAATTAGCTAAGTATAACATCATTTATTTTACTAACCTCAGCAGCTCCGGCATCTCTCAGCAGCTTAATAATAGGTCCGATAGTGTTGCCTCTGACGATAGAGTCGTCGATGAGTACGATCCTCTTCCCTCGCACGTTCTCCGAGAGGGCGCCGAATTTCTTCGCCACTCCCAGCTGACGCAGGCGGGTGGACGGCTGGATGAAGGTACGGCCTACGTAGCGGTTCTTGCATAGGACCTCCATGAAGGGAATACCGGACTGTAAGGAGGTAAAAGGGGTTTTTTATTGTTAAGTTGTTAAAGCTGCGTACACAAGTAATATCTAGTCTAGAGGCATGTTTAAGAAATCATAAATAGCAAATATGTTATTTAAAACATTGGGTATCTAAATTAAAAAAGTCTCTATAAGCTCTCAATTTATTTTCGTTTTGATTGGGTAACAAACCAACTAGGCTATGCCGTAATTGTCAATTCTAAACATTCAAAGTGAGATCGATCGCGCTCCGCCATGTCATTGGTTAGGAATTTATAAGAATAATCTCGACCAATGACAGGCGAGAATAACATAAATTAGAATAGCTTAGCTCTTCGCCAATCGGCATAAGTAAATCCCACCCAAAACATAAATGTGAAAGACTGCCAAGTTCGATAATATTGGAATGCTTCGCCTATAAAAGAAGTGAGATCTAAATAAGTACCAAGTTCCATACACAGACCTCAGTTAAAAATGATATAACAAGTTGGCAAGTTTTCACACACTTTGTTATAAACCTACTAAACGCAATGAGTCAAGTACCTATATAATTTTCTATTAAAACTTGCCAAGTTATATCATTTTTAACTGAGGTCTGTGTATGGAACTTGGTACTTATTTAGATCTCACTTCTTTTATAGGCGAAGCATTCCAATATTATCGAACTTGGCAGTCTTTCACATTTATGTTTTGGGTGGGATTTCATTTATTTTTGTAAGGTTTATTTTCTTTTTTTCTTATTTTACTTTACTTTGACTAAATACAAACCTTCGTAACGAATTTTAGGTCGGTATGACCATTGGAAGATATTGATAATTTTTTTGTTTTAGTTCCTTAGGGATATGAATTTACACCTTCATTATTTTTAAAACCGACTCACACTTGGCCATTTTCAGATTTTTTCCTTTACCTTGACCTAAAGACCTACCTCCATGCCAAATTTCAAGTCAATACGACCATTGGAAGTGGTCTAGGTTTTTGATGAGTGAGTGAGTGAGTCAGTCAGTGAGTGTATAGTAAAATTAGCGATTTTCTGACGTCAATATCTCAAGACCTACAATAGGTACATTAATGAAATTTTGTATTTTAGATAAGTAAGTAGATCTCGACAGATACTAGAAATTTCATATGCGTAGATAAAATAGATTTTGAGTTATAGGTGGGTCGAACTTGGCCCGAAATGGTTCGTGTAATATAACCCACGGCCGGTGTGTCGGTTTTTTTGCTCGAACTTGGCGGACACACTGCCGTGTGTCTAGATATGTTTTTGTAAGAGCTTAATTTTGTAGTACCGTACTTTTGACTAAACTTAATGATATATAGACTCTAGCTAGAGTATATGTAACTAACAATACATTAATATTTTAGTTTTAATTCCGCTAATAGAACTTTATTCAACTTATATAAAGCTTATATTATTACTCTTTTAATAACGTGCCGTAATGTGCATCTCTGCCTACACCTTTGAAGATAAAAAAGGAGAGACATTGCTAATAAGTAATAACTAATGCTTATAAAACTAGAAATCTAATGTATTGTTAGTGTAACATAGATTTCCGCAAAGTAACGCCTGATTCTATTCCAGATAAAGGTATATGTAACGTCATATTCATAACACATAGAATAAAGCCATATAACAAGTGTAGTACCTGTCGTGCGTATCCGTGCGCGGCGGCGGTGCCGGACTCGGGCACGGAGGACACGATGTCGGCGTCCACGGCCGACTCGCGCGCCAACATGCGCCCGCACTGCATGCGCGCCGAGTACACCATCTGGCCTGCGGGGCGGGGGATGTTAATGTTACTGCTGTGATTTCCAGGGGCGGGGGATGTTAATGTTACTGCTGTCATTACTCTTCAAAGTTATTTATTTCAAATAGACAGGAAAGAACTTTCGAATGTCAAAGCAAATATTACAATACTAAAAAAGAACTGTCTGTCGGTCAGTCCTCTGGTGAAGCTATTTGCTTGTTCCAAAATATAGATTCCTATGGAGAAGAACGAGCAAGAAACTCCATAGGTTACTCTTTTCCTCTTATATTAAAGTACCAAAAAGGTGTAGTGTACCTGAATGTTTTCAGTGATTAACCACTTCGCTGTAATTTTTTTCTTAGTGATGATCATATCAACACCAATTCATAACCAACGATAAAGCAACGTTCATTTGTTTTAAACTGTTTTTAATACATGACGTTTTCTTTTAAAAAAAATTAGTTCGGTTGGAAAATACAAAAATAATTAAATAAGAATTAACGTGAAATGTAAATAAATAAAGCCGAAATAAATGGTTCTTACCTTCAAAGATACTGTCTGCCCTGGCGAAGTACACGTATTCAAATATACAGAAAGCTTGTTGTTTGTCCGCGGGCCTCTCCACCACGTCCACTGTTCGAATCCCGTGCCGGGACATTTCTATTATCTCTCCGGGCAACACTTCACGGACATAGCGGGCACCTGGCAATGTACATTGTAATGAATTTAATATCTTTAGATAAAAACTGAAAAGAAACTAACTGCCGTACTCAAGAGTCATTTAATGTTTATTTAACCCAGTACTTAGCAAAATTGTTTTCTATGCAAAATCATTACTAAGGAACAGTTTAAGTAGTCATTAAATGACTGAGTAAAGCAGTAAGTCGATAAATTCGTAAGAATACATCTACTATATTGTAATTGTAATTAAATGGTATTGTAAATGAAAAACAATTTCCTATTACAAATATGTAAAATACTTAATTTTATACATAGACATTGGTTTACTTACCGATAGAGAGGAATCCACAGGACTCTGACGACACAACCCATCCTTCAGCTCTGTCATCGACGCCGTTCTTCGCGCAGCCGTTCATTAAAACTGTTGTAAATAAAAAAAACATTAATTAAATAAATACTAATTGGTGTCACCTCTAAAGCTATGAAAAAATCCTTATTTTTTTATAGTTTGAGAAACAACTTATATCAAATAAAACATGTATAAACATTACAAATTAAATCCCATGAATTTCTATAGAGAATGAAACAATCTTATGATGACGCCGTCTCCGTACTGATTAAAATGTATTTGATGCATTGTATACATTCCCTTAGTCATTAATGAGTATTATGCCATTATTTGTGCAAGAATCTGCTGTTACTCTTGTCATGCATATGCAACTTAATTTAATTTCCCGATCCCCGATTCCCCAACAACCCTTAAATTCCTAACCCCCAAAAGGCCGGTGTCCATGAGCGGCGGCACTTGCTTATCATCAGGCGATCCGAATACGCGGTTACCGACTTATATATTAAAAAAAAACTTATGGATAAAGGATTTCATAACATAACTTTGGAAAGATGAAAACCCATTGTCGCAATAATGTGCCCATATAAAATAGGTGCCTTCCCATTTAGGCTATGTCATGTCCATGTAATGTTAGATGGTATGAATAATTGTGATTAACTATAGTTAAGTAATAAATGGAGTGTGTCATGCATTACCCGCGGCATGCTGCGCCGACGACTGTTTGTAGACATCTGCAAATGTTTAGTGTACACCGTTAGACATTGACACGCACTTACAAATTGGAAGTAAATGGTTTGTCGCAAAATAGATAGTTTGTAAGTGCGCTTAGCATTTTTAATCGTGCAAAAACAATATACATATTACTTACATAAGGTGTTCTAAAAGTATCTGCCACGGCTTTAATGGACCTCCCATTAAAGCCGTGGCAGATAATTTTAAAGCTCCTTATATTTATAATTTGTACACTAGAAACAAAGAATAGTCATTATGATAAATATGTACATTACTTTGCTAATGACCGTAAAACACAGATTTAAATGGTATTCATGTAAACCGTGAACAATGGAGGTAATGGAACACAATGCAGTGCATCGTTCTTAGTCTTACTATTACTTACATGCATCCTTATTTAGCAGCGGTAGACAAAATAACACAGTAATTTATTTAATATTATATTATTGACATTATCATTCGGAAATTGTTTATTATTCTTCGGTTTTAAAATTTTTATATCTTCAGTGATGACATAGTTTTAGTTTAACACGATTTACCACCTAAGATATGCTATGTAGCTATGCTATGAAGTTGTAATAGCTTAGCTGTGGAAATATGTGACCGTTTTCACTAGTACTAAGTTATGTGGAAAACGCATCCACAGCAACGTAGCATAGCACATCCCTGATGGAAAAAACACCCTAAGATTGAGTATAGAATGTCAGGAGTTCAGAAATTAATAAACATCAAATCCATCATTGTTACATTTATGTCCATGGTTAAACCCAACCAATTAGAATTTAAATCTAAGACTATCATCCCAAATTAATCACTGTTCAAATTGTTGAAGTATTATACCCATTCATGCTACAAATATGTGAATGAACGTATATAATATTAATGTGTCCGGTTAATATATAGTGAGACTTACACGAGGAGCCGAGAGGTAGGATCTTGCCGAGACAGAGTGGTCGGTTGCCGTAGGGGTCGCGGACTGCGTAGATCTTGTCCTTCAGCATTATTACGAGGGAGTAACTTAGGGGGGCCAGCCTGGAGAAGGAAATACATACACGTTAATCATGTAAATATTGTCTGTTTGACAGTCTTAAGAAGATTAAATGGGAATGTTCTTTATCTATTACAGCTTGGTGCAAAGATTTCTAACGTCAATAATGCTGTGATAATAGTATTCTTCTTTACTCTTCCTGTCTAACTCTAAATTGGTTTCTGGGCAACATTGCTTTCTGGCCTACAGCAATCTAATATTATAGCTCTTTTATCTGAATCTCTTTTAAAAGATATTACTTAATAAATCCTCGAAGATCCTTGATAATTAGGTATAATGTCCATAAAATATAATTTGATTACATTTTCTCGGATTTTTAATGTCAAGTTAGTTTCTCGTCTACCAAATTATCTTTTTTCTTATGGAGTATAATTGTTTTTCCAATAGTGTTATACTGTAAAAAATATGGTAATATTTACCTCATGAGGTGGTTAATACGCGCGGGCCAGTCGGGTCCGTTGGTCTCCCCCTCGGGCGGGTTCAGGCACAGAGCCTGCGTGATCAGCTCCGAGTCCGAGTGAGTCGACAGACCTACTCCACGGCCTAACACCTGGGGTGGAAATAAACATTATTTTTATTATTTCATACTATACCTTAATGATTGCTTCAAAGACATTTTTTTTACAGTAAAAAAGTGGATTATAACAACTTAATAAAACCGGCCAAGTGCGAGTCGGACTCGCCCATGAAGGGTTCCGTAGCAGCAAGTAGATGACATAATATAAAAGTTGTAAAATAACTTGGTTTTACATAGTGTTTGTATGAACGACAAAGTTATATTTGCGGTTTTTGAAAATGTTTTATATCTTAAAAACTAATAATGATATCTCGTTCAAACCAATTTTCGTTGTTAGTTTCTATTGAAATCTACAGCATATATTTTTTTCAGTTTTCTCACTCTCTTATTTTAAAAGTTAGAGGGGGGGACACTCATTTTTCCACTTTGGAAGCGTCTAACTTTCAAACGGTTGATTTAGCCGAAAATTGGTTTTAGAAACCTTAATGCCTTTTTTAAAGACCTATCCATAGACACCCATCACGGATATGTTAGTTGAAAAAAAATTTTTTTGAATCAGTTTCATGTATGGGGCCCCCCTTTAATTTTTAAATTTATTAATTTTTATTCAAAATTCGAATAGCGGTTATCAAAATACATCAACCTACAAAGTTTCAACTATGTAGGCCCAACAGTTTCGGAAATAAATGGCTGTGACATACGGACGGACAGACAGACATGACGAATCTATAAGGGTTCCGTTTTTTGCCATTTGGCTACGGAACCCTAAAAGGAAATGCAGAGGTTTCTTTTTTTGAAGTCCTTTGATTATTTCTTAGACACATTGATAATCAATACATAGACAAATGGAAAAGGACATAATATGTAAGTATAAAAAATAGGCTATGAATATCTAGCGAATGAAAAATTCTTTTAATGTCGGTGAGTAGAAGCTACTGAGCTAATCATAAATATCATTTATTTTTTGTACAAAAATTCTATTATTTTCCAACACGTACCATCTTCCTGAGACTGCTGCAGTTGACGAGTTCTCCGTTGTGTGCGACGGCGAGTGCTCCGTGCGCGGTGTGCACCACGAAGGGCTGACAGTTCACCTCCTCCGATGCTGCTGAGGTCGAGTACCTGACCATACGAGGGAATTTTCGTGTTACTTAGTGAATTATCATTAAAAACAACATTTTAACGCCTACAACCCGACACAGTCTAGTGACTGAACTATGTTAATCTCTACCGCTCTCAGGTACTTAGGAGTTAGTTGAGGTTCGCTATAATCTCCACGTATAATAAGGGAATTGGAAAACACAATTTAAAAAATTCAAGCTTCTCAGATTCTCTGCCAGCTGTGCAAGAAAATAACAATGTGTTAATCACACAAAGCGGGAATCGATCCCGCTACACGTTGCACGGCCGCCAGTTGCCCAGCCAAAGCACCAACAGTGCAGTCCTTTAGTGTCTCTTGCGATACCCGCCAGAAGACTAGGATGTAGTAAGAAACGTATTTTAAACTGCAGTCTGTGGCCAAGCAGCCATTTGTAATGTTCAAGATTAAACAATGAATAGAGTAACTCACCTAGTGTGTCCAATGCCGAGGTTTCCTTTGAGCTTCTTCATGGCTTCGTCGTTGAATATATTGTTGACGAGACCCATTCCCTTGTGTGTGTTGAACGTGCGCGCACTCTTGCCCTCTGACGTCACGATACCCGCTGACTCTTGTCCTCTGTGAAATTCAAAATATTGTTTAGATTTTCATGTGTAAAAATAATAATGATAATAGTTCTGAACACTGAACAGCAGAAAATTAAAGTGCAGAAGTACCCAATATTGTTTGTTTTAATTTAAAGTGAACCCTATTAGTTCATCAATAAAGTTCATATCATCATATCACTGTACCAACATAGGTAAGTATTTATTTTGATGAATGTTTATTTACAGGGGGCAATGTAACTACAAGATTATAAATGTTTACAATGCATACAAAGGCTAGTACAACATAATGTTTGTTTGTATTGAAGCAGGTTCTCCCCCGAATTCTCGAAATAGATATACAGAAAGGGGGCTTATCAAAAGAGGCTTTACACTATAGAACGTTATTATCATGTTATGTAGTTAAACAAGGGTTTCTATTGTCTTTGTAACATGTAACTAAAAACATTAATATACGATTCTTGGTAATTTTAATTCGGTACTTCCTTCCTATAAGAATATAAATATTGTATTTGTTAAGTCTACGCTCTGGTGGCGAAAATTTCATTGTTAATAATAATTCAACTGTGACCTTATGATGAATTAAAGATTTTCTATTAACAAGTACAAAGTTTATTTTAACAAGCTTTTTAGGAAGAAATAACATCAAATTACCACTCCTGTCTTGCCGTGAGTGGGATTGTCAGACTCTTACTGACCAAAATATCACCCCGTACCTACTTCTGCCATTTATTCGGCACATTCCATGCACAGTGGTAGACAGAAATAATAATAAAAAGTAAAAAGTGGAGTTCGCCATTCAATGTTATTTGCGTGAAGAAAATTAAATAAATAATAGTGTGCAAATAAAAGCTTGTCATTAAGTGCTTGTACTCAGTCCTCACCTGTGTTGCAGTGCGACTAATCCTAGACAAATGACCTGTGGGATGTCGACCTGGGTGGGCCAGTCGCCGGTGCTGATGGCGCCGAAGACTCCGCACTCGTGGGTCAAACCTGTAACAGATATCATTCATGAGAAGTGTTAGTTAGCAGTTCAGCTATTTACATGTTTAGAAATGTGTCTGTCTTTTAGCAGAATGAACCAAGCAATCAGTACCCTTAGTATGAGTTTGTTTTGCGTTTAAAGTAATTGAAACGAGACTGTCTTTTTTTAATGTGGAAAATCATCCAATGACTTCTCCCGCCTTGGGCGAGGCGAGAGGGAGTGTCAGACTCTTACTGACTAAAAACCACCCCGTTCCTACTCCTGCTTTTCGAGCTGGAGCCCCGGTAAACCCGCTAGGTAGCCCGCTATGTAGTTGGTTTATTCGAGCCGGTTAATCAGAGCACCGAACGCGCTTTCGATCGATCTCGTTAAACATAAAGCAAACTCGTACTAAGGGTACAGTTCACAATACAACACTCTCAGTGAAACAAAAATTGAATAATTAATTACAAATTCTTGTGTAATCCTCGTTCAGTTATCAATATCTTAAGTCATGAAACAATATTTAATTTGAATCACAAATGAGCTGTGGGTACCATTCTTATCTTTTTTCTTTATTTTTAATTACAAGTTCAATATAATCTTTCATGATCATGCCATTACATAATACTTCAGTTAATATTGACCCATTTTTTACCGGTAACTGTAATTAAAAGAGATAAAATCTTTAAACTTAATTAATTTGAAGATTACAGAATTACTTATCTTCATTTTAAAATACTAATGACTAAATCTAATTAAAATTGTAGACGGGTTATCAGTTTTTTTGGAAAATTTGCGACCGTGTGGAATGAACCGGAAATATTTGGAACATTACTTTTAGTAGTATGATAAGAGAATAAAGTAGTATTTGTTTATATTAGTGGGTAAATAATTTGGGATTTATGTGGAAGATCATCAATTGAGACTGGTCAAGGACAGTATTGATCTGACAGATTTTGTTCAGCGGTCTTTCACTAGACTTCATTGATTTGGCCAATATTATTCAGTAACCTTTTACTAAGCTTAATGATAACAAACTAAGGTTATTAGAATAATATTTCACTCATATCTGACATGCCATTCAAGCCATACAACTCATCAATCATAAAATCACAGACACTTTAATTCATAGTATTTTTCACTCGATATTATCTTTTCAATTTCTCATTCATATAAATGATTCATCGTACATACATGTGTGTAAGTTTCAAGTACTTAATCAATATCTATAACACTTTCTAATATGCACATAATCACGTGCTAATCATATGATTTTCTAATATTAATAATTAGAATGGTGGGACACGTGGTGATGGTCTTTATCGTCACAATACCAATCATGTGGTTGACCTCTATAGTTTCATCAACGGAGATAAAAGACCGACTATCTATCCTATTCGATAACACGGAAACTGTTAGTTCCGAATTTTATCTAAAGCTGTTTGGTTTTTATGGATGTGGAATAATACTATAGATACCATAATGAGATAATATAATTTAATGTAGAAGGAAGTGATACGGATCGAAGGACCACTTTTGGTCCTTCTGGTAGAATGTAGGAAAAATTGTTAAAAACAACAATCTCACATCTGTTTTAAATAGATGTCAATCGAAATCTTCAACACTAAATGGAACTATTATGTCATGTCATATCATGGACACTGAAAAATAATTTGGAGACTCCACGTACCACGGTATTGATTACCGAAAAAAAATGACCTCATTTACTCTTTATTATCAAATTATTAGGCCACTAAACTTCCCTATCACATAACTAACTGATATATTCGCAGAGCCAATATCAGCTAACCTAAACATTACTACCTAAATCATAAACATTGCTCGATAAAAAATCTCGCGCAATTACTTTTTATAAATAAACAAAAAATATGGCGTAACTCGCTAACTAATTCGCGGAGACGTTTCAGAGCGATTATTTCGATACGTAATGTGAAATTATGAATTGTTAACTAATAAGTGAAACCGTACATTATGTAGTTCTAATTTACTGTAGCAAATATAGCTAGGATTTATACTAAAATAACCTCCTTAGAGGACTAACTGTAATTCTTTATTACAGCACTACCGCTGCTTCAAGTTCTTTAAAAACGAATAACGTAATATTTTTGTTTTAAAAATACTCGGTCCAGTAATAGCCAGTTTATGGCACAGCTTAGTGCCCTATTAAATGAGACTACATATAAACTTAACTGAAGAAAACAAATAGTTTTTAAAGTCCGCTGACATGTGGGAATGTTCTCCTAATTTGTGTATAAAATATCAATTAGAACCGTAGTTCTACTGCTTCGGTCGCTAATATACAAGTATGTGCCTACTCTTAATGTACCACAAATCACAATCACCATTAAACATTCATCAATTCCGAATCGCAAAATGTTATGAAATAACTTTATTAATATTCACAATCATTTAAGTTCAATTGAGTAGCGGTTGTAACCACTTTCAGCAACTCTAACTCAAGGTAGCGTTGATAAAGGGTCTTCGTCGAAGGGCAAGTCGATAACATCGCAGATGGCAAAGACCTTCGATATAATATTGTTTGAAATTGTACTTAACTACGTATATAAGTTTTTAAACTGACATGGTCACTAACACTAACATTAGAACTTAAGATTACTTAAGAGTTCATCCGTGATCATGGCGCTTGCAACAGTGCCGAAATATCGGAAACTCATAGACATAAATAAACATGGTAAATAGCCCGTCTTAAGTTCTAATGTTAGCTATGTATGTTTCCAACGTGGCAATTAGCACCTCGGCCAAGACTACATAATATCTAAGATATAATAACCCCGTAATTTTACTATGCGTTGCTGTAGAATACTCGTTGTTGTATGAGTATTCTACTCTTTGCAATTAACTACTATTTGTTTGTACCTGTTCTTCGAAGCAGTAAAGAAGGAACTATATTCTCAATGTCTTGGTGCAGATTATTTACTCTTCAGATTTCAACGGCATTCTCAGCATCATCATTCATCATATCATATCAGCTACAAGACATCCACTGCTTAACATAGGCATCTCCCAATGACTTCTAGATCAGCCTGTTGGAAGTGATTCTCAGCATAGCATTTTAATGCCAATGACATTTGGCATTTGAACAGAATACGACATACTGATACCAAATACGTAAACAGACTTGGTTGTTTGTTTCATCAAAGGAAAAATAGAGCCAAGATGGTGCCTCAGGTACCTACTTTTTTGTACATGCGCTTCTACGTAGTCAAACTTACTTACTAATTTATTCAATATGCGCTGTAAACCTGCTATGTACGACGTGTCTCAAACGGCACGTGGAAGTCCATAAAAGCAAAATATACAGATCAACTGATGGGCAGACACGTTGTGTATGTACAAAACTAGGAGATTGAAGTTTGAGAAACGTAAAATATAATAATAATGGTAAATCATTAAGTTTTAGTCGTGTAAGGATGTCAACAGATTTTCTATCCTCAGAATAAAAAGAAGGAATGAAGCGATCATTGACATCTGGAGACAAATGTGAGCTCTTTATATTTCTGTTGTGTGTTGATCAGTTTACTATGTGTTGATTTGAAAATAGACGTTAGCTTGACATATGAAACGTCGTTTTAGCTCAGGCTACTATGTATCATTACATACTATTGGTGGTGGTGAAACACTATTATTTTTACGATAGTCCCAACGATAGCTGATACCTTCTAAAAATGTTCCTAATGATACTTAATATTCCTTTAACGAATTAGTCCCTAGGTCCCGTATACCGACACAGTTCCGTATACTCGTAAGTCAATATCACCAACAATCTGCAATGGCATGTCATGCGAACAGAATAATTTATTATTTAGTGCTCTATGGGCGAAAACTGTAAAGTAAATTCATAACCATCCTGTAAAATTATTACATATGTATAAAACGTAAGCAAAAACAAACAAACCTGACTCCACAGCTCCTCTTCCGAACCTCTTGCTGTTCACCTTCACTTCACCAGCAGTCCTGGCTTCACAGCCAGGAGTTTCTTCCATTCCTAAGCGCTCCATGGCTGCCTGTGTATTCTTCAGACCGTCGCATCCATCATCACAGCATCGAGATGGTCCTTCGGGACCGTTCATGTTATTTCTGAAAGGACCAGATTATAATTTTTAAGTTCAAATGTCGCAATGCTCGGATAATTTTTAAACTGGTACATAGTAGTTGGATACAAGTCTGCATAGACATTTGAATCCTATATTTAATTTGATATTAACTAGTTAGAACAGGAAAATGCACAATGCACTAATAATTGCATACAAATGAAATTAAATTCATCACGCGTTAGTTAAAACAGTGGTAATATTATCAAGATTCTAAATTAACAACTAAAATATTCAAGCAAATTCGAATTCATATTAGCCGGTAAAAAAACTAGACCAATACTAATTAATATATTAGCCCTATGTATTTCCGTTTTATAAAAAAACTCACGTGTAGCTGTCACTAAGCGATGATAGGAATTAAAAAATAAATATTTTTTTACTTCAATATAAACAAACACAGAGGTCACTAATTGTTCTGACCGCACAAAATCACACAGCGGCGTTGGAAACTAAACTAACCAGACTCCTTAAACACTTTAGATTATAAGCGCCTCGGTACAACATACAAACAAGTTTTTAATGCCAATAACACACAATTGCTCGATAATAAAACAAAAACATGAGCTAAATTAACATTCGACTAAATGACAAATACTTTTGCTTCACAACACCAAGGCGTTCCGATTTCAATGTGTGACGTCAAGGGTTTGTTTAAATAATATATTTTACGTCATCCGATATTGGGATAGCGATAATTTGACCGAGATAATGTTGCCAACCGCCTTGTTCACATTAATAGTTAATTTCATCAAAATATTATTTGCGCAGCATCTTTGCTACTGGGTCAAAGGGTGAGGGAAGTGGGACAAACGGACAGAAAATAATAAAAATTCTTACTCCTACGTAGTTTGTTTTCTTTAGATATCCAATTGAGGAAGTTTATCTAACAACAGAATTTGTGATCACTAAACAGATAAATCAGGGCTCAAAATAGTTTCAAATCACAAACTGACAATCGATGTTAGGTAAAAGTTGTTGGAAGGGAAAAGTGCAACTGAGTGTAGCCTAGATGCCTGCTGCTCCCCTCCATCAGTTGGGATGAGTGGCATGCCATATTTCCATATTTCAACGTTCATCGCTCCACATCACAAGTAAACAAGACGTCAATCAGAGCAGTCAACAATCGAAATCGCGTGATTGACACCATTTTTGACGCGTACTGTCCGCAAAAGAGACATTCCTACAAGACATTTTCTGTGCAGAAAATTAGATTTCGCATTGACTCGCCATCCGTCTTCAAGTATGCATTAATAATCTCGTGAACAGTTCTAATGGGTATAATTTCCTATATATTGATCGATACGGGTGTAAAGTAGTTGACTAACCAGTTACTCTCAGTCACAAATCTTGTTCCCGATTAAATCTCTCAGCACTACTGCCAGGATTCACAACTGGAGTTGCGTGTAGAGCACAAAAACAAATTACATTCTGACTCTGCACTTTCTGATTGCGATAATTTGGTTTCGTCTTACAGTACAAAAAAGCCAATTTCGCGATTTCGCGACAAACAAAAAATAGCAACACTTCCACAGCTTGCGTTATAAGCGTTATCGACGAGACCAAAATGATGAAACACTCTAGAAATAAATTAAGTAGAAAATAATAAACATAAAATTGAGATCGAGTTCGAGATTCTGTACATAGTTATAAACATTAGCAATATGCTATTAATGTGTCGTCATTACAAAAGACGCTTGACTCGTAGGGGGTCAGTTATCTTGTGACTTGTACATTTCCACAAGGGGGAGCAATAAACAAGCTGACGATAAGATTATTGGAAATTAACACAACATTAATAATTGTGATGATGACAGTGCCTCACTATATTTAGTAGAGTCTGGTGCAATAAAAAACATCGCTTAGTGCTGTATTATTTTTGTCGTACGATTTTGTGATAGGGAGTAATCACGTTGACCTGTGCAATTATTGGATAAACAGGTCTTGACTCTTCTTTTGTAAACTTTTTCACTATAAATAGATATTATAGATATCAAAGCTTTGATAAATACAGTCACGAGGGGAATTACTTTTAATTGGCGAAGCAGCTGAGTCTGATTAGTGGTTAAAATTGATGTGATGCGAATACGATAACAGTATGTTTTTATTGAACGGTTGCATTTGTTTACTGGTCCTTCGGTACGTAAATTGACCTAGGTCTTTTAGAATTACGTTTCTATCCTGTAAATTATGGAATTGGGTGATAATACGAAGCTTCTTTTGGTAAAACAAAACTCACTACCACATTTTAAGGATACAGAAATTACACCACGCTAGTTAGGTTCGAAAAAGATGCCGTATAAGCCAACAATTTATCTATAATAAAAAACTTGGACGCAACAAGTGTGAAAAAAAATACTATGAAATATTTGACCAATCATTGACACGTTCAATCTCATTTGATTAGGTGTCAATGAAATCAATTTTCGATCTACTCGGCTGACTAGACAACTAGTTTTATCCGGAAATGCCTGCTATTTTCTAATATCAGGTTGTTATTGTCACTGTTACAACAGACAGACAGTATCAATGCAAGTTATTATATTTCTAATATGTAGCAATATCAGGTTACATCATTACGAACGGCTGTATAATTTATGATGTAATTATAGGTACCACCTACTGGTCGAGCCTGGTTGAGTAATTAGTTTTTCAATAAGAAAATTTGCCACTTAATTAGTTATTATTTATTTTATTGTAACCGCAATCTTATTACCTTCTAACGTATGTAACTATAATGTTTGAGTTTATTTATTTAAAAGAAACATTTTTCTTCTTTGGTTCATATAAAAGGACCAGAAATTATGGAACTCAATAAATAAATTTGTTAAATCAAGTTTTGCAACTTTTCAATTAGATTGGTAGATAGTTTCACAGTGAAATTTTTTACCTCTCGCCTGTCTGGTCTGGAAGAAAAATAACGCGATCAAGACATTAATACCGAGTTGCGGCGCATGCTGCTCTTGAATATGAGTCCAGATGGGCTTTGAAAGTACCAGAGTTTCTCTCGAATAATCCATGTTAGTAGTTCGCATTGTTACTTCAATTAATTAATGTGTCTCATTCACAAGAAACTCTGCGATCCGTTTAGGCTGTAGATAGATAGGTTATTAAAATTGACAGGTAGAAAGTTACTATCTGTGAACGGTTAACGACCCAGTGATGTGATTATTGTTTTGCATGGAAACATTACTAATTACGCTAATTAGTAGGTATTATGATGTGCTCAATCTGACAGTTAGTTATTATTATTATGTACCTGTCTGTTGGAATGTTGAATAAAAATAGGGTAAGTTCGCCTGTTCACGTCCACCTAACAGTTCGTGTTCATGTTACGGAAACAAAATCCTGAAAACTACCACCATATTAGTAGTAGTTAGTACACATCTGTTTGATCTTACACGTCTTGAAAATGTTACATTGTATGAAATTATATGATACGATGAGACAAGACTAATACCTATGGAACCTGTATCTAGGACCAAAAGGACCACATTACTAGAATTTTAAGAAACACATACTGGACTTCTTCCACTTGTACAGTTTCTTTTGTGCCTTTAAGCCTAAGTTACATTAAATTCACCGAGGGAAGTGGAAACAATCGTTTTATTTTTTTTTCTCCTCTAATAATATCCTCGGATTTATTTCGTTGCAGGATCCAAGACAGTCCCTGAAAGACGCGTCGGACTTCAGTGTTCCCACTAATTACGAATTTAGTAGTTATTCAGGAGTGCTAAGAAGGAGAACTTGAGTTGTATTCGATTTAGAATAATTTTATGTGGCTAGAATTGTGTTACCCAGCCATAATAAGGAAACAAGCCTGCTTTTTCTTTATCAAAATTATAAAATTTATAGACGTATGTATAAATAAGAGTATGCCATGCTATGTACTGATTGGATTAAAATATTATTGTCACCATCAGTACAGTCGATTAGGAACTCAAATCCGACATCCGAGATAATATATAACAACACTAATTAGCTGCATACCAAGTATCGTGTTACCTAAGCACTTAAGTTTAATTTAACATAATAGTTCACAAAACTATTTCGCATATACTTACCTAGCAAGGAAAAAAATACAGCAAACTTTATCCCAAGGACCATTCAAAATATTATTATTAAAGAACTCTATATACCTAATAGTACATAAGTATTTTAAATTCGCAAACATCACATACGCACGCGATTTCACGATGACGTAAGATTTGATCGTAGATGGAGTGCGTATCGCAACTTTATTTGTACCCAAAGACGAGAAGAAGGCCTTGATTTGACAATCGAGTGTCATAAGCTAGATAACGAATGATCTACCTACTACTCGAAACATTTGAAATTGGTGCTGAGTTTTGGACCAAAAGACCAAACTTATGTTAGTAAATGAGACATGCCTTTAAATGAGTAAATGAGGAATAAATGAATTTTAAATTTTTTTTTATGTAATTAGTTGTTGAAGAACTATTGTTATTTAAATTTATTATGTAAGTATTCAGCAATAGAAATCTAAAATTTAAAAATGGTAATTGTAGGTCCAAAACTCAGACCTGAAAAATAACACTAGCAAAATAAATATGTTTCTGTAGTTAGAAAACGAATTATTAATATCCTCATAAAAGAAATCTTTAACTTGTTTACTTTATTAAACTAGGCTACTAGGCTTAAATACCCAAGGGAAAACCAATTTTATTGGAATATCATTCAGTAAAAAAATAATACATTATCCTACGATAAAATATAGGGTCACAAAGACAATGTACCGACAACCTCTCTGATTATTGCAAATAATTCTAAGGCCATATCTTATTTGCATTGTAAATAACAAGATTGGCACTAATAGTCTTATTTTCTTTAATATCTTTATAGCATGAACCTAATGATAGGCAGGCCAAGCAATAAGTAGGCCAATAACACTGGTCTAGCTATAGTACACTTGATAAAATGATGACATAACAGAATTATTTTCTATTATAAAGTTGAATAAAATCTTTTTTTTAATTCATTTTGTATTTGGAATTTAGTGTGACAGGCAGCTTGGAATTGTCATAGACAAAAAATACTTTCGTAGATAAGAATACATCGTTTGAATTGATGACTTAGATCCATCAGTATTGAATTGAATAATTTTAAACTCAGACTAAAGTTTGTTTCCAAGCTTATAAATATGTAAAAAGATTTTTGATTTAAACTACCTATGTCTAATTTTTTGGTCTATTTATGAGCTGCATGGCATTTTTAAATATTTTTATTTCATTACTTAGTTTGAAAATTATTACCTACAGTAGATTTTTGTCTTAAAACAGTTGAAGTAGAAGTTGGTATTCATAATGGTGAATAAAAAAATAAAAACTAACTGATAAATTAATTATATGAAGTATGTTCTTGTGATTAAAATGTTTTACTATTTATTTTAGGAGTTTATTGAATTTATATTCAATAATATAATATAATAAATAATAAAATAAAAGCTACAGAATAAATAAAGAAAGAAACATAAATTACCATGTGTTAAAAAATGGTATTTATTTTCTTCACTAAAATGTTTAAAGACAGAATAACAAGATATTTAGAGAATTGTTCTATCAAATTTTTAAACAATTTTTTTAAATTTAAAGCATGGTAGTTTTGTGCCTGTAGCAGTACAAAAAAAAATAAACACTGTGTGTTCAGCTAATAACATCAAAAGATTTTCAACAAAATAATGCAGATATTTTTTTTAAAACCAATCAGTATTCTATCATAGATATATTTTTTTTCGAGGCCATACATGACCTAACCTTGCTTTAAAATCATGGGGATATTCCCAATTGGAGAACAATTGTGACAAATTAACATTACTACGATCACATGTCACAAAGCAATTCAAGAACACCCGTGAATTTGATTAAAAAACCACGTCGTAAATTAAAACCATGTGGTACGCACAACATTCATAAATTTAAAGACTATAACCGGACCAAGTTACATTGATCATTACAAACAAACAAAAGTTTTACAACTTTCCTGAATTGAATTTCGTCGCATAATTTTAATGGCAACAGGTAAATGCACACCTGCCCCGATTGTACACAATAAATACGTAAGTTTTATCAAATAAATCACTCACCTGGACGAATTACTTGGAGGAATAAACTTGCGAAAAAGTTCACTGTATTTTTTATTTCGTGATTTAACAGCAGCGGAGCGGCAACTTACGTATTGCGAAGGAAGTACGAGTAAATTGTACACAGACTCGGTCTGTATTCATTCATTTGTTTGAATTAGTTTGACGTTAAGTGTGCGACAAGGATAGAGAATCAAGACACGTTCCAAATGCTAGTCAAACAAACTAATGTTGAAACTTGTTCTGTGATATTAAAAAATATATAATTTTCTTTTACCTCAAAGACATTATTATGATATGATAATCCAGATGTTTTCTTGAAAAATAAAGCAATAAACAAGCATATATGTAATAGCGCTAATATTGTACTAGCGCGAAAAATAACAAAACCAGAGTATTTATTTACTGATTACATTTTAATAAATAATGTTATTACATCAGGAGATAACGGCCTCAATTACCTTGAAAAGCACGATATTTGTTTTTAGTTCATTTCCAATATTAATAGAATAATTAGACTGGCTTATATGTAAAAAATAAAATTATTTAATCTTAGAATGAATGAAAAGAACTTCCGTCTAAGTAAGCTTCGGAACGCACACGAAGTTGCTAAATAAAACATTGTGTTTTGATACTTGAAGGGTTTAAAAAATATGTATAATATTCACTTATTCATTCACAATATAAAAATTAGGCAGATGGTATCAAAATTATGAATGAATAATCTCTTAAGTGACTTAGATCAAGGGTTGTATTTTGTAGTTCTCGAGTCTAAAAAAATATTTCTTTTCAGAATTTCTTGGCAAATGAGCAGACGGATCACATGATACTATACAATCAGTGCCGTCTATGGCGGCTATACACCGAATGCCCATACCCGCAACACCAGAGAAATTACTAAGTAACCGTAAAACGTAATGTTTTGTATCTGAAAAAGAATATATTGTTACCTTATAGGCAAAAATAATTATTAAATATGAAGCAATAATAACATAAACATGAACAAAAATAATAACATAAAGATATGGAAATAATATTTTGATCAACAAATTTTATTTACAAGTGAATGCAAGTATAAAGTACGGATCAAAACGCGATAGTCGCACTACACTACTTGTTATCAAACCGAGCCGGTTGTGTGCGTAGCGAGCGAAGCACGTGGTGCACATCTCCGAACACAAAACTTTATAAAAGGCCCTCGCTGTGCCGTGGAACAAACGCGCGACCCATAGTCTTGCTATTCCCACACAGGAGTACTAGCGGTTCACAGAAAATGGCTCATCCAAAAGAAGGTAAATTTTTTATTTACTTTTCGAAACAACATCTCGCTTGTCAAATAGTGAATGTAACCCGCCTAAATTCAAAAGTACCATAGACTAGAACATCAAGAATGTATTGAATTCGCTTCATTTTGTCGGTTTGTATTTTTTATTCATACAAAGGAATTGGTTTGTTCGGCCTTGACTATAAATTAAATGTTGATTCTTTTTATTTAAATGTCTTGTTACTAGTGGTACGAGTTGTATTATCTTTTTTCATTCAATCACATGGTTCATTTGATAGTCAGATGGTCCTTGATCTGTAATCTCGATCTTTAGTTTCTCAGATAAATATGCTGGTAAAAGTGAACGCGTTCTTTATGACTACCCTCATAAACTGTAATCATTATATTTGACGACGAATTTATACTTTATTTTACCAACGTACGTACTACGTATGTTAATTAAACTAATTAGATTCACGTATATATATTTATAACAATAATTAACAATTCGACACCTCTACTACGGCACATACCATGCTAAATGCGACTTTAATTGACTTTATATTACACTAACTACTTATAGTAAGTAGGTACATATCAATGCACTTAAAACTGCATAATATGTAATATCAAAATACTTCATATATCAAAATTAAATATAAATAAACCTACCTAACTACTTAATTCAAATTAAGTACTAGGTACTACTAGGTATTAGTGTGCATACCAAGATATAAAATAAAAAAGATACCTATAAATGAATAGGTAATCTAACTTTTAAACCGAATGATTTCTGGAAAATAAAACAGGTTGGTTCGTACGATATTACATTTACAAAAAATAACTGCACTGCGACTGCCGAACAAGGGGTTTTGGGGTCGATTCCCGGGTCGATTCGAAAAAATTCTCAATCGTAGCACGGAGTCTGGAATTGTGCCCAGTATATGGCAACAGGGTCACCCTCTATTACATGAGACTTTAACACAAATTGTGAAAAGTGTGTGTATATTGTACAGTGGCATTACGTGCTGTGATGTGCACCTCGTACCTCCTTCGAGGATAAAACGCCTCACGTTGCAAAAGAAATGTCCGCTTCAAATATTTCGATAGAAGTCACTACTGCTAAGTCATGTTACGCATCTTCTAAGGACATCACTTAACTGTACTAGGTAGATACGATATAGACGTCTGCAACAGCACATCATTAAGCTCCTCATTGTAACCATAAAACCTATTGTTTTCAGTCGGTGGCTACAAGCTGGGAAACCTCCTCATCGAGGGCAAGACAAAGCAGGTGTTCGACCTGCCCGAGGTGCCTGGCCACTGTCTCCTGCTGAACAAGGACCGCATCACCGCCGGAGACGGTGTGAAGGCCCATGACCTTGAAGGAAAGGCCGCTATCTCCAACCAGACCAATGCCAAAGTCTTCGATATCCTTAAGTCTGCTGGTAAGTAAACTATCGACATTTTCTTCTTCTGGCTTTCGGTAATCATTTTTACCTGTTTCGTATTTCCTTTTCAAATACTTTAATTTTTTTGATCTGGCAAGTATTTGAGAGAAACTATGGTGTTTCCATAAAAATGAAACATTTCTTACACAGTAACTTTGTCATAAAATTAACTTCCACGATTTGGTAGTACCTATTATAATATGTGGGTTTTAGGACCAAATTCAATTGTCAAACAAGTGAACACCGTAAATACTATACTTTTACTTTATTTTTTTGATGACGGGGGAAAACTTCAAAAGTTACTTTGCTTTTTGAGGAGAAAGTGTAGGGGGCGTGGGATTTTTACCTCACTATAGCCACCCTGTTGGCCACCTTTAGTACCGATAAAGGACCATAAATATGTACTGGCACCTTTACCCGAACTTATTACACTTGGCTTTATTTAATCTGCCAAATCATCAAATCTGTTACCAGCACAAAAGTTCACAATGATATCTTATTTTTTATCATATTTAGATAAAAATATTCAGTAAATCATCGCTAATTGGCAATATCACTATCAAAACTTCGCCTGTGGTCGCCGATATTTCGTCCAAGATTAACTGAACGACTTGCCCTTCAGATGTGCGTCAGTTTATATCAAACTAAAGATACAGTTGGTCTTTTGTTCTCTGTTATCAATGAGATAAAAGGACGGACTGCCCAAGTAATGATGTAATATTACTTATTCGGATGACCAAAGCCGCCATTGAAATATGACCTTTAAGTCTGCTGCTAGAGATGTCATTTTTTGTCTGACGGATGTCAATGATATTTGATCGTTCGACTACAGATTTTATGCGGAAATGAATATGTTTTTAGTTAATTACAATTATTTTTTCGTTTTGACCAATAGAAATCTTATTATGTCTCGCGCAGTTCTGGGTTCCAGCATAATACCATGTGTTGGACACGTATTGATTTCATTTACCTGTGTCATAAGCCACTCTAGATTGCTGAATGACAAAAATGTCTTCTGGTTTTTGCAAGCCCAAATTACCCAAATGCGAGGAGATTATAGAAGTTTCCCCCTTCCCAATCTTTCCCATCCCCGATTCCCGAACATAAATTCCTAACTCCCAAAAAGCCGGCAACGCACTTGTAACGCCTTTGGTGTTTCAAGTGTCCATGGGCGGCGGCGATTGCTTACCATCAGGTAATACGTATGCTCGATTGCCGGCTTGTTCCATAAAAAAAAAAAAGTTTACGCACATTTACTTTTCCGACAAGCTTTGTATTAAATCGAGTGGAAATTAAATAAAACAATCGCGGTTTGCTCATTATTTCTGTAGTTCATTTATAGTATAATATATAGACACCGCGATTTTTTTAAATTAATTTGGTATGTTATGTTTAACTATCATGAGATAGTTATTATAAAAAATATCGAGTGGAGGTGTGAGTATGTAATATGTAAGGCAGAATGTACCAAAATACGTAGATATTACATCGTATTATTACGCTGTTATTATTGTGACCCGCGGACCCCGCGCAAACAACAACAGATTATCTTGTAACAGTTATGAAACATTGCCTTCGTTAGAGGTCAACTTCATAATATTTATGGACCCTCGTTATTATTATTTATTATCTATAACGAGCTTGTTTTTTTTTTTAAATAGAAAACAATTGGGTGCGTCATTGGACTTTAGATGGACTTAAACGTACCTACTTATTTGTAGATTTTAATTTATACGTCGAATATGTATTGAAGTCTAATTAATGATTTTGTAAAGAATATGAAGATGGTAGGTATGGTATGATTCCATTAGATCCAAAATAATGAGAAATAAGAGTTCTTTGTGGTCCAATTACGGAATCTGTCATCTATCAACAGACTAGCAGGTCAAAGACATCTTCTGTCTTGGATTGGTCTATGAAAAGGGACACTGATTTACTAATCCTTCAAAGATTAACGAAATACAGTGGACCTTCTCTGGAATATGTCCCTTTCAGTTTCAGGGAAATTTTCTTCTTGTTTGTTCGATACTGAAAACCTGAGTTATAATCATTACTGCTAATTACCGCCCCTATAAGCGTCTAGGGGATATCATGTAAACACACCCCCACTTGATTCTCTTTTACACCATTCTTGACAAAAATATTGCTCTATGTATTTCCAGGAATCAATACAGCTTTCGTCAAAATCGCGTCACCGACAGCGTTCGTATCGAAAAAATGTGACATGATCCCCATCGAGTGGGTGACCAGGCGTCTGGCAACCGGATCCTTCTTGAAGAGGAACCCTGGAGTACCAGAGGGCTTCAGATTCACTCCCCCGAAGCAGGAGACCTTCTACAAGGACGATGCCAACCACGACCCTCAATGGTCTGAAGAACAGATCGTTTCTGCCAAGTTCCACATCAATGGACTTACTATTGGTAAGATTTTTTACACCTGCAAACATATGGTCGACCCTGTGTTTTAACGGGATAAAAAAAAACAGCCTTTGACTACTTTCTCCAAATTATTATTTGATGAGTCGAATGTAATAGATGTTGAGTGTATTGCAGTGCAATTTGCAATGTACCCGACGTGGAAGAAATAGGAAGCCAAGAAACTACTTTGCTCTACCCCAGACTACGAATCGAAACTTAAGACTTGTTCCTTGCTTGGCAATCACACTTGCCTCCACTCGACTAGGCAGTCCAACTAATCTTCTCATACTTTCTACATGAAACCTCATCAAATTCTTTCCTATCCTCTCCAGGTCAAGATGAGGTGGACTACATGAGGAAGGCCACTATCTTGGTGTTCGAGATCTTGGAGAAGGCGTGGGCTCTCCGCGACTGTGCGCTCATTGACATGAAGATCGAATTCGGCGTAGACACTGAAGGTAAGCAAATTCATGTATTCAAATATTATCTTGAATTTTTTTATGGTCAGGGAATACAAGTTTGATACCCGACTATAAAAAATACTGACCCTAAAGACTAATGTCAAATGTCGGTAGTGAATCTAAATGGTAACTTGAAAGTAAGACACTGGAAAGTTATCGGCATTTAATGAATTAATTTTAATTCCTAGGTAACATCTTGCTGGCTGATGTAATCGACTCCGACTCCTGGAGGCTGTGGCCTTCTGGTGACAAGAGGCTGATGGTGGACAAACAGGTAACTAATAGCAATAGTTTCCATCTTCCATCTGCAGTTGATTCTTAGCCTTTGTGATAGCCAATTTGTCAGTTTTGAACCTCTTCGATTTGACGAAAGAGGCTTTTGAGAATTTCTCTCTGACAATAGATACCTATTGTCACTAAGCTCTGACGATGTATTGATGTGACCCAATGTAACCCAATCTTCGTATCCCAGGTATACAGAAACCTGACCACCGTCACAGCAGCGGACCTGGACACAGTGAAGCGCAACTTCAGCTGGGTGAAGGACCAGCTCGACTTCCTCAAACCCAACGTGCACCACAAGGTAGTCGTCTTCATGGGATCCCCTGCCGACCAAGAACATTGCCAGAAGATCGCTAAAGGTACTTTGTGTTTTTTTGCTAAGGAAATTCGTGTCAGTGTTGACCATTTAAACGTTGTAGCTAATAGAACATCGAGTAGAACTTGAGACGGGATATTTACCATGTTTATTCATGTCTATGAGTTTCCGATACTTCGGTACTGTTTCAAGCGCCATTATTACGGATGTTCAGTTCAACATGATAGCGTTAGTGACCATGTCAGTTTAAAAACTTATAGAACATCTAGTTCTATTAACTAGGATTTTACCAGAAAATCTAAAATCTCAAGCAACAATAGTTACGAAGGTAATCGATCCCTAAGTCACTAGTAACAGATTTTAATTTGTATTACAAAACGATAAGGTTGAAAATCTATTAAAGCTTCTACTAACTACTTAATTTACATCAACAGCGGCCCGTGAGCTCGGTCTAAGCGTGGACCTCCGCGTGACATCAGCTCACAAGGCGACGGAGGAGACCCTGCGCATCATGCAGCAGTATGAGGACACGCACGGAGCCCTCGTGTTCATCGCAGTGGCGGGCCGCTCCAACGGACTGGGACCCGTGCTGTCCGGCAACACCTCCTACCCCGTCATCAACTGCCCACCACCTTCCGATAAAATGGTCCAGGTAAATTATTAGTTAACTTTTGATCTCTTGGTGATAATTTGAGGACAGATTAGAGAATGGAGAAGAAGATTTGCTAGAAGTATTTATTTTTTAGTTGTTTTCTTTTAACAGTTCGCTATTGAGTAAAGCTCTTGAAATAAGAAAAATAATATTTATTCGACAGCTCATCACAGTGAAGTTTCTGAGAACTAAAGTTTTCAAACATTATCTTCTTCCTTCCAACCAACTTCTAGTTCACTATGAAATAATGTATTGCAATATTTGTAAAATATACTAAAAATTTCCTTCCTCCAGGACATCTGGTCATCTCTCTCCGTGCCATCTGGCTTGGGTTGCGCAACAGTCATCTACCCTGACAGCGCTGCGCTAATGGCTGCGCAAATCATCGGCCTGCAAGACTACCTCGTCTGGGCCCGTCTCAGAGTCAAGCAGCTCCACATGGCAGCCGCACTCAGAAAGGCCGACCAGAAACTCAGAAACCAAGTCTAAATGCCACATTTAATCTGTAAAACTCGAATATTATTTTTTTGTAACTTTTTTTCGCAGTATTTTGGGAAGTGTCCTATGTTGAGCAGTGTTGCTCTTACTTGTATACAATGTATTGAAAGCAAATGCTGCTACATTCCGTAATATTTTACTACGTATATGCTTAACAATAAATATAACATGAAATGTTTTTATGCTGGTTTTAATTAGTTTAAGCTTAAGAATTGGAAAAGATAAGCAGCGGCCCCGTACGTAATTCCTAACAATGTTAACATTTTATCTGAATACTCTGATAACCTTCTATCTATCGCAGGAGTTAGATGATGCGTCAATAAGTGACCAAGAACACAGTTTATATTTATCTGTTCAAAACCTTTACGAATTCTTACGCATCACGCTTTATCTCGAAGGATTAGATAGTCAAACTCATGCAAATGTATGTATTAGACGTTAAGCCTAACTACAATAACTAGGCCATACACCGGACACTATCCAGACCACGTGCTACTTCGGAAAAACTCAATAATCTACAACCACTCGACTATTAAAAAGTCGTGTTGTATCGTTATCGTGATGTAATAAAACACATTGCCTGATTAACTTATAATATTAGGTTGTTGCCCGTGAATAAGGCAGTTGTCCCACCAACGGCGAGAAAACGACTAACTATCGGCTATTTTCTCGCTCAAGAAACGTACAATAGATATACTTTCCGTGTAAACAAAAGAGATGCATATACAAATAGTTGATCGCTGACTGTTCACACTGCCGGCGAGTGCTCGCTTCACTAGTTTGTCGCTGAGCGACAAGAGCTATGAAAGATAACACTCGCTCGGCGACACTCGCCAAGCGATTAAAACAAACGCCGAGCGAGCAACCAGTGGTCATTTCTCTACAGTGCGTATCGTAGTGCGAGTAATCGCCCGCCTCACTCGCACACTCGCTTATAGCCGAGCTACACAAATATCAGAACTACACACTCGCTCGCCACGTCTCGCTTAACTCGTTTCTAGTTCTAGCTCTACTCGTTACTCGTTCATCGTTGCCGGTGGGACAACTGCCTTAAAACTATTAAAGCTTTCTACTGCGGTTCATGTGAGAATGCATAAACAGAAACTTAATATTATTTGATCGATACTTTACACAACATCTTTAGTAGAACACTAAATTATAATAGTTTCCTGAGAAACTAAAGGATTATTTTTTTCCCAAATGCTCTCGATCTACAATATTAATTTAAATAACTGGTCAGTTATAAAGATTATTAAGCAAAGAGGTCTCCTTGCTTAATCTTATCTTAAACAAGAAAATAAAATCAAATCGAATCATTTTTATGACAGTGTGTGGAGTGTGGAGTTGCAAGATTGCAGATATTCTAATTTTTTGACCTTGGTAATACAACATTTCAAATGTCAATGTCAGCTTTTTTGCAGAAGTGTTGTGTGAGTGCGTATTGTGGTGTTTTAAAAATAAGATTACCTGTAAGATCCATTCATACGTACAAAATGGCAGATAAACCAACGGATTATTCAACTGCCAATGGTTTCGAGAGCAAAACTCCGTTCCTGATTGGTGTGGCAGGTGGTACGGCCAGCGGCAAGGTTAGTTTAACCTAATGTTTTGGTTCGCAATTTATCGATTTTCTTACTTGAACTGTTACTTACGTAATCAAGAATGGCTAAGCTTCATTATTTTTGTAGGAAATTCTTACTAAAAGAGTTTACACTAGTTTGAAAGCCGATATGTCATTACGGCGTAAATGTATAACCTCTTTGTGCGAACCTCATTGAGGTATGGGCACGAAATTATACTGCCAATGATGCTGTAGATAAAACAGAACTATGGCTATAATAAAACAAAACAAAAGATATTATTATAAATAACGTGGTCGAGTGTCTGTTCAAGAAATATTACAAATGAGTTAGACCCAGGACTGGGAATATCCACCACACCTCATATTGTTTATTTTTATTTTATCAAATAAATACAAATATCTTTTATTATAGCTATAATAATGAAGGATTACATTACTGTGTTCTTGAGAAAGAGAACATCTTTTAAAATACTATCATTAATTATTATTATAACTGTTTTAATTTAAATTCAATAGGAAAGAATAGATTAAATACAATATTCGTTAATTTGATAGTTAATTTGTCTTTTTTTCACTAAATCACAAATACAAAATAATATCACATTTACATTATATTCCTAAAATATCTAGAACACAACCAGTATTATTTGATTTGCTTTATCCAGTCAACAGTATGCCAACGCATCATGGAGAAGTTGGGGCAACAGCACAAGGAGCAGACAGAGCGCCGTGTAGTCTGCATCAGTCAGGATTCCTTCTACCGCACTCTCACACCCTCAGAGAGGCTCCGGGCTGAACGAGGACAGTTCAACTTTGATCACCCTGACGCGTTTGACGATAAGAAGCTGCTTGCTATCCTGAAAGATATCCTTGCTGGCAAGAAGGTGGAGATACCGGAGTATGATTATATCACCAACTCTATTAGGTGAGTTATTGCTAGATTTTATTAAGAGTTGATCAAAGTTAAAGTCAATAATCAAAGCATTTATTTCAATTAATCCTTAATTAGGTACTTTTGAAACATCAAATTAAATGTTCCATTGTGTTGTACTTGAAATGTAACTTCTTAAAAATGGTATACCACTGATGTGATTTTATGAGGTGGAACAGAATACTTTATATTAAGAATTTATTATTAAGAACAATTTTGTCAGGAATCATGACATGTGTTTGTAACATGTATCTGTCATAATTTTAACCAATACCATTACTATTGCACCAGCCCACATCGCTCGCACACAATCTACCCTGCTGATGTGGTGCTGATCGAAGGTATCTTGGTGTTCTACTTCCCCGAGGTGCGTGAACTGTTCCACATGAAGCTGTTCGTCGACACTGACTCTGACACTAGGCTCGCTAGGCGAGGTAAGTCTTTTACATAACTAAATAATCTTTCAATTATTATTGTTTATACTTTTATAAATTTCTGTCAGTAAAGAAAAAGTCTGCTCTTCTCAATATTTTGTTATTGCATAGACTTTCTGCTCAATGTGAATGTGTGTGTGTAATTTTGATTTAGAATTTTATCTTATTCTATATTATTAAAATCCCATTTATAATGATACTATTCAACACTATTTCAAGAATAGGCTCATTTAATCTAATTTATCTGCTAATATAATAAGACAACTTTAAAACACATTGGTCCCAGCATACAACCCTGAGGAACCCCACATCTATCACTTATTTGCAAATATGCTAGTTTAAGCTGGAACAGATATGATAGGGTGTGTTATATTACAGTGCCTCGTGACATAATGGAGCGCGGCCGCGACCTGGAGCAGGTACTCAATCAGTACATGAACTTTGTCAAGCCAGCCTTCGAAGAGTTCTGCTTGCCGGTGAGTTGACACTTCTTGTTATAGGGATGCCAGTGAACCTCCTTTCTACTTATATTATGAATGGGAAACTATGTTGCTCTTTCAATTACTCTTGAAATAATAGAGCATAGAGAAAGGTTATAGTTTGCGTTAACACATTGGCTTAACTAAATCACGGTTTACTCACAAACATTAATGAAGAAAAGCTCTACTAGTTTCGAGTCACACACTCTTCCTCATGAGCGACGTGTGCTTTAATTTAGGATGTCTAACTATAGTTATTCTAAAAATAATACATTGGCTACTTTTTTATCCTGGGAGCTCCGGCGAAGCCGCTTGCTAACAGAAGCTAGAAGCCTATAAAGAAACTTAATTATAGCTCCTTTTGAACAATTTTCAATAATATTCTTAAACACTGTAATGTTCTGTTCATTCTCAGTCTGTATCCTACATTATGTTTTCAGGTGCTTATCTGTAGACTGTAGGTAACCAAACACTGAAATATGCACGTAATATTATTACTATCATATTTGGTTTCGCATTCAGCCAGTATAGTTAACGGTAAATCGAGACCATCATTGAAATTGTAACTCCTTGAATGATATCGAGAAACCTTGATAAATTACGTACTAATTATGCCTTGTGGAAACAATTAGGTATTGTTTACAATAGCCTCATTTCTAAATAATTGTTTGCAGACCAAAAAGTTTGCTGACGTCATCATTCCGAGAGGAGCCGACAACCTAGGTAAGTTGAATAACACATAACCATTACTTCAACTGTATACATATTTATCGAAGAAAATAGTATTGAACAAAAATGTAAGAGCCCTATTTCGGTTTGAATATTTAAATTAAATAGAGAAAGTATGAAATTAAAATTGCTAATTCGATTCTATGTAATATTATCGTTTCGTGTCGCATTTTCGTCTTTTTTACAAGCGGTTTTTTTATGTCTATTATACTTAAGTGACATTTTCTAACGAAGGTAAGTGACACAAGGTCATAGCCACTGCAACGAGGTCGTATACTGCAACATTCTGTATTCGAACTTTAAAAAAAAAATCTAAAAATGTTTGCAGCGGCTATGCTCTTATGTAGCTGCAAAAAGAACCGTATGATCAAGGATTTAAAGTCCGTTTTGCATTGTTGCAGTGGCTATTGACCTTATCGTGCATCATATTTGGGATATCATGTATAAGAAGAGGGCGTCGCCGCCGAAGATTGTGAATGGATGCAATGGACACCAGGAGGTGGACGAGACCAATGGACGGCGAATGTCTGGAAGCTCCGAAGACACTCTGAGTCGATAGTAGTAGACAGTTTGACGGTATGTGACTTTGTTGCCATAGTACTCTCGACCTTATTGTCCTCTATGAAGTATGCCGTGATGAAAATACTTGTACAAAGCACAACAGGCTGGAAGTTTCCACTACAAAGCATATAAGTTCTTGAAACTATCAACCTAAGATTAATTTTACTTGTGAAGTAAATTGTTTTAGTTCTTCCTAGCGAAATCTCGACGTGAACTTCTACTTGTCTGTTTCATGGGTCTTATATAGAGTACTTAGGAAACAAAGTCACTGACGTCACATGATTGTTCAAGGTATGTAACGTCCCAGTACCTCATACACTTGTGTTGTAGACGTGTATTCGATTCTAGCTCTTATTGCGTATGAGATACGGTTTATATTACTGTGCATTTTAAGGTAAACTTTAAAGCGAAGTTATAAACTGGTTTACTAACTTCTATAACGAAAGAAGAAAATACTAAATGCTTATTTAAAGTCCTTTATAAGTCCACTAAATAAATAATGAAATTAATTCTATAACATGGCAAAGTATGCTATATTTTAAACCAAAAACTGCACTGTACAAACAGTTAAAACGGTATCTCATGTCCAGTAAGTGGCTATGTAATGTTAATTTCTCCAATATCCGTATATGTATAAGTACGTTGTAGTTAAGGTCCATTATTGTTTATTATAAGGCTGACGCTTTACAAAGCATATAGAGTAAGTATATTTGTATGACGTGTCGATATGTCGCTACATCTCGACGGACATTGGGCTGTGGAAATGTTTCGAGTTTCTTCCAAATTAAAGTCCTAGCTTCCATTGCGCTGCACCTCGAAGAGCCATCAGACCACCACAGATGGGGTCCAGTCGTGGCTCGAAAAGCAAGAGTAAGAACGGGGTGGTTTTTAGTCAGTAAGAGTCTGACACTTCCTCTCGCCCAAGGCGGATGAAGTCATTGGATGATTTTTCCCCATTAAAAAAAGCTTCCATTGTTAGACAGTTTTCGAAATTGTATTTCAAATGGTAAATGATGATGAAGACAAAATCTGATTTGACGAATGTTCTTACTACGTTCAACAGCAAATGTAGTTAAGTTTTGACTCTTTTAACTGTTATGTCTGTCCGGAGTAACGTGCGTGAAATTGCTCTTAATCAATTTGCAACCTTATCGATAATGCTATAAAATTCTGTACCCCTAGTAGAAGTATGCTTTACGTAAATCAGAGTACGAAAGTAATCAGAGTTGGCCAGCTCGAATTAACTAACCAATGAGAGCCCTGAGCGCACTCTTGTTTCGATTTGGTTAAAGTAAAACAAACTCGTACTAAGGGTACTGAAAGCACAACAACGTTCAGTTATCGCGTACCTAACAAATAGTCAATTACTACTGAAACTCGAAACATTTCGACACTCTCGTCAACAATTCCTATAAAATGTAGTCAACTACAAATATTGTAACAAATGCCCCAATATCCAACGCCAATGTTTTCATCTAACATAAATATTCCACCAATGTTTTGTACCAACATCCAATGTTTATTACCAAGCAATTACATGCTTTATTTATTGGAAGCTAAAGTTTATAATGGCTAAATTAATTTGGTAGTTGGTAATTATTATAATAATTATGTACTAAATATCAGGGTTTCTGGTAGATTATTATGTGATCAGTATTGAAATGATACGCCATCAAAATACAAAGTATTTCAAAATCATTTTACGTATGAATGTCATCCATTTTCTTTTTGTTCGAAAGTGTTCAATTTCAAAGATGCATTTGTTTTTACACGTATTTGATACGGATACTACTTGCGATTTTGGACAGTCCTATTACAACAAGACTGATTGCAAAATTACCAAAAGAAATTGTAGAAAGTACAGGTAGATTTTTTTATGCAGGAAAGACAATAAAAGACTCAGTACCAAAACAATAGCTATTGTTATAGTAAATTGTATGCTTTTTAACGGGAACCAAATCGGTTACCTGCATACTAAACTGTTGTACTGACTTCACATCTATCTAAGTTTTATGGAGATAGAGAGTTAGCCTACCTGAACCTTTAGATTGTGTTACGCGGGCGGTGCAAAGCCTATTTTCTAAATAGGACATCGTTGGTAGTTATCCGTATCATTAACGTAAAATAATTTTGCGCACAATATTTTAAATCTTATTTTATTTGCTGTAGTCTAATATACTTTTATTTTTTAATTATAAAACCTTATATTCCTATATTAAAATATTTTTTCTTTAAAAGTATCGTATTTTGTACTGTATATATTTTAAGTTGTGCAATGTTTTTTTTAATGTTTAATTAGGATAACTAGTTACCGTTGCCTTTTGGAACACCAATAGCTTATAAAATGAATAAAACTATATATTTTTTCAATAGTTAAATATACATGTACCCAATACATTCTTGAAAAGGGCTCATATAGCTCCTTTTCACTTTATCAATAACTTATGCTTTTGTCACAAATATATTATTAAATAATTGAGGTGAACATTTAATAGTAAGTTGTGCAACCTATAGATAGTTTAGATAAAACATTTTTCTGTTACAAATCCCTTGTATGCATATTCCAAACTTTTATCGCCGACTTAATCCGACATTTTGTTTTTGAGCTCATGATAAAGTTTTCATCTCTATCCATGTATAAATCTATCGACCGATTCGTAAATTCATATTAATAGCGATATTTTATAGCATAACGTCATATTTTTAATGTTAGTAGCCAATATTAATTTAGTTTATTGTTTATTATCAAAGTTTATGTTTCGTCGGCGGTAAGAGTTGCGTAGTGCATACATTTACAGACAATACATGTATGTATGTATAATTTACAGACTGATTCAAATATTGGAAAAGACTAATTCATCATTACGACCCATGTAGAGTACTGTAGATATTACATTGTACTAAATTTCACTGTTTAATACCGATTTCAGAATATTCAGTAATTTGACGAATATTATCTCGTAGTAAGAAAGAAATACCAAAGGAAATAATTCGGAATATGTAGTTAATAAGATGATATATGATAGAATGAAACGTAGAAGATATTATGTTTAGCTGACCAAAAGTGACATCGTTTATTTGTTAATGAAGTAAAGAAAGTTAAATAAGGTCAAATTACTGAATTTTACTGAAGTAGGTTTTTATAATGTCATCAATGCGCCTTCTGTTTCTTCATGTATTTTATTTTGACAATCATATAATTTAGTTGATATCTGGCGCTGGTCTAGTAGTTTGAATACAGATCCGCTTTTCTATGTAAGGTTTCTTATCATTTGTTTAATGCATCTTAAAGTGCACTTGTTTTAAGTGTTAAATTAATGAAATATGTACGAAAATTTAATGAAATTCTAAATGTCGCAATAAATATTAGAACTAAAAGGATAAACATATAAAAATATTATTATATAATACATACACTTACTATGCATAGGTAATTATAGCACATAATGGTATCGCAGAAACAGAGGGCGTAGCCAATTCCAATTGTTTAAAATGTGATAAAAACGTAAAGAAATGTAAAATTTGTTCGTTATATTGGTGTGTTAGTTAATTACGCGGACTTTTACGGCAGACTACGATAAATTTTGTACTAATTTGATCTTTATTTTCTATGCAATATGGTTCTTAATACGCGCCTTCACTTATCTCTATAAATAAAAACTAATTGCTGTTCGCTAAAACTTGAGATCGGCTGGACCGGTTGGGCTAATTTTGGTCTTGAAGTCCAGGGACGGTTTAAAAGGTGGGAACAAAATATTTGAGGCGGTACGAAGTGTGCCGGGTCACAGCTAGTATCAAGTAAAAATGTTTTTTTCCATGACCTATTCATTTATTTTTAAAGGATTATCAAATAAATAGTTAATTGGTTGGTTAATAAGGTTAATGAACTTGTTGTCGATGTTAATATTGACAGTAGATACCTAGTAATGATGCAATAATAACAAAATTTTAATTTTAATCTTTTATTTGGATCGGACATATTATACATTACAATGCCGTAGAAGTTCGCGTTGAGCTTAGTAAAATTGTCTTAGAAGAAGAATTAGAGCCGTAGTAAAATATTATTGTTTTGACAATTCGATTGTTTGTGATTATTATAATTGACTGAACATGTTTTATCGTGGTTTTTGGTAGAGTTAATTGTTTCAATCCAATATTTGTGTATATTTGTTCTGTTCGCCATGAAGTAAATACTAATACTAATTCATATCAAGTCCAAAGAGTGGTACTATTCCTATAGTATGTAGTTTAAATTCCAAAAAGGAGTTTTAATGCACATAACCTTTTTTAATAGATATAGGCTCTAAAACGAAAACTGCCAAAATGAATTACGTATACTATTTGTCATAACGTTAGTTGCCTTTTTCCCAAATGTCTTTCAAAATTCTCGATCGCACACGTATATTATGTAGAGCTTTCAGCATTTTATGTAGCATTTATGTACTCTGGCAACATTGATTTATATATTTCGCTAGATATATGCGATTCTCCTGTACTATGTGTAGTTTCACATGAGACAGTCAAATCAAAGGAAAATGTATGCAATTGCTTATTAGATGGGTGATTCTTCAAAAAATCAAAAAGTTAACGGCTGTCATTATCCTCAAACAAAAGTTAACAATTATGCCGATTGAAACACAAAAGGTTTCAATAAAAAACTGTGACACTGTTCTCAATCAATGCAATAAAAATAAGAACGATAATAAGATACCACGATGCTTAATAACGCGGGAGGATAATGATTTGTTAAATAACAGTTAAAGTTTTTTGAAGAAACACCCAGATATTTTGACTGTGTCATGTGAAACAAAGTGTATACTTATGTACTCAGCACAAACGATGTATCTGTTGTATGTTTACTGCCTTCTGTATAATTTCCATTTTAAACAATGTATTGACGTCATTTATGTATATTTTAAAGGAATAAAGTGTTTGCAAATTTATATTCGTGTTTCATTTTTGTAAATATTACCAAAGAAAGATAAAGAAAGCTTTCACTCTATCTAAATCTTGGTATACTTTATTTTCTTTCTTTTCAAGCTTGCGCGGGCTTTACTCCTGGTATCTATTTTCTGTTCAAGTCTATTCTTTTTCTTATGCTATCGTTACTTATAGTATTTCTTGGAATGTAGAATATTTCAGGAACATATTATGCTAGAGTAGAGATAATGTAAGCATTTCGTTTTTTCATTGTTCGGCAGTAGGTGTTCATCCTTCATTATAATTATAATTTCGCTAAAAATCTGTTCCTCTTTATTTCTAACCTTTTATATTATCGATACTATGTCTCAGTCAGATTAAGCTATAATATGCCAGTATCTTAACCACTATATACCTATCATTCGCCTTCTCATGTTCTTAAATTGAAACATGTATTTCATGAGAGTAATACATGTAAAAAGAACACTAAAACAACTTACAATACGCTTGAATTTCCAGTGGCAATCGATCTGATAGTGCAGCATATATCTGACTACCTGAAGCGGAGCCCGGTGGACAAGAACTTGGCGCTGGAGCTCGGGCTCTCCTCATCCTCGGTGCCCGGCAGTCCGCAGCGGGCCGGGAAAGGAGGCCGGCCGCATTAAACTAGTGTTCTTAGGTAAATACAAGAAGAAAGATTATTTTTCTTACAAGTGACAATAATTGTTCTTGCTGGAAAACGAATTAAAACAGGATTCAAGCAAAAAAATCTTATTTTTTTTTAAGATACAATAGTCTTTCATTCCTTTTCATTATCAATTTTACAGTTTTAAAATAAAGTCTGTATATCAGTAATTAACTTATGACTAAAGTAATGATTGCATTTCCAGGATAGTTATTGGAGCGACATCAGCAATAAGTAGAGACGTTGGATGGAGGCGGACGACCAGCATCGCACCGACATTAGCGGGTTACACCTACGCGTCAGCTTCTCAATGTGGCGGGAATTGAGAGGATACCTATAGGGAACTGTACTCCAGCACATGAAAACTTCCAAAAGCGTTAATCTGTTGTAGAACAACAGTATCGCGGGCTTTAAAAAGGTCGTTTACACCTAAAATTCCCGGCCAATAGTGTTCGCATCGCTTGGAGCCGCGCTCACTCCCAAAGGGACTATGGTCGTGAAGGTACACTTGTATTAAAATGTTTCGGAAACTAGTTAAGCTTAAATTAGATATTTATAAATTAAAGGACTTGAGAATAGACCGGTTCTATAGCGGTGTGCCTTGGAGAAAAGGTGGATTTTATTAACGTTAAATTATTATTATAACTTACACGTAGGTATAGTTGTTTTAAATATCTCAATAACTTTCGGACTTTAGTCAATTCTCTTCGCAAAACGAATAACTGAGTTTTAAGCACAAAGTTATTTTTTTATAGAATCGAGTTCCGCCTGTTTTAAAGAGATTCCCGCCAAATACTGCTGCGCCATATTAGAAAAAAATGCACTTTATTATAGATACTTAATGATAAGTAAGGAGATAATTTTCTAAACGGAATTTTAAATAAATCTCAAGTAAGAGAACTACATATCTAGAGATAAAAATATATTAAACTCCTCTAGTTAGTCACTAGTCAAAGAATTCGTTTAAATAAAGATGCTCAATGGCGATCGTACTTATTCGGTATGTTAAAAAAAATATGTTTTTGTCGTTTATTGAACTGTTAATTACCTAAGATAAATTAAACTTACCTGCGTTTTAAAAGGATTGTTGAATAAAAAAGTTATTTGTAATTTGGAGGTGCGTTTACCAAAAATTGGATGTAGGTTCGTCGTTGTTATAAATTGATCTTACCAAGTGACTAGGGCACTACCTATTTGAGACAAAAGCTCAGGTCTTGTGGACGTCCTAAGTTTGTTACTAGTCAGACGTTAAAGGAGAATGGTATGACAGAGGCTGTTGATAAAATTTTCATTATCGTATTATGCGATATTCGCTTTATGTTGTTGATTTTATTTATTTATAGTCTGTAGCTAGGTTTACGTGTAGGTTGTAGGCTTGAGGCTTTATTCCTCAGTGTATTTGTACTTAGTGATTGCTCGCTTACGGCAGATGATTGTCTGTGTATGGGCTAAATGTAGGTGATGATTATGATTGGCAATGGTGATCAAAACGAATTCGTTGTTGATGTAGATAAGTGTCAAAGTTGTCAGTCAAGGATTTTGTTAAAAAAGCTTTGCAGATAGTACCAAGGATCAAACGTTATGCAAAATAATGACCTATGAATACACATGGATTTTAACCAAAAACATTTCTAAATGTTATTTGTTACTTTAATTTAATGGAAATGAATGCTAATTTTATCACTGTTTTTTAACATTGCCAATCTAAATTATATATCTATGTCCTAGCCAAAGTGATGTGCCTACTTCGTCACGAGAGGATTAATAGAAAAAAGTATATAATCGTTACCAACTTATTTACAATGCAATAGAAATGCATGGTTTCCTTCGTACCTAGTGGTATCTCTTTCTATTTAGTTGTAAGAAGCAGGATAGCAATATGAACACGTTTTACAGTTTATTAGTACTTGTGAATTAAAGAAATAGTTTTTGGTGACGTCTTTAACGCCTATAGTGTACGTTGATTGATTTTATTATTGTTTAATTTTAAATTCTATTTGAAAAGCTTGAGAGTCTAATATTGTGTGTTCTGTCAAAATGGCCTAGACAGTGCCGTATGTACAGTTAATTATCGTGCTTTACATCTCGGATTTAAGAGTACTTTTTGTGTGGCAAAATGCTACTAAGCGCCATAGTAATTAATTAAGATAATTTGAGATTAATTTTGGGATAATCGCAGATTATAGTGTTCTTGTTATTTAACTCATCATTTTAAGTGAAGCGAAAAGACAATTTCTTTCTTTCTTTCTTTGAAAATCTGCTATCATTTCAAAATGTATCGTGTTGTTTTGTTCCTTTATTTATTTGTACCTTGGATTATTTCAATGTCTAGATGGACTGTTACAGTTAACGTATAAACAAAGAACGTCTTCTTCCGGCCGTTTTTTTGAGGGGGAAAGTCATCCAATGACTTTTCCCGCCTTGGGTGAGGTGAGAGGACTGTCAGACTCTTACTGACTAAAAACCACCCCGTTCCTTCTCCTGCTTTGAGCTGGAGCCCAGGTGACCTATTACGTTGTCCGCAGCTCCGACTAGCTGGCTTCTATTAATTGTGTAATCACACTGCTAATCACCTAGGTAGCTCTTAGAAGTAGGGAGTAGGGCAGTTGACAAAAATACTCTACTAATATATGTTTATGTTACACTCCATCGAGACATTGAAACAGATCCAGGATCCGTGATTGGTTTTTCAGTTTGTTAGCTCGTGTTACATGACGCCTATACGGTTGTACCAAAGAAACTGTTTGTTACTTATGTGATTGTTTTTTAAATGATATATAATATAAATTAATATATTGAAACATAGATTTTTTAGCTGCTGGTAAATACACCTTTGTTGTAGTGGTAATAAGTATAAAAATAGTTCGTAGCGCATACATTTGTATCAATGCAAAGAAATTATAAAAATATTTTTCCGTTTAAACGGGAAATGTTAAAGTTTTATAAGTTATATATAGGCTGGCTCATGTAAAATTCGGCTGATTTTATAGCTACGCTGATAGACGCCCCTTGAGCAGCGCCGCTGTTAGCAGCGCACGTTTTGCTGTAAATCGAGATTAGTACCGCGTGTTCCGCTTCTGTATACAACAGCCCTCGTTTCTCAACAGCATTGTTCAAGCGCGTGACTATAAAACGCAACTACTACCCCGAATAAACCCAAACGCGCGCGTTTCAGCCGCGCTGTCGAAACGCGTAGCTATAAAACCAGCCTTTGCCGATCACCATATTTCGTTAAGACGTCTACTTTTGGAACACCGTATACTTGTTGATTTTATATTAAATTAAATGTTTGTTTAGCTTTACCAGCAGTTGAATACAATTCGCTTGAACTCTGCTAATGCTGTAGTGAGCTGTAAGTAAGCATATATTATTCCATACTACATTCTAACGTTTTGGATTCCGACGCTATACTTCGTTACACACTAATATTGTACAAAATATATTATTTTTTAAATAAAAATCTTTGTCGTTTTCTTTTATGTAAACCCTAATTTTTTATAGTAATTTATCTAGTTGCCAGTTTCTTACACGTTAACTCCTAAACAACTGAACTTATTTTGACGATTTTTGTTACTGATATTACAGTGGATAATAAGAAAAGATTAACTACATTTTTAATTACGGAAGGAGGTTTGGTTGAGTAATAAAACAAAAATAAAATTTGATCCATATAATACACAATAAAATAATAATTATTGCAATAATATAATAAAAAACAAGTTAATCGTTGTTTATTAAATAGATTTATTTAAATATAGTCTCGCCTTAACTAACGCGATTGCACGTAAGGTGGCGCGCGGACTAGAGGGCGCCAGTGTCGCTTGCTCAGTGACAAGTCTTTTTGACAAAATAAAAAAAAGAAAATAGAAACACAGTAAGTAATATTTACGAAAAAGAAGTTGGAAATTAATAAATAGTTAAAGAAATAAAAGATTTGAGAAAATAGACATGTTTAGACTTGCGACTGATCACCCGAGTGTTGGCGCCCAGCGTGGGACACGCGGTGCTAATCACAAACGTTGCTTCAAATAGCATTTAAACGGATAGTTTCTGTAATCCCAAGCAATTGCTTTAAATATGTACCTAGAGTATTACATGACAAATTGATGCTCGTGTACATATGATTATGGCTCATATTCACTGTAAATAAGGTTCATGTTAATATAAAACAAAGGTAAATTGTAAAAAAAAACATTTGAACAAAAACTATCCAAAACTTCACGTTTGCTTATAGTACATTACTGTACGAATCGATTCAGTCAACTAAATCGACCCTAATCGACAACACTAAGCATTCAAAAAATCTATACGTCCAACTTAGTTGACTGAATCGACTAAATAAATCAACTATTCGACTAAAGTCAAGATAGTCGAGTTACAACACTCGTACATTCTAAGCGAACAAAAAAATATATCCGATTTTAATCTAATTCTATACATTTGGTCAAAATATTAAAAAAAGAAAATGTACATTTAACAACTAGAATTATATTTATACACGTAATAAAAATAATATATAAGCTGTAAACTCGAAGACGCTCTATTTGTTACAAGACAAAAGTACAACTTCATTCGTTTGGTTGCGCGCACTGGTTACATATAGACATTCAACAAATACTTCAAAACCAAAGATACATTAAAAAGCAAGAAAAAGTGTCATTTCAACATTTGTACTTATATCAGAAACTATGAAAAAGAAAGTCACAAGTACTTTTAATGAAATTCTGATTAAAATTAATCCAAATCTAACCAGAGCGTTCGCAAATAATATGTTACAAAATAAAATAACCTTGCTAAAAATTGCATTATCTGTCTCTTAGGATAAAATATACATGATATTTACATTTATTATAGAAACCGTATCTATTACTATCTGATTGTCGAATAGGAATACAACCCCCAACACGTGGTGCTTTCGAATAGGCTGAGTGCTATTGTGCTCGTCACAAGTTCTAAACTGCTATTTAGATAGTAATCTAGTTAAATCTTTGGATTTAACTAGATTACTCAATAGTAGATATTACATATTAAACGTCACGCCTTTTACCCCGAGTGGGTAGGCAGAGGTGCACCTGCAAATAACAGCACTTAATGCCACTATACAATGTATTATAAGTCTCATGTAATAAGGGGTGTGCCTATTGCCATATACTGGGTACAATTCCAGACTCTGTGCTATTACTGAGAAATTTTGGAAAAAACCGAAAAAGCCTCAGTAATTTGCATTGCTAATTAATTTTGAAATTTCACTGGTCTTTTTGAAGGTCTTTTACAAAAAGCTATCCGATTTTCTTAAACTTTTTAATAACACTGCATAATTCAATTAACCAATCAACAGTTTAATATTAATAATCTTGTTACAAGCACAACAGCACTTTGCCTGGCAGTACTCAATTCCATTCAATACGTAGAATACATACATATTGTCAAAGCTACACTGCTCGGATTCGGTTACAATAGCAGGATTTACTTTATTGGTGCATACTACACATGTCTATGTACGCCTATCACGTATTAGAAGTAAACAATTAGGAACTCTTTATCTTTTTATTACCATTTATGTATATCGAATCGTATGTTAGTAATTAATATATGTTTTTTTTATTATTTAAAGTATTAATTTCTTGGTTTAGATCCAAGTGATGACGTTTACCAGTTGTACTTGCAATCAATGAACCAAATGCCAACAATGTATTGTATAAGTTATTTTCTTATTTATCTTTGAAACAAAAAGTACTAATACATATGATACATAATATGCACCAATAAAGTAGCCTGCATAGCCCGTGAACATTGTTTTAATTTAATCATACGTAGAATTATCTGTGATTACAAATGTTCTGTAGTTTACACAATCCAAAATATTTAAGAAACAACCCAAAATATTTAGCCGCAAAGAGAACTATTACTTAAACTAGCCTAGTAACGATTTTGTATCAAAAACAATTGCTACGAGACTGTGTTTAATCTAATTACGGTGAAATCAAACTTATCGAGCCGGAACCCCCATAACCAGCTAGGCAGTCCGCGGCGAATAAATTCCTGTATAATTCAAAATCGTATTGTAAAGAACCAGTCCAAGATTTATATAAAACGATCGAAACATCATACCAAGTCCAACCACCGCAGTCAGACCATTTGCAACCACAGTATTAAGTAGTATATCCCAAAATATATCACTATGACGTCACAACTCCATACTAAAACTCCCATTCTAACTACTAAACGTGTTTTTGTTCCAAAATATGTATTTGAACGTGTACTATGAACATGCTAAGTAACTATTATCACGCGTTAAGCCGAACACCGCCGCTTAAATACTGCGCGGCCTTTTGACTATTTATAATAAAGGTGCAGTTTCACTCACGCGACTGAATCGCGACTATTTTTTTTTTAATTGCTCATTAAAAGACTGTTACAAAGTCCGAGGAGTAAATCACATACATAGAGGTAGTTTGTTTTAATAAACTCGCAGTTATCAATGGACTATTTTTATTGTTCTCAGTCTTAAATCAGGCACTTTAAATACGTATGTATTGTAGGCTGACGCTACTGCAATTAAGCTGTAGTCGATATGGACTACAAAAATCACTCTTATTACTTTGAAATAAAGTTACATTTACTACGATGTAATTCTACTAACATCCGACTACAACGTGTATAAATCAGATTGCAGAACGACGTAATTCAAGTCGAGTATTTCAGTCGCGTGCAATGAAACGGTACCTTAAGCAGTAATAAAATACAAAGCCGTCGTGCCTTCTCCTATATATTCACTATCGATAGTTATACAGTGTAGAACGTTGAACAACATTGGTTGCGGGAACATTATGGCACCAGTCACTTATTTCACTGCATTACTCAACAAAACAAACCCCTATCACAAACTTAATCAATTTTGAACTCTATTGCTTAAACGCAAAACGAATATTTGCTGCATTTATTAATGTATCTTATCGTGTAAGCAATAGAGTCCAAAATTGATTGGCAAACGTAACCAGAGCTTGTGAGCTTCATTTTTCTGTGTTGACAGCTTCCTTAGTTCATATAGTTCCGCTTTTTCAAGGGCAACTGAGCGAGGTAGCGATGCAGGCAGCGCTGTAAGTGCTGGGTGGCGCGGGCGGGGCGCGGGCCGGGCGCTAGTCCGCGGGCCGCGGGGGCGGGGCGCGCGGGGGCAGGGGGGACGCCGGCATACTCCAACTTTCGCTGTTACCCCATCTGGTATTGGAGGAATTAATTAATATTGTATTTGTTGTAAGACAAAAATGAATATTCAAGAAAACTTAATATCAAGTAAATTTTTAGAATGTCTAGTTTTACGTTATAGTAAATCCTAAATAATTTGAAGATTTAAGAGTAAGATCTTATTTGCTCAGATGTTGTCATCTTAGCATTTTCTTTTAATTAATCGTTCAAAAATGTACATCATTCCTGTAACATTTCGAACGAAAATAAATATAAAATCCAGCAATCTTACAAGAAGAATGAGACAAGTAGAAATAATAAAGAAGAATGCTCACCTATGCTGCAGATGATGTGGATGGTGGTTGTCTCTGCGCGCTGCAAGGTGATGCCACTTGACGTACCCGCTGAGCCGGCGCTTCACCAGCCCCGCGAGCGAGTGCAGCCAGCCTGCGACCCACACCGAGCTACTGCCTACACCGCGACACAACCACACCACTACGACGCTCTGCCCGCTCCATACTTTATGTACCGACTCTTTGGACGTTTATGACTCAAATATTATGTGTTATGTGAATTTACTCCATGTTTGATGTCAGCAACATGCTTGTAAGTCAAGTTTGACTTCTTTGCAGGTAAAACAATAGTTGAGCTATCATTTTCAAAGAAACTATAATGATAAATATGAAATTCCAGGACTTCATCGTCAAATTATAGAAAATTTTGAAAGCTATAAGTAAATAACTATACTTCTAGAAGTAACTATCGTTTCAGAAGATACATAAATTGCATTGATCAGTGTAATTTGCAAATTACTTATTTTTTATTCCTGCAAGGATACTTTTGTCTAATCCCAGATATCTGTTGCCAACATCTCCAACGGAGGTTTCGAACCAAAGAGTCGTTACGTTATGCCTGCTAATGTTACTGACAGCGAAGCTACCATGATGAATGAGTGATAAGAACGGAGTCTCGCTCACACCTCGCCAATACAAGCTTTATTTACTTACTGTACTTACTAGTGGATAGTTTACATTAAGTCTTTGACTGTCAATAGAAAACTGTTGAAGGCAAATCCTCCGCTAACATTGGTCACCGGTTATCACCACGGTGTTCAATGTGTTAAGGCCTAATGAGACACTTGAAGAATGAGCCTTAAATTTTAGAACAATGTATTAAGTCGGTATTTTTTGAGAACAAATTATTACTTAGTTAAATGTAGTCTGAATTTATATTAGGCATGATGAATAGTTAGATGTATAGCTAGTATTTGGAGTGTAATATATAGTCTAGATTTCAATGTCACTTGATCTGTATCATTATATTTTATGGATATTATTTTTCTACTAAACATTAAATTTCCGTAAACCATCCACTTAAAAAATCTTCGAAAATTGCATAAATAATTCAGCAACGCTTCCCAAAGCGATACGTACCAGCGCCGGCGGCAGTGTACAAATATGGCCCATATTAGCTAGGTGTTAGGGTCGTGTTTAGTGTAGCGAGGCATGTGACAGAGCTACTAATGGGCAGGCGATGTGTGGGGCGCGAAGGACAGCGGCAAAGCACAGACACATTCGTAGGAACTTTTCCAAAGTATTACCAAGTAGGTAATAATAATTATATTTTACAGTTAAAGTGCTCGTATCGTTGCTTCAATTCAAAAACCAATATTTATTATCACAAAACTATACATATATTACTTATACTTTTGTAAATTACAATTTTTAGAGCATGTTTTTATTTGTGGTTGTTGTGAATTGAAGAAACAATATTTATGTGGCTGGTGCAATGTGTTGTGTTGTCGTGAAAGCACCGTAAATCCCAGTAGAAGCACCCAACTGAATTATATTAAACCCATGGTAATACTTTGACTGTGTAACAACTTGTATTTGATACTTCAACTTGAATTAATAGAGTTGTACAGTCATGAAAAAAGTTCCATAAATGTGTTATAACATGTGACATACAACAACATTTTGGTAAGATACATTTGGGGGAAACAAACAATTTTGAAAAGCTGCAAACTTGACACACACTCAAATGTAACTGAAAGATAGATTTTCAAAGAAAATCGTTTGCAAAAATAGACCATTTTAATAAATTTGTCTACATTTTTATGGTATTATAACTGCATTGAGCATACGTCAAGTTTGCCAAACATACAATGAGTGGGTTAGGTAATAAATTAGATAGTAATATGCGTCTAAACTTGTCTCTAAAACATCGAGTCTGTACTGATGTAAACATTTATTTAGCACATAAGAATTGACACAACAATTTTGATATATCGAGCTTTTTAAATAGAATATCAATCGACCTCTATTGAACTATTAAACATAATATTATTGCTTGAGGAAATAAATAAAGATCAACGTATAATACACCTAATTACCAAAAAAATATTTAAATCTAATTCTGGAACTATTAAAACAAGTTTTTTTTGTGACTCTATTTAAAAAACCTCGATAAATGATATCCAAAAAGGTTTCTCTCGGCAACTAAGCCTCCTTGGCCGTTTCGTTCGGTTGTGCGAAAGCATATAACCGCAAAGCACAGAGGACGCGTCGTAAGCATACATCCCATCAGTTCATGGTTTTCCGCCGCGATATTTACACAATGGAAGGGTAGAAACAGTCTGTATGAGAATGAGATGATTTGTGGAGTCATTGCAACTTAACGACGACAACCAACTTTCTTTATATGGTCATTATTGTATTTTGTTGATAATTGACATGTTTTCTATTCGATGTCATCAACGCTTTTTGATCCACCTGTATCTATGTATTTCGAAAATTAATAAGTTGATGTAGCACAGTTGTTAGGGAAGCTGACGGTTTACATATTGCACTAACAACAACAAGCAACACTTTCAAATCCTTCTACAGTACTGTAGTACTAGTAGTAAATTTAGAATATTACTCAGCAACAAGCAGATTCATTTTAACCGAGTAATTAATATGGTTACAAATGAACTTTTTCAAACACAGTTCAAGCAAAACCATTACAATATATGTAGCAAAATGTGAATCAAATTACTCAATTAAATGTTTCCATAAAAGAAAGTATAATCGTCAGTATTGCAATAAGTCCACATGTCTATACACACGATGCGTGCGGAGTGAGTGCGTAGGGGCGGCGTACGCGCGCCTATATCTGTAGTCGGAGGCTGGCTGCGCTCCTTCGTTACAACATTGTCACAGTCAATACAACGTGGCCGTATAGTGTGCGAGCGATTCTTTCATAAATAAGCTACGGAATTTCAATTAAAAAGTACATTATTTAATGAGCTAAGAACAGCGTCATTCGCGTAGTTCTTAGCAATAGTAAAATAACAATACATTTCTTACAGACATTGCATATAAGGGTTTTTATTACGGTATTTTGGTTCTGTTTAGATCCTTTATAAATATTTTCTATGTAAGTTGATATGATCGCTCGCATATTATACTATAACACATTAGAAGGTTCGACACACGATAAGTTACCTTATCGTTGTCTACAACAAGGTGTATTTCTCCATGTATCAGTAATATCTTTAAAAATAAAATATTTTGCATAAAATTAATGTATAGTCTACTCCTCTCCTATTAATATTGTGTAAAATATCGCATGTCACAAGTACTATTATAATCAATTACATCCTTAGTTCTACAATTCTGTTCCTACCCACTTCAACCATGTGAATAGAAAAATATAATATAAAACATATCTGCATAATGCATATTTATCATAATATAATTCCTTCATTAAATTCAAACTCAACTTGTATCTACCGTTTGTTTGTAGATTTCATTCTGTATACGTAAACTAGGGTTTTTAACCAGACTTATACAAAAATCTACTTTTTATCTCTGCATATTTATTCGGCAGTAAGTTCTTAGTCCCCTAGTACCCATATAGCCTACACGATGTGGCTACGGTCCCCTGGAGGAGGCAGTGAGTGACTCACCCTGGTCGTCGTGGTGGTGCTTGTGGGGGGCGGGGGGCGCGGGCTCCGCGCGGTACCCGTTGCGGAGCTCCGCGCGGGTCAGGCTCTGGCTGCGGCCTTCCGATAGCCTGCAATACGAGATGTTGCTGTTACAATATAAGGTGTGTAACGTGCCTTTAAGAATATAATCATCATCATCATCAGTATCAGCCATGGGACGGCCACTGAGTGCAAATGTGTTCCAGATCAGTCGGCTAGAAATTTTATGTTTACTAATTTACCCACAAGATACTATTTGACCCAACAAATATTTAGCTCACAGTTTAGAAGATTACAACAACCTTAAATCACATTAGAACACTATCCTATTAATATGTATAATAAATGCGAAATTTTGTATGTTTGTTTGTGACTCCTTCACGTCAAAACGGCTGAAGGGATCGAGATGTAATTTGCAACTGAAGAAGATTATGGTCTGGAATAATACATAGGCTACTTTTTATTCCACGGGAAGGTGGGTGAAGCCGCTGGCAGAAGCTCATCATTAGCCTCAAGTGGCCACTGCTGACCAAAGGACTCTTCTTACGCGGAAGGTTTGAGCATTAATCACTACACTTGCTCAATGCGGGTTGGCATGGCTGAAGCTAGCTGGTAAAAGCTAGTGCCACCACATAAATAAATATAAACTCACCTATCATTGAGTAGTAAGGGCGACGGTGGGTGCAATCTCTCGTGTAGCGCCGGCGGCTCTAGTTCCGTAGTGCTGCCGTTTGCTGAAACAATACAAACACAATTAATGCACGGAAAAATGTTCAGTGTCTCAAATCAAACAAGTTAAACAAAAAAAATCGAGTTATTCTTTGTTCCGGAGCTGCGGACTACCTAGCGGGATTTACCGGGGCTCCGACTCGAAAAGCTGGAGTGGAGGAACGGGGTGGTTTTTAGTCAGTAAGAATCTGACACTCCTCGCCTCGCCCAAGGCTAAGTCATTGGATGATTTCCCCCATAAAAACATGAGTTATTTCATTGTTACGCTAGTTACCTTCATGTCCTAACATTTGGTGCTGCCGACTGGTCCGCGGCGGGGGCTCGGGCGACCGCCCCGTACTGTGCTCTCTACTTAAACTGGAACAATATTCAAAATACGCATTATTATACACACAACCAATATGGCAATAGGCTCACCAAAATATAATAGCGGCAAGTGCCTTCGGGGAAAAAATACGTTGTTAAAGTATTTTAACGTAAATGGTTATTCCATTAACATACCTTCTATGCCTAGGAGTAGAATGGAGGTCGACCCTGGATCTCCTCTGCTGGTTCTGATGGTAAAACCTCTGCAGTACTATAGGACTAGTGTTACCCGAGCTCTGTTCAAATACAAATTAAAAAATAAATCAAATTATTGCACACACAACGCATGCAAATATCAACTTTATAACGATAACCACTAAAACCAAATTACCATGACAGAAAGATGGCTGAAAAGGGTCATACGACAATTTCATTCGCAATGAATTTCATACATAAGTGACTGATGTGCCAACATCAACTGTAAAGTCATAACACAAAGTTGATTTTACAATGACAAGAAAAGGAAGAGTTTGAAAGTTTGATTTGCAACCAGGTCTAAATAAATTCATTCAAATCTGAACTATATGCTTGTGGTAACTAAGTTGACTTTGAAATGTATTTGCTATTGAGAGGTAGATAGAAAATGTTCCTATTCTAATAATTTTGATTGTAACAGTATCTAGTGTAGTGATTTGTTTACTGCGATGAATTCTTTCTACAATTCATTCACTAGTTCGACCACACGGTGCAACTTACTACGTCGCCGCAACTCAAGTATGCAAACTTTATTTTTCAATTTACTAATTTTTTAAAGATAACTGCTAATACAAATTTGCTAAAATTACATTCACGGTTTTATTTTTTTAATATTCAAGAACCCTCGACCAGTTTCGTACAACATCGGGACTCATAACCATGAGCCACATAAACGCAGACGTCATCGTGTAAGTCATATTTAAAATATCATGGAATATTCACGATATTTATCTTATAAAATTGATAGAAAATTTACGTATTTTACATACAATTTTGAAAAACGAACCCAAAATAAGTTATTTTTTCATCGTTGCGACGACGTAATAAGTACATATAGCGGACATACATATAGCAGCTCCAATTCCTGATCGGGAGACCTAACGAGGATAGTGGGGCTCAGCAGAAACGCAGACACCCTCGGCTGAGACACCACTTGGAAGCTTAAGTCCAGCACCGGACGGCGATAGCCACCGTCCTTGTTAGCCTGGATTTACGTCTTGCCTATTATTATTTACGCATTTACATAGCACGATCATCCTTACATATTATCTAAGTTTCCATCACATTCATTCATGCATCTGTACATCTTTAAAGAGGCGTTTTAACTCTCAACGATTTTATAAGGTACGTGCACAGGCCCGCATCGCACGCAACGGATTTTAGTTTGTCTTTATAGAAACTCATTGCGTCCACTGATACAGTCATCGTACGGACCGCTCATTAGCAATGCGTACCGATGACGTCATACGGAATGCCGATGCCAAAAATCCAAATGAAAGTGGGATCGGCAATCCGATTGCTAATACTCGCGTCGGCAATCCGAACGCTGCCGATACAGTGGACGCAGTCTGAAGAAATATTCGTTGAATGCGATCCGTCCGATGCGTACGATGCGTACCATGCGAGCCTGTGTACGCTTTATAAACACCGTTCATACTATTGTTTTCGCAGTTTTTTAGCTTTCAGCATATGACACAGAAACATTACTTTTATACAACAATATCTTCTCTTCAAGTAATTTCACACTCTTGTCAGTATTATTTAGATAGATAAATAGAGCAAATGACTTACCGCGGGGGACGCACGCCAGCGATTATCAGCTGATACTCTACGCACTGGTGGGGGAGGGGGGGATGCGCACGCGTCTATTGTTCTGTCGACAATTAAACAAAAGTAATGTTACACATCTAGCTTAATAAACCTGAAGAGTTTATTAAAAACAAAATCGCTAGTGGACCGCAGGTAGTCGATTTCCTGTTTCACAAAATTAGGCAGTTTAGCTCCAGGGCTAAGGGATAACATTATTTAATAAAGACTGGGCAAATACCAAGCTGTTGAGATTAAGGCAAACCTTTCTTTTATACAAGAGGTCCATAGTTCAAAGGACTTAATGCGAGTTTAAAGTTTTAACGAGATCGAAAAAGAGCGTGTTTTGCGTTCTGATTGGCCGGCTCGATTAAACGAACCAATCAGAGCGCCGAACGCGCTCTCTTCCCAACTCGTTAAACGTAAAACAAACTGGTACTAAGGGTACAGCAGTAGAATCTCACAACTTGTGGATGTTGACGATATAATGATAGAGAATATTAAATATACCTTCTCCTAGGATACGGTGAGTGGTTCGACATGTCAGTCTCTAAGCTAGTCGGCTGCGAACTGCTGCCGCCTGCGTTCGCGTTGCCGGCCGTCGCCCACCACGCTCTGTGAATAAATACAGTAATACGATGGTCAAATACAGAATACTAATACGGTTCAAAATCAACTAGCATGTTGATTTTCATAATCACTTCAATACATCAGTGCCTGACAGTCGAACTTATAGTCTTTCAAAAGACCAAAGATTTCATGATACATTTAATTTGTATGTTACGTAACTATTTATTGACCGCTTTTTTTAAGAGCTCCCTTTAGGAAAATTGTCCCTTTTCTTCGCACTCACCTCGCAGGCGTTGGAGTAACCTGCTCCATCCAATGTTGCGAGCTAGTCACGAAGTTCCTCACTGGTTGCGGAGTCACGGGCGTCTCCACGCCATTGGTCGGCGTGGGCGTGGTCTGTGACGTCACCGTGCCTTTAGCCCCGCCCCCTGATATGGAGAGGGAGGCGTACCACGCCCCCACTGATATGGAACTCCGCGCGGATTTCACTACGAACGGATGTTCTAGAAGCTTCGCGTACTTGGGACGCTGTCTGTAGTTCTTTGTTAGGCTGGAAAGTAAGAATAGATATAACATTATATCACAATTGGATAGTATTCTAACCTTTATTTAAAATAGATAAATAAAAAGAACTTACCACTGGGACACAAATAATTTGAACTCTGGTGTGAAGTCATCCGTGTCTGGTAGCTGTGGGGGATCATCCGCTATTACCTGGATGGGAAACAAGGACCATTATTAAAAAATATATTCAACTTTAAAGCTAAAAGATAAGGTTGAAAACCTGTTGACAGAGTGGTCGTAGTAAATTAAGCAGTGTGAACAAGTTCTAAGTTACCGTAGAAGGGGGTGAATAGGGATCGAGAGGTGAATAGGTATAGGGAAATTCTTCATAGTATCTATTCACCCCTCTTCTGTCCCTATTCACCCCGTTTTACTGTAAATTCCACCTTAACAAGATCACAATAAAGTGTATTTTAAGTGAACTCACCCTAGTGAGCACTTCGAAGTCGTTCTGGCAGTCTCTGTAGGGGAAGACTCCGGTGGCGAGCTCGACGAGGGAGATGCCCAGCGACCACACGTCCGCGCGGATGTCGTAGTCCGGCCGCGTCGGGTCCGGCGGGTCTATCCGCTCCGGCTGTACACATCCAATTCATTATTTATTAAAATTATATTGAAATTTAAGAATAAGTTTATGATTTGCTCTATTCTTACCATAGATGGCATAAGAGCTGACTAAAAAAGTACACATTTAACAAAGATCGGGCAGCACCACTTTCTGATAAACGTGAAAGCGAGCTTGAAAAGCGTGAAAATTGTAGCAGGATTCTGTCATGACGTTTCTCTAGGTCATATTACAACAGTCGACTCTTATGGGCTTTCCATATGATTACTATAGGATCAGAACATTTATGAAAATTCCACATTGGAAGAAGCCACATCCTGGCATAACAAAGTGGCAAAAACTGTTATCAATCTCTTTCACTCTTTATGTCTATGTAAATAAGGTTCATTTTATACGTACAGCCATATAAGCGGCGCAGCCGGCGCTCCTGGTCTTGGCCTTGGAGTCGACGAGGCGGCCGCTGATGCCGAAGTCGCAGAGCTTGACGTTGCCGCGCTCGTCCAGCAGGATGTTGCTCGGCTTCACGTCGCGGTGGATCACGCCGTGCGTGTCCTTCAGGTACGATAGCGCGTTCACCGTCTGGTAGACAGGAAGACAGTTATTGTTATTAGTTTATTATTTTCTCTATTTTTATTTAAGGTGAATGTTCCGATCGCCTTTTCATACATTTTTCGTTCACGGTATACTCTCCGTACATAGACACTTTTTGCACAAAACTAATCACTTTATCACTTTTGTACGGTCAAGAATCTGCATATAACTTTTTGGTAAATAATTCGCATTATATATGGAGAAAAACAGTCTTGAAAACCGTGAAAAATTTGGCATTTCTTTTACTAGTGTTAGTGCAATTTGACAATCAAACATATCGGAATGTCTGGATAGGTTATAATATTAAACGCTAGATGGCGTGCACCCGATAATGTAAATTTGAAGAATCATTACTAATTTTATAACAATAGTTTTCATTAAAAAACATTACAATAATTTAAAACTAACTATCGTAAACGAAAATATAAAACATTGTGGTCGTGTGTGAAAAAAATGTTAGCGTTAGTTATTATTATTGTCACTGGCAACAATAAAAAATTTTAAATTCGTTCGTAGACAAAATACGATGTTGCCGTTCCGTCGAACATGACCTTTGACACGTTGCCAAACTTATTTAGTACCATCAGATGGTTGACTTGAAATAAAATACATTTCGAAGAGTTTGCGTAGCATTACGCTAGGCTTTACGCGCGGAATTTCTTGTATGTTTTTGATCAATGAAAATTCATTGATTCGAAGTAATATTTCTTGTATGTATTTCTTTCCAATTTAATATGATTATTGCAAAGTATTGTAGTATATGTTGTTTATAAGTAAGTAATTTTATTTCAAAATAAAAATACCTACCAACTAATAAATATTAGCAAGTCAGCCCGTGAGTTTAGCTGGCTATTACAAACTAAAATCCTCATATTAGAAATCACCGATCGATATTATATTGTTTTCTCAGATTAGTAATACAAATAACTTTGGACGGACAAACATTAGTATTATTTGTCACATTATATTGCGTCTGCTACATGAATCCCGCGCGTTCCGATACACTCAAAATCAGTTGAACGGACGGTAAAACAAGTATCTTTAAATTTCTAATGTTATAGTAAATAGAGTATAATTATGTAATATCATTTTATGATTTTATTATGGTTGTTCTGCAGCGATTTTTCAATTGATGTTATATCATAATTTGGGTAAGTAAAATTTTATTGCTATAATTTTTCTGAATTTCGGAACGTATTTAATAAATTCTGTTTTATCTATGGTATGGATATTTACTTTGCAATAATTTTCATGACATGAGACTACATTTTGCTGCAATTACAAGCGATTTGATCTGGTTTTGTTATAATTTCGTTTCAATTTTATGCGAATAGGTACTGAATTTTTTAACCTATTCACCTACCGCTTTCTAGTTTATAAAAGTAACATAATATTGTCTTGTACTTATATAATTAGTTTTTGTGTATTTCGGATTCCGTTTACATCTAGGTACCTACTATGTCGGGGTCCTACGAGAAAGCTGGCGTATCAACGCCACGAATATTCAGGCGCCCGTAAATCGTCAAAACGAGTGAAAAGCGCATTCAGTTGGATACATGTGGACGACAAGATAGTAAACCTGTAAATTATAACTCAAGTTGTGGCCAGCTTCATTGTAAACAAACTTTAGTTTTCAAGTACGTATAGAGTCATCAGTTGTTGAGCCATCTACATGTAAACTTAGAACTCTTTTAGTAATAAGCGTTTCATCCCTCTTCTTCACATGACCATACCAAGAAAAACGATTTCCTTTCAATTTTGCTCTATCATTGGATAATAATGTTCTAGTTATGAATAAAAAGCATGAATATTACTATCAAGTAAATTCTATTGCAATGTCCACTTTATAATTTATTTTAGCATCTTCTTACTATAATATTAAATCTATTTCAGGTTCAAGGACAAATGCGTGTCAGTAACATGGATAAATGCTACTTCATATGTTTTATTTCAGTCAATGAACCTTTGACTGTTATAGAAGTTTGTCGAGATAATATAATGACTTTATCAGCAATATGATGCCAAAGTTAATACACTTTTTTAAAGAATGTATTCTGCCAGAAATAGTTTTGAGACATGTTCAAAAAATGCGAAATGTATACCTAGGTATGAAAGGTACACAATTTTTTTTTATTTTATTTTATGATTTCCATTGATTTCAATCTATATTATATTTTTTTCTTGTGGGATATTGTTTTCATCCACATCAAAAGTTAAACACAAAATATACTAATTATAGTAATTTTCTTTCGCAGCAGCTGTGTAGCGGTAGTTTCCAGGCAATAATGAGGAAGGATGAGCGAAAACAACACGACAAATGTTTTTTTATTGTACTATTATAGTAGTGTGTTTAGAATCTACATTATCAATGTTTACAGTCATGTTTTTTTTGATGTCAGAAAACTGAAATGGTGTACTCGTCGTAATGAACATAATGTTCATAATGTGATATGAATACATTGACCTATTTTAAGGTTTCTGAAAAACAAAAAGGAAAGTTGTTGCTTTTTTATTTCCTTATGTAGTATAGTGATTATGGATGCTTAGATATTCTCAAACATTTTTCCGCTTTGATTGCAATCTATTATTCTGGTTGCCTTGTTTATGAATTATAGTTTTGAATTATTATTTTGAATGAGATTATTTTTTAATAATCAGTCACGTATCAAGCATTCATGTCACATAAATACTTGTAATAATTGCAGGTTAGTATATACATTCTATTAAATAATGTATAAGATAATAAAATAAAACTGTCTTACATTGCATTCTTGACATTCATTTTATTCCCAAACTAGTGACCCGCCCCGTTTTCGCACGGGTGCAAAATTATCAGTTTCCCTACTATAATATACATGTATTATACATATAAACCTTCCTCTTGAATCACTCTATCGATTAAAAGAAACAGCATCAAAATCCTTAGTGTAGAAAGCATACATATGGATATAGGGACAGAGAAAACGACTTTGTTTTATGCTATTTAGTACCTAAATATAACACTACTTATACCTTTTATTTTTAGAACATAATAGCATCAGATGGTGTTCTTTAGTTCCTAATCCCCAAGACATAATTTCTACAGGTACCAGCCTATTAACTTTTAAATGCACGCCATCTAGTGGTTAATTTTGAAGAAAGGTTGATTTTAAAGTAGGCGCTATGTCTATGTGTGTATAAATGACTGTAAACAGAGTTGGATATTAATATTTCGCTTTTATGGCAAATCGGATGGGTTTTGAGGCGATAATTTGACTAATTCCGATAAAGTGGGATGCCTGATTTTCGCATTATCTATTTCTGTTACTTAATATTGTTCCAATGACACTCAAAACAACATAAAACTGAAAATGTTCAATTCAGCGCCATCTATCGGGAAACGAGCCATGAAGAGCTCGGAACATTCACCTTAAAATTCTCTAAAATTACATTTTTAAGTATTAATTATGAAATACAAAATAAAATAACATTTAAAGATACAAAAATAGGAGCTGCCCAGTATTATGATTATTAAGACATAGAATCAATGAAAATTAAAAATGTATAGAATTTTGAATAATCAATACTTGAGTTTTTGTTATAAATGTTTTTTCCTAGTAGTTTCGACTCGACTTGTAGAGATTTTCTACATTAATGTACGTGAGTAAACCGTGATTTCTAGTTAATTTAGTATGTCTCACAATAGTTATTATATAAAATAATGTATTTCATTTATTACAATTCTAAAATTAAAAAGGTGTTTCACTAGTATTCTTCAGATCAATAAAGCAAGCATAAAATTAATAAAAAAATTCCCTTGACCCATTTTACAAAACTACTTGCTTATTCAAGTCACACTCACCGCTACAGTGACCTTCCCCAGAATAGCCTCAGGTATTGGTGCTCCGAGCCTCTTGAGCAGCTTATCGAAGCAGGAAGCCATCAGCTCCATGCAGATCCATACATCAGCGTCGGTGACGAAGCAGCCTAAACACCTCACGATGTACGGACAGTCATGGGAACGGACCACTACGTCCAAGTCCATTAGAATACGTTTTGTTTCTTCTGAGTTACCGGAACGTCGCATTTGCTATAAAAGAAATATCATAATGTATAAGTTTACAGTTTGTATTTATTATAACACAAGTGGTGGAAATTGAAAGAGATATCACAGTGCAAAGTTTTGGGTTTTTACAACAATTATAATGCTGTGGATATTTTAATATCTATTTATATTGCGCTGGCGCAAAATGACTTGGGATTTACAGGAAGAACCGAACATATTTTTCTTTTTATTTTCTCGACATAATTACCTATACCATACATGTTGTATGTTTGTCTAGACTTTACATACTTAAATATTACTCAAAATAAAAATATTGCATACATTCAAATAACTTAATTTTTTATAAAGAAAAAGCAAAGGAATACGAACCTTAACAGCTATGACAGTGTTGGAAGGTTTGTGCAGCATCTTGACGACATGGCCGCAGGTGCCGCTGCCCAGCTCGCCCAGCTGCTGCAGGTCGTCCACGTGTGATCTGTACTCCACGCCGTCCACATTCAGCTTGCCACTAACCTGTTCAAAAATATAATGTTAAAGAGCAAAATCTTTAATTAACTTATTATTATTATCTTATTTCAGCCAATAGAGGTGTTAATGTCGTGTAAGATAATATTACTTCATGCCTGTCGAGCTCCAACTGAACCTGAGCTAAAAATGTTTTTTGTATAAAATATACAAGCAGAGAGATGAGGTACACCAACACCACCACACATTAATTTTATTTCGAAACAAGGTATGTTACAATATACTAAGGTTCAAAATCCAATGACAGATTGGGATACCATGTGTCTCTGCATCCTTAAAGGAACTTTATAGTCTTTGCTAACAGTAACAAAGTTGATAATCCCATAACACACTTGTAGATAACATACCTTATAAACCTCTCTCATTCTGTATTCAGTCTCTGAAGCCTGTGGTGACCTCGGTGGGAACTCTGTTATGTTTCTGGTGGGAAACATTGATGCTGGAACAAACAGATACATCTTAAATTAGAACAGAAGTATTTTATAAAGGTAAATAAGTAGCCAGTTTATGGTAAGCTAACAATACTGCCCATGATGTGGTGCATCTACAATAATAGGAACAAGTGCATAGCCAGTCTTTTAAAATAGTCAAAGTTGAAGGCAAAATCATTTATTCAATTAGACCAGGAAGATTTTAACACACAAACAAAAAAATTTAATTTAAAAGTCTGTCTGTCGATCCTCCAGTGAAGCTATTCGCTTGTTCCAAAGTGTAAATTCCTATTGAGAAGAATGAGCATGAATCTCTCTAGGTTACTCTTTTTCAATTTGATTCACAATAATTTTTTTATTAACATTGTTTTGATGGTTCAATTATGTGAGAACAATGTAACACCAATATCTAGTCAAAGAGATAGAAAAAGAAAATAACCTGAACAGTTGCAGTTGATGGTGCCCGATCACTAAAATGATACATACACTAAAATCACCCAACTCAACCATATTTTAAGGAATCAAATGATCCGAAGTTATTAGATAACACCAATGAATGATTCCATCTCCCACATCTATTGCAAATTACACTTAAATTAGAAATACTTCTGGCTCATACAATTAGCACATGAAGAGTGAAAGTGATATATTTGTTATTTTGGCAAGGATTGCATCAACAAATCATTTTCAGCAATGTGTGAAATGTGGCATTATTATTTCTGGATACTGCTAAATGAGAAATTAATTTATGTTCATACATTCAATTACTGTACGAGTTATTAAACAAAAGCATGAAATAAATAATATAAAAAAGTGACACAGATGCATGAAATTACACATTCCACATTTCTTATTTGGAGAAATACTAGTTGGATGTTTTGTAACTCAATATTTTTAATCAATCAGAGCTTTAAAAGCATGAATATAAACTTAAAAATGAGGATAGGGAACTGCCTTCAAGGGAAAGTTAAAGTGGGAACCGTTTTTTAAGTCGAGTAATATAACTAAAACCTCCTAGGGCTTGAAAAAGTCTATGCAGAAAATAGCATCAAAACCAGTTCAGCCAAACGCGAGATAAGTTCTCCCAAACATATATTCAAACATACATGCATCATACATACATGAAGGTCTAACTGTGAACCTTCTTTTTTTTTGAAGTCAATAAAAACAAAACCATACCCATTCATAAAACAAGAGACCAATAAGAAACAATTTTAAATACATAAAATCAAATAGTGAAGTAACATTGAATTGTTTTAAAATAATATATCAATGGATTATCTTTCATTATCAGTTGTCCATCTATGACATAACATGGTTATGACGAACTAATCATAACTTTACATATAACATTTTATGACAGGAAGTCTTAAATTCTAGTACTGATAGACACACCTCATCAAATCCAATATATTATTACGAAAATGGATTCTGACTAGCGCATTGTCTGTGACATTGGTGAAAAAAATGTAATTGACATTTGCATGGAGATATTTTGTTGTTTATTTCTATCTCTATTTACTATTAAGCATGTCTTTCTTATTGATCTATTACTAATATTACAGTTTAAGCAAATAATTTATCAATAACATGTAAAAGAGAAAGATATTCTAGTTAGTATTAGTTATTTGACAGTGTATTAAAATTTTCTACAAAACATTTAATTAGGTCATTCTAAAGCAAGATTTTTGATAAATTTCAGCAGTATTAATTCATGTGTCTGTCTTTGGTTAGTTTAATAAATACAAGGAGCTTGCAATAAATGTTGGTGCCAAGATACATAATCACAATATCAAATTGTATAGGCTAAAACAAAAACAGAAAAACAATGAATGGGTCCATGTCTCAGAAATGACCACCCACCACACACTCAATGCCAATTTATGCAAATAATTTGTACACAATGTGCAGCCCAGGCGGCAGGGAAGCTGTCTGCATGCATTATAACATATTAATTTGTCACTGAACACAGCATAACCTTTATCCATGTTGATAACAGAGGCCCACTTTCTGCTGTCTAATCTACACTGAATTTCGTACTTCTAATTAATACAGACCAAAAATTATTACTGTACCCTTAGCTAAAAACACTGAAATTGCAAATCAACAACGAAAAATAGCAGCACAGCTTCAAAAATATGTAATAAACGCAAAAATATAAATGTAATGAGCATGAAAAATGATGGATGTCTTATGACTACAAAATGCACATGTACACTGAACATTATCACCAAGATACTCACGGGGCTTCGGCCTGGTCCTGCCACCCCCCGGCCTGGGAGTCCCAATTCCACCTTGGTTGTTGAAACCACCTTCTCTTCGAATACGCATTTCATTTTCGAAACGTTCTTGTAAACCTTTCAGTTTCCCCTCAATCGAACTATTTGACATTATAGCAACAAAAATAGTCCACTGATAACATTTAAGTACTTATTACAAAACAAATATCCTAAATTTTATTTACACAAAATTACAATGAAAAGCGCAGCAGTCCAAGGATTTCCTTCAATTTCCTTCGCCAACCATTTCCATTCGTTCTTTTTTAATCTTCTAATCACCACAAGATATTCACTCGTTTTGATCAAAACATTCAAATGATATGTGGCCAAATTTAAAAGTAGTTAACCTTCGCAGTTTTTCTCTTTCTTACGAACTGTTCATACATAAGCAGTGGAATTTTGAAAGTGATATTTAATTTAGTCGAGTTCGATTTTATTTGTCAAATAGTAAAAAAATAAATGATTGTATTATTGTTTTATTAATAAAATTATGTAATTGCGCTGCAAAAATAATATAATTAATAAATCTTAATATTCCTAGAAGTCAATTTATTTCTTTTGATAATTTCTGAACGCAGATTTATCATAATCTGTCATTTAGTCGCAAAAGACTCGATCCCAAACACAGATAAAAAATACAATTCACTTCATTTCGCGTTTCTCGTCTTTTTGCATTACATACTTTCCGAAAAGAGAAAACGAGATATTTTGGAATTCTACAAGAAATTGTATACTTAGTTTCCTTCAGGATAAATATTAAAATAAATTAACATTAAATGGCTAACAATAACTAGTGCGAGTTTAAGTACGCAAGTGTAATGAAGGAAGTGAAAAAGTGTCAGAAACTTGTTTCCCTTTGATGAAATGACGTGAAAATACAATTTCATAAACATTTTAGTGGAAATGTGTTTGTTATTGTGCGTTTGATTGTGTATGTTCGATCATGATGCAGTCAACGTCGGAGGGATGTATGAATATCGCCGAGCTAGCGAATCAGCTGAGGCGAGAGAAAATATTTATCAACTCTGAGAGGCAGCTGTTGCAGAAGCTCAATGAGGAGGTTGAGAAGCGAGCTCTGGAGCTTCTGCAGGTGGCCTGGATCTGCCTGCAGCAGCGGCAAAACCTTACGAATTTAATTACATCAAGATGTGATGCTGACTCCATAGCATACTGCCAGAGAGCAAGTCACCTTGAACGAGCGATTTTTGTGGATGCCTATAAAGTCTTGAAGTACAAGGTAAGTCATAATATTTTTATGAAAAAAGACCAAACTAACTTTACTAGTACCTACATCTGGATATTTTTATTTGTTATTGTAATTGTCACATGACATTTAAATAAAATATTTTAGGAATATAGGAAATACAATGTATTTGTTTGTTATTATTTCTCATATTCAAACATAATTAGTTGCAATGTAATAGTACTTGTGAAGTTGGTTGATAGCGCTATGAGGCAATGACCTACATGTCCACCCACTTTTTATAATTATCAGTTACTAGTTATTAAATAATTTCAAGCATAGTTCATTTGATTGAATTATTACTCACCAATCCTTATAATTTATTTCAGCCATTACTATTACTGCAAATCATTCCGCATTTGAATATTGCCAATTTATTTTGAAAATACTAATATTTATAATTTTAGTGTACCTAATTAACGACAAAATATATTTTATGCTATAATCAAATTATCATTCAAATGTTTCACTCTTAGCCAAATTGTCGACCTTTATAAATTGAATTACCTCTCACAATCGGAGAGAATTAATGTTTGAGCCCAGCTAAAAATATGACTGAAACAATCAGATATAGTTTTGAACATATGACATGATTCATACAACTGCGACTTTACCCACATGCTATTGTCCAGTGCCGGCAAAGTCTGGGGGCGCCAATATAAGAATTTTGAAAACCTACTACTAACACTTGATATTGCTGACCCCCATAGTTTTGGGCGCTAACAATATTTTCGCAAAGAATGTCAGTGGCCCCTTGCCGGCACTGCTATTGTCTGAGTACCCCAATGATCTAATTAGTATAGTAGTGTTCTCCATTTATAAGTAATTTCTCCTGGCCATAACAAATCCAACAAGTTTAGGCAAAATCAGTCTAACCATCCCAAAGTTTTGGGCAACAACAAGTATCTTATTAGTATTATAGTGTGTTCCAATGGTAATCTTATAAGGCCATTTCCTAGTGGAAAATCAATGTAGAATCCACATTTAATTATTAATTACTATCTCTGACTAATTATTCAGGTACATTAATCAACACTTAGAAATCTGATAGACCATGCAATTTTAAAAATATTTGTATCTCTTATTTGTATCATAATTAAAATAATCCAATTTTTGTTCCCTCAATACCCCACTAAAACTTGATCTAATTTAATTCAGTTTATCAACTGTCTGGGGTTATCTTCTAAAACTGTTCTTGTTTAATAAGTCCACAGCTAAGTAGACGAGTAAATAATGACCTAATTGTGCACACTTACTCATAGTTTGTTCTAAAATTAAACTTAAATATCAATATTGTGAAAGAACTAACTATAAGATATTGCCTCATTGGTTGAGAGGTCACATGGGATGTTTGATATCCAGAACTGTAGTCTGTCTAGCGGATTACCAGGGCTCTGGCTCGTAAAGCAAGAGTAGGAAGTGGATGGCTTTAGTCAGTAAAAGTCTGACACTTTCTCGCCACACCCAAGGTATCCGAAGAGATGTTTGATTCCCAAATCTTGCAGTGTTATTGGGTTTTTTTCACTTATCTCTAGTAATATTACAGTCTAGGGAATAGTAATGGTAGTCTCAACCCCTTTGTTGTAGTCATAACTGGTGTAAACTGAGTGTAGCATTCTGTATGTGGACCTCTGCCTACCTCTTTGGGCTAATTCGTGATATTACATTATTTAATCCATCCCACCTAACAAAATACTAATCACAAATTAAACTCCAATAACAATACAGTGAAAGGTCATAAAACAAACACACAGACAGACAATAAAACATGTTACAATGTTGGTGTACCTGTATCACATTGTTTTAATAACTTGTCGCCCCTAGTCACACATGGTACATTAAAACAATAGTCTTCATTACCATGTAGGTACCAGTACCAGGTACAGTGGGTACAGTAGGTACCTAGTTATAAGCCTTTGTGTACTCTGTGACAAGTTGACAACTGCCAGTGAATGAGCATGATATATGTACCGTGTATACTATATAGGATAATGTGAGGGCAGTCAAACAGGAAATTAGGTGAATTGAGTCACAATGATTTTGATTTCTGGCTTCTTTTGGTTTGGTTTGGTTTTGGTATATTAATGTATCACTGTTTTTGTATTACTGTGTTAGGTATTTTGTATATTTTTTGCTAGTTAATGTTTTTGTTGTATCATAAAAATATATGTGGGATAAAATACCCTGAGGGCTTTCATATACAAAAAGAGACTTTCTGCTGTTGTAGTAGATATCGAATAACCTAACTTTATCTGACCTGGGTGTTCAACCTAGAATCTCATGTTCAGCAGTCTATTGCATTCACTGTTCCAAACCTAAGTAGACAAATCATGATCAGCTTTACACATATTAAAAATATACACAACATAATAATATTTATAAAATAAACCTTGCAGTCTCAATTGCCTACTTCAGACACCAAACATTAATTAATTAATCATAATTTTAATGTTTTACTGCAGAACAATACTTATGTCATAGGTCATGCGTATTTCCTGGTATAATGTTACTACAGTTTCATTGAATCTGATGATAAGTCCGCCCCCCATAAGTAGGATGCGAAACCAATAATAATATGACGCAGTCATTCGCTGAATGAAACGGAGATAGGGCGCACTGAAATATTATGTGTCATCATTTCTCCAAAACGAATTAACAGGAAATAGTATACTAAGTCGGTACTTACTTAGTACCACAATTGAAATATAGGTGGGTCCTTCTGTAAAATAATTCTGTCTAACATTACGTAGTCGTACATTTAATTTTAATCATCTTACGGATGATGGCGGAAAATTAATATTAACGCTAATGTTTCAACCACGACTTTAATCCAAGACAGACAATTAAATATGTGGCCACCATATGATCATTTATAATAAAAGATAAGAAATAAGTACTGTACGTAGTACCTACATGGCATAATATATTATTATTAGCAAATATAGAAATAGGTACTTATAACAAGTTGCTAGATAAAAAATAACTAAATAGTTAGATACGCTACTCTTATCAGGAGCTGCGGACAACGTAAAAGTTTACCGGGGCTTCGGCTCAAAGCAGGAGAAGGAACAGGGTGGTTTTTAGTCAGTAAGAGTCTGACACTCCCTCCAAATTGGATGATATTCCCCACCCTAAAAAAAGATACACACGCTACTCTTCTATAACTTCCAATAGTTATTGAAAACTCATTCGAATACAAAGAAGACATGCCAATATGAACATTAATAACACTGTCCCTTCAATATTTATCGATCTGGCTTAGTACTTGTCCTCGTAGCATACCTAAGCAATCGGCAGTGTCTCACGCTACACTGTTTATCAATAATGCACTTTATTGATCCGCGCTGTCCCCTCGTCGGTAGCGTTAGAAGTTGTTTATCTAATATTGCAGCTTGTTACACGCATAAAATGATGCTATGTTTACAATACTATCTATAACTAACGCTTATCTGTTATTAAATTATCATTTATTTATATCTGTTACGCGAGTCTGCTTGGTGGAAATGTTTTTTAAATGTGTGCACTTCAGGTTTTAATAGGGAACTCCTGTTGTGACTACAATTTATTTAAGCAAACAACTTGACTGACTGACCACAATTGAAAATCCTCTTTTGAAACAGGAAAGGAAAAAGGACCCGCGTCGCCGATTATACTGCTATAAATCCGTAGCAGACAGTAGTTACAAAGAACAAAAATTCAAAATAACTTGTACAGGACATTCGACAAAACCAAATGCCTGAATAGGTAAACGAAATCGATTGATGACTAAGTTCTAATAAGGAAAATTGGCATTTAGAAATCACCACTACGAATAAATAGCAAAACCAAAACAATAGTTTAGTTAGAAAGTTCGTTAGTATTGTCACAATTCAATGATTGCTGCTAACTGTAAATTAAATGCATTCGGTGACTGAATGTCCATTCTTCTAACCAATAGTCCATTGATTTTCAAATAATATTAATTTGTATTAATATTTGAAACCAACAGGATAGTTTCAAAAATGGCTTTTTACACGTACGTTAGCTTTAGCTTAAACATTTAAGTTTTGTTTTAGCGGAAAAGTAAACATATTCGCAATATTCACAGAATTCTGATGTCATCAACCTCTTAACTATTTCTAGAAAACTTTACCTAAGTAATAATAAGTGCAGGTGCATAGAAACCAAAGCAAATTCTTCTTAGTTTCTATAAAGCGCCAAGTCACAAACAATACATGCATTAATACGACGCACGGACTCATAAACAATCCCTTCCACGACCTAGGCTAACAGGAAGTAAAGGTACCAGTTCGTTATGGGCGTTTCTAAGCTATTCCCAACCTGTGTTTATGAGTACTAAATGATTTATTGCTCGTTTCTGCAATACGGTAAACTTGATAGAAACGTAGTAACATGCCTGATTTCTCCCGACTTTACTAGACAGTTACCTAAATTACTCGCTCAGTAACTATAATATTACTATTTTCGTTTTGGACAAAGGATAAACCGAAATCAACTCTGACTTGGTGTTTATAGATAACTACTCTGAATGAAGAAACGTCTGGTACAAGTTACCAGACATTTCTTCGAGAGTATTTTTTTCAATATATTTATTTAGGATACAATCGCAGGTCTCGATCTCGTTTCCTTGTTTGTACACGTGCATCTGCAAAAAAAGTATATATGTAAAACTTGTTAAGCAGCTAAATTATGTAGCTGAAATTGCGTTTTAAAGTTGAGTTATTGGATTTATAAAATAGCTTGTCATCGTGTCGTGATTCGTGATGCGAGGGACGAACCTTATCTGTAGAGTCCAAAAACCTGATGGTTGAATTCTCTATCAGCATTAGCAAAGAATATTAATGAAACAAATGAATGTGCAACAATGGTAGGAATATACTTGAGCCTCCAAAAAGACGCTGATGATTGATAACACTGAAAACGGCTTGGATACTTTCTCTACTTTCTAATATTAAAGTGTCACATTAATACCTGTTATAAATGGGAAAGTTTATTTGTTCGAACGTTTGCCTGTCAATTACGCTGAAACTACTGAACGGATTTTGAAGAAATTTGGTATACAGACAGACGTAAGAACGTCAGTTCACACACCCAAGTCACTGATACTTTTTATTCCACGAGAACGCGAGCGAAGCCGCTGGCATAAGCTAGTGTTTTATATTATGTATACTGTCAGGCCTCTGTAGTAGGTACGTTAGGCATGCTTTACGTACAATGCACTATGCGTTCGCATGAATTGCAAACAATTCTCTTGACCCGCGACCGCGACTGCAGGAAGTGCTAGTGGCGGTGACGACTAGTTCGCGACGACTTACTAAATGTAATTGTTTAGCGATTCGTTTTACATTGTAATGCTATAATATTGTTTACTTGTTAAAATAGAATGATGGCTAACTAACTTATAAAGTAAATAAACTGCTATATTATTTAAGAACAGTGAATTTCTACGTAAGAAGAAAAGCAGCATAAAACGTTTCTAATTGGTTTCGAATTTGCAGAAGATTTAGTCTACGAAATGTGGAAGATACCGAGATACGAACCGAATGTTCAGTTTTCATATCAGATTTTCTTTGAAGTCAAGAAAATGTTTCAGCAGTAAAGAAATGACTTATTTCATTATGTCCTGAAATTTATACGTGTCCTTGCAGAAAAAATACGACACTTCTTACTAACAGTAACTGAATGCGCTTAAATATTCTTTTATAAAATTTACAAAGAGCTAAATGACTGCATTGAAGTGTAATTGACGACAGGGTGTATCATAAAGGGAATCAGTAACAATATTACCGTGGGGAAACGTTGAATGGGACAGACGGACCGACGACGGACGCCGTGGTAATTGAAACACGCAATGACCTGCCGCCCTCGCGTCTTCGTTGTCGTAGGTCAAGAGAAAACAGGGAACATGCATTATGTACTTAGATATTCAATGAATACGTGATCATATGAAATCTGTTTGAGTAAGCTTTTTAAAGGGCACATACATGTGAAGTCCAGTATTTGCCGATTAGACGCAACCCTTATTACAAATTAACCAACATTGACAGCATCTAGAAGTAAACTACTTATGAAATTTATGAAAATAAAATAGGTGCTAACACACTATGTATAACTATCGCGTTGTAGACGGTGTCAGCTGTGTCTGCAGAAGTAGATATAATATACGCGTAGTTTATTTGAAACTATCATATCACGCTTTTTTCTTAAATTATAACATTCTTTGCAAACGTGCTCTTACTCGTAAATGTTGTAAACAAATATCTAACTTTGTTAATTATGTTAATTTTTCTTTTCTATAGGAAGCGACGGCTCTAGGCGAGCTACTAGGATGGCTCCGCGAGTCCCCTCACCTGGTGTCTCTCTGCCTACTCCTGGGCGAGGACAGCATCCCGCCAAGTTTGCCGGTAGCGCTGATGTCTGGGCTGTATGGCAGCTGCCGGTCAGCTTCCGACAGGACCAGGTTCCTGGCCGTCATCAGGTCTCTCATCAAACACCAGATGGCACCGTCCAGTGATCCTAGAAAGTAAGTACCTACTCTTTAAAATTATTTAACATACATTCCTAACCTTATATTATCGTAGTTAACTGCAGGCGGACTCCAGGCACTTGCAGTAAAAATATTTCATAGTCACGCCTTTTATTTTTTCACCATTTGTGTCCCATGTAATATCGGTCGGGTAGAGCCTGTTCCTATATACTGGACACAATTTCAGACTCCGTGCTACTGCTGAGAATTTTTCGAAAATACGAAAAACCCCATTGAACACGCTACCCCTTGTCCGGTCCGATAGTCGCATTTGCAACAACTCATCCAAAGAGACCGTCTGAAAAATCAAAATATATTTTATAATCAATGGACTACCATTGATTATACTTTTAACTATAAAAGCACCAAACAATCTGAGAAAGGATCTTGTTTGAAGAATAAAGAGTAACAAACAACTCTCCTTTACACAGGTTTTTCCGTACCGGTAAATGTGCGTTGTCGTCCCTGTACGCGGTGTACCGCGATGGGCATACGCCGGCTCGTCAGTTCCTGGTGGCAGTTCTACAGAACCCCGTGATGGCTGTGCTGCACGAGGACGAGTTCTTCCTCGATATAGACCCTGATAAAGCTATGGAGAGGTAAGTCTGGTCACTAGGTAAAGTTCCTGTGTCTGCCTTCTTTGTTCAGTCTTGTGAAATAAGAGCTGTAACCCGGATCATACATACATACATAACATTACGCCTGTCTCCCAGGGGGGTAGGCAGAGACATTTTTTTTTTGAGGGTGTATGCATCCAATGAATTCTCCCGCCTTGGGCGAGGCAAAAGGGAGTGTCAGACTCTTACTGACTAAAAACCACCCTGTTCCTTCTCCTGCTTTTCGAGCAGGAGCCCCGGTAAACCCACTAGGTAGTCCGCAGCTCCGGATCAGGAGGCAAAGACAATGGAACGCCAATTGCTACGTTTCTTACACACTTCTTTCGCTTCATCGACAGTCAAACAGCAGTTAATTGTATTCTAGTTCTATTTGATAGCATTCGAAGTTTTTATTAATAGAACAAGTTTGGGTGAAACAATAGTGTTGCTTTCTCCGTAATGTATTTCAGTTTCAAATCGCATGAAAGACAAGAAAAAATAAAAATAGTTGAAGATTAGTTAAAGTATAAATGCATTCTATTCTTACATATGAACAACCGAAATTGACGATGTGCTACTACTAGTTGCAATTATAGTGATTTATGTAATTGTGTCTGGTGAATACTACAACCAAAAATGAACCTTAAAAACAAGTTTTGACGGTCTATAATAAGTTATGAAGTTATAAAATCCTGAATTTAATGTATCATTGATATTTTATGCGTTCGAAACTTACATGTGGTAGGCACCAGCCATTCTTCTTGATTATTTTTTCTTTCAGTTCAATTTGAACTCTAATATCATGGATGAAAGCTGAAAATAGGATGCAGTTTGAAACTCATTGTTTTAAAGAAACAAATGATGAGAAATGTGTGCAGTGTTGTGTTTATAATCCAAATATTTATCGAGTAGTGCGAGATTAGACGTGTCCGTCACTTTTATTTTAATCGCATAAGTTCCCTGAAAGTGGCTGGTTGGAACATTGTACCTATACTATATTCCATATACTTATGCCCATCGTTAATTTATATGTACTAATTGTATTATATACTGAATCGAATTACCCACGGACTCCTAAATAACATTCAGGTTTAAAAAAAAACCGTTACCCTGTATTACAGGATCCAGCAAATTAGATTTAAAGACTAGTACCTATTTTTCGTGAGGGCCGAAAATCATCTTATAACTTCTTCCGCCCTGGGTCAGGCGAGAGATTGAGTGTCAGACTCTTACTGACTAAAAACCACCCTGCTTCTATTCCTTCTAAGAGTCGGACTCCGGTAACTCCTTAGGTTGTCGAGTACCTAAAAGCGTAAAATCCTCCAAACGAAAACTATTGCATTTATAATATTGTTTATTCTTAAGTTGAACTTTATTATAACTTTCATGAGTCATACTAAATTAATTAGTGTGTTATCGGCTTACTCACGTAACTGTTTGACGAGGAACTCGACTAGTTTCAAGCCATGCTAGTGGCTCATATTCATGAGCAGCATTCCGCGGCACACGACGCGGCGATTGTCGCGCTTTTAGTCGAGTTCCTCGTCAAACAGTTACGTTAGTATAAGCGGATATCATAATGATTAACAAGAACTTATTTACTTTACTTCATGCAGCTTTAGCCAGACCATCTACCTTATTATAAATCCACCGCGCTCTTCAATATAAGAATGCTTGAAATACATAACCAACGAAACATTATCAAGCATTTTATTTAAAGCCGTTCGGATCGATAGTTGTAAAGACTGAAAGAGCTAGATACCTATTTAGCCATCTGCTCAGTGCTCACTGGCCTTGGTCCATCCATCATGTTGCGCGTAAATAATGAACCTGTCCAGTTGTTCTTTGAAGTAGCTGTTTCTAGAATAATCGATGGATACGTTACATATCTTCGAAGTTTATTGTCTTTCTTACGTACGTGCGTGTTATTGGTACTCGTATTTTTTTAATGAAACTACTTCCTATTGCTGTCTGTGTTATTTATTGTAAAGCGGGAACTTCAAATTAACGTATTACCTTTTTGTTTAGTACAGGCTAAATTAAATGTTTAAGAGTTCTGTTTTCTTAGTTGCTAAAGTTTTTCAAAAACTATAGCTATTTCTCAGTCTCTCTCTCTCTCTCTCTCTCTGTATTAAAATCTGGTCAATGCTTTCGAGGTATTAATTGACAAACAAACATGAACTCTCTCGTTTAGTAATGGTTTCTGAGTATTCCGATAGACGTCGATCCATTGTTTTTCAGTGGTCGTAAGCGCGTCATCTGTTCGTGATATTTCGAATACCATTCTTTATTTTCCTGATAAATCAAACTTTTACACAGTTGAATGCAATCACAGATTGACTGTGTCCATTACGTATGTGTGAGTAATACAGAAAGGAAGGAAAACATTTGTTCATATGCAATTTGACAGAACAAACCGATGAATAATGCATTTTCTACTCTATTACAAAAGGAAAAGATTAAAAATCCATTGAAGAAATACACGACTTTACCGATTTTGGTATTATCAATATCAGGGATGCCGACGAAGTTCAGCATTAGGAACACAATGTCTTACATACACATATAAGTGTTAGGTTAAGCCTTAGGCTACCCCTTGACTATACAATATACATATATACCAAACATAACCCTAACGTTCCATCTGTTCTTTATAATAAAACCCTACGGAAACAGTACAGTGAAAATCTCCCAGTACGCTAGTACTGAGAGACCGGACATTGACCTCCGTCCTTAATATTACTATGCGACCCTGACATCTACATTTTGCTTGAAAATCGGTCACGACGCATGCGGGCCGGGCTTCAGCTGGTCCTTTTCAGGTCAATGCGACTATATTTACTAGGTATTCGGTGTAAATAACTTTACAGGAACTATTTACTTAGGGGATAGGTAGAAGCCACTTATGGCCGAAGCCGGAGTGGTCGTAAGCTAGATTGCTGAGCAAGAGGGGATAGATGCAAGGTCCGGGTTGGACATAGAAATGCTTTTTAATCTTCAGAAATCCGTAGAATCATCGGCATGGGACGCCTACCTCTTCGCGGTACTTATGTTATGTTATGGCCAAGCAGAAACGTTTCTACAGAAAACCCAGTACCTATTACACACGTTTAATATAGGAAACAACTCAATTGCAAGAAGCCGCCATTGCAGACTGTGCGCTACTAGATTTCACAATCGAAACAGTCAATAATACTTTTCCCTATTTGACCTGTGAGGCTGTGACCTCAATTTTGGCAGTCACGCTCGGCACTAGAATTCTAGTATTTACAAGTTCTAAAATATTGAATATGCGAAGTCAGGTCTTGTTATTTAGATCGGTATTGGATGTCGTGTTTTACAATCGTTAAGTTGTAAGTTAAATTGGGTTTCGGTAACTCGTATTGACTAGGTACCGGAATTTCAACGCGCATGTTAGCATTATGAAAGTTTTTAAACTTATATAAAGGTAAGGTAGTGTTGTTGGCCTAGTCTTGTGGTAATAATCGAAAATTGAATACGGAAACTGTACTTGTTATTAGTATTACTATTTCCGGATAATCTGAATCTGAACTGGAATTCTATTAACACGTTCACTGCCACGATTATTTTTTTGAAGTTCATAGCGATCTGGGAATATACTGAGAATTTAGGACACGCCTGGCGTGTTCGAGGCGTAGTTATAGAAATTCTCAAGAACACGCTTGGCGTGTCGGTGGCATTGAACGTGTTAACCAATTTTGTAAAATCGTCAGTCTTGAAACGAACACAGATGTTTTAAATTTTCAGGGAACTAAATACTTTTTATACCTTCTTTATTTTGCATATCTGTAGGACTAAGGAAGCCTTTATTCAACGGTGGACGTCTTCAGCTGATGATGATGACGATGAATTTAGCATATCATATGTAGAGAGAAATCATTAGACTTTGTTCTATGCTTTAAACGGACAATAAGAAACTAAGTTCTAATATTGACTACACAGCACAATACAATGACCTTTTCTTTAATCCACACCAATTTCCTTCACAGGTTCTCACCAGCAGACCGCACAAAGAAATTTGGTCAGCCAAACAGCCAGGAGTACGCAGCGAAGGTGGCTCGGTACCGCAAGTGGACCATCCAGTCCCTCTACAACCTCACTACCAAGTTCATCGTGGCCCTCAGAGAGCACTGGCCCAACTTCCCCTCCACCATCGCCTGGATCGTCCAGCAGATCGTGCATCTACTCAAACAACATTCCAGGTTTGTGTTTATATCTATACTTAATATTATAAAGCTGAAGAGTTTGTTTGTTTGTTTGTTTGTTTGAACGCGCTAATCTCAGGAACTACGGGTCCGATTTGAATAATTCTTTTTGTGTTGGATAGCGCATTTATCGAGGAAGGTTATAGGCTATTAATCATCACGCTACGATCAATAGGAGCCGAGCAGAGCGGTGAAACCGCGCGGAGTAGCTAGTCCTTCATATCGTCACCTTTCCATATTTTGTTACTATATATACTTACATGTCATCTTTAGTGTGAATTTGATATTCAAAGTCAAAGCATTTATTTCAATTAATCCTAAATTAGGCACTTTTGAAACGTCAAATTGAATTGTCTGTCAGTCTGTTTGTCAGTGAAGCTAGGTGTTCGTTCCAAAGTATAGCTTCGAATGGAGAAGAACGAGCAAGAAACTCCATCGTTACTCTTTTTAAAAAAAAATTTACAATATTTTCATCAGCTCTAAGAACATCGACTTGTGTAATGTATTTCATGAATGTTCACAGATTTTGCTTTTACTTTTCAAATCTACGCTAAATATTGTTGGGTCTATAACGAAGAATCAGTCTTCACTGTAATTTTCTCTAAGCAACTCACCCGCATTGAGCAAGTGTGGTAATTAATGTTGAAACGTTATCTGTGAAAGAAGATGCTTTGCTTATCAGTAGGTACTTATAGGCTGTTGATGATAATGAATTTTCTCAAATATCCATACATATCATACGGGGCTATACGAAGTTTGTTGGAATAACTTAGAAGTAATATCTTGTCTTGCCGACTTGTAGACTGCCTCGTTGGCCGAGTGGTTGCAAGTGCGATTGTGGTCGGACAAAGTATTACTGGGTTTTTTTCGGTTTTTCGAAAATTTCTCAGTGGTAGCACGGAGTCTGGAAATGTGCCCAGTATATGGCATGGGACTTACAACATAAATTATGAAAAGTGGGTGTACACAGTGGCATTACGTGCCATATTGTGCACCTCTGCCTACCCCTTCAGGGATTAAAGGCGTGACGATATGTATGTATGTAATATGTTGTCCCCAGAACATCAGACCGCGAGCTGCACGCGATATGCACGGACCTCATAATGAGCCACTTCATCTGCCCCGCGATCGTGAACCCCGAGGCGCACGGCGTCGTGGAGGTGCCGGTGTCGTACATCGCCCGGTTCAACCTCATACAGATTGCGCAGATCATACAGATGCTGTGCCTAGCCAAGTTCCAGGAGGTAGGTGGATTTTGATAATCAAGTTGCGTAGTAAGCGGGCGGTTTACTGCCACAATCAGAGTAATTTAATGGTTAGTTAACTTAGTCCTTAGCAAGTCTTTTCGATATAAAATCGTTAGTAAGGAATAGTTTAATTAATCATTAAATGTCTCTGAGTGCGGCAGTTAGTGTCTTATAAGGCCAGTTTGCGAAATAGCGGTAGGTAAAGATAAACCATTAAGTAAAGGATTAAGTGAGATTTAAAAGGAGGCTCTTCTTATTAATAAAAGATTAAGTAGGATTACGAAGGAAGCTATTTGTAGAAATAACAACGTTAGTCTCTTCTTTGTATTTTCTTAAATTCAGCTACCAATATTTGTTAAAATGTTTCATTACTTAGTTGATAAAATTTTACATGTTTAATGACATAATTTGAGGAAATACTCGCAAAGTTTACTATAAAATCTAAAGGTAACCTAATAAATTTATGAATCTCAGATCTCCCGCATAGAGAACATAGCTCCATGTGCGAGAAATTATTATGTATGGCAACCAGGTTTAATTTTAAACGATAAACAATATAGGATACCACCACAAAATTTAATTATTTCTATCTGTAATATATAATTATAATTATGTTTCCCAGGTGGACGCCAAGGTCCGCGACGTGTACGTGAAGTTCGAGCGGTCGTGCGTGTGGGCGCTGATCGACAACGTGACGAGCGAGGCGTGGGCCGTGGCGCCGCCGCCCGCCGCGCCGCACGCGCACGCCGAGACGCCGCGCATCGCCACCGACCACACACACCACACCACCGTCGCGCTATTCACGCCGCACGACGCGCAACTACTGGTACGTACGACATAAACCATACGCCTTTGCAATCAAGACAGTGCACTTGTTCGTACCGCGAGTATTGTAGGAGCCGACTAAGGGACAATACTATAGAGTGACTGGTAATTAGTGAACGATACTTAAACACGTGATTGTACTCATGATTACAAACAACTTTCCCATAGAAACTTTTTTTATATACTCATTAGTTTTATTTTTGTTAAAATAAAAAAACAACAAAATTTCATTAGCACGCGCGTGAAGTTCCAAAATACGTACTAGTCTTCCGATAACTCGGGCGCGGGCGCCTCGCTGCCAATAGCTGATCAAGTTAAAGAAAGACTGCGCAATATAAAAAAAAAAAAAACTTAATTGTCCACCAGTCTCTTTATCTGTCCATTAATAGTCCTTCCAGATCTGATAGTGATCTAAAATTTATTCGTGTAAAAGAAAGTTCTAATGCGCAACAATATTAACATTTGAAACACAACTTTATAACGTTAAAAATAAAGATCAAATTCATTCGTTCTATATATTTTCTTCTTTTTACCAGATTACCTTTTTACGGCGTATATCTTCGAAGCTGAACAACAACACGCCGAGCGTGACGTCGGACGAACAACCCAGTGGGGCCGTCGCTGAGGCCGCGGCGCTAAGGTAACATGCTCATTGGAACTTAGATAGAAAATACAATGGAATTTATAAGAAAAACACAAAACATACAACGCAGAAACTGCATTTTGAGAAATCATGACAGAAAATAAAAGGGGATATTACTTTTTATTCCATTATAAGAAAAATACAAAACACCTTTTACCTTACCTACCTTTTATGTTTAAGTAACATCTGACAATAGAATGAGAAGCCTTTTCTATCCGTTCTCGATGAGTCAATTACATATACAGACTGCGAAATATCACTGTACGTGTTTTTTCAACGTCTAATAGATATCTATCAGATAGACTTATTGAGTAGACATTTCCCTATTAAAATCTGTTGACTAGGTATTTCTAAGTATTTTTCAGAGTTATATGTTCTTAAAGCTTATTTCTTTTTCTCACAGCAGTGAAACAAGCAGCGAGAGTTCAAGTAACGGCGAGGCGTGTGCCAGTCGACTTGCGACCTTATTGCAGACCACCGAGCCCAACTACCGCAGCCGACTACATGACTTGCTGAAGAAGATGCCTGACCTCTCCAAGTATAGGTACATTGAAATTTTAACCTTATGATTACATGATAAGGTTGATATTGACTTAACAGCCTATTATTCTTTAACAGAATTGACTAAGTATTTTTCATCAGTTCTATTCCCAAGTTCTATCAATAATTGCTAAAATTGAGAACCCTAGACATTACTACCAGTTAGTTTAACTCAACAACTTACGCTTGCTAAGAATCAACAAACGAAGCACCCAAAACATTGAAAAACCAACTCTAAAAACCACACAACAAAACACACTTTCCAGGCCGACCACCCCACCGGAGTCCAAAGACCCATCTCCAGTAGAGAACGGTCACTCCAGTAAGAAGAGCATCTTGGCCAAGGTGCAGAGACCACGGCTCCCTCGCAGTGCCAGCTCCAACTCCTCACTGGCATCAGCTGGAGACGACAAGCCCGTCAATGGGACCTGCAAGGAAGATGGGGCACAGGAACATGTCGAGGTCCTCGTCATCAAACTCGCTAATGTTGAGGAGCAGGACTATATTGGTGAGTGAGGTCAGACGGGTAAAGTCGTGGGTGTAAAGTGCATGGTATTGTAATCTATAAGAGCTGATGGTAGGATTTTTCTTGCTGTTGGTTTTTCACTAGCAGTTAGGACAAACTTCATCAACATCATCAACAGCCTATAAGTGGCTACTGCTGACCAAAGGCTTCTTCTCGCAGGGTTTGAGCATTAATCGCCAATACGGGTTGGCGAATTCAAACTTATAATTAGAATTTATAAACCCAGGTTTCGTCACGATTTATCCTACACCTTTAGTCATTAGTGTCTAAATAAATTCTTAGAAAGTACATAGAACTCGGAACGAGCCACATTGGTACTTCGTCGTTTGTAGGTTTTGAATCCGCACCCTCATGCATGAGAAGTTCTTGGTCTTTGACACGACATGAATTTTAGGAAGCACGAAGGAGTCTAATAATAATCATCTTAACCGATTTACTCAAGCAAACTATTAACTATGTTTAGACAAAAACTGCATTTGCTAGTATAATAATAATTAAAAACTTATTTGTTACTGTCTCCAGGCCTAGTCCCCGAGTCGAAGGTCCTGGAATGCTACTACGGCGGCTCGGAGGCAGGGGATGCGGATGAAAATGGATCCGCCCTCGCTGTAGCGGGGCCTGGCGCGCCCGTACAGAAGCGGACCAGGTATTGTGCCATTGTATACCGTATTGTAATAAGTTAAGGTTCATTTTTGGTTGTTTGTAGCATCACAGCCATCTGCAGAAAGACTATGAAGACAATTTTATTAGTAGCATCACAGATGGACTATGAAGATTGGATTTGTGATTTTGTTTAGTTTCTGTTATAAGTTTTGATTCAAAGAGAAGTTTGTCTTGGAAAGATAAATCAAACAAATTGGCTCCTGGTTAAAATTCTAATGAAAAGATCCAGTGTTGTCGCTTACCTAGTAATATATTGGCACATCTGCAAAATATGCGAAATTGACTTTATATGGTTTACGTGTAAAAGACCATATTAATCTATTTATTTTCATATTCATCGAGAGAGGTCGTAAGTGGCATTATACCATTATTGTAGTTTCGCTTCTCACGTAAAACAACGGTTCATTGGTCAGTAAACTAAAAACTAAACAAGTCAGGCAAACTATAAAAACCGTAAATGTGCCAATATATTATTAGGTGTGCGTTATGATCCCTACACATGAAAGCGATGTAATTTACCTATATATTTTCTGCCTAGGTTCTCAGTATCCCACGACGAAGTATCGCTGGGCAACACATCCGACAACTTGGAGGCGGTGTCAGAGGCCGCGTCCAACCACAGCGTCACCTCCAGCCTCGAGCTGGAGACGGAAGACCAGAACGATAACTTGTCTGACATGGTGAGTATCGTGAGACGTTCAATTAATTACGTAATTGTTCGAGGTAACTCGATTAGTTTCAAGCCGCGCCAGAATCCGTAAATTGATTGCAATCTGATTTAAGTTTGGAGTGCGACTGCCGACCCGAAAGTGTCTTAGGTTAGCCAATTTATTCTTTTATGTAGTCACACTTACTAGTAAAAGAAAATTCTAAAATTTGCGCTCAATTGGTTGAAACTAGCGCAATAGATCTTCTATTACGCTGAATAAAATGGCTTTAGTCAAACATTGTTCAGCACTGACTCTTTTTAAACTGACAATAGACTCCTATAAAAGAAGAATAGTGCTTGTTACAATAAATATGTGTCCCTTCCCCTCGCAGGTATCAGCGAACGTGTCAGGTCGCGGCAGCCCCAACATATCAGGTCGCGAGACCCCCTCCTCGCAGGTGACGGAGGGTCCCCCGGCGCAGCCCGCGCACCTGCACCACCCCCACGCCAAGCTACTCAAGCAGACAAGGCACGACATCGAGGACAAGTTCTGCAAGTTTGAGATCAAGGTATACCGTGCACCTTATTATAATACTAGCTAATTCTATCTCGGCTCCTGTTGGTCGTAGCGTGATGTTTTATTGTTTGTTCTTTTCAATTGGAATGGTATTTCCGAAGGTTTGCGCAGCGTGCTCAACCAAACTAACTTATAGGTTTCCCATCCTTTTTCGAACTTGGCTGGGTCAGCTTAGTCTTCACCAGATTCAGCTTATTTTAATGACAGAACTACCGTTTATCGTCTGCTCAGTATCACATTTTAAATTTTGTAATAACTACCGTGAGACATACTAAATCAAATCACAGTTTACGCTTCGCACAGCCTACAGTAGGCGCTTATGATGAAGAGTCCCTCTATGACTCGTAACTAGTAGAGCTTTTCTTTATATGAGTGACCTTCAAATTAGTGAGTAAACCGTGATTTTTAGTTATTTTTTTATTTTATTTATGCTTGTATGAATGTCACTTAGTTAAGATATAAATGTATATGCTATGTTGTGCAGAAGTTGCTGGAGGGCGACGAGACGATCAGCATAATGTCGGACACGTGGAGCACGGACGTGCTGGCGTCCGACTCCGAGACCATCGGGGACTCCTGCGACCAGACGCAGGTCGCCGCCAACCACTGTGCGTATACACCATATCTAAATAGTAATTTTTTTTACATTTAATGGGTCGACGTTTGGCCGCTATTTCACCTGATGGTAAGTGATGATGCGGCCTACGATGGAGCACGTCTGCCCATAAGCAACCTATTCACTCGAGCTTTGAAGACGCCCAGGTTATACCCATCAGGAAACACAGACTCCGGCAGGGAGTTCCACTCCCTAGCAGTTCGCACAAGGGAGCTTGAAGCGAAGCGCTTCGTGCGAGTGGGTGGGATATCTACCATGAAGCGGTGACGCCTCGCCGATTGTCTTGTGGTTCGGTGATGGAAAGGACTAGGGAGAATCAAGTTGTGCAATTCCCCCATTCATCATTTGTTAATCCTTTGGGATATGTCGATTACTTTCGTTCTTTCTCGGATCGGATACTATGAAAACATATGTTACCAATTAGCAACGTGTTATTCTTTGTTCCAGGCCAGAGCGGTTGCAACCAGAACGCTCCGGATGCGTCGGAAACTGCGAGCGAGTCCGCCTGGAGCATGGACGTACTCGCTTCCGATAGCGACCGGAATACTGAGGTAACATACAATGATACTAGTGTTTTGAGATACTTCTCAAGATAGCAACGATATAATTATCGTGACACGTAATGAACTATACCCTATGCGCCGTAACAAGGTGCGGCTGACAGATTCAGTAACGTTTCGTATCACTCTTGAAAGTTGCTGCAATTTAAAAATTATGCCTTAGTATTTTAACTGTATCACATTCGTATTATGTTAAATCATTCGGAAGTGTAGTTAATTAAATTAAAACCAACCGGAATGTTCTAGTCTTTAAATAAAATCTAATGAAATGAAAAATAAAGTAAAGAGTTATGCGTATAACGTAAAGCCATAGTCGTGTTTAGTGATGGGATGTACTGCTACGATGGATAGGCAGTCGATGTTTTTTTAGAATAAAAAACGTCGTTCAATTATCACTCTTAAAAAACCTTTAATTATGTGGGTAAATCTACTGTAGACGCGGCGCTCTCTGCCCGAACCACAGTGACTTTATCTGAGCACAAATATGTAGTAGACATTTCCGGTGCCTTTGATAATGCGTGGTGGTACTTAATCTGAAAGATCGTGGTTGCTTTAGTAACATATACAAACTAATATATACTTATATTCTTCACGGTTCTGTAAAACTGAAACCCTGAAACACCTCAGGGCTCGGTCATAAAATATTTATTTTGACAAGTATATACACGTAGTTACACTGCACAAAAAATAACACACACATTTAATAAAAAAAATAAAGAGAATTAAATGTATGCTGCGAGTATCGATAGCGATAAAAAAAGATTTTTCTAATGTTCATCCCTAAAGAAAGACGTCAACGTCATACTGGCATCTGTCAGCCGCACCTTGTTATAGCGCAAAGGGTATAAATAATATGATTTACTCGTGTAACGTTTGACAGATTACATCTCGGTTTCAAGACACTATGCGTCCTTAACGTGTCTTGAAAGTAGTCGAGTTATCTCGTAATAGGAATGTAATATGAGACTCGTCTAGTCACACTTTAGTATTTACACTTTCTCATTTATATTATTAAGTAGTAATATGTTTTAGGTTGTCTGTTGCTCATTGAATAATTAGTTCATTGATATGAATGTTATAATATTGTGTAGGTGGACACGGACGACTGCGTGTCGGTGGCGGCCCGCTCGGACACGTCCTGGCCGCGCCGGCCCTCGCAGCAAGATGAGGCTCCCTGCAGGACCTGCAACCACCAGGTACATACCATCACATCACCAGATCACTAGACCAGGCATGGGTTCCAACCAGCCTACAAGATGTGAACACTGTTTAAAAAAATGTTCAAGTTTATCAGAGAAGTTCCCGGTTTTTGTTAAAGGCATCGCCACATAGAATCAGATTAATGGCTGAGTGATTAACATGTGCTAGTTGATATATTTATTCTATATTATTTCTATTTCAGAACGGCAACGTGAAGCGGCCTGAAGTCAGCAGTCCCAGACATACGTCACGTCCGAACTTAGCTAACAGGTAATTGTTGACCAAAGTTATTGTTATAACAATAAAGTGATGTTTATATAGCTATCTCCGTTCGGAACTACACTTTGGAGCACCTAGCATCACAGGCAGACTGACTAAAAATTCAATTTAACGTTACAAAAGTTAATTAAATGCTTTGAGTTTGACTTGACTTTTCTACTATTGCGTTAAATCGACAGCTTTGATTATTCATCGTCGGCGTGCCACGATCTATCCAGATTAATAGGTCCAGAGATTTTGGATCAATTAAATGAAGTGTAGTTATCTCACAATAGTATATCGATACAGGTCAGGCGGGTACCTGACGGCGACGGCGGCGCTCTCTCGCGGCGGGGAGCTGGACCTGTCGCACGCGCCGCCCTCGCACCACCAGTACAACATCGAGAACAGGAAGAGTATACTCGTCAATGGATACCCGGTTAGTTACTGTAGCATTATACATGCGAATGTTAGTTGAAGAAGGAAAAAGTTATGTAGGGAACAAATATGAGCCTGTACTTTGACCATGTATTGGCCTATATTATTGTGCAGTCAGTTGCAGTGACATTTTATACTGTAGAAAACTCTTTTCCGTTTAGTTGAGAAGCACAATGAATTACAACCTTATAGTCTTCACTTTACTCTTATTGATTGCCATCATGGCTGTTAGAAATAATTGATTGTATATGTAGTTTATCACTAACACTATGTATATGTGCAGGTGATGACTTGCTACGCGACGTCAGCGCCGGAGAGCCCGAGTACTAGCGCGCCGGTACCAATGCCGGGGGATGTATTCGACTACGTGCCGCAGAACAAGTCAGTATACATACAGTACATTGTATTATGAAAAGAAAATACAAATTTACCAATAATTGTTTTCATGGGAAGTGGTAAAAATGTTGAGTATTCTTGATGTTTATGAGTAATTTCTTTCAACAGCGGTGCCCAAACGGAATCAACATTGGAAGCCAACAGTCAGTCGGACGCCACCAGCCAGTGGGTGGACGACAGCTTCCCCGCCCCCCACCACTCCCCCGACAGACCCTACCCCTCCACCTCCAAGTACGACCTCCCATCCACTTCCAAACCTTACGACGACAACGACATGATGGACCGATCGCTCAACTCAAGCGAGAGCTCCTTCAACGCGATGTACGGCGGCCGATTCGATTCTGGTATCGAAGCTGAGCGAGCGGAATCCGAATCGAGATCAACGATTACCGATTTGATGACTCGGATGAGTTCGGCGACGATATCTACGTCGGCGAACCTTGTGAACAATATCACGTCTAGGATTGTCAAGTCGGAGATTCGGACAAGTATTGTCAGCATTTCGTCGTCTAAGATCGAGAAGAAAAGAGAAGGCACGAGTAATATGTCGCTGAGTACGTTGTCCGTGAACAGTGCGGAGACGTCTGCGTCCGACAAGAGCTCGAGCCAGGACGTGAACTCCGACATAGTGACGGAGCGCCGCGTCAGTCCGCCGCCCGCCAAGAACGTCTCCACTGGAGCTATTCCTAAGAGCATCAGCTTCGATGCCACCGCTGAGAAGTCGCAGAGGTAAGAGATTAATAAATATAAACGCAACATTATTTTTCCCCAAGTACTATCAATACCCGAAATATATAATCAAGGGTTTAGTTTTCAAACCAAATTATTTCACAAATACATGTTCTCAAAATACAACTTAAGGCAAACTTGACAAAGAAATAAAATTAAAATTTCTTCATGCATTAACACTATATTATTCCACATTGGTTCACAGGAGACGTATGGGCGAGGACGGTCTAGTGGGCAACCTGGACGAGCTGAAGAACAACGTGAAGCGCTCCGGCGGTAACTTGCTGCACAAGATCAAGATGTTCCGGCAGAAGGGACGCTCACACACACACCATAATGGTGAGTAACACACTGCTAAAGTATTAAGAGTCAAAAGTCTAAATTATTTCATTCAAATAGACCAGGAAGGCACTTTTGAACGTCAAAGCAAATATTACAATATAAAGAAAACAAAATGTCTATCTGTCGGTCAGTCCTCTAGTGAAGCTATTTGCAAAGTGTAGATTCCTATGGAGAAGAACGAGCAAGAAACTCCATAGGTTACTCTTTTTCAATCAGGTTCACAATACAATTCTCGGTTACCTTGTTTCGTTTGTTATTATTAATTTTTACAAAACATTTATTCTTTTACACAAATCTTCTGATACTTTGCGCAATAGCTACTATTGCAACCTTAAAATGACCTTATTTCTTGTATGCCACAGACGTAAAGCTACCAGAAGAAGAGAACAGGAGCGACGACGGCAGCCGCCCGGAGCTGGCTGCGGGCGAGACGTCGGAGGAGATCCTGGCCAAGTACCGGCGCAAGTGCTCCACCGAGTCCACCGGCTCCAAGCACAAGCGGCCGCAGCGCCGCGTCTCCGATGTACCGGACGCTGAGCTCGACAGGTACAGTTAGCGCATGTATTGTTCCACCGAGTCCACCGGCTCCAAGCACAAGCGGGCGCAGCGCCGCGTCTCCGATGTACCGGACGCTGAGCTCGACAGGTACAGTTAGCGCATGTATTGTTCCACCGAGTCCACCGGCTCCAAGCACAAGCGGCCGCAGCGCCGCGTCTCCGATGTACCGGACGCTGAGCTCGACAGGTACAGTTAGCGCATGTATTGTTCCACCGAGTCCACCGGCTCCAAGCACAAGCGGCCGCAGCGCCGCGTCTCCGATGTACCGGACGCTGAGCTCGACAGGTACAGTTAGCGCATGTATTGTTCCACCGAGTCCACCGGCTCCAAGCACAAGCGGCCGCAGCGCCGCGTCTCCGATGTACCGGACGCTGAGCTCGACAGGTACAGTTAGCGCATGTATTGTTCCACCGAGTCCACCGGCTCCAAGCACAAGCGGCCGCAGCGCCGCGTCTCCGATGTACCGGACGCTGAGCTCGACAGGTACAGTTAGCGCATGTATTGTTCCACCGAGTCCACCGGCTCCAAGCACAAGCGGCCGCAGCGCCGCGTCTCCGATGTACCGGACGCTGAGCTCGACAGGTACAGTTAGCGCATGTATTGTTCCACCGAGTCCACCGGCTCCAAGCACAAGCGGCCGCAGCGCCGCGTCTCCGATGTACCGGACGCTGAGCTCGACAGGTACAGTTAGCGCATGTATTGTTCCACCGAGTCCACCGGCTCCAAGCACAAGCGGCCGCAGCGCCGCGTCTCCGATGTACCGGACGCTGAGCTCGACAGGTACAGTTAGCGCATGTATTGTTCCACCGAGTCCACCGGCTCCAAGCACAAGCGGCCGCAGCGCCGCGTCTCCGATGTACCGGACGCTGAGCTCGACAGGTACAGTTAGCGCATGTGTTGCGCTAAAACGTTTGTGGATGGTGATGTTTTTGCGCAATGTTTGTTCAAAACTAAGAATAGAAATGTAAATTATTGCTCATGATTCTAGGTCAAAAAAAAAACTTTTACGGGTCGCTTTTGTTGCCCGTGGATATAGCCACTCTAGCAGATAATTAAAAAATAGAAAAAGCCATGATAGTATCTGTCGTTTTAAACCTAATTAGGTTTAAAACATATGCTGGCTCCTGTAAAACTAATCCTAAATATCTCGCCTAGTCAATAAATATCTTTGAAAACCCTGGCACAAGTTGCGCAAGTCTAATACCCTTGTTTTGTTCCTAGGTGTGAAGGCGTGGTGGACCTGAACGACCCCGAGGTGTTCAACAGTATGAAGCGCAAGTTGCGCATCGTACTGTCCAACCCTGACCTACACTGCGTCGAGTTTGTGCCTAATGTAAGTAGTGTAAAATTATATGGCTTTTGTATTTTACACCATTCAATAAATCATTACACCCAACTGTAAACGAAGGGTTTTTGTGAAGTTTTGTTTTGTCTAGGAAGAAGAATCTACTCCTAAATAAAACACGTATGGGTTTTACTAAATCAGCTGCGATCGGGCATTGATAGACGTAAATAGCATTTTCATAGTGACCAAGTAATGATTGTTGTTCATAAATTTGGTGAACAACTTAATTTTCGATTTTTCATAGCTAATTTTCTGGAAATAAGTCTGCTATTTGACGTAAAAATCTGATGACGTCATAACGCACTATTTCATACAAAATTAATAGAAAATATCGTTTTTGACGTTTCGAAAAAAGTATTGAATTTGACTAGTAGGAAACTAGCCTATTGGTGACTTTATTAGTCTTGGGATTTTATTCAGCAGTGAACAGTTTGCCACTAATAGGTAGTGATTATGTAATGATTGTGGTTATGTCCGTACGTAGCGGTGTACGAGCACGTCGCTGGTGGAGTGGGTGCGCGCGCTGGGCGCGGGCGCGGGCGGGGGCGCGGCGGCCGAGGCGGGCGCGGCGCACGCGGCCGAGCTGGCGCGCGCCCTCGCCCCCGCGGCCGGGCTGGGGGCGCGCCTGGCCGCCGCGCTGCGCGCCGACCTGGCCGCGCGCCGCCCCTACGCCGCATACCTCGCCTCCTGTCGCGCGCATCTCGCGCACACTGACCACGCACTCGCCAGGTATGGACATAGTGAATACTTTACACTTCAACCATATTATTGTTTCCTAAATATTGTATACTTATAGGCAGGACATAATTTGCTAGTAGTTAATTATTTTTTCTTTTTTTATCTCTAAACATTCACTTCGATTTTTTAATTCTAACAGTAGTATCCCCCCTTTAATGATACGTCCCCACAATGTACCTTCAATTGTAATCAAAGTGTCTCCTGTTTCCCCCCCCCTACAGACAGATAAAGCAGACCCGCGAGGAGTGGTGGTGGTGCGGGCGGGCGGCGGGCGCGGCGCGCGTGCTGGAGCTGCTGGAGCGCGGCCCGGCGCTGCGGAGACTGGCGCGGCACCACCATCACTACTCGCACGCACACGCACACGGTACGTACGCTCTACACTATACCACAATATTCAACACATAATTATTATTAACATTACTGTTCTACAAGATAACTCGACTAGTTTCAACCCAACGCTACAGCTCGTAGTCAATAGCCAGGTCACTGAGCGTCACTCGCTGCGAAAGTTGTCGTGTTATGGAGTTATACTAAAGATTACGGACCCCGCGTGTGGCTTTAACTTGAAACTAGACGAGTATCCTCGACGAACATTTTATTGGATAAAAAATTTAGTTGGTCCCTAGTGGCAAAAGTGTAGCAAAATAATAAGAATAATTGTATTTAAAAAAGCTTCATGATAAATGTGTAATAGGTGGTGAACTAATGGATGAGAAAGCAACAAGACTGACTGCCAGCATCAAGGCCATCACGGCCGAGGTGAAGGCAGACCCCTCCTGGGAAGGTAACAGCACAAACATTACTTATCTTTTTCTATTCTTCTCGCACTGACATAAACATAATTAAAATGTAGTTTGTTAATAGTAGATGTATGTTAAATGACACACTATTAAAATTATGTATTTTTTTTATAGAGTAACGATAGAGTTTCTTGCTCGTTCTTCTGCATTTGAAACTACACTTTGCAACGAACACCTAGCTTCACTGACAGATAGACTGACGGACTGTTTGACGTATCAAAAGTGCCTAATTAGGAATTAATTGAAATAAATGCTTTGATTTTGATTAGCTGTCTGTAACTCCTTATTCGTATACAATCTGTATCCATACTCCATTCAGATACCAAACCAAGATAAATAGTCTGCCTCATCATATGTACTGAAGTAACATTCCGTATGTGATTCAGGAGCGTCGGCCACCCTGCTGGAGAGCGTGGAGCTGACGGTGGAGCGCGCCGCCTTCGCGCGCCTCTACCTGCACGTACTGTTCCCCAACGGAGACGGAGACATCGCGCGGGACCAGTCAGTATTATACATATACAAACTATTTATTTGTCTCTTAAAGACTGATACCTCGTCTGTAACTTTTCTAGTCTCGTAACACGTAAAAAAGCCGGTTGGTTGCTCTCCTATCCTTAAAAAACACGGTGTAGAAGAATATTGCATTGTCATTTAACTTACAGAATTATACTAAACTAGCGACCCGCCCCAGCTTCGCATGAGTGCAATGGTGATATATTATGCATGTATTATACATATAAACCTTTCTCTTGAATCACTCTATCTATTAATAAAAACCGCATTAAAATCCGTTGCGTAGTTTTAAAGATTTAAGCATACAAAGGGCAAGTGTTTTTACTATGAAGTGCTCAGCTCAATTGAATAAAAAATAATCTTTAAAATTCAGTAGCAATTATTGCGCATGATGTCCATCTGTAGAGTAGTAAAGAATGTGTATATCATCAATTATCTGTTTATATAAAAATGTTTGTAACGTACAGGGTGTTATCGGAGCACATCCGGCGCGTGTCGTCGGTGACGTCGGCGCGGTCCGTGGGTATCGGCGCCGCGCACCGCTGGGCCGCGCCCTACCCGCGCGCGCAGCGACATCTGCGGCATCTACCCGTATACCGCACGCCACGGGATAAGGTATCATAACCACTTTGATATCTTACACTCACTTGAACTTCACATAATAATTACAAAAAAATATAGCAGGCTGCTTCTCATTCAGAGAAGATGAATGTATGATTCTGAAAACAATTTTTCTATGTTTTACATATTTTTAATAAAATTAATTAATTAGTGGCTGTCACTTAAGTTGTGCATACTTGGAAACTTTTTTACCTTTGATATATATTATTTTAGTTCCTCAATTCATCCATCTGGGTATATGATCTTTCGAAAACCTTACTACAAAATATGTAATGAATACATTTATGTACAGTTGTCGTGTATAATGCGGTGCGTGACGTCGATAATGGCGGTGCTGGGCCTCACCGAGGGCACCACGCCCTCCGCCGACGACCTCACGCCGGTGCTCGTCTACGTTATACTGAAGGTAAAGTACAACCTTCCTTTATATTGCTGTATTCGTTTATTCTTTCTACTATTGTTCGTAGCTACACAACTTACGGTCCACTTAGTAGTAAGTAGTTGCCGTAATCAAATGTAAGAAAATGTTTTAGGCCATGTAAAAAATTTTTAAGACGCCCAAGTTTCTGGCTTAAAACCAATTCATTTATTATTGTCTTTGACATATTTTATTATTTTGTAAACATACAACTGTCCCTTGACCAGGTGAACCCACCCTCACTGCTATCAACGATCGAGCTGGTGAACGCGCTGGGCGGCTCCGCCCTCCAGGGCGAAGCTCTATACTGGTGGACGCAGTTCTGCGCCGCCGTGGCCTACATCAAGACTATGGATTACCCGCGACCCGACAATAACGATACCTAGCCTTTACATACGCGCCTGGTGAGTGTTTGATGTGGGATACATTAGTAGTTTTAGCGCCTGTTTCACTACCTTAAAATAAGTGCCCGATAAACATATGTGACAAATAGTGCATACAAATACTAGTAAGTAATTATAAAGTAATCATATAAAATTGGGTGTGTAAGACGCTAAGTGGGCAATGTATCCCGGGTTTGGTTCGCACTCAGAACAACATTTTTATCATCATATTTATTTTGTGTGATACACAAATTGGAGGTTCGGGTCTGGATGTGATTTTAAGGTTTGTTTGTAAACACACCCGGGGGTTCATCCCCGTAACAACAGTATATTGTAGAGCCTTCTTATATATAAAAAAAGTTATAAGCAAGCTCAACAACAAATTATTGGCGTTCCATAGTCCCAGAGAGACAGGCGTGAGGTTATGTATGAATGTAATAAACAAGCTTTACCTCAGTATATAACATGTTTTCATCCGTTCCAGATTTCAGCGCGTGTTCCGGACATAAAATTGGAAATCATTCGCCGCCGGCGGTGCCACACTGTGTAAGCAACGATTGCATACTCATTCTACATACACATACATATTATCTAGTACGGAATCATGTAATCTTCATTGTTCAGTAGTAATCACATTTAGATTGTATGGCGCGCAATTATATTCGTATAGGGAAATCAGTGTATATACATAATAATATTGTATCTGTTCATGTGTATGGTTTTATTAAATGAACGCCGTTTTCAAATATTTTTGATATGTGGTGAAACCAAAAGAATTTTTGTATGAAGATGATTATAAGTTGTAACTTATTATAACAGACATGCGATTTGCTTTTTTTGTAGTGTCTATTTTGTATAGTCTAACTACAGTTGGCATGTTCATATTGTCTTTAAAATATAATATAATAATGTTCATCACAGAAAACGGTTTTAATTGTAATCAAATAACAGCTTGGCTTCAAACGTTTGGCATTCAAATGTAACGTAATCATAACATTTAATAAAAAAAAAAGAAAATCATAAACATTCTTATGCATTTCATATTATAATATTTGTAAATCCTCGAATCATTGCATTTTAGGACAAACTTATACAATGTAAACACCAATAATAAAATCATTTATAGAATTAAAATAAAAAGCTTCGAATCGATTGAAAATAGATATTTTCTTCAAGTAAAGTGTACACAAATGAGGTTATATATCTCAATAATACAATAAAAAAAACGAAGGGTTTGTTCCAGTACTATGATGTAGGTAAGAGTAAATTATATAATATCGTGTAGATGGTAGTCGTGGAGAGTAAAGTGTGCACTCGCAAACATGTGTTCAAAGTTCAGGGCTTGTCCAGTTTGGCAGGCCCATAATACCATACAAGAACTTAATGTAAGGCGACCGGGTTCAGTCTGATTTTCCAATTACATATTCTATTGTCCACAATGAAGTTTTAAAAATATTTAATTAATTACGTTTATGAACATAAATTATGTTATCTCACTAAATTAAATTGGCCATACGTTTTGTATGAAGTCAGATTGGCCTAAATCAAGCGTTTAGATCGATTCTTTTATTGTATTGTTTAAGCAAATTGTTGTTTCAATTTTATATACAAACTGTTTGTGAGTATTGTATGTAAAGTTGTGGCATTATTTAAATACTTATTGTTTTAATGTTGAGTTCCTGTTGTGTTGCTACTGCTGATATTGTTCCGGACGCTATAAATACGATCCTTCAAAATTTAATACATACAGAATAATATATTTCGTAAAATACTCCAGTAAGTATATGCAGGTGTCTAGGCAATATCACCGCTGGCAATACACGGTCGTATATAAAGTTTGTGATTATATTTTATTTCCATGTACCTGTTCACGACGGCAGTGTCTCTGCCGGCCCTCTTGCGCACTGTTACCTAGTACGACATCTCGATTGGTCTGTGATTTTAGAGTTGGATATTAAATACTCGAAAATGTGTATTTTTGAAATTGATTGTAGGTATCGAAAGGTGTGATAACTTGGTAAGTAATAAAATTATTAATATCGAAAATAAGAGGCGATTTTAATAAAATAATTTATTGGAAATGTGTACATTTGATAGATTAGATATTGTGTAACTTAGTTAGGTTCAAGTAATGATATCGAGGCGGTTAAACTCGCCCACGTAAGCTAGCAACCATTGTAATCATTGAATAAACCCCGTAATCAACATCATCAACTCTCATTACTTGTACTGTTGTAAGTTAAGTTTCATTCGTTGTCTAAGCACCGGTTTACTTCGCACCCCGATATAAAAGACACTATTTTTGAACTAATCTAGTATATAACTGAATCTTGTATAACAGTAGTACCTATGTAATCGACTAGTTTGGTCCTTGTACCTATCAATTAAATGCTTCTTATGTACTGCCGACTCTAAATATACAGATAATTCATTGTTTACTAAATTGTCTTATATCATAAAGCATTTCCTTCTTATTTTCAGTATGAAGACATAAAATGTTTTAGTCTATTTGAATATTTAGAGCTGGCGTTATTAGGAAGCTTCGAATTATAGTAGCAACTAGCAAGTTATGAAGGTGCGTGAACGATTGGTACTCGAATACTTAGAAACTGCAAATGGCGGCAGGCGACATATTTTTTCTTCGTCATCAAAGAATGAAATGGCACTGTAATAAGATAAATAGTTTAAGTCTTTCACGCATCGTTGTAACTTGAGCACTTACTGTCCAAATAGCTTTCTAATCTCTTGCCTAGGTAGTCAGCAGACATTAGAATATTATGTACTAACAGCTGTAAGGCTACGTGTCATGTAAACATGTACCTAATGTAATCAGAGCAATGAAATTATATTTAGCAATAATAATCTTGTCTTTTATTTTATCGGAACCCCTGTGTTAATTTTATTTTAGACTAGCTGACCCGGCAAACTTTGTTGCGCCTTAAACATTTTTCCTCACCTTTTAAACCTTCCCTGGACTTCCACAAATAATTTAAGACCAAAATTTGCCAAATCAGTCCAGCCGTTCTCGAGTTTTGACGAGACTAACGAACAGCAATTGATTTTTATATACTAGCTTCCACCCGCGACTCCGTCCGCGCAGATGTTTTGTTTCTCAATTTTGAGTAACTTTGACAATGACATCCTATAAATATCTATTGGACCTTATTACGGCTAGGCCCATAATAATCAAAGAGATCCCTCTATTGAGCTACTGCTGTTGAGCTCGCGTTCTGTAGTACAAAACTGAAAATTAAGTTTGTTTCCACATATTTTTCAAGGATAAAAAGTTATATTTTATGCCCAGGATAATAAACCCTATAATTATACCAAGTTTCATCGAAATCGAACCGTTACTTTTCACGTGATGCCTGAACATACAGACAGACAAACATATTTTTAATCACATATTTGGGTTTGGTATCGATCCAGTAACAACCCCTGCTAATTATTTTTTCAATATACAGAACTGACCCTTCTACAGATTTATTATACTTATAGATATTTCAATTCATAATCAGCATTCACAAATTATCTGTCTATTCAAAATCAAATGATAAAAGTTACCTATTTAGTACTAACGTTTTGTATGTAAATGCCGACCGCGCCGACGTGAGCACATTGTTTAGTTTTGGCAACAACGCGGCATCCTGCAGCATTCCCGAAAACAGCACGTGTCCGCCTGGGCGGACCACGCGTTCAATGCAGATACGCGCATGCGTAATTGCGAACTGAATATTATTGAGTTTGAAAGTTCGAAGGCATGCACCTAACCAAAAATTGCTTTCCTACCGAGTACCTACTTAGGTAGTCGTAGTAGGTAGCGCCACAGTGATAAAATTATTAGAGGCCTAGTACGATACGTTAGTAGTAGCGGAATGATAGTATGACCTTACGTGATAAAAAAATTGTACAATTCTCAAACCACGACACGTGTTATGCGAATGTTAATCTTTCTAGTCACTACAATGTTTACTAGGTATTTGATAAATCGCCCACTTCGTTATCAGTCACGTCTGGTTTAGTTTTACCATGCCGCATATTTGATGTGGTCATAGTACACGTGTATGGTTTTTGCAGAATTCATGAACTCATTTGTTATTTATGTCGAGAGGACATGCGTGTTACTGACCACAAGTTTTTATAGTAAACACGAGATGAGTTATCTACCACCCACACCACCTAATTTCGAGGTGCTATGACGTCATTAGGTTATCAGTAATAAAAACACACACATGGGCGTACACAAATTTATTTATGCACTTGGATTTTCATATTTATGTACACTTATAAACAACACGAGCTTTGCAGCAGCAGGTCACTGAAACAAAAAAGGAAATTGTTAGAAATGTTTTATTATCTGCAGATTTTTTTGGCACAAACAATCATATCAGTTATAGTGTAACGTCATGGCATTCAGCAGTAGCAAATAAAATTAATTACATCATTAAAAATTCTATGCGAGTCACAAAAATGTTCATATTTTATTATGCAACTGCATCTACAGACATGAACAATCTTTTGTAGAAAACTACTAAATTTTGCCTGTAATATTTGAGTGTAGAAAAAGTAATAATTACCTTATCACAGTGTAAGTCGGGGCTTACGAACGTGGCCTCTCCTTCTTCTCTTTGTACAAGGCGAGGAGGGAGACGTTGGCCACCTTAACAACCTACACAAAAAAAAACATTCTTTAGCACATGGTATAAAATTAACAGTGTACAAAGATGCATGACATCTCTGTATCAGTACAGCAAACTGCATCATGGCACTCAGAGTAGCAAATACTCCAAAAAATAAGCAAATCATCATGAAGATGACATTTGCCCCTTTGCGAATTTGCCAATAGTCCAATGGTTTTTATACTACACAACAAAGACAATAAAATCTTCAAAAACCAATGTTTGCTTGGTGCAGCAAATAGAAATGCTGTTGTTCCACTACATAAGTAGTAGAAGTGCTGCTTCGCACTATACACATGTTTAGCATTCATTGTGTATTTAATTCAAAGAACCTAAATAAAAACCACCAGATGCAGAATTGCTAAATTTTGTTGCCATTCAGTGAAACACTGATGCACTACATTGTTTTTGACGCCACACCCCAACTTCAAGCACCTATAGATGAGCACATGGTCTTACCTTAAATCTGACTCCGGGAATGTCACCCACGGCGTGACCCTTACGACCGAATCCTGCTACTAGGACTTCGTCGTTCTCTTCAATGTGGTTTAGACAACCATCCCGGGGCACGAAAGCTGTTACTTTCTTGCCGTTTTTGATCAGCTGGACACGCACACACTTGCGGATGGCAGAGTTAGGTTGCTTGGCTTCAACACCACTGTAGAGAAAAATAAAGTAATCAATAGTTTGACACTTGAACCAACATGGCAGACACCATGTGCACCATTGTGCTGCACTACACAATGCATACATTTATGATGCTCCAATGATTCTCAGTTACCAGTAACATAATAGATTGTATTATGCATTTTCAACCACATGTCACAGCTAGTATTCAAGATAACTGTATAATTTTCAAATAAATTTAGACTACAGATGAATAACAACTGAAAGTTTATACCTAAGGGCATTAGTTTACAAGTAACAGTGTCTACATCAATCAATAACTGTATGAGACTTCACACAGTCCACTGCATACACAGACACGATGCCAAACTTGAAAAAATCAATAAATGCGCCTCACGCCCGTAAAGTAACGGCGCAAGAGAGTAAACACCATGCCTATACATGTGTATAACCTCATTCATAGTTCAATGACCCATGTGGTATTTACACATCTCATGTTTCATGCATTTTGTTTTAATAACAGCACTTTAGCGGTAAAATACTGCAAGGAGAGTAACAAGCTAGAAAGTTTCTTCAATTTGCATTTAAAATCAGGCGAAAACAACGACCGGGTGCTTCTTACCCAGTCAGGCACAAGAATCTGTAGATTACGCTAGTAAATTCTTCTTGTGCTAAGTTTTGTGAAGTTCTTCGAGTTGTGGACGCCGCCACTCGCAGTATTATCCTGTGATTGTAGTAGGAACACATTCACAAGTATAATACTGCGCGCGGAAGCGTCGTCATCCAATGGCTGCGTCCATCTTCGTGACTTCGTTACTCAAACATGCAACAGTCCGCTTACTTCGGCAAGCAGTTGAGCATTCATGACACAAACATCTATTGACTTACCACAGTCAGGCTAGTACAGTTAGAAAGACGTACTTACACTTTCTCCAGGACGATGCCCTTAGCGTGAGATGCACCACCGAAGGGATTGGCCTTCCACCTCGTACCCATGTGGGCTTTCTTGTAATCTTTATCAGCCCATCGCTGCTCTCGGCGATGGTTCACGTGCTTTCGCGCCGTGCGAATACCACGGGGCTTGCCTGGAATATTGACGGAGCCGGTTATCACTTGTGTTTACGACGCACGACACAGAAATCGATACACCATGGTTTTAACGAGGCAGTGTGAAGAGGAAAACCATTATTGCACCTTCTAATCAACGCGGTGATAGAAGGATGGAAATGGATTAGTTTTACACCACGAGAAAAACATGTCTGCGCCATGGCCGACACCTATGCGTGCACGTATAAGTTTTAAAATTTTCGGGGTATAATATTTGGAATATTCACTCCTACATAGCATGCGTATTTAATACACTTAAACACATAATTTTTAAACAAAAATAATAAATAAACCATAACAAAAACTGCACAAAACTATTCCTTACCCATTTGGATAGCACGACACCAATCGGCTACGGATGGGAAAAGAAATTATCAAGCCACTGGCCAACCACTGGCTTCAAGTTATCACTGCAGCCAACATCATAACACGAATTTAGAGTTGCCATTCGTCAAAAAATTTAGTTTCTGATTTTTATAATTTGTAAATTAGTAAAATAAATATAACTGAAAATTAACATTTATTTTGTAATTATAAAATAATTATAATAATATAATATTTTAATTTGGGCAAAAATAATTTCCACATCATTCATTCGTTCACTGTAAAAATATGTAGTCGATGGAAAAATTAATACGCTGTGCTTGCTAGACTTGTTGTCACTTGTCAGTTGTCAGAATTGATTGTCAGTTTGCCAGAGTTTACCAATTTACCTGCATCATTTTTACTTTTCTAGAAACTAAGATTCTTGGCGTGTTAATCAGTTTCATATATTTTATAAATCCAACATAATGACATTAAATTTGGGAAGAAAAGACGGCGGTCCCGGTTACGTCGGCATACAGTTCTGCCAAGAATGTAACAACATGTTGTATCCACGCGAAGACAAAAACAACAAAGTTTTACTGTACGCCTGTAGAAACTGCGACTACAAACAACTGGCGGACTCAAACTGTGTGTACGTGAACAAAATTATGCACGAAGTTGACGAATTGACCCATATAAACCCTGACGTGGTGAGTGATCCTACATTGCCGCGAACGAAGGATCATATGTGCCCGAATTGCAACCACAGAGAGGCGGTGTTCTTCCAGGGACAGACTAGACGCGCTGAAGAAGAGATGAGACTATACTACGTGTGCACTAGTTGTAAGCACAGGTGGACTGAGTGAATGTTCTTTATTGTAAATGTAAGATTAAGTATAAGGTCAATAAACATATTATTTTAAAACATTTTTGTTTTATTGTGGCTACATAGAAATATAGCACTGGTATTATATATATCAAAGATAACTTGAAAAAATGTTATGGACAGGTTCTGTAGCATCTTATGTAAAATTTTGCAGTCATCAGAAGTTCATTTATAGGATTTTTCTAGATTCTTTATTAACATCCAGATAACAAGCAGTCTAAAGATGATCTATATAATTTACTTCAATATTTTGCTTTAATAATATTTAATTTGCGAACAAACATCTTAGATATTCAATGTATTTATTATTGTGTCTCACATAGTGACAATCAAAGAAGTTAGTTACTAAACCAAATGAAACAGCCCACAATTTTGAACACTTTATTAACTAAAAATATTGCCAAGCAAATCTGTTCTATACAACAGTTAACAATTCACAGCCTTTTATCAATAAACATTGAGTTTCTACTCAAATTAATTCAAATATTTAACATTTTTATTAAATCATCTTATAACTATAACATAATCATTTCAAACATGTATACTCACTTTAACATAAATATTTTTTTGTTTCATATGCCAATGTTAAATACAACTTTATTAGAATTAGTTAAAATTGAAATTCAAACATCTTTTAGTCCTGAGTCTCAATGCAGTAGGTCCAATAAGATTTAGAATTTATTGTTTAAAAATAGAAGGTCAATGACATAGAAGTGCTTTTTGCACAGAATACAGAAACTAGTTTTTTCTATTCCATGGCTTTTTGCACTAATTTGGCACAATAGTGTTGGTGCTTCCAACTTAACACAAAAATAGCAATTAAATTATTACAACAGAGTAACTAAATTGTCTATAATTTAAACAAACTTTAGAATATTACCTAATCTAAGTAGGTAAATACTACTTTAAAATCTACTAGATGTAAATACTAAAAAACAGCCTCCCTATTTCGAAAAGTCAAGATTATAAGACATAGAAGCCCAGTTAGATTTTCTAATTTACATCAACAAACATAACTAGCATAGGCCTAGTGTAAAGTTGTGCCCTATAAGCATGTGCAGTAAAGTTCAAAGTCTAAAATCAAGCTCAAACTAGTTATTGGTAGGGAATTAAGGTATTGGTAAAAGTTCGAAATGGTTTCTACAGACTAGAGAAGGTAAATAGAAAGTACAGCATTACAGGAAGTTCTAAATTCAAATCATGAATGTATTTTTTAACAATTTTGCACAATGGCAACATTTTTTTTATATGACAACTGCAGCAGTTGAATTATTTATGGAAATTAATATTAATTATATTTTTTCTATACTTAAATAATAACTTGAATAAACAATTAACCTTTTAGGCTCACTAAATCTAAATACAAAATATTTTCTCTCGAGTGCTTATAATTAGGTTCATACAATTAACAATAATAATTTCACACAACCCTGCGACTCAGAGTTTTATAAATATAGTTTTACATTTGAAGTAAATGGTAAAAGAAATGCATGTCGACTTGTAATAATTGACATGTTAACTCGATTGACTAAGATTTTCAGTCCAAACACGAATAAAAATATTAATAATTAAAAATGTTCTGAAAAAAAAAAATCAACAGTGTCTCAGAAGCAGTACAGTACATATACATGCACCTGGTTTGGATTGGAAGCTCAACTTTTAAAATTTTTAGGCTATCTAGATTTGCTTCACATTTTAAACATATTTAAAAATAATTGTATAGACAGATGCACCTCCGTAGAAGTAATTTTATGCATCTTAATACGAAACTTTAACATGTGGAATATAGATTTTATCACAAACGTTTGGAAGATATTTTTAAGTAGAAAGGAACATAATATTTTTGTAAGTTAAAAATAACGTGGCGCCATCTACACTGCAAAGTATCAAATGTTAACATTGATTTTGGGGGCGCCACTAGTAGGTAAAAGTTTTTTAATTTGCATCAATGGTTAATTACATAAAATAACACAGGATTTATAAAATTATAAGTACAGTATTCACTCTAAATTCTGAAAAATGTGTTTTGAGATTTCAATTAAAATTTTCATTTAAAAAATAACACGTGCCGACACATAGCCGGCACGTGTTATTTTTTTTCACATTAGGTGTTTATCCGTTGGTATGACATTGAAAGCTTATTTTATCATAAAATTAGAGCCACGTTTCACGTTCTTCAGTACAACAATGGGGTCTCATTCTAAAGGCCGTTAGTCTAGATCTACGGTAACAAATCAATTATAAATATTAACTAAATAATATATTTGCTATGACGAAACTAATTTTGTAATTAACCTAAAGTTTCAAAGTTGTTTGTTCCTAGCTATTTTAAAAATTTACGTCGTCATGTAGCTAACGGTCACCTAACCTAACTAAACTTGTGGTATTTTGCGCGTAAACTTACCTAGATACATCTACTAATAAGTAGGCATGTGCGTATTACTGTTATTGCTTCTAAGTTCTAATAAACTTTATAAAATTCAAGCTCGGGCAAAACAACCATTTTTCTATAGTTTAAAGACAAGCTTGGAAGATAAATAGTTTCTTATAGTTAGTTATAGGTAGAGAATGTAGTCACACCAATGACATTTTTTTGCTGACGCATCGCCACGTGGTCGCAACGGTCTCCTTGTCTTGGTGTGAAGAAATTTTCTGATCACACGAGTCCTTTATGAAACTCCTTTTATTTTGAGTACCCATGATAAACAGGTATCGATGACGATGCGATCATTTGAAATTTAAGCGAGTGATCATAATGAGAGTAGAGTAGGTTATATTATTTATCCATGCGAGTAGATAAAAAGGCTTGGCGTGAAGAAATAGCTGTATTTAAATCAATGATTTATTTGCCTTAGACGTAAGAAAGATGGCGCTGTTCAAAAAAAATTATAAATGAATGAGAATATACAGATTATAAGCTACATAATTGATCGTTGGTGTGTAATACCTACTAAAGTTCTTCTGAAAATTAAATTATTATGCTGTAGGCACGTGCTACGTACAATATTGTATTCCTACATGAATATTTCTTTGACACCTTAATGTGTTTAATTAGAATAATTTATTTGTTTGCTAAGCGGACGGCGGCGTGATTCGAAGACGGATTATTTGGTGCTTCGGTGTCGATGATTATTGAATATCTAGTGGTATGATTACAAGTTATGGTCATCATACTTGTTCAGTGGAATCTTGGAATGATCTTACTCGAGTTTTAAATGCACACGACGTTTGTCTCGTTAGGTACTTGAGGTTCAGTCACATTCGGACGACGAACCTCATTATTTAAAAGATTCCATAACAACAACAAAATTCGGTTACAAAAACCGTTTTAACAATGAATTTTTAAAGTTCTCTCTCATTATGTCTTATATAGGATTTCGTTCTAAGACAACACAACCAATTCACACAAAAATGTCTGCCTTTCCTCAGTGTAGGAACGTGGCGTCGATCTTAAGCCTTCTGCCACGTATGGAGAGCCTTCGTCAGTGTTGTGGAGGGGTTGGTATGTCTGGGAAGTTCTCGGGCAGTGGGGGGAGGACGTTGGCCTCGAACTGTCCAGACAAGTTGCCCGGTGGCGAGTAGTTGGCCACTACTATCACTTTACCGTCTCGGGAACGTGCTTTCCCGACGCCAAAGAATGTTGTGGCTACCCAAACCATTTGCGTGAAGTGACCTGAAACATTAAAGTAAAGAAATATAGTAAAAATAATATAAAAAAAAAAGAAAGACGATTATAATATTAGAAACGCACTAAATATTATCGTTACAAAAAAAAAAACAATTAAAACGGTTACAAAATAAAAAAAAACATTTACCGCTACTGGACAATAGATGGCGTTACATCGTAAATTTTGGTAATTTTATTCCATTTTGCGCCCCTATTGGTTTACCACTACTCAGCAACAGATGGCGCTGCGTGGTGATTTTATTATAATTTTTCGAATAATACATTTAAAAATGGTGCACATATTTTTAATTTAATGTAAAATAATAAAATTATAGTTACTCTTAAGTCTTTATAAATTATGTGACGTGTAATATAAATATAATGAGAGGTACATTATTTACCTGCGTTAACATTAGCGTGGAGAACATCGGGCTCTTTGAAATAGCTGTACTGGCGCACCGCGGCGTACCAGTAGGAAGACACTTCTTGACCTGCACACAAATTTTGTACAGAGATGAGATACATACTTTATTTACTTAGTATAATACGAGTACTCCATTTTCTTTGGTATTTATGTGAGCGAAAATATTAACTTTTTCAAAGAAAACAAGAAACAAAACAAAATATCTTATGACTTATGACATGTAAATCTAAGTAAATATAAAGATAGATAGTGATGCCTGATGTCTACTTGCATTTTTAAGTGCTTATAGTGCAACGGGGTGTACCTGTGACATCTGGCTGCAGCGCGCTGACGGGGCGCTGGTACAGGTTCTGGCCGACATCGCGGTCGTTCCTGTAGTGGAACTTGTTGGTGTGCGCCAGGTGATTGGCCCACGCCTGTGCGTAGTCGCAGAGCTGCAAAAATTACATGAAATCTTATTTTTACGTATCTCTTCAATCTGGCATGGTGGTGGTGGTGGGACTATTTAAAATATAGCTCTCCATCTAGATATATTGACGGTTGGAATGTTTACTGGAAAACTGATTGCTACGCAACGGGTAATAAGTAGTAGTAAAGTACTTTTTAAAGTGTCATGTATGTATTACATAGGAGAAAACCCTAGTAAAAATATATCCTTAGGTATTCCACAATTACAGAGTCGACTAATTCTTTTCACTGTAGCGTGTATGACACCTCGTGTTATAAGTAGCGTAAGTTAGTTGTATAACACAGTCAATTAAAGGTGATCATAAGAATCAGACGTCTCCTTCATTTACTGCCTAAGTCACCACATTGCATCACAATTTAAAACTAATTTTCTAAACGGTTAACAAAACATGTAGCAAAATGTGTAAATAGATCCCGAGTGTATCATTTTGGCGCCCACCGTGGGACCAACAATTTCGACTATAATGGTGAATATTTTAACGTAAGAGTAACGTATGTGGGGATTAATCACCTCTGGAGCCATGTAGAGCTGCGGAGCGCCGTGTCGCTGGCGGTAGACGTTGTGCCAGCACAGGCACTCGGTGATGAAGTCGCTGTCCTGCCAGGCAGTGCGCACCTCGCTCCACTGCACCACCATACTCACTGGCTTGGATTGCAGCACCTGCCAAGTATATATTGCAAAGAACTTTAGTGATAAATATTCGCCATTTTAAAATTATTGTTTTATTAAATATGTTATCAGATCATTGTTTAAGAATCATGGGTTCTTGATCAGTATTTTGGTTTTCATCACGTAAATAAATGCCTAAGTAAGTTTAAATATTTTAAAATTAAGAATGCTTTGTATTTGACTATGCGTATAAATACTTTATTTCACTATTTAATGAGGCATTTTTGTTTTAATTCTTTTTTGTTCTACATAATATCGAGTAACGCAATTAGGCATCTATTATTTTAGCTATTTGTTAAACGAAAACTGTAGTTAACTTTAAAATAATATCTAATCCCACCCAAAACATAAATGTGAAAGGCTGCCAAGTTCGATAATATTGGAATGCTTCGCCTATAAAAGAAGTGAGATCTAAATAAGTACCAAGTTCCATACACAGACTTCAGTTAAAAATGATATAACAAGTTGGCAAGTTTTCACACACTTTGTTATAAACCTACTAAACGCAATGAGTCAAGTATATAATTTTCTATTAAAACTTGCCAAGTTATATCATTTTTAACTGAAGTCTGTGTATGGAACTTGGTACTTATTTAGATCTCACTTCTTTTATAGGCGAAGCATTCCAATATTATCGAACTTGGCAGCCTTTCACATTTATGTTTTGGGTGGGATTTCATTTATTTTTGTAAGGTTTATTTTCTTTTTTTCTTATTTTACTTTACTTTGACTAAATACAAACCTTCGTAACGAATTTTAGGTCGGTACGACCATTGGAAGATATAGATAATTTTTTTGTTTTACTTCCTTAGGGGTATGAATTTACACCTTCATTATTTTTAAAACCGACTCACACTTGGCCATTTTCAGATTTTTTCCTTTACCTTGACCTAAAGACCTACCTCCATGCCAAATTTCAAGTCAATACGACCATTGGAAGTGGTCTAGGTTTTTGATGAGTGAGTAAGTGAGTGAGTGAGTGAGTCAGTCAGTGAGTGTATAGTAAAAATAGCGATTTTCTGACGTCGGATATCTCAAGACCTACACATTTATGAAATTTTGTATTTTAGATAAGTAAGTAGATCTCGACAGATACTAGAAATTTCATATGCGTAGATAAAATAGATTTTGAGTTATAGGTGGGTCGAACTTGGCCCGAAATGGTTCGTGTAATATAACCCACGGCCGGTGTGTCGGTTTTTTGCTCGAACTTGGCGGACACACTGCCGTGTGTCTAGATAAGGTAGGTATGTCACAATACATGTAACATTTACGCAACGCAACTTAAAGTCAATCCATCCATTACTATAGGCCCAAAATCCCCTTTTCTTCGCGATATTTTTGGGCCTGAGCCAAATAAATTAGAGGACTGGTCCCAAATAGGATTTATGTGAAATATAGCGCACGTGTATACAAGTAGACGTGTGTAGGTAGGTACATACGTGTGCGACGTAATGCAACATACCGACGAGGTGCTTGCATTTCTACGGTCGACGTGAATGCGGCGGTGCGTTATTTTCAGTTCACCTATTTTATATTCTGCTTTTACCTATTTCGACTACCGATTTTAACGCTGGTAGGAAACAGAAGTATATCGTATTCGAAAATTCTATATAATAATATTGAATTTTTATGGTAGGTATAAGCCGAAGAACGAACAGTCACCTGATGGTAAGCAACCGCTGCCCATGGACACTTGAAACATCACAGGCGTGCGTTGCCGGCCTTTTGGGGGTTAGGAATTTAAGGGTTGTTAGGGAATCGGGATTGGGAAGATTGAGCCTCTAGTAACCTCACTTACACAACGCAAGCATTGTTTCACGTCGGTTTTCTGTGAGGCCGTGGTATCACTCCGGTCGAGCCGGTCCACTTATACCGAAGCATGGCTCTCCCACACTTAAAGACTAAACTTTTATCGAAAAAGAAAAACCGATAAACTGATGAAAGAAAATTATACCTAATGTGAAAATTCGACCTTAAAGTTGGTAAAGAATAAAGTCCTATATTACAATCATGAATTATGATTCAATCTCCATAATTCAGAATTTCACAAGAAATAAAATATGATTCGCAGCCGTTACAGGTGGAATAATGGGAGGAACATTGTTTTAATGGCTCATCAATCAAATGAAGCACCGGCTGTTCCGCCACGGAACGTGGTGCGCAGCTCAGCTAGGTAGGTAGGTATCTATTTTGAATAATAAATACTTTCTCTTCTTTCTAATACATGTTGAAAATGATTGATAGGTTACCTAGTGTTACCTACTCCGGAGCTGCGGACTACCTAGCGGGTTTACCGGGGCTGCGGCTCGAAAAGCAGGAGTAGGAACGGGGTGATTTTTAGTCAGTAAGAGTCTGACACTCTCTCTCGCCTCACCCAAGGCGGGAGAAGAAATTGGATGATTTTCCCCCTTAAAAAAAGTGTCTCTCATCTACTACAGGTAGTATTCATTTTTAGATAACTGATGTTATGCCAAAACACAAACGAAAAGTCTTCGGTAGTAAATAAATTTTGTTTCTAGGTATTATCTATCAAGTCCAGATTTCACTATAGATTTTTATTTTAAATACCTAGATATCTTCGATTACTCCGACAAGCGAAACTAGCTAAATGTTTTAAGGTAGCTTTGCATAGCCCATTGTGTTTTGACAACTTTTGACTTACGACTACTATGTTATGTAAACGAATTCAGTCATAAATAAATATGTGTCCAAAATATTTAATTACAATATTTCGTGTGGAACATAAAGCGTTATAAATGTCGCCCTATTATGTGGGCGTCATCACTTAATGTAATGCAAATATGCAGCTTAAAATAAAGTGACCCCGAGTGGCTAGTAGCACGCGATTGGTGGCAACAAAACGCTTAATTTCATTTTAATTGGCGCCATTTTTTTCGCTAGGTTGGTACTCTGTTGCAGGTAACGTTCAAAGTGTATTTTAATGAGGCACTCGTTTCGTATTACTTCAGTGAATTGCCAGATTAAAATATTCTCTGGGGAAAAATTGTGCTGTTTAATTTTATTCGGATTCAGATTGTATGAGCATTGTAGCTGTGCTTTCAATTAATTAAACATTTAATTTTTAATTCAACTGCATTTTCAACCTACAATTAGGTAACAAAATATACGAATAGTAAAACATATGAATCCTGAATACGAAATAAAAAACGAACAGTTTCTAATAAAACTTTGTTTATTTACTTTTTAATCATCGTTCAGAAACTTCTTAATTAATTTGAGATTGTTGAAAAGTTTCCCACTGGCTGCGTCAGACTACCTATTACATAAAGGGTGTTGATAAAACGAAACTTCATCTCAACAGTATCGCGGTTTCGTTATAAAAGTTGATAAAAGGCGGGACTCTGTGGCGAGGCGAGGTCGGAGGCTCCCCGACTTCTGGCCGAAGCCACAAGGGGGGCAAACTCTTTAAGACGAGTGGCCGCAGTACTCATTACTCTAAAAGCCTGGAGTCTCTCACGGCTCAGGCACAAGTCACAACTTTACGCGTATAACTAATATCCACATTTATTTTATTTATAGTTCTAACATATTTATCACTCCATCTGTGTCTAGATTTATTCTTTTACAGGTGTAATATAGTTGAGCTGAGCTTGTGTTTTTTATTCTAACCGATTTATTTATATCTTGTGCACAGACCAACCTAAGTATTACCTACCCTACTACCTATCAAGTACCTACATCACACAAAAAATGGATATAAAAACACGGACCACATGTAGATACGGAGTTCTACAACCACATCAACCTTCTCTAATTCAATAAATTAGATTTCCAACTTTACTACAAAAAAATAAAATTGAAAATCGATAAAAAAAACATTTAAAAAGTTCTTGCGTAAGTATCTACCTACATACAATCACAACATGCGTAGGTACGTAGCTATAGTAGCAAATTATTTCCAACGGCTGAGCATCCATTCATGCTAAAGAACGTGGATTAATGTCCTTTCAGCCTTACACGCTCAGTCTTCAAACATTCACGCTTGGCAAGTTCTGTTTGAGCCGCGGCTCCGCGTCTGAACGGAGTAAATTGCTCATGAGCTTGAGTTCGCCACCGCCACCTGAATCTTGTTATAATTACCGTCTGCGAGCGGGTACCGGGAACGTGGCGCAGAATTAATTGAACGTTACAAATGGTTAGGTTAGGTATAAAGTATGGACTAGTGGGACCTATTTACATTGTAGGTAGATCCATTACTGTAAAAATAAAAGCAAACTCGTTACTATTACGTTAACTAATGTCTTAAAGAGGTAGTATAGTTATAGGTAAATAGAAATTAAACTATAAAATTTCGGATAATATAAAACATTTTTTTTTTGCTAGGTCGGTATAAATATTGTGTATTGTAAAGTAGGTATAATTTTAGGGGTAAACAGTTAGTCCGTTACAATAATTAAATTGTAGATTTTCCTGTCATATAATAATTTTTAATGTGTCAAATAATAGCTTTTTTTTTTTTTTGAGGGTGGAAATCATCCAATGACTTCTCCCGCCTTGGGCAAGGCGAGAGGGAGTGTCAGACTCTTACTGACTAAAAACCACCCCGTTCCTTCTCCTGCTTTTCGACCCGGAGCTCCGGTAAACCCGCTAGGTAGTCCGCAGCTCCGGATCAGCAAATAATAGCTTAGAACCAAAAAGTCCCGCAGTGCCCGTCCGCATATGCGGACATTTATGGTTGAGAAACTGAGTGGTTGCTAGGAACCACTGAGAATCACGAAATCGAAAAGCGTAAAGTATAATATTACGGGATCAAAGCCAGATCCGCACAATTTAGGTGGAACCTTCTGTAGTAAAATTGCTTTTCTTAAGAACAACTTCAAATGAGTATTTCAAGATTTTAATAACATTCACCAAAGAACGAAACATGAGCGGCTAATTTCATCAAAAGTAAATTGATTGGAATACAGAAAGTTGGGATTGAGTTCTGTAGGTACGGTATATAAAGCCAAAAGTACTGTGAATTGATTGAAAATGTCCTGGTATAAATATATTAAAGTGTATAGTAAATATAGCTGTCTGTTTGTTACATAAAAGAAGGTCACGATCACATGGCGCGGTGCCAGCAAACCGCCCCCTATTTGAACGCAGACAATTTCCATATTTTTCAATAGGTACCTATCTAAAGTTACGCAACTCTTTGGCTCTCCGAATGAGAAAAATAAAAGAGAACAAATAAGTTTCGAGAAAAATCAAAGAGAACAAACTGCATTCGATATTTGAAATTACGTAATTTGCTTTACCTACGTGTGGTGGTCTTGCAAAAGTTTAACATTTTATTTTCAAAATTGCCTTGATTTTGTAAAAATGTTTCTATATCCAATATTTTTTAAATTTAAACAGTGATGGCAACGTTTAAACAAGCATTTAGTCGCAATTTACCGTAGGTACCTTTGTTGTTGTAGATATTGGGATTATAAGTACCTTCCATTTACCAACACGTTGAAACCGACCAAGCAGGTCAATATTTAGACAAAAACTTAGATAACCCTAAAGTTATGATTTAGGGGTCCCTGCGTGATAAATTACGACACCCACTGCTTACCGGTAACCACGTAAGATACGGTTTCGCCACAAATCCTTCAATTAATTGGGACTCCAATACTATACCTTGTAAAGTTCATTACAAATTGGACAGTGGAATTAAGTCGCAATATCCTAGTTTGGATCAAAATCTACTCAACTTTGAGCAGGAATCTTAATCATTAAGGATTGAGTATACATCTTTATCATCCTTAATCATCTTAGATTGATGGATAAAAGCAATTAATACCTAATATTTTTAACTAGCGATAGTTAGTAGTCTCGGTTTCGGTACATATAATATTATTCTTTAACTATCTCAGTGTTTATATGCATAAAAAAACATTGCAACAAACTCAGCAACAAAGAACACAACATAATGTTCTTTTAAAATATGTTTGGGTTTCCTAGTGGCTTTTGACAAGCTAGAGTTTTAACATAGTTTCAAAGTGTTTCAAAACTATTCCTCAGTGACGATTTTGTTCCGAAAACGATTGCTAAAGACTGGGTTAAATATTAGCCATTAAATGATTTTGAGTACGGCAGTAAGTGATCTAATACAAAACCTAACAAAAACGGTTCGCAAAATTCATCATTGTCAGTCAAAACATGTTTTTTCCACAAGTCCCACTCCAAATAAGTGCCAAATGAGAATTATCTCAGTAGACGCTCATACATACCTACCTAAATAAACATCATTTATGTTTTATTTACGACAACCAAATCGAATCCGAAACAGCCTTTTGTCCTAAATCTTCTAATTAACTTCGTTTCGACACAAATAAGGGTGCTTGGGTCAAGGACAACTCGATAGGGAAGTTACGACCGTGCCCTCTTCAGAAAAGTTATTTCATTTCAAATTATGAGATTAGTAGAACGACTGGATCGTGGAATTTTGGAAACAAACGTTAATGTAATGTAGATTGAGGGACGGGCTCGCGAGCCGCAGACAATAACGGTTGCTAGGCAACAGTAAATTAACTGTCTAGGAAATTATGTTGAAATGAAAATTAATTCTGAAATAATGAGATGGTTTTATTTAATTGAAATTTTAACCTGGATGTTTACTGTCAGGTTAATTTTGTTAAAGATTCCTTTAATTGTATTGTTAGGTTAAATTACGATACCTTTAAAAATATAGGTAAGTAAATGAGCAATCGGCCATTGCATCAGATCCGTTCTGCATTAAAATATGTTTAGGTCGTTTCGAGACCTACGATAGGTATAGAACCTATGTAGTATGTAGGTATGTACCTTTAAAATTTATAAATTCATGTTCAAAACTATCGTGATGTAAGAGGATATAAAATTCAAGTAGGTACGTATAGCTATGTAAGTAAGGATACACGTGGCCTCTGCGGTGCAGTTGCAGTTCCAACGTTCAATATCCGCACGGACCCGCATTTCCAATACCTAGATACTCTGTGTACGTTGTTACATCCGCCCACAGACCCAGCTACTTCCTACCGCCAAAACTTAAAATTCAATATGGCCGCTTCTAGGACATTGTGTACCGAGCTTTATTGCGCCATTTTCCTAAGTTGTTCGTGTCGTGTTGTTACTGTAAACCTGTCATTATTTGCCTGTGTAATCTACAAAGTGTGTTGTAAACAATCGGAACCGTCATTTCCTGCCGAAAGTGGTGTAAGGAATGATTGCCTTTTGTTTTGTTTACTACGAGTAGCTGTTTACTCACACTAGTAAAAGAAAATAATGATCGCATACGAACACGTATAAATATGGTATTTATTGTGTGTTTTCTCTGTGAAGGCGCTGTATTTATCTGAGTAGGTGTCTGTCATAGATCATATTAAAGAAGAATATTTCTGTGGTATGATCTGTACTCGTTTCCTACTCAGGGGAAATCAACAGGAGGATTACGAGTATAAAATATGAAATAATTTTACTAATGTCCCGCGGAAAATGTCATATTACCATACCCAGAGTAATTTTTGGTTCCACATTTTATTATAATTCTAAAGCGAAATAGTTAGGTGGGATATGAAATCTGTTAGACATTTTCCACACAGTGTCATATTATTATACAGTCATGCATCTTAAGTACTTTATTATACCGATTCTGGTAAAGCCCATCAGAATTACTTTTAAAAATTCTTTAATTGTTACTCATTATTATGTTTCCATTGTATAAGTATCGTTATTATATTCAGTTTTACCTATTAGCATAAATATATCAACAACTACTTATTTCTGAAACTACAAGCACCCAACATCGCATATACATTTAACATTTTCAAAAGCCTCTCACAGCTCCCTTGTTTTACACGTCAAATCCGAAAAATCCCTTTACTTCAGCCGAGGGGTGCTTAAATCTCGATGTGAGAGACACACTTGCCCCAGAAATTGGTGACAAAGTACCGAATTATCATGCAACCCGAACATCTCTAACGACTAACGAGGTTTTCAAAGAGAGAAAAGATCCTCTTTGACCCTGTGTTCTTCTCATCTTACATTTGTGATGATGTAGCGAGAATGTTAAGTTACAGTTCGATCTAGAAGTAGCCTCGTGTGTCTATGTTATGCATGTACCTTTAATTTTGATGTATGATTTGAAACCACTGTATAAAGAGTTAAAATGTTAAATAATATATTATTTTTTATGTTATCGGTTTACTCACGTAACTGTTTGATGAGGAACTCGACTAGTTTCAAGCCATGCTAGAGGATCATATTCATGAGCAGCATTCCGCGACACACGACGCGGCGATTGTCGCGCTGCTATTCTAACAGCGTGCAAAGTAGTGTAAAGTTACGTGATTAAGCCGATAACATAGTAATTAATTTAGTATGTCTCACGAAAGTTAATTATAAAAACTAAAGATATGTTTGAAAAATCATCCAATGACTCCTCTTGCCTTGAGCAAGGTATGAGGGAGTGTCAGACTAAAAACCACCCGGATAGGCCGGCTAGCAAGATAATTAAACAGGATAAGAACTCCTTTTATCAAACATCTAACAGCTAGGCAGTTTCAGGCAGTAGCTGATCCTGAAAGATTTTATCTAGTTTTCCTGCCAATACAGTAAAATAGAAAAAGTCTAGACCGATGCTTGATATTTATTAGAAGTTCGCTCACTGTAATAACAAGAACCAATAGCTTATATCTCAAGTTGGATCTAGCGTCGTAGTGACGTACTTATTTTAAGAGGTTGTACACGAGATTCTCTTATGTAGGTACATACACAGATAGATACATATTATAGGTCTAATCTACAGATGGGTCAATCCAATATTATTGATACTCGGATATTAATGGCCTTGCCTAAAATGTTCCATATTTCGGGTCTATTCTTGGTAGATTAGGGCTAACGAGTTTTTTAAGCGGCGAGTGGAAATAGTTCTTGCGTCAACTTAGTGCTGAGTCAGTGATAAATGAACTTGTGGTGATGTGGCCTTTTTGGACGGCTAATTTTTTAGCCTACCTCCTTTTATTAAACGTTGCGAAATAATATCATATGACATAAGAATAAATGTTTAAATTTAAAATGACAAGTCGGACGGTTGTTGCTCAAGTGTAATATGCCCTTTAGTCTACATTTGTCGGTCAATTGTAAAAGTTCTGTAGAAAAATGGTAGTGGTTATGGTGGTTGGTGGTTCAAGTACATTAAACAATCATTCAGCATTAGACTGAGTCCAGTTATAATACTAACCTGTACATATTATCTAAACAATGTTCCCAAATAAATTGTGCGTCCAAAATGAAATAACGGACGATATAAATATTCACACATGTGTAGACACAGGACCGCTGTTACAAACAGAAACAGAAATACATAGGTACGCAGTCGACCCTCGAAAACAAAGCTTAACAAACTCTACAACCGTTTTTAACCCATTACAAAAGCTCCGAAAATATCTCACTAAGTACCTACCACCGTTACATAAACACATAGGTAACACAAATGTCAGCCAACATTATCCAATTCCCAACTTTGAGGAAAGGTTTCACCTTTTTGTCACATCATAGGTCATTTTCATGGTTCGAAGCGGCTCACTGAGCACGATCGGTACCTCGCCGGTAAAAACTTCCGTATCTCAGGTCAAGGACGCGTGCCATTTCACCAGATCATAATATTATGCATATTACATTACGTAAACAATAAAACAACTCGTATAGGATGTACAGTTGTTGTCCTTGCCAAACTCGCCGCCATGTTTAAAAAGTTTATGCTCGTTCTTGAGAACAAGTTATAAGTACGTTATTTTTCAAAAGTTTGAAATTAAATTCGAACGTGTTCGTGAAACTTTTAATGAGGTTTGATACACCTTGTAGACCTTTTTGCGCATTAGAAATACTTATTGTGTACCTGTTGTAAAAGTAAGGTAAAATAATATAGCCTAATTTAATTAATTTTCGTTTTGTTCGTTTAAAACTACTTGTTTGCAATCAATGAGATTAAAAACATCGAGTGTTGATTTTATGAATGAAACTGGTACTTACCCTTTGTAAAAGCTTGGGCCGATTGTCGAGAGTCTCTTCATTACTATTCTTACTTTGTTCGTTGTCATTTTTATTGGCGTTTCTGTGAACAAAATATTGTATTAAATTCCTAACAATAAAGCATGCACAAGAACCAAAGAGGGTCACAAACAAAAAAAATATATGTAACCTTTAGCCGCAGGTATTTAAATACAATCTACAATGAGATATGGTCCAGCCAACCATTGTTTGTGGAAATATTTTATGTACGGTGTTGTCCCATGTTGGGCGCCAATACAATCAAATTTTATTCTTTTTACCAAAGGTATATGATTAACTAAAGTAATTACACATATAATCTTTTTCAACTTAAACATAATGTCTGTCCTGTACCTAATTACCTATATAACATTCGTATATCGCATACCGTGTACTAAGAGCGCCAGTAGAGTAATCATAATGAATAATACAGTGCCGTCCTGAGCTCTCTGTCTGCGGACTTCAGCATTGTCATTGTGAATGTAATGAGTTGTATGCAATGTACATTATGTAGTGCGACCTCATTGGTGAAGTGCATTTGCCGCAAGACTGCTGAACTTGAGTCAACGAGTCTCCGAATGTAGCTATTTTAAAAATTCAGTACTAGAGCTATTTATAGGAAATCGTCTCCCTTTCAGTCTCACTTTCAGTACGATTCGCGACGACGCGACGCCCGCTTCTCATGCATGAGGGTGTGAGTTCAAAAAAGAGTAGAGTACCAATGCGACTTTTTCCTAGTTCTTTATGCCTATGTACTCTCTAAAATTATTTTTACATGATGTGTTGTGTGCATGTGTTTGTGAGGTTACCGGAGACCCAATTACCTCCCTTCCCAATTCCCGATTCCCCAGCAACCCTTAAATTCCTAACCCCCAAAAGACTTCTACGCTTTGTAACGCCTCTGGTGTTTCGGGTGTCCATGGTCGGCAGTGATTGGTTACCATCAGGTGATTCATCTGCTCGTTTACCGGCTTATACCTTAAAAATACAAGATAATACATAAGTATAATGACTCTGTAAAGAACTAAGTTCATCAGTTCATATAAGTTCTGAATGACTGCATTCACCGCCCACCGTGGAAGCAGTATGAAGCACCATCCATATGTAAGCCCTCTCTGACTTTGATTAAACGAGACGTCGCTCGGTGTAAAGTGGTTGGGAGGTCAAGCGTCGGAGCGGTTTAAGGCTCCCTCTATACAACGAAGAAATTTTAATTGCACTTCAAGAATGTTTTCAGCAATAAATGCCAGTATGTGTAATGCTAAGCATGCCATATTTATTTATTTTTATTGAGCCTAGCAATAGAACGTTTTCGTATTTTAAGAACATACTACACAATAAATACCTATAGCTATAATAACTAAGTAATAAAAGGTGATTTTATTGGAAAACACCAAAAATTTCCAGACTCTATCCTAAAGTCCTACCGCGGGACGATCATGGCTGAAATCTAATCTAAATCTAAATTGGAACATTCTAGAATAATACGCATCCGAAAAAAATGAGGATCAAAACAAAGCAAAACCTTTTTATTTTGCCAAAGAAGCACAGGTACTCATATTACCCACAAACTACTTTAGTAGATGAATGGAAGCCAGGAAACTAGCCAACTATGAAGAAAATGGCGGAAATGTTGCCCCTTTCAAGATAACCTGGCTATTCTTAGAATATTGAGGAAACTATAAGGCAGCATTCCATTGTTACACTTATCTCCCCCCTCCCCCCACACACCTTCGTGAACCTTGGCAGGTATGGGAGTGAAACGCCGCACGCGATGTGCAAGCCAGATCGCTAAATTGTATAGTGCCAGCTAAATGGCTGGTGGTTTGAAATGCGAGTGTTTTATTCAGCTAGCTAAGTGAATGGTGTTGTAAAAAGCTTTAAAAGCGTGATATGACGGAATTTTGAGACTATGGTGTAATTGCTTTGATTTTTGGCCCCCAACGTGGGACTCTTAAAATAGATGACTTATGACTTACAAATTAAGAATATTAAACATTGCACTGCGTATTTTTGCACTGCGCATTGTGTTAGAAGTCTCATAACCAGTGTACCTAACCACAGCGTTGTTTACATTTTTTGTTTTTTCAGCGTGGTACGCATTTACTAAACTAAGTAGCTATCGGGAACGAAAATTGTGTCTGATTGCTTTCAATACTATCAATTATTAAGTCAGCGTCAGAATTCATTGAGAGAGATGTTGTTTTAACTTTTTACGCGATTTTTTATGCGATTCATCTTATTGGCGCCCAACTTGGGACCATCTGGTATCAATATTTTAAGTATTTTGCAATTTACTTACCGGTCAGGTTGTAGCAAGGCAGGTGACACCTTTTTCCTGAGGTTAGCTAGCGCGGTCAGCTCCTCTCTCTTCCTGGAGGGGGGCGGCGCGCCGCATAACGTCAACATCGGCGTAGGCGCAGGCTGTTGGGTGCGCGATAGTAATCTAAAGACAAAAAGTAAAGGAATAATAATTTTCATCACATTATAAAAATTATAGGGTTTTTAACAAACTAACCTAATAAGTATAACTTGCGAAATATCTATAGACGCTATTAGGTGCTAAACATTCGTCGATTTGTAAAATGAAGTACTTAATTAAATCATTCATATTTCTCAGCTTCAAGTTTTCGTGCCAAAATTCCTCATCGCAATACCCCAAATATTTTACTATTCTCCCTTGATTGTGAACACAAAAAAATCTATTGACGAAATGTAACGATAGATAAATGTTACATAAGCTTAATCCGGTTACATAACTTATATAGCGGACTAAAGCTGCAGCTCGTATTGATGGGCACGTAGGTACATACATATGTATATGTACAATGTACATAGTACATAGGTTAGTATGTATGTGCTACATCCATCACTTCGACGGAACTTTCCGATTCTCGGAAGATACAGAATAGGATTGAAATCTATTTTCCGTTACGTCATTTATTTCTGTAACCCCGTATATCTTAGACTGCAGTTGTGTGGTGTGTTGGTCTTGGTAGAATGGACATATTTATTTGTTTTTATTTTACCTCTCTAACTCTCACTGCGGGTATCGTAAAACTACAGATTTATTATTCATAGCATGCTGGACCATGGAGGGTCAATCTCCAAAAAGGGCGAATTCGTGTGATCGCCCTGGCGCTTTTCAGATATAGATATTTAATGGTAATTATTTATCTCATTGAAAATAACAAAAAAATACTATTTGAATATCATTATTTTCAATGACATACATAATGAGTATTTTGGACGTTTTGGAAATTGACCCTAGAGGAAGTCTTTAACAGTCCAACATTGAACTATAACGAGGTGTTGGTGGGATGTAATTTGCTTCTTCTTGCATCTGTGCTTACGAAGATACTTTTCATTTAACACGTTTATTTCGAAAATGTTTGCGAAATCTTCTCTTAATTCTTTTAGTTCCCTTACACTTCTCAAGTCAATGAATATTGTTTCCCGACGAAACTGCAAAAATGGAAAAATTGTTTCGCAACCTGTACCTCTAAATTCTCCAAATTCTCTAGAGATACTGTTTGCTTGCGAACCCTAGACAGACCAAAGAAGTAACCCAAGTAGTAGTAAAAGTTGTAAGTAGGTAGTTCTGCAGTAACACAAATCGTGGTGTAACTTGTACGAGCAAGTTGTAGTTCCGCATAGTAAAAAATATTCAAGCTAAGGCCTTTGCTGCGCCGTTTAACTTTCGATTCCCTGAGGAAGACCTTTCAGAACGTATTGCTTGCTGTAACATCAGTGTCGACAGGGGCTATGCAATAGGGAGGTAGAAACTGATGACAGTTAGGATCACAATTGAATTACTTACAATGTAGTTTACAACATACTTACTATAACTTCGTTGCATAGCGCATGGATGGAGCAATTTAGATATGGAGAAATTTTGGCCAGTGTATTGCTAAAAGTTGGACTTAATTATAAGGAACTTTTTAAATAGTGCGTGCATCTCTTTCTGCCCTTGACGAATAAAAGGCATGATGTCTAGTTACATAAACATTTGACAACAAACTAAGTGGTTTGATTACATGGACAATTGTATTGCATAATAAATAATAATAAATTCGACGGTTTTAATTTATTTTACAGAAATCTCTCGTTTAAAAGATACTAGAGGAGAAATTAAAATCACAATTTTACCGCGTACCTATAATATTAAATTAAAAGGATAAGATAAAATAATGAAACGCTAAAACGTTCGTAGAGAGAAAGGTATTGGAAAACAGTAAAGAACAAAAATATTAAAAAAAAACTACGAATTCCCCTGTAACAACGCGTACAGAAACAATGGTCTAAGCTAGGCGACACTTAGACAGTAATTATGCCATCGACGGTGAAGAAATACCAAGCAAATTACCAGTAATTTATCTACCAAATAAATATCATACTTTTGTAATTCGGGTAATATAAAAACGGTGTTTAAATCGGTAAAAATACATTCACTTATTTACAAAAAACTACGAAACGAAAGTGTCAACCCGAACTGCGAAGTGTAGACCGTAAGTATTCTTTCTTTTATTTAATTCATTGAGCGAAATCGAATAATATGGAAATTACTATCAATTCTCAAGATGTCACACTTCGATCTCCAAATCAAAACGGAACACTGATCAGTCAAAAAATAAACAAAAATACCTTTTAGAGGCCGGCGTCCTCTTCGACAGTAGTGTGTAATCGTAGAGATTGGAACTCGACGGGTTGTTGTTGAGGGCGGGGGGGTAATACGAGTCGTCATCTTTATAATTGTTGTTGACTAGAGCAGATTTCAAAGGTAATAACTCAACAGTGTCGTTGGGACGGTGTTCGCGTGGTGTTGTCATCGCGGGACTGGCATCGTGCGGCCACGCCGGCTGCTTGCAGCCTACTGAAAGATGTGGCCTTGAAAATGGTGCAGCGTAGGGCTGGGTACCCGCACTTATCTGTTGTTATCGAGGAGGCTGGGAGATGAGTCTTTCTTTTTGTACTGTTTCAAAATATTAGCTGCCTACCTAATGCTTAGTGTAGATGTGACAACTTCTGTATCCCATGGGAAAATATTATTTTCCATTAAAGATGGGTATTTACTAGATATTATTACGTACTCAATAGTTTGTTTAGCGACCGATATCTGATACAGTAAAATCTCAATAAAATATAAGAATTTGATGATTCCAAATTATTTATTTTTATACAAAATACCTATAGCATGCTGATGCGCCACCATCGTCTAAATAGCTCTAACAATCTCCAGCTAAATCTTTTAGGATCTTGTGTGGGAAACATTTTCAGGTCAGCAAAACTCCAAGGCCACGTAACTTTGTAATGTCATTTCATATTTACATGTACAATTAGATATAGTCTAATTGTATCCCCAACTGCTATATTGTAACAGAAACAAACAAATAAATAATATTTTACAGAATTGAGCACATCACTAATGCCTAGAGGGGGAGGTGCCAGGCAGTTCTGTTGCGAATCCCGGGTCGCGCATGCGTGCAGATTTGCGCTTTCTGCTGTCATTCGGAGCCATCCCCGATAGAACAAGACAATGCGACTTTCTATGAAACCACAGACATTAGCTTCAGATTTTAGCTGATAGGTAATTATTTTAAATATCCTTGCAATGTGATGATTATGATTTCGTCAATTAAAAACTTTGCCACTAAAATAGCAATATATTGAAGAAAATGGTTGCAGTCAGTTAACATTTTTTAAGCTAAGATTAATTTGAGTGTTTCAATAATAACAATCTGAATGAAAAATTACGAATTCAAATATTGGCGCTACGATAATCATGTCTATCATTGTATATCCGTTTCCGTTGACGTTGAAGACATCCGTCTGTCGTCTGTGTTGTTTAATCCACAGACTACATAGTAAAATATTGCAACTAATAAAAATGTACTATTTTATTCCCGTTCTCTTTGGTTAATTTGGGTAGAGCTGAGACATAGTTACTAACCTATCTAGTCTATGATGTACATGTCGTTCATTCATTCGACTATTCGACAATAATCATTAGTTTTTATCTGTGGATACATTGATTTTGAGTTTGATAGATTGTTAGACGGATTCACGGATTATATTTGTGTTTTCCTTCATGTCTGTTTATGAGTAATAAGGAATTACTCATTATAGAGTTCAATTACGTTTTTCTTATATAAACAGTACACAGTATTTCTTGTTTTATCAACCTCTGTGTTATATCTCATCAGAATCCCTAAGCGTTGTATAAAACGGTATGTATTTAAAAATATTTTTATTTTCTAGATATACAAAAGATTTTAGTGTAAATTAAATTAAATTATTTTCAAATTGTGGTGCAATCTTGACATTAGAGTCAAGCAGTCGTAATATTTTTTATTAGAAATTAACTTCCAATGGTCTTTCTTTTGGTTTCGGAAGTGTTCTTACCCGACTTTGCCGGTATTTTATCAAAGATTGCATATAAACAGTTGCCAGACAAAATCAAACACAACTAAAAATACCCTACGTTAAGAAACCCTGTAAGGGTATTAGGGGACCGGGTATCATTTAGAAGCTATTTACATGCGTATATTTTTGTGTAGTTAGTGTTGTCTATTTTTCTTAGAGAAGATAATAAATAGAAAATCAATACTTATTCACCTTCTTTAATTAACTGCAAATAACAAAATGTATTTTCTGGTTTTTTTTTTGGTTTTTTCTCTATTTTTATAAAAACCTATCTACCTGTTATAATATTTTCTGTCTACCTACATTTTTTTTATGTAACAAAACTTTAATCTTGTTTTTATTTTATATGTTTAATAACATTATTATACTATTACAACTTTATTCCTAAGACTAGAAGAGCTAGGCAGTAGTAAACATTGTAATAGTTATCTGTAACTAGTCTATTGCCATGTTGATACTGATGAGATTGGACACCATGTTTAATTAATTTATAAAATATTTTATTTCCAGAGAACCATGGACCATGAAGCTTTCATGGATGCAGAGCCTTTTATGCACCGATATGGGGATAGTTCTAATTCTAGTTCCAGCTCCATTTCAGAAGAAGTAAGACCTCAGGTATGTATCATCATATCTTCATTTGCAGTAAGAGTATTAACAAAGTATATAATGAATTAAATTTTATACTTAGTGTGCACCAGTTATATTTATCGAACTCCATGCCATAATGATTTTCAACTCCATCCATAGCCAGTCCAATAATGATTATATTTTACCCCAAACTGAGTTTTTTTTATGTTTGGGAGCCATCAAATACTCTTTAAATTAACTTGTTTTCTGTGGTATATTAATTGAGTGAATTTTTCTTCTTTGCAATAGGTGAAGATGCACTGTTGTTTAAAATTATATTTGTATAAGTGTGATGTTGTAATAATTATATTTTGTATTTTCCAGGGTCCTATTGGATTTGTATCAGCGGCATTTAAATGTATGACTAGTAATGCCACTAAGCTCTGTGTTCATGATGCACTAGTCAAGCTAAACGGGACTGGGGACTATGATATTGGAGGCACTTATGCAGATGACGATCCAGAGTTCTGGTTCTTCTATACCGTGTCTGTGTGCCACGGAGACAACCGTCTACTGAATTTATTTGTGTGCCATAGGAAAACTGGAACGTTTTCCATAGAAGTAGCAAGCTCAAGTGACTTGACACAAAAAGTAGCTCCGGGTGATGATGTTCCCTATTTATTACTGCCTCCAGATATGGTCAAATTCAATTTCAAGTCTATAAAACCAAACCAAAACTATTTTATCAAAACTTTCTGTTTCAAAAAATTAGATCGATTCAACAAATCCTGCACTTTATTCATACCAATAAAAATAACTGTGAACCCAAAGTTTGAACTAAACAGTGACATTGTAAAAGCTATCAAACTACAACATGATTTAAGTGGACTTTTAACAAAGCAGGAAACAACAGATTATATACTTGAATCTGCTTCTCGAAAACAGTTCCCCACACACAAGATACTGCTGGCTGCTCACAGCCCTGTGCTTATGAGAATGATCAAGGAATCTGATGTCCCCTCACTGTTTATTGATATAACTGATAAAGATATGGAGCTGCTTTTAGAGTTTATATATACAGGAACAATAAAAAATATATTGGAAGAAGACTGTGTGAAGCTCCTGCAGATAGCTGATAGGTTTGAGTTGACTCAACTGTTTACCTTAACTCAGCATGTGATCGGTGACCAAATCAATCCAGACAATGCAATACCGATGGCAATAGTTGCCAAGAAATTTAAATTACAAGATTTACTGAAACGAGTTTATACTTACATTGCGAAGAATCCAAAAGTGTTAGAGTCTGAAGGATGGAAGAATCTACAGGATGTCGATCTGGCTAAAGATTTGTTCCAGTTCTCTCGTACCATGATTCAGTCAGTCATAGAGTAAGTTTATAATAAAATTTAAGAAAGTACAATATTTTGTCATATTTTAATACTCTACATTACAATTTTGATACTCAGTGTTAGGTACGATTTTATGGTCACTACAATATTTTTTGTATAACCCACTCAAAACATTTTAATAAAATTTTATAATAATTTATTATTGTAAATATTATAAAATTACAATTCAGGTAGTATTAAATTACTAAAGCAACTTTATTGACACTTTATCTAAGCCTGGAGCTTGGATAAAATAATGAAATTAATTTAATTGTACAAAATATAATAATAAGTATTATTTAGTTTATTTTTATTTTATATATGTAATATGTAGATATACATACAAGACAAAACATATGTAAATATGTTAGTTTACAATTTTCTTATTTTGTAGTGTTTATAAATTGTTGTAAAGCTTTTTTATATCTTATATTACAGAAAATGTCGTGTGTGCTCCTCTAATTTGGAAAGAAATTAATTGGATGTTATATAATGTGAATGAAAAGGAATGATATTGGACATGGTAAAGGTCTGTGATAATAGTTGGAGCATATTTAAAAAATGTGAGAAGCTAAGTAATCATCCTAATATAAGATACTAATATTGGCACAAATGCCTTTGATAATTCTTTTATTATTTATAATTTTATTTTTTTATTTTGAATGTATTAAATATCTTTGAAATATTCAAGTGTTTTGTATTTTTATATCATTATCAATCATCCTGTTTAGTGTTCTTGTCCTCAACAATCTTGGGTGTAAAATGATTGAATGGTAGGTATTATTATGATTATAAATTCCCAATTGTTTTAATAATAAGAAAGTAAGATTGCGCATACAGGGTTTATTTTCATGTTTTTTCCCTAAATTACTATTTGAAAGCCTGGAAAACAGTTTAACCTTCTAAACATTTGGCAAAATATTTTTAGTTTTTAATATAATTAGTTTTATCTGTACCTACCGCGCAGATAATAGGTCGCACATAAAACCTACCGTGCAGATAATAGGTCGCACATAAAACGAAAAAATGCTAGGGACACGGAAAAGTGTCGTACATATGCGACAGAAGCGGTTAAAATGTTGAGGTAAAATTGATGTTTTGTACAAAAATAAATTCATTATAAAACAGTTAATTGATGATTGGTTAAGTACAACTCTGTTTTGTGCCACCAAGCAGGTGTGGGATCTCGGTTTTGATTTTAAACTCGGCATTATTCGAGTTTTCTCAACAACATTTAGTTGCAGAGCCTCTGTTCTACAAAATTTTAACCTTATATCTGAGGAAAACAATCTAAAAATCGTCCTATATTCAATTAAAATAGTACTATACAGACAAGAGAGCATTACCGATTAGAATTGTGCCACATTAAAAAAATATATAATAACATATATTATATATCAAAAGCCCGTGTTTTCAAGATGAAATAAAAAACCAAAAGAATGAACGAAGGAATGAATGAATGACATCGGAAGTTTACTAAGGACCATAGACAATGTTGGCTATATTTTGTGTCACCCATACATACTATTGAAATTCTCTCTCCCTCATCCCAAGATACCCTCCCGTCAAGCGTGGCTAATCAAGGCACGAAAAGGTGAGGTTTGTCATCATTTTATTGCATTTAATTCTGTTTATTTAACGTATATCTCTTCGTAATCATAGTGAATTTGGTACACCGTGTTAAGATTTCAGTGTGAACTTACATAAACTCGTGAAAAAACAGGTGAAAACATTGGAATGCTTAGAATTTTGTTGTAACAGTGTGGACTCCAAAGCGTTGGATTTTTTATGTCCGAAACTCAGAACGGAAACGGTTTTCGCTTATCAAACAATCTTATTTTTTAGGAAAATGAGCAGCTCGGAGGAGGTATCATGGATTTCATGGTTTTGCGGGCTTCGGGGAAATGAGTTCTTTTGCGAGGTATGTCATTCAAATGTAGTTTCTTACGGTGGTGATGGCTACGGATATTGATCCAACATGTTACTGTTTTAGGTGGATGAGGATTACATTAACGATAAATTCAACTTGACGGGACTAAATGAGCAGGTGCCACACTACAGACAAGCCCTGGATATGATCCTGGACTTGGAACCTGGTGAGTACATGTACCATAAATACCATAATGCAATCAATCATCATCAAAGGGCAGACTGTTTACTAGTTGTCTTGCTTTTATATTGCCATGAAAAAAAAAGAATGTTAAATGAACAAAGAGCTTAGAAGATACTGTTCTACTTTTAAAATCATTTACAAAGCTAACCCCTTTACATGTTTATCTTTATCCTTTGATGAACTGTACTCTTACCAACAACAACATAACCTTATAGTAATTGTTGAATATCTGTGTCAATAGAGATAAAGAATGCAATTTACTCATAATTACATTTGTCATTTGGTATCAATTACCACTAATCACTAAAGTGGATCTATTAGGAGCATATTATCAAGTCAACAAAGACTGGTTTTGTCTTATTAATGATGCTAGATACAAACATGCTGATATACAAAACAAATTGACCATTATACAGAAAGAATTTCAAATAGTAGAACTTTATTTTAGTAAGATCATTGGTGGTCAAGATGTCTTCATTTTGATTATGATAAAATGTTTTTATGTTCATATAAATTTTGAAGTAAATGGCAGAGGCTTCTAGCGCATTTGTATTTATGAATGAGACAGAGATGCATATATCCTTGTTCCTGCTCCTATTCCAAGTTAGTTTGGGACTAGAAATTATAAAATTGCTACTCTATGCGATAACATCTAGCCTTGTTTAACTTTCTCCAGGCCCCCAAGTATTAGACTCAGTCACAATTACTGCACTTACATTCAGAATGCTTTTTTTTTTCAGGGATGTGATGTTTTTACTTTTTTAGTTCTCGTCATACAACATCCTGTGTACCTCATCCTATGTAATATAGTCTATTGTATGATGTTGATAAAAATAAAAATAAATCTTATCACATAATCTGAACAAAAACCCAAAAATATCTTTGATACACATATCAATGATGAATCTAAAAATATCTTTGATTTTGTCGTAATGTATGAAATAATGTCATATTATGCCATGGTCTCTATCCACTTCTAGACAGAGCCAGAGGCCAGTGGTATGTCAAAATGTAAAACTGCCATGTTTTATTTATACAAGGCAGTTTTACATGTATAAATACCTAATGTATGTAAGGATAAAACAATATTTAGTCTAACACCTACACCAAGCCTGAGCTACTGATAAAATATGGACAGTGAGTCATCAAGTACCTATGTCTCTCCATATCAATAACTTGCTGTACCCGCGACGACGTTTGCGTGGCTTGTTGATTGTTCTAAAGAAATCTGACCCCTTCTATTGTCCCGTTAAAGGGGTGAGGGGAGATTTTTTTTATATACACCAGATGTTAAGTTGAAAGAAGACATATATGTGAAATGAATCGGATCAGTAGTTTTCATGTGATGTATGCATAAACATACATCAGACAGATTAAAAAATTCTAGCCACATTTTCGGTTCTATATTGCCATAGTAACACGGGGGGCAGGGGTGTTACTAATTTTTTTAAATATTTTGAATGTACAGAATTTTGATTTCTATGGTTCTATTATAAATATGTAGATACTATAAGTGTCCTTGTAACAAGACCACAACATAGGTCCCATGTAATGGGTGAAGGTAAAAGTTTCATAGTTGTATATTTGTAATAATTATGTTGTTCACAGATGACGATCTTGATGATAACCCCAACCAGTCTGATCTTGTGGAGCAAGCCTCCGAGATCCTCTATGGACTGATACACGCTCGCTACATTTTAACAAATAGGTAAGTTAACCAATTATTATTGGAATCCGTAACCATATCCTGTGATAGATAATACTTATTATAATTATTTTTTATTCTTTTTTATAAAGTTTAATGTCATAGTCAAAATCATTTATTTCTATTACAACAGGAAGGCACTTTTGAATGTCAAACGATAATGATATTATGTTGCTATATTTTACCTTGTTGCTATAGTTTCCCATGTCCAACCAGTTTGATTTAGCCATATATTTTCCTATAGTTCGTTCTATCTCCAAAATGATGGCACCTTTGAATAAGCGCAACTAAACAATCTATCAACATATAATATCGGTAACTCGTGATCCCTCTGCAAGTGCAGGTGTACTTAAGGCTATTAAAATTTAATAAAGCTTAAAAACATGCAGTTACACAAAAATAAAACAATCCTATTCTAGAATATTTTTATTCACTATCTAATATCACGCGATGACCTTTGTGCGCGAAGGATCGCACGTACTATTGAATAAAATAATTATTGATATAATTCGAACCATACTATAAATAGACTAGATTTAAGTTTTGTTTTCGAATTAGGTATAACATTAGCATTCAAGGCGTTACCACCTTGACATTGTAATACTAAATTATATGAATGTCAATAGAATCCAGGATTTTTAAAACTATAGCATGACTATTTAACCACAATTGATAAACGGTATCCGGTCTGTACATACTCGTAGCGTTGCCGACTATGTATCTTGAGTTAAGACATTTGAAATTATAAATTTTCTCTCATAAAAATCTACCTGTACATATATTGGGATGAATTGGGCCATGCTTGAATGGGCCGGCTCGACCGGAATACTACGGCCTCACAGAAAACCGACGTGAGACAACGCTTGCGTTGTGTTACGTTGTTAGTGAGGTTACCGGAAACCCAATTCCCCCTTCCCAATCCCCATCCCCGATTCCCGTAAATTCCTAACTCCAAAGGGCCGGAAACGCACTAGTAACGCCTCTGGTGTTTCAAGTGTCTAATTGCTTACCATCAGGTAACACGTCTGCTCGATTACCGGTTTGTTTCATAAAAAAAAAACATAGTTAGAAATGCTACTTTTAAAGGATAAAACGTAAAAGGTTTATACAAAAATATACATTTTATACAAGTGTGATTTAACTACTGTACATTATTTAGGTTAATCGATATAAAACGGTTCGATAATCAAAGGAATGCAGTCTCGAAGTGATAATTATCTAAGTAGGTAGATCGCCACTGGATATGGCATACCTGTACTTAACCGTAAAATAAAATTAAAAATAAATTAAAGTGTACCGTCGGCTTACAATATATGAGAATTTGTACGCTTAATTTTAATGATACAAAAGAGGTTTAGCTCGATTCGTGCGTTACGGCACCAAATCGTTGACCTCTTCTCTCTTCCATTTAGGTAATACCATATTTGTGAAAGTTTTTATGTTACTCATTCACGCGAGAACGACTGCACGGATTCAGATGAGATAGTACTTAAATGATCAAATCACGCTTTTATTTCGATAGGGCTAAATAATCTATCTATTTATACCATTTTCTAAATATCCTACACCCGTGCTGCGTGGGGAAAGCTTGTCGTTCGAGTTGCATTTCAATAATTTACAGGCATTTGTTTAATTAAACGTTATGTAATTGGTGATGATGTATGTACTAATTATTTAATTTCTCATTTTTACAGAGGCATTGGACAAATGTTAGAGAAATTCCAAGCGGGCGACTTCGGTCATTGTCCCCGAGTGTACTGTGAATGCCAACCCATGCTTCCACTAGGTAAGTAGCTAGTGCACTTATTTTACTTCAGCCTGTATCATCACGCGTCCTTTATTTTACCATGTAATGTCCACTGACTACTCTTTCCTCATTCAAGAGCCACAAATTGAAACTTAGTGTCCCAGCAACTACTTACTGGTTTATAAAAACTCCGTCTAGAATTTAGTATGATACTTTGTACAATGAAATAGCGGAGTTTTTCCAACTGCTATTACAAAAACACGTGCAATTTGCTTCACACCGCTGACACACAGATCACAACTTCCTCTTATTATGTCATTACGAGTTATGTACGTCTAAAGCAATTACTATATATCAGAAGTTATATAGAAATAATGTATGTGGCACATGAATTGTATGTGCACATTAAACACAAAACATCAGCAATGATTTACGTAATTGATTCGATTAACTGTATTGTTACGGTTTACGAATATTAGAGAGAAAAATAAAACCACCAATAATATGGAAACTTCCACTAACACATTTCATTTGATTTCAAAATAAAGTTGGAAATCTATTCAACAAATGCAATTATGGGTAATTCTATTTGCTGACGTCTACTGTGAATGTTGCAGAGTTCCTTACAATGGTTATAATATTTGTAGGTCTATCGGACGTTCCCGGCGAGGCGATGGTGAAGCTGTACTGTCCGCGCTGCATGGACGTGTACACGCCCAAGTCCTCGCGGCACCACCACACTGACGGCGCCTACTTCGGGACCGGCTTCCCGCACATGGTATTCATGGTCCATCCCGAGTACAGACCCAAGCGGCCCGCTTCGCAGTTCGTGCCTAGGTATGTATGCGGATCTTAATCATTTATTGAACAGTCATTTATCAAGAAAAATTTATGTCCAGTAAAGTAATTATTTTTGTTACTATAAGTTAATTAAAAATAAAATGTTTGATGTGTAGTTAGCATCACCAGTAGTTGCAGCTCTTTCCATGTCTTCTTTCTTGTGTATGCGCTTTATGTGTGATGTTCATACTTACCAAGGTAACATTAACGTCGCCAGGTTGTACGGATTCAAGATCCACCCGCTCGCATACCAGATCCAACAGCAGGCGGCGGCTAACTTCAAGGCGCCGCTGCGGAGTCTCTCGTATAACAACGGTAAACGCTAGGGCCGCGCCGCGCGCGACCGAGCGCCCACTCCCGCACACTGATACAGAGGCTCCCTCACGCGACTACATGCCACGTCACCGCGCTACGGAACGCACGCAGCGTCGCGCTCTGTGCCTTCCCTACCGCTCGATATACTCATCTAGTTTCATGCTGCGAGCACAACTCCGGCCCATACAAGAACTGCTGCTCTTACTTGTATTTTATAATTTAACATACTTTAATACAAATCGTGAAGATTCTCGCCTAAAACAGTTCTTCTATGACGCTTTTTGTCTCGTGCGATGAAGTTTTGTGTTCCTTCTGTTTCTAAATCTAACTTTCACGCTTACAATAAGCTTCAGTCTGAAGTGTTACTAGTGGAAGTTTGGCTTACGTCGGTAGCTATGTGTCGGACGCCGGCCAGGACGTGGTGGTGCCGGCGAGCTCGCGCGTGAGTACTCGGGAGCTGATCTGTATCAAGTAACATGTGAACAAACAGGTGTCTGTACTGTGGACTAAACTAAACTCGTCTGCTATAACCGTTGGGTCTGCTATCGCTGTTTAACACACCGACAGAAGCAGAGGCGTTCCTAAATAATTGAATACTTACACGGGCTATTCTGTTTGTCGTGGGATGTTGTTCTGACTATTAATATTATGATAATTACTACCTTGTGGCCAATTAGTGATATATTAACACTCTATTGTAACTCCAGCAGTTGGATACGGCATGTTATGACATCTCGAGTGAGTCGTGCTCATTATAAGTGAAGACACGTATTTAGTTTAATGAGAATTGTCTATAAAATCATAAGTATTGTAGTAAGTAAATGCAGTGACGAGACGTAGCAATATGTATGTAGCTTGCATTCTAATTTCAAGTAATAGTAGGGGGTTCATGTATTTTTATTTTTATATCCGTTATCAACCACTAGGATGTAGGTGATCATTACATGGACGCGTATTATTTTCATGAGAGATATTATTCTATTTCGTTCTTGTGTACCGGTTCCAGTAATTATCAATAAACGATAAGACAACTATTGGCCTTTTTTCTTGCTTCTCCTGCATGTTGACCACGTCGAATCCTCTCGCTGACCGCATTACGAATGGAGTTATAGATACCGTGTGACACTGACCCTTGACAGCCATCGTAGCGTCGACTAGAACTTACGACGGATGTAATGTGCAATAGAGTACGATTGAAATGAGTACCACTTTAGTTAGTAACGTAAAGATCGCTATTTCAGTAGAAGCAACGCTATCTCATGGACTGTTCACATACAGTGGGCTGCTACCGGCTCCTGCTCGAAGCTTGAGTTGAGTCACATTGGTCGTTGAGACGCTTTAGGCTTGTCGCATTGCCTGCTACGCTTATATACGATTGCAATACAGCTGAGCGTTGAGCCGCTTCCTAGCGAGCCCATCGCGATGTGAATGGCCCATCGCATCACGATACTCGGTCAATTAACAAGAGCCTTTGTCGCACCACACCCGATCGTTAATCGTCGTGGACTAACATTTTAACAGAAGAAAATGTTTGTTTGCCGCAGAAATGAAGACTTCGAGTAACATTCCAAAATGATTATTTAGCCAACGTGTGCGCCGCTCGCAGGGCACGTGACAGGGCATAGCTCCCTGCAGCGGACTGAGCAAGTGACCTGCGCCGACGCCTCACTTGTACAACCTATCTGTCTACTACGAGTAACATTCATTACGATAATATTTATTATTTAAACATTAATTTACTTCCCATATAACAATACAGTTATGTTTTAAATTCAATAAAGTTTATTTTTACGTTTTCTGTATAATATGTTTTTCATTTATTTTGTGTGTAAAATAGTTTTGACATGATGTTGTAATAAAAGAGACTTTTTTTATAAACATAGGATTATCATTTATTTGGTTTTAATTTTAAACATTCAAAACAATATGTTCCAAATGGTTACTTGTATGACAAAAGTAGGCCTTAATTTTACACAAGTTGTACTTTAAAAATAATACTTGAAGCACTACTTTGGTTGTGACCAAGAACATTACATACAAACTAGATTTTAATTTACATTATAGATATCACATGAATATTATCAACATTTTACTTACACATTACAATACAAAAAAATTATATAAAATTACTTGAATGAAAATGACTTAGACAAATATGGGCAAGTTTTCTATCCATAGATGTGAACTAAGGTTCGCTCACATCAGCAACTTGCACTCTCACACAATGACAGACCCTTCCTTGCATGTATATTGTTGTACAAGTAAACATGCATAAACTACATCACTTCACCTAGCTTACTCTGACAGGAAACAGCACAGCTGTTTGAGCAAATCATGATTAGTAATCTCTTCAAAAGTGCTACTGCTAAGAATTTCTTTATTTTCTTTTATAAACTTCAATGCCTCAGTTTTAAGAAAGTCAGACTCATGCATGTCAGCAATTATCAAAATATCCAGTGCATTGTCTGGACTCAGGTGTTCTGACAGAGCATACTCTGAGAGTTCCCACAGGCCTTTCAAGTTAAACCTGTCGGCCAACATCAAAAGATTTCCAAAATTAGCATTCTCCAAGTCTATTACTGTTCCTGAGTATATGTACTCTAACATGTACCTGAGATCTTCCCCGCTAACATCAATAAGTTTCACATAACTGTTCTGGCTCTCAGCCGTGTCCCCCTTTAGCATTGCCTTGAAAACTTCACTGTGGGATGCAAGTATGACTCTATGGATCTGAAACTTTACTCCATCTGCGGATTCTATCACAAAGTCAGAGCCAATAGGTTCTGCAAACAAAGCACTGCAATCATGTTTGAGTTTAATACTGTTAATAACTTCCAGACTAATATCTGTACTCTCAGTAAATGGAAATGAGACAGCAATGTGCAACTTCCTATTTTTCAAACATTGTATGTCTAACTCTGAGAAATCATAAGTAGTGAGGTAAGTGTGTGACATCTCACCGAGTTGTCTGAACTGAAACTCTTTCAGGTAATGTTGCAAGTACACTGTTTCTGCTTTTCTGTCAACTTTAAACTTGTTTCCACAGCTCAGGGCTACATTAAAGGAAGTCACACCCTGATTACGAATAAATATGTGGAGGAGGAATATGGTACCAACTTGTTCTGTCTTGAATGAGAACCAGTAGTCCGGCACATCTTGCATGTAAGTGCCGCCGATGTCGTAGAAGTTGGGGCGATAGAACTTCTGATAGATTTTATCGAGTCGTAGCCATTTTACTTCACGAGTCTGGCAGGGACGGTGTCCATTCACCACATCTGGAGGCTAGACAAAAATTATTGCACAAGGTATTAGTCATTCTAAGAGATTTATAAAAAAGAGTCTAGTTATAATACATACTGTTATGTTAACTTGATTTACATGGGGGTCCAGCACCGGTAAATGTTGTTCATACATGGTAGTTATATTTGTTGAGATACAGTATTTAAAAATTAAAAGAAACTGAATTATAAATATCTACCTTCTATCAAACAAACAGGAAAATAATACACGAACTGCGAAAACCGAAAGCAATATCGTCTGTCAAAAATGTCAAACGCCAAAGTGTTAATTTGTCAGATTTAACAAAACTATTTACAGGAATGCAAAACAAATAATACAGTCATATCTATCTATACATTTATATGAAACAATCAATAAATTGATTTGATTACAATGGAAGAAACAGAATATTATTATGCTTTTAACTAAGGCCTTTTTTCTATAAATTATATAGCTATTAATAAAGTGGCAACATCATGTTAAAGAACTGCTGTCACATTGACAATTTGACAGTGCATGGATCTCGATTGTTTTTAGAATTTTTCATTTCACTAATCCGCAATTTTAATTTGGATAATTTCCTAATGCTATGACAATTACTGAGGCTCTAAGCCTCTATCAGAATGGTTCTAAACGCCGCTATGCAGATGTTGAGGTAAGTGAGAAATCTTTATGTAGTAACCTAGTTTTTAATTAATTTCGAAATTCTGTAATTTTGTCGAGTGAGGTCAATGGTCAGTAATGATTATATTTTGTTGGACACGACAACAATACAAGTAAAGACAGCCATGCAGTCTGTTGCAAGATTTTCATATTGTTTATAAGTATCGAGGTAAAAGATTGACCCTGTCCCTGTCAAGTGAATGTTCGTCATTGAATGACACATACAGTTTTCTAGATGCAATCAACAATGTAAATAGTCATTGTAAACACTACATTACCACGTTCATGATATATATTTTTCGTCACAGGGAGGCAGATGAGCTGAAACTGAAAATATCAAAATTCAAGAGTGGAATTTCTATGCTACAAGAAAGAGGTCTTTGGGCCACACAACAACAGCTGCAAAAGGTTAAAAACTTTTACAATACTGTTAAAAACAACCTTAATGAGTCCTTAAACTGTTCCATAGTACATTATATTGTCTTTATGTGGTTCTATTTTCCAATTATCCACTAATTACATAAGTTAATAAATATTTCCAGGTGTATCAAAAAGTATTAGTTTTGGATCTAGACTATGCATTGTATAAGAAAGTGGAACAGGACTTGTGGAATGTGGGCTTCAAACAACAGATTGAGGCCCTCCAGGCTATTTCAAAAGATAGAAAGGTATGTATACTCTTTGCTTGTTACCTTATTAATATAAGCATATTAGTTTTTGGCATTTATTTCGTGACAATATGTCTGATGGTGAACATGAGCATAAACAATGCCTATATATTTTTTTATTGTAATAGAAAACCATTATCCTCTTTAGAAAGTTGGTAATAATTTTCTAATTGCATATTTATGCATGAAACAACATTGTTAACTAATTCACTGACTAATTAGTAGTATTTTAATATAACATGTTGTTTTAGAATCCCCTTCGCAGCGAGGGTCAGGCTATGCTGTCATGGGTGCTACAGGCTGCTGCGGGATTCTACCTCTGTCTGCTACATCAGATCTGCACTACCTTCAAACTGGACTTGCCATTTAGGTAAACTATATTAAAGTTAATACTTTGATTAACACTTCGAATGCCACAGGGGTCACCAATGATCGATGTTAGAGGAGGATTTGCCTTCAACGGTTTTCAATTGGCAGTCAAAGACTTATATTACCAAAAAGATAATGAAAATCAAAAATTGTCTATTAGTCTAAATTCTTCACAAAAAAACGTATTTCCTTTTTTAACAGATTTTTCTATTATTTTATGTTAGAGACATCTAACATAATTAGATGCATACAAACAATGAATAAAATTAAAAGAGTATCTAATTCAAATAAAAAGATTACTTTATTCAAATAAAATCAAAGTCTTCACTGACTACTGGCTTGTGATAGGGGTGCTATCACTCCAATTTTGTGTAATTGTTTGATAACAAATGTTTTGATTTCTGGTATAAGAAAACACTATTTTTCATGGTCTTTGGCTACAACAAATGTGTTAACAAAACATGTATTTGATTATATTTCTATCTTTATTTCTGTCAGACGTCGTGCGTCGCTGCTAGGGCTGGTGGAAGGCTGGGGCGCCGGCGAGACGGCGGTGGGCGCCCGCCTGCCGCCGCCGGCGTCCGCGCGGTACATCTGCCAACACTGCCTCGTGCACCTCGGGGACCTCGCGCGGTACAGGCAGCAGTTGCGCGTCGCTCACACTTTCTATAGGTATGGTACTTGAACTTTAATTGTTTTATTTAATAAAGAAGTGAGGTTTATTGGTTCATAGATAAATAGATAGATCAAAAGTATTGGTAAGGTAACACGTAAGGGCCTATGCACACCGCGTTTTTGTTGGAATTTGTGAAGGTTTGTAATAAAGCGCCGGTGCCGCGCGTCTGTATCGATACAAACGCGCGTCGACGGCGCGTTTAAAAAGTGGTGTGCATAGGCCCTAAAGTAACTTATCTAAATCGTCAAACTGAGTCAAACAGAAGTCAATAACCACTGATTCACCTGTCTCATGAATTACATTTAGAATTTTCTTTTTAATTTAAAATGCATTAACTGAAGTAATGTTGTTGTAGACACGCGCTGGTGGTGTCGGCCCACTCGGGGCAGCCGTACAACCAGCTGGCGCTGGTGGCGTGGCGGCGCGGGCGGCGGCTGGGCGCGCTGTACTGGCACGTGCGCTCGCTGCTCGTGCGCGCGCCCTTCCCGCCCGCGCCCACCAACCTCGCCCGCACGCTGCGCGCCGCCGCCGCGCTGCCCGGGTAACTTACACTCTCTATTTTGTTTTTGCTGGACATAAGCTAGCACGCCACTAAGCTGAATCTGAAGATTCTTAGAACATTTCGCAAACCCACACTTATGCTAATATCATCACTCCACTCAATTAGAGTAATCCCTATGTTACTCAAATACATTATTGATAGTAATTGTGAAAAAAAGTCTCTCAACTTAGGTACATGATAAATTAAAAATTAAATTGATAATTAACTATAACGTAACTTTTATATTTAAATTCAATTAAAGAATAAATAAGTAACATGAATACTAACTTCCTTATTACATTCAACAGCAGTGACCCCAAGGATCTACCAATGATCCCGGGCGTAACAGACGGCGCTGCGCAGGCGCAGGCCCCGGTCCCCGGCCGACTCGACGCGCACTCATACGTCAGCGAACTCATCAGAGCCATACACTACATACACACTGTCGAAGAGTAAGTGAATATACTTTAACTTTGACATATTTCACATAAACTCCTTTACAAACAATGTGTTAAAATTGGTATGTACCAATTTTGTTGAAAATGTTATAGTCATTGGTTGGTCTTTGCAGACTGGACACGGCAGCCGCACTGGTGGAGTCCCTCAACTCTTCACTGACTGCACTCATCGCCACCGACAGCTTCGAGTCCATGACTCTCATTAAGGTTAGTATTGCCACTGGTAGGTGAGAATAGTATTGATATATTGATATTTAATATTAATATAAAGAATAAGAATATCATCGATTATTAGAAAAAGATATACCTGTCAACTCAAATCACGTGGAACATTTTAAAAATGAATACACTTTCAGTACCATAAAATGGGGTGAATAGGGATCGAGAGGTGAATAGAGACAGAAGAGGGGTGAATAGGGAAATTCTTCATAGAGTCTATTCACCCTCTTCTGTCCCTATTCACCTCTTGATCCCTATTCACCCCATTTTACTGTAACAATGTCGTTTCCCCGACAGATGGCGTGCGTGATGATCTGGTTGGTAGTGTCGAGCTCGGACGGGCTGGGCGCGGACAGCGCGGCGCTGGCCGCGGGCGAGGCGCGCGGCGCCGCGCTGGCCGCGAGACTGGCCGCCGCCACCGTGCTGGCGCATCTACTGCCCGCCTACACCGCGCCCGCGCCGCCCGCTGCTGCATTACCCGCGTGTGAGTCGAGTCTGGCCTTTATGTAAAAAAGTTGGAATTCTCCACTTGTTGACTTGTCTTGTTTATATTTTACATCGGTATTATAAACCGCTGAAGTTCTGATCTTCTGCATCCGGATAGCTCGGGCACTAAAACCTCAGAGCTTTAGTGCCCGGATCATTGACCATTTTATCTAAACTACACTTTAGGACGTAAAAATATATAAATGGTTGATTGCAGTGAAGGTATGGCTGTCGTGGTGCGAGAGCCAGCCTGCGCTGGTCCGCGGCGCGTCGTGGGCCGGCCTGCCCGCGCTGTGGCCCGCCCTCGCACATACGCTCAACGCACTGCAACCCACCGCCGCGCTACTCACTGATACCTGTGAGTATGCCAACTTTATACCTATAGGCAATAATATAATAATAGACAATAATATAATAAAGCCCCCATCCCTATTCCTCAAATACTCTATCCCAAAAGGACTTTATGATATTGCTGCCTTTCCCTAATTTCACAATGGTGATTACTGACTGACTGTGAAGATTTTGGCAATGATTTTATTTATTTTTCATCAGAACCTTATCATATCAATAGTGACATGGGCATTTAATTAAATCATTTTTGTAAGGACAATCCTACCTTGAAAAAATTTTCAAATAAATGAAGAATACTTTTTGTTTCCTAGATGACAGTGTACCTTTACCAGAAGACGAAGAGTTAGCAGGGTTCCTGCCACTGGAGAATGCGCTGAAAGGGCTCCGGTTTCCAAACCACGCCGCCTGGGACACGTACGGAGGACGAGTGCCGGATTTAGATGAAGAGGCTGAAGATGATAGTGCCGAGTGAGTGTTTGTTATTTGTTTTTTCTTTGTGATGAAGTATAAAGCACCCTGTAAACACCACAATGAAGCTCTCATTGCTAAGCGTCGCATTGCTAGCTACCATTTTGTATCCAGCTAATAGAACTGATGTAGCAAGAGAATCTCTTGAAGAGATCTATTTGTCCAATGGTGCTTATCTACATAAGCGATGGGATATCTACATGGGATCTTTGTCCAATAGAGAATTACCTAGTATCAAAACATTAGACATTCATATTTCGACAGCTACACTCTTATTATTGAAAGCAGAATAACAGAATTATTTTTTAAACATTTTGTATTTTACTTTATATCTTGACAGGACCACATTAGTTGTTATTATAAGAAAACTTTATCAGTCAGTTTGATGTTGAATATATCCCGTTTCCCCCCCCCCAGTCCGGCGGGCGAGGTATCAGTGACGTGCCTGTCGGGGTCCCCGGAGCTGGAGCCGCGCGTGCGAGCCCACAGACTGCTGCAGCTCGGGAAGAAACTCGCCGACCAACATCCCGAACATCTCTCATACACGTGAGCTATTTACCACTTTATTTCTATTAATTATACAGTTTATTTTCCTTTGACCATCCGATGATGATGGCGATGATTACAGTCGAACGATGTTTGTAGTATTTTCATATTTTACAGTCAGCAGTTAGACAGGAATATGGTTGTATACCTGTATGGTAACAAAATAAAGATTGATTCATTTACACTGGATAGCTACAGAGTCGACCAATGGTTTGTTAACCCGTGATGTGCCGGAACCTAGAATGTATTTGCTATGGTGTCTTATATACCGACATTCAAGTGGTTAAAAAGCAATCCATTTAACACATACGCAATGTCTAATGTGTCTAATGCAACACTCTTTATTTTCTTGCCTACATACCAAATAATTAGACTAACACGTTTACATTTACAATGTATTTCTATTTACAGTGAGGAAGACGGTAAGATAACGTTCACGGCGTCATCGGTGGGTGGCGAGCAGTTGACTGAAGCCCTAGCAGCGCTACGAGTGGCGGCGGGGGCTGCGACGTCCAACAGGGACTCCGCCCCGGAGCCCGAGGACGAGAGCGACGACGAGCCCACGCAACCACCGCCGCCCATCGTCATATCCGAGGCTGATTTCCGGGAGAAAGGTGAGTCTGAACTGGAAACCAGGAGATACTTCTTTATTCTTACTATACTTTTCACTTTTGTCGTCTTGGAAGTTGAAACATCTTTGAATGCTTAAATAAGATTAATTTTGATGTTTTCATGTTTGTTTCTTGTAACGTGACAGTTTAGAAGTTAAGTGTTAGTTGTATTCTAGTGGTAGTAAATAAGGTCTTGAGTCACCCAAACAGTTGGCCAGTTATTGACACCAAATTTTTTAATAACATTTTTAGGTCCCTTGTCCCTTTTTATCACTTTTGGTTAAGTTTCGGTTAGACTAATTTAGCGAATAATGTGACGTAGCGTCGATATGAAATGTGTCGTATACACTACTAAAATTTCTGGTGAAGTAGGTAAATATAAAAATAGTTATGAAAAACATTGTATGTTGTTTCCAGTCCGTGAGAAGCGCGTGGGTATCCTGAAGCCGCAGGGGTCGCTGGAGCGCGCCAGGGAGGAACGAGCGCTCGCCACACAGGACGACCAACTCATTGTAAGTACACGCATTTATATGATACTAGCCTAACGGTTGATAAATATAACTGACGTTTTTCCAATTAACTGAACTGAACACTTATTGTTCATTAAGAGAAGTAGAAAGATAGGTTGCATACTGTACCACAACAACATTACTTACACATAGAATATAATATCTACGTTACCCATTCCACATTGTAACAGTCGACATGCTGGTTGCAGGAGGCCGATGTGTCGGAGGACAGTAAGTCGGAAGACAAGAAGGAGGCGCGCAAACCGAGGGTCAACATCGCCATGGCAGCCATCATGCGGAAACAGGAGGAGACCAATAAACAGGTTGGTTTATATAACATATTTTCTTATGCTGACAATAATGAATACGAATAAGTTGTGATTTGCTTCAGTAATAAAGTTCAATATTGATTTTGAAAAGGTTTGTGATTTCATGTATGGTATCTTCTTCAGGTGAAATTCGTGACGCCCCCGCCGACACCAGACTCCATTCCAGACACAGAGTCTAAAGACGACAAACCCAAAGTGATACAACCAAAGGCCATCAAGTCGCTCGCCAACTTACCGCTCGGCAGGAAGACTGGCGGCATCCTCTCACTCAAGGACAAGTCTGCCGGCTATCCACACCTCGTACTCAACACAGAACCAGAGCCAGCCAAAAAGACAGAGAAAGAAGAGAAGAAAGACATCAAGCCAAGCCCGTCCAGTCAGAGCTCGCAGAGCTACCAGCAAAAGCGACAGGAACACGCACCCTCGCCCAACTGGAACCCGCAGAGCACGTACCCCGACGCACCCAGGATGAACTTCCAGAAGAACTACGGCATACAGAACACGGGCCTCAGCTACAACCCGAGCTACCCGGCGCCCGGTGTCAACAACCAGGGCATACGACTGCCCGTCGTCAACCCCAAGGAGATCGACGTCAGAACCGCAGCACTACAGAAACAGAACTCGCGCGCGGAGCTGTTCCAGGACGGACAGAAGTTCAACCACAACTACCAGATGTCTGGCGACAAGAAGAACTTCCTGAACGACCTGCCTCCTCGCTTCGCCAACCAGTACCGGTACTGGCACAACGCGCAGGAGAACCAGTTCAACGACAACAAGTTCCGCGACGACAACTTCAAGCAGAACTCCTTGTTCAACGGCCAGCAGCCACGCACCTGGACGCAGCCCCCGCAGCCCCCGCAGGCCGACGGGTACCAGGCACCCGTGTGGTGGAAGCCCGAGCAGCCCAACAACTTTAACGCCAACTTCCAGCAACAGATGCAGCCCAACTTCTATTCGTCGCCACACCTCAACACCAACTTGCCGAATCCCTACCAGAATCTATCTTACAACCAGATGCCGAATAACATTCCGCAGAGCAAACAAGAAGGGTTCAGCCAGCCAGGGTACATGCAGTCGGCTATCGGCCAGCCGCAGCTGCAGACGCTGCAGACGCTGGTGACGTCACCCAACTTCAACTCGTCACTGAACAGCTTCTCGTACGCGCCGGCGGTGGGGTACGACTCCTCACTGTACCCCCAGTTCTCCAACAAGCTCGGCTACCAGCCGCTGCAGATGAAGATGGAGAAGCCGCTGGCCTACCAGGGGAACAAGGAGCTGATGGATATGAACGCGCTCAACTTCGGGGGCAACGCGCTCGACATGCAGCAGAGGAACATCAACTTCAATGAACCACTCAACAACGACATCGGGAATGTTAAGAACATGGATCAGATAGGGGTGAGTTACCAACGTGTTTTCTTATGTTGTAGTACATCTTGTTACAACTTGATAATAAAACTCCCACATTCACTGCTAAATACTGTGATGATGTTTAGCAGAAGTTATACTAACCGTGTGTTTGTGTGTACAGAGCGGCGAGGGCGCCAGCGGTGCGGCGCCAGGCAGTACGTACTCTCTGTTCAGTGGGGCGCCAGACACCAGCGCGTGGGGGTCGCCTGCGCACGCGCAACCACCGGTAATATATTTTATTGTAATCCTCTGTCCTATTTCGCGTTGGTTAATAGTCACAATCCCACCGTGATAGGTAATACAAGAAGTATAGGTGTATGTTTGTGTGTGTAGTCCCTGTGGTCGGGCCCCGGGCCGTCCCCCCTGGAGCGCCTGCTGGAGCAGCAGAAGCAGCTGAAGGCGCCGCAGTGACGGGCGCGGCGCCGCGCGACCACTACTACACTGCCGCACATACTACAGCCCCGTCATACCATCGACACTTGCTCACTTCTCTGTAGTATGCTTCAAGGTAAAAGACAAGAGCGAGAGACTAAATTACCTCTCGCTCACTTAACAAAAATATATCTCAATATTTCGGCCCGTTACATAACTGTCAGTTAACGTTTCGAACTGTGCAACAACTGACTGGTTCCGATTACTTCGTGTCGTGCAGCGAACATATTTGGAATCGATGTTGCGCTTCCAATGCGTAGTCGTTATTTATAAAAATTCTCCTTGATGATAATAATAATGTGCTGTTGTATAAAATTGTATAAATGTAAACAAATGTATAAAGTTGACGGCGACATGGAGAACTGATTAGTATTTTTGTCCAAGCGCCGATTGTGGCCGGTTCATGGGAAACTGTTGGCTCAACTGTATACATATATTTTATTAGCATTATTCATGGTTATCGTGCATAGGAAGAACTTATTACCTTGTTGTTAGAACAAAATGAATGAATTTTATTAAACCTGCATATTTGTTGGCATTTTGAGCTGAAATTTGGGAACGATAACTAATCTATAGTCGTAAGTGTCCCGCTTCCTAAACTTGCCAAATCGCCAATAAATCGCATACTGACTATACATAAAATGAAATATATAAGTATTAAGACGCAGAATGACTTACGTCAAGTTTCACGCTACAAGCATAAGTCTGAGCATACTTTATAAATATTTATTGGCTGTGACCGCAACTACTATACTAATATATTTGCTCAGAGTTATACTTCTGTGAAACTTACGAGTCTACTGATAATTTTCAATAGGCCTAGTCACACAACAAATCATAATTACGTTCTTGCATGAAAATACTACGTTAGTCGCCAATGTCGGGCGTCGTAAAAATTGTTCTTATTCTTGTACACTTGCATATTTTTGTATATTATCTGTCGTATTTCGCGTCGTGTGAACGGATACAGATATTGTTGGTCCCCTTCGTAAATGTCGAACTGCACAGATTATATATTGCTTTACATTTTTCTTGACGACATTTGGAAACGGATCTATTTTTTATTATTAAGTTTCTTATTTTAGTAAGATATTCTTCAAAATTGTAGGTGTAATTATTATTTATTGTTTTGTTGTGGTTTTACTTCTTTATTTATGTGCAGTTGGACATTTACAATGGCTTTATTTTAAGCATGATTTTGTTGTGATTTTAAGTGAAAGTAAATTAAAGTAACCTTTGTGAAACAATATTTTGTAATAAAGATATTTTTGTTATTACAGTTCTTGTTTCATTATACTGGTGTCCTCGTATTTTAATATTTTCCAACCTGTGCCTAAAATCTTCATTCATAAAAATCCTATGAGACCCGCTCAACCAATATTTATGTACGAAATGAAGTTACTAAAATAATCAAACATCAGTTCCACTTAAACCAGTAACCAGTAACTTAGTACCAGTTGCAACATAAATACGTCATATCCATTCTGAGTCCTGATTCTCCTGAGTCAGGGCATCATAGAAAAACGCGAGTAGCACATTTAAATTTTTTACTCTATATATTACGAATATTTTTACTCGCATTTTAATTAATTTCTTATGATGTTATAAAGTTCTAGTCCTGGTACTTTGCAACGAAAATTATTTATTTTTGTTACGAAACAAATAAGTGTTAAAGCAGTTTTACTTACTGAGGCCCCGGCTCGTAGGAGGGGTAGGAACGATGTGGATTTTAGTCCATAAGAGTCTGATATCCAAGGCAGCAAGCCTTGTTTTAGTGGTGGAATCCAATAAGTAGACGGGTCATAATTCGCCATCGTTTAATCAAATAAAACACAATATAATCAGTCAATAATTTAATTTTTATTTCTTCATAGTCATTCTAAACAAATTATCAGATGAAATACATTTCTAATGTGTAAAAAAGCGTACTAATTTTCTAATTGCATTATACATAAATTATTTACAATATCACTAATAAATATTTGAGTAAAACAAATAGGATTTGAGACAAAAACAATACTATTCTGTCATCTCCAATCTATAACAAGTTCAACTAGAAACAGGTCTAATATTTACTTTAAAATTGCATTACAGAATCTCTTTACAGGCTATCAATGGGTAGTCAAATTAACGGATTTTATTATAAAGCAAGTAAAGCTTTTTATCGAGTTAATAAATAACAGTCGTGCGAACACAATACGCTAAGATATGTACAACAAATTGACAAACAATAGTGCAAACTGGACCGTATGTTACCACCATCGCGCACCGGCACTGCGCGGCTCCTCTGCTGTGAGGGACCAGGCAGTGCAGGCTGGGCAATGAGCTTAAACCTAGGACATTAACCCCACAGGGTACGTAACTCATGTTACACATCTCACACACAGTGCTTGCGTACGCGCGTGTCTCTCGCACCGGTTATTTCCTCAGGACAATACATGTGCTACTTTAGATTAGACACGAGGAAAATCAAGTACCACTTACATAGTCCTTCGACATAATAAATATTTCCTAATTCACATAAATGTCGTAATATATTTACCTGTATTAACAATCGGAAGTAACTCAATACATGCAATATATCAAAAACAATACATTGTTGAATATGAATAACTAAATTACACTAAAGTAAGGATCTTATAAATCATTCACAACTTTTCATAACCGTGTTTACTTATTCCACCCGGGTTATTGTCTAAACAACTTAAACGTGTAAGCTGACAATACCTGGGGAAAGTGATACAAAATGAATATTGTCTAAATATAGACCTGAGAGTGCCATAAAAATTGTATACACAAGTGAGCGTATGGTTTGGTGTCAGTCGATAAAGTGGTGCAAGTAAATCAAATTCGTTCTGTTTGACTAGTCGTTGGCTGGCGGAGCCGGAGCCAGACCTACACTTTGTACTGGCATTGGCACATTTCATTACACGCTACTTTGTAAATAGTTACCATTCGTTAACACTGAGAACCTACTAACAAGGTGAACATCTTTACACTACGGGGAACATAATGAGAACATTATGTAACAAGTCGGTTTGAACACTGTAAGTACAGCTTCATTGATAGACACTGGCTCACACAGTTACGTGCTGTAACGACATAGGGCATATTTTATAATCTAATAACACGATACAAATAGGTCAGGATAAAGTCGGTCCTAAGCTATCAATCACTATTTACTTACATACTTCTATATTTCATTGATATTTGTTTCATTTCTCCGACAGATATATATATCGAGTAATTCTATGTAGCTATAAATCAATTTTAAAATGTAACTTGCATTTCCTATGCCGGGCACTTGACTGCAGTAAGTCTATATATGTAGGAGCTTTAGACAAAGGACATGCGTTTTATCTTAGTACCGTATTGATACATCTTGGAAAAAAAATAAAGTATTTTTCTCTTGTCAGGGTGGTGCAAGATCAGCCCTTGCATCTTGCTGCCGGTGCCTATGTATATAAGGATGACGTTAAAGAGGATCGCACCATACATTTTAAACTAATTTCCAAGTACCACTACGATTATTACATCAATTAATAATTCCCTAAAATCTTTACACGAAACCTTTCCTTTTTACAATTTTAATGTGTGCAAATTTTCAGTCATTTAATTGTAATCTTTGACCAATAAATGTTTTCTACATATAAACAATATTTTGTCCTTTATGAAATTAAAGAATAATAATAATATTTTTTACAAATTCACTCTCATCGCTTCCACATCATCGTACATCGTTTATTGACACACGACAATCAATAAAGAGCTCTAGCACAGTTTATATAGAAGTTACTTTGTGTTGTATTTTTGAGCCAATTAGTCTGAGGAGTGTTGTTTAGTTAAATTGTCTTCTACTTACTTCGCATTTGCTTGGCATGTTCATTGTTCCGTGCTAGAGCTCTATAAGTCTATGACTAAACATCGACACGCGATCAAGGCCTCAGGGTCAACACGCTAAATGCTAGGAAACAGGAGACAATGGATACTCATACTTTGTTTAAATACAAATACATACTTCGATTATGTTGTATTCGCTAAGAAAACATAGTCTTTGTTGTAAGTACCAATTCAGGTGTTATATAAACTGTAACATTCTAGACTGATTAGTCAGTTTGAGCAAATGTTGTAGCAATAAAAACAATTTGCAGGTTTTGTCAATATTTTTATAACTTTGTATTGAATATCCAGTCTCCTACATCCCAGCCATCACATTTACAATATACAAAAAGGATATGTGAACGAATCGCTATAATCATAATTATAATCAAATTCGTCAGTCCTAACGTTGAGCCGACTAACTCGAAAACGTTACATTTACAAACACAACCAATTTATAATGTCATGATTTACAAGATTTAAATTCTACCGTGGAAACATTATTTTTTATGTGCTGGCAACATTGTTAAATATCTGTCAAGGAGTTCATTGTCCTGTCAAACTTCAAACGTAATAATCTATGATATTGGGATGGGGTGCTATATTTTGTCCTTAATATTACTTTTCTCGAAGAAGATATTAACATTGAAACAGGAGTCTACTTACAGACAAAGCAGATCTCATTTCAAGCAATATGGAAACTCCATAATAAACTTTAACAACTTATGTGTTTAACTACACATTGGCAACTATCTATGGCCTATGGGATTGAGGGATGAACACGTACGAACACTTTAAACTAATTGCAGGACAAACATTTCTATTAATATTGATACATTCGTTGAGCGTTTTCTAGAAAATTCGCGAAATATCTTTCAACAGGTAGAAGTGACTTAGTTTTATAGTGATGTCTATTACATTCAATGTTCTCAATCGCTATACGCAGGGTAAGGTCATTTGATATCTACGTAGAACAAGTAAAATATACCTTATGCATATGGCAATATGGTTTGTTTCGCTTCGTCTCACGTCTGTCGCTCCACGCTGAAATTGTAGGTGTATTCACGGTCGAGATCGAAGCGCGTGCGCCGCTTTATAACGGGCAATTGTGTCTGGAAGGAAGAAACAGTATTTTAGGAACATTTTTGTAAAGGATATGTTACACTTAAACCAGTATTTGGTTTAAAGTCAACAACACATAATTATGACTTAATTTCCATTTGTAAAAGGTAAACCCACGAGAGCCGTTAGTCCGTCTTTGAACTAAAATGATGTCCAGGAAAATAAGCCGTACCACACCACAAAGTAGCGGTTAGAGGTATTGATGTACAACAATTATATTATTAAAACAAATCTGTGTTGAGGAAAACTGTTGTACCGTTAATTGGTATTTCTTGTTAAAAACCCTACATCAACCAAAATACTAACAATAAAATGTCATTAGCAAAAACGATCAAATCAAATATTCTGTTGTAGTTTTAATTGTTAACTCACCACGTGATCACTAGGCAACCCTCTCAGTTTGGGGTTCAATAAAAATGGCACTCCTTCCATCCCGTTGTAGCCTCCCAAAGTCTGGTAGATGGTGTTTCTTGGTAGGGGCGCGGGTCCCTTCTTGCGACCATGTGCTACGGGCGACGTCGGACCGGCGGGGCTCCCGTGCGGGATCGGGGACTTCGCTGAGGGAGGCCGGGGCGCCGGCCGGCTTGGTTTAATATTGTACGAGGGACTTAGGGCTTCGTAGTCATGGTCCGTCGTGAACTCCTCGATGTTAGGGTATGCGGTCGGCGACTGCTTGAGATTCAGGTTGTTCAGCTCGGAGACTAGAGGCGACAGCTTCGGTGGCCGCTCTGGTACTCGTAATCTGGAAGAAATTATGTGTTTAATATGTATTGGAAATAACTTTTATATTTAAGTGTTCCTTAAACATCTTGTGTATTAAAATACGTTTTATGGCTTAGAGATAATGACAAGCTATGCAATTTAGTTGGACATCGTCGCTAAGTTTATTACAGTGACTTATTCCATAACAACGCAAGTATCGTCATCGATCACAAGCCAGTATTCAATGAGCGATGACGGCTGGTTATGCAATAAATACTAAATAGTTTTGGTTCGCTCACAATGGCGTGTTTGATAACACGTGCCGCGTGCGTCCAAACTGCAATACAAATAAAGATGGGTGGTCTCTTTGTTACACTGTTGGCCTAAATTTGTAAAGTATAGTGAATTTGCCAGTTCATTAACAGATATAAAAACATTAAACACATTTAAAAGTTATAGTAAACACTTGATAGTATCTATAAGCGATATAGCATGCTCGCATATAAAGTATCTTTCAGCGATGAAGTGCGTAAACCACACGAGTACACAAACACAGCGACGTAATTCATCGCCACTCAACGATTCATTAATTTACTTCAAATCTTTGTGTTGCTCGCGCTTGACACTTGCCAGAATTCATGTCCGTAAAGATAACCATTTTTCGCCCTTACAACATAAGGAATAAGGTTCAAAACTAAATTGTAACTGGAAGTGCAAGGTTAATTAATTTGACTTTATTGCAGCTGCTTGTAAATGTTTATACTGCTTCAGGATAAACGCAAAACACAAAGACTTGAAAGCGCAAAAATGCGAAAACAACGCGATGTTTTGGGAATTGCATCGAGTACGGGAGATGTGAAATATTTTGTTTTTATTACTTTAAATACACGCCATGGTTTTTTCATGCATTGGAACAACGCAGTACACAGAATCTTTGCCATAAACATGGACATGGTAAAGATGAACAACACACCACTCATTCATTGCGCTAAGACATAGCGCATTCCCTCTCTTGCGCAAAAGTCCGACAATCTATACTAATATTATAAAGCTGAAGAGTGTGTTTGTTTGTTTGTTTGTTTGAACGCGCTAATCTCCAGAACTACCGGTCCGATGAGAATAATAATTTTTGTGTTGAATAGTGCATTTATCGAGGAAGGCTATAGGCTATAAAACATCACGCTATGACCAATAGGAGCCAAGCAGAGCGGGTGAAACCGCGCGGAAGTAGATAGAATATAATATAGTACTAATATTTTGTTGGTATTCTTTTTTTTTTTTTTTTTTTTTTTTTACATTTAATGGGTCGACGTTTGGCCGCTATCTCACCTGATGGTAAGTGATGATACGGCCTACGGTGGAGCACGTCTGCCCATAAGCAACCTATTCACTCGGGCCTTGAAGACACCCAAGTTATACCCATCAGGAAACACAGACTCCGGCAAGGAGTTCCACTCCCTAGCAGTTCGCACAAGGAAGCTTGAAGCGAAGCGCTTCGTGCGAGTGGGTGGGATATCTACCATGAAGCGGTTACGCCTCGCCGATTGTCTTGTGGTTCGATGATGAAAAGGACTAGGGGGAATCAAGTTGTGCAATTCCCCCGCACACTCTCCGAAATGTATCCGGTAAAAAACGGAAAGGCTTGCGACCTTGCGCCTGTGTTCAAGGCTTTGAAGCCGGGCCTCCACAAGCGCATCGTCATTGATGAGCCTCTTGGCACGCCTTTCAATGTGTTCGAGCGCATCCAGCTGGTATTTGGCCGAGCCGTCCCAAAGGTGAGAACAGTACTCCATACATGACCGAACCTGCGCTTGGTACAGGCTCAGCAGTTGTTTCGGTGTGAAGTACCGTCTCACCTTCGAGAGAATACCCAACTTCCTACCAGCCAGATGCGCCTTCGACTCTATATAAGAGCCGAAGTTAAGCGTTGGCGATAGAGTTACGCCCAGAAGCTCAAGACGATCCGCTACCGGAACGGACACATTTCGGAAAGTCGGAGCCAGCGGGAATTGACTCCGTTTGGCAGAGAATAGACACGCCTGGGTTTTGGTAGCGTTGAACTTGACCAAGTTGGCGTCACCCCAATCGGAAACCGCCTTCAAGGACGAGTTCAACCGTTCGACCATGGATTCTCTTTGAGACCGGATCTGTGTTCCGCTACTCCGCGCATCGGACACATACCTTTCAACAACTGTGCTGTCATCTGCATACCCAAAGATACCGGGCTTAAGCAGGTCGTTGATGTGCAGCAAAAAGAGCGTTGCTGAAAGTACTGACCCCTGAGGGACTCCGGCGTTGATGCCAAATTGGTCAGACGAGCAGCCATCAATGACTACTCGAATTGACCGATCCCTCAGGAAGTCTGCAATCCATCTGCACAGATCAGCGGGAAGTCCATATGCAGGAAGCTTGCCGATAAGGCTGTCGTGCCAAACCCTGTCAAAGGCCTTCGATATATCGAGTGAGACCGCTATTGCCTCCCCGTGCTTCTCGATGGCCTCGCTCCAAATGTGGGTGGCATACGCAAGAAGGTCCCCAGTGGATCGGTTGCGGCGAAACCCATACTGCTGATCACTGAGGAGGTCGTTACCTTCAAGGTATGCCAGGAGCCTGTTGTTAAGTACACGTTCCATACTCTTGCAGAGTATGGACGTGACCGAGATGGGCCGGTAATTATTAGGGTCGGCACGACTACCTTTTTTGGGCACAGGCTGCACGTTGGCTAGCTTCCATGCAACCGGCACTTGACCAGTCTCCAAAGAAAGTCGAAACAGGCGTGTCAGGATTGGAGACAACTCAGGCGCACAGATTTTTAAAACCACGGCTGGGATTCCGTCGGGGCCACTGGCCTTGTTCACGTCAAGATTACGCAACGTCTTATATACCTCCTTCTGTCGTATGCGAATTTTTGACATATTCGTCTCGCAAACTCTATGGAGAGAAGGAGGCAAAGCGCCACCAGTATCAAGACGTGAAGATTCCGCAAATAGAGAAGCAAACAGGTTCGCTTTCTCTACCGCGGTGTGTGCCAGCGTCCCGTTAGGCCCCAGGAGAGGTGGGAGTGAAGGGCGGCAGAAGTTCGATTCAACCGCCTTGGCCAGGGACCAAAACGCTTTACTACCCGCTGGGTAAGAAGCCAGTTTGTTCCCTATTCGGCCAATGCGGTTGAACCGAGCCATCCGTAATGCCTTTTTGCATGACTTGGCAGCCCGGTTATAGGCTCTCTTCCTCTGAAGAATATCGTCAGCCCTACGACGCCTGGCATCCGCCCATGCCAAGTATGCCGCATGCTTTCGCGCTTCAGCACGTCTGCAGTCGGCATCGAACCATGGACGAGTCCCACCGAAAGATGTCGCATCCGAGAATGGAATGTAGTATTCCATGCCCTGACGCAACACCCCCGTTATGGCATCCGCACAAGCTGACGGGTCCTCAGTAGAGAAGCAGACAGGCCGCCAAGGATAGGATGCAAAAAAAGATCGCATCCCATCCCAATCTGCTGACTTGTACCGCCACATCCGCCGAGATCCTCTGGGACAAGGATCCGGTGGGGAGTACGTGGATACGGATTTCACCAGACAGTGGTCAGAGCTACCCAAGGGTGAAGAAACTGACACCGAGTAGCTGTCTGGATCAGTTGTCAGCAGAAGGTCTAAGCAGTTGGCAGTGTGCGAGTCGACATCGGGCACCCTTGTGGCCTCCTGGACCAGCTGGGTCAGGCCAAGCGTTAGCGCAAGCTTACGCATTTCCCTCCCAGCATGGTCAGTGCACTGGTATGGGAACAGCCACTCCTGGTGATGGGCGTTAAAGTCCCCCAGTAACACCAACTGGGCCGAAGGGTACCTCTGCCGAGCCGCATCCGCCGTCTCCACAAGGTGTTGAGCTAATCTGGTCGTCTCCAAATCTCCGCTGTGCGACCGGTAGACACAGGCATAGAGAATTTTCTCCATCCCTGTGTCCACCAGTATCCACAAGGTTGAAAAACTGGGGTCTTCAAAGTTTCGGAGACGCCGGTAACAGATGCCGTCTTGGACGTATAGGCATACGCCTGCGCGGGGAACGAAATTGTGCTCCAGGGAAAAGCCTGGGTAGTTCAGGTATGATACGTCCGACGGACATCTGATCTGGGTCTCCGAGAGAAACAAGAGCGTGGGGTTCTCGGTCTCTAGGTGGTGATGGACCGCATTGATATTTGAGTGCAAGCCTCGAATATTTGAGAGGTGCACTTTGAGGGAGAGGAGTGCAGCCGCTGTTGAACCCTTTTCTTTGCTCTTGTTTTCATTTTATGAGTATGAGGTTGCTGAGAGGATGGCAGTGAAATGTTCCTCCACACAGGCGACCCCAGACGCGCGCCGCAGTTAGCCACATCATTGGGAGGCCAGCCTGGAGACTGCGGGGACGCCCGAGCCCCCCCATGGATATCCATCGGGCCCTCTCGTCCGGTCGCCAACCGGCACGATGGCGTATCCATGGGATTTTTCGCTAGATGGCGGGGCAGCCTTTCACGTGTGGCTAGCACGCTAATTGGGCCCCCAACTATCTGCGGTCGGCCAGCGGTGCACCGTGCCTCGGATCCCGCTACCCTCCGCGACTGGCCACCCGATGAAGCTACACCAGCGCGCGCCAGATCGGTCTACTCATAGTGGAGCAAACATCTCGACCCATCCTCTCATACGGCTTCACCGAGCATCGTGGCGGAACACGGCTAGGCCGCTTGGCGACACGGTTTTGCTCGGTGGGTGGTTATAATGCCGTCGGCCGAAGCCTACCACCAGAGTGTCACCTGATTAGCACCACCCAGAGGCCACGTGTAGGGTTTCGGTTTTTTTTGGGTGCTCTCCTACGGACGAGGGTGACTCAGCCTCCAACCTACGGACGAGGGTGACTCAGCCTCCAAAATTCCTTACCTCCTATTGGCTTCAGGCGTGATGTTAGTGACCACGTTCTCGTACTCGTTGTGTGTGGGCGAGTTGTCCGCGCTGCCGCCGCTCACTTTGTAGCACACCATCTTGCCGTTTATCTCACTGCAACAAATACGTTTATAATTATTAAACACACACACACACAACGTCACGCCTTTTATCCCCGAAGGGGTAGGCAGAGGTGCACATGCACATTGCGGCACGTAATGCCGCTATACAATGTACACCCACTTTTCATCATTTGTGATATAAGTCCCATGTAATGGGGGTGAGCCTATTGCCATATACTGGACACAATTCCAGACTCCGTGCTACTACCGATAAATTTTCGAAAATCCGAAAAAAGCCCAGTAATACTTTGCCCGACCCGGGAATCGAGCCCGAGACCCCTTGTTCGGCAGTCGCACTTGCGACCACTCGACCAATGAGGCAGTCATTGTATAGTCAGTTTATAATTATTAAATTACCATTAAATTCAATATTTTCTTAACTAATGTAAACCATGTTAGGTGTGGATTATAATTTAATAAATAAATCAACTTTAGAGAATGTTTAACAAGTGTTGTACTTGTGAAGATAAAAAAATATCAAGTTCTACGTAGATTTAAAACAATGGAAAAGAAATTTACGCTAAATGAAAGCCAATGTATTCAATTAACACGTGTTTTTCCGTAGAAACTTTGTCCTATCTCACTCATTTTCAATCAAAATAATCCATTGTTAGGAAAAATGTGAATGTGACTAACACTTTGTCATTATTTAGCGTTATTACCTAACTGAAATAGGAAGGGTATTGTTAGTTTGTACACTTTGTATCAAAATTAACAAAGTAATTCATATTACAGAAGAATATTAAAATACGATACCCTACTTCAGACAGATTCGTTGCCGAGATTCGAACAGCTACGTCACGCTTTCCTAGTTCGGTTAGTGAATAGATATGGATGACCATTTACACTACACGCTCGAGAGGCCATGAAGGTCCGAGAATCTGGCAGGTTCCGGTTATTAAAAATAACATTAAAGATACCTGTTTGGTTTTCATTTGTTACTTGGCCAATCAATCGGTACTAAACATAAAGTCAAAGTCAAAGCATTTATTTCAATTAATCCTAAATAAGGCACTTTTGAAACGTCAAATTAAATTGTCCGTCAGTCTGTCTGTCAGTGAAGCTAAAGTAATAACGTAGCTTTTCGTGGTATTTATTCAATGAAACTCACCCGGCTAGCATGAACCCCTGCGGCGCCTGCCTCATCTTGGAGCAGACGATGACGTCCGTCACGGGCGGGTAGGCGCGCGCTGCAGCAGGGCGGGAGACGCGGGTGCACAGCCGCCGCTTGCCAGCGCGCCCCGCCACGCTGTACCCGGGCGGAGCTGCCTCCCGCTCTCCTACTATCACTACACCGTCCATCACGTAGCCAGGAACACCTGGTGAATAAATTGTTACGTAAAAATCAGGATAATATTATGTAATATTGCAATTCTAATTGCGATCAATACAAAAAAAGGATGATGATGAGCTCCTACCGTGGCTTAGCACTAGACATTTGATTTGGCAAGACTTTGTCTAGATTTCATTACTTTTTAGAGATAAATAAGCAGCTTCATCGAAGCTTGGCTAGTTTTTTACATAATGTTTTTGGTGAGATAGGATTTACTCATATAGTTAAGACTAAAGATTGCATTAGCGAATGCAACGTGAAATGTTTACTCTCTGACGTCATACTTGTGAAAGAAGGTATTAGCAAAGTTTATAGAAAATAAATGGTTAGGCGATGAGTTGAAATGACTAAACTATGAATCCGTGACAGTAAATAACACCGCAGTTCCTCTAATAGACAAGATATAGCCACTAGTTTGAATGAGAATGAATACAATCGTCGAACAAAACGAATTGAAATGCTTGCATATCATATGTAGGTACGTGTAGGCGACTGTTCTACATATCGGAGGGTTAAGGAAGCCTTGTAGAGTCGCCCTTGTGTTTGATACTAATCAGCTTGTACAGGACGCAGTGTCAACTCGGTGACCAGCTGACTATTTATATTATGACAGCTGTTCAATTGCAACGGTATTATGCAAATATAACAACTGTCGACCGGTGTGCATTTTGAAAGAACTACATTTATGTTATGTAAGTCTTTTGTAGGAATAGTTCTTCGATACAAATGTGGACTGTGCACCTACGTAGTGAGTAATACAGTACCCACTGCCCTGCAACTAGATGGAATGGTGAGTGACAATTTTCGCAAGTTTAGCGATACTGGATGCGAATAGCTGAAAATCGAGCTTAGTGCCGTTTCATTGGACAGGACTATGTCCAGCGACGGACTGAAACGGGATAAGGAATCGATGATGAGTTTTGTTTTTAACTACAGACTGAGCAGCAAAAAACTTCACTTTTTTAACATTTATAGCTGAATTTTAAATGTGATTGAAATAAATTAAAAGTGTACGCTATTTTTCAGCGTGTGATAACTGAAAACCTCACCCCACGATATTGTTTTATTGATCAGGCAACTCCTGCTTGTGTGTACTATTGTTTTTATTTTTGCAACTTTCGCTCGCCTCTCGACCTCTTTTTCCATCTACGGATGTTGTGAGTACTTGGTGTATCGATTATAACCAGCTCCATACAGTGGAAAGTGGTTTAGTAAGTAGTAAGGTACATAAGGCCAGGGAATTTTGATCTTATCCCATTTTAGTAACCAGACACATCTATCTGTAAACTCCTTATACCATCTACAGCTTTCTTTTTTTAAACTCGTTGATTATTTTAGGTCTTGTTGTATTCTATTTACAATGTATTTCGGTGCTTTGTTTGTTGAATACACGATTTTATATATTCTATTTTTAAGTGTCAATTTGATTAATTTAATATGAATGGTATCACTTTAAATTCACAAACCGTACATAGTGATTGATTAGGACATGACATCACGGGGGGATTACCTGCTTATTGTTATCTAAAATGTATGTACTTGTACTACGTATACCTAAATAATTTTGTTGATAATAGACGGATCATAAACCTGTATGTGTGACGTATACATTTTCTAAGAAATCAAACTGCATTGTTATCATTACCCAAAATGTGTCCATTTTAAACAAATTCTAGATATTGTATGTTGTTAAGGTCTTATGGATGTGTTCTTTACAGGTGTTGCAACAAGGGGGCTGCAGGGCTGTTCTATTTGGAACCCAGTCCAGTCCAGTTTGGGGGCCCATAGATGTTGGTGGTTTCCACCGAGTGATTAAAAAAGGTAAATATGAAGAGCTTTATAAAGATCTCGTCTCATCCTCAAAAAAGAGTATTGTTAGGACACGAATGTTGCACAGGAAGGTTTAGATAAATTGCAACACAATTAATGAAACATAATATACCAAAGACAGAAATAGAAGATGGATAGACAAACTTCGTGGAAAGAAACTATGACAAGTGAGTGAGGATCGTAGGAATCAGTGCCAGCATACCAATACGCTGACGACTTGCTTCTAAATTCGATACACTTCAAAACGGTTATCATACCATATCTACAGGTAACAGGTAGCTTTGTCATACATAAAAGGTATCTTTCGAGAGAAAAAATGTCGTTTGGGTACAATAGAGCCGAAGCATTACAATGGGAAGCGTCATGGTTACACTGCACGACAGTCTGTTTAGATTTTCAATGGGGACATATTTTAAACGTAACTCAGAATCTCAATGTTGGGTGAGCCTCTAACAGATCTATGGATAAGTAACGGAACTGAAGGTTTCCTTGTTAACTAAGGTTAACCCCGAAACTAGAAAATTATCAAGGCGGGACAAAAGCTTCAAAAGGCCGTCCCATTTCCACGTGTTTAACCTTTAGCACCATAACAATTTGGAAAGACATGATGTCTTACGACTTAGTCTATATCGTTCAGTCAAAAGAAAACGTGGAAGGCAACCTTTCTGAAAATCCACGTAAGTAAAGCTACATGAAACTCCATTTCCTGAGGCAGAATAAGCGCGTATTATAAATCCATTTCCTGGGAACAGGCCGGCAATCTAGTAACAATGAGGCAGTGACCCACTGGCGTAACTGTAAACAGATTTAAGCGCGGCTGGGGGCTGGTCGCCGGCCGCGGCCCCGTTACGATCATTGAGTAATCATCGGACAACAAATTCGGCCTTCGTGTCAACTTTAATGAAAGTGAATAATACTGTTCCCTGTACTCGTCGCAATTACATTCACTTTGATTTTTATTGCCGTTTGATCTTTGGAAAGTATTGATTACTAATTACTATGCTTTTATCTTTCAGTAATGTTTCTTTTGCTAACTGATTTCGATTTGATACTAAAAATATACTAATTGAAAAAGTAACATGGTGTTTAACTCAAGCGCAACGCATTTATCAAATTCATAATGAAAGCTGACACACAGTTAAACGACAGAACATTTTTCATTAATTTACGGCACGCAGGGCTTTGCCCTTTCATAGATAAGACAGTCTATCACCATTGAGGGCTTTCATAATTCATTTATCACATTGACCTATTTATCTCGACGGCCAGTATTTTATCGTGCTGTATAAACCCACGGGGCAAAGACAAAGCGACGTTCTGCCAGTGACATGTCGTATCTACTCGATAATCGATTTCGAAACTATGCGGTGTTGGATTACACGCATTTACATTCGTTTATGTTTACGAGTACGTCCCCTAGTTAGCTAGTTCCACAAATGCTCACTTTCATTGGGTTTACTTATTTATAGCCCCTACATTTTGGAATAGTCGTCTACACTCTATAAAATAAAAGATTAAATTAATGCACCTACCTAATACATAGTAACGATCAGTAGCTAGTTAGGTTTAAGGAAAACTTAAAATAACCCAATAACATCTATTCAAAATCATTTTCCTTGTTTTTAATATTCGCGCGTTTGTTTTTCTTTGATCATTAACCGTTACATTCGGATAAGTACCATACTCGTTAGTTTGGATCATAAACATTTCCTTATCCTTAAAAGCATGTTCTATAACAATACAGGATAATAAAAGTAGAGACGAATTTACGAGCACATATTGGCCGACCTTATGGAAAGAAGTGTTCAAGGATCGTAGTAAGAAATGTTCTAGTTTCTGTTCAACCCAATGGGACAAACCAAGTGTGTGAGTTTAAGGATGTGAACTTATGTGTAAGGAGACCAATGAAGTGCTGCGTGGACGTGGGTTCGAGTGGGCGGTGCTCGACGGCTCAGTGTAATTAATAACTGTCTCTAGGACTATAATTACACCACATTCCATCATCCGTTTTAAAGCTTACACGTCCAATGAGAACCTTAATTGGATTATCAGTAGGAAAGAATGAATGAAGGCATTAACTGTGCTTTTTTTGTTTAGTTAAGCAAGTTCATAGGTTGAAAACAAATCCTGTACAGTGAACATAGAAAACTAAATGATGTACGAAAACTACGGTAATACACGAACAATTCATCAACTCACCCTCGGACTTGGACAAACAAATGTAATGGCTTGGTTTCTTGCCGAACAAGCCATTCTGGCGCAGTAGTCCAGCGTCAGCGTCTTCATCATACGTCCTGCTGACGGGCCAGTACCCCGTGGGACACTTGGCTACCGTCTCCACGATCTGCAACGACAGCAGGGGCCGCTCATCTGGCAGCGCACCACCAAGCGCGCTCAGCACCTTCGACATCTTCGGGCTATGTCATCATAGGTGCCAGTCAGTCTTGCCAGGTGTTCCCCTTCTTAAGTTATCAGTCTCTTGATTATAGCACCTAGAACAAACAGAATTAAAACATTAAATTAATTTGAGGTCTATAGTTACCATTAAAAGCTCTAAATAACGAGTAAAGAAAATACGTGTGTAGAAAAAAAAGGATAGTTTAACGATAACGGTGGTAACTAACAAAATCATTCCATTAATACAAAACGTTCAATTAACTTAATCAAAGTTCGCGTCTCGACAAACTTATTCTAAATTATGGATCGCAGCAAATGTGACTAGACGTCTGTCTAGTCTCTAGTCCCCTAGACGTTGTGCACAAAGAAAATGGCAGACAAGGTGGATGAAAATGACAAGGGTCACAGACCTTCGGCCGATCCAAAGCAAACGAGGTCTACGGCCTGTGACAGGTCGATCAAACGACAGACAGGGTATTAGCCCAGTAGGTACTAAAATATTAAGGACAATAACTACAAATTGATGGTCCGTTGTTACTATGTATTTTTATTTGATATTATGAACTTTCAAAATCGACAAAAACATCTTATTGATATAATTCACGGGTAGAACGAGTCTTGATGACAAAATTCTTATCAGTCAAGACTAGATTCAAGTATATGTATATATGTAGACTGTAAATAGTATGTAATACAGGCAAAAATAGCTTTCTCCAAAAAAATTCCGCCTCGGTAAAGTAAAAAGCAATGTGGAGGCCAGTGGAGGTAGAATAAATGAAACCTGTCATGGGCAAAATAAAGAAGGCTTCATTTCTATACGCTTCAATACTTATTTCAGTATATTGAACAATTTTAGCATACAATGATCCGATTAAGTAGGTATTATATTGTAAATCGAGCTCTTTGGGAATGAGTGAGTGAACTTTCAGCCACTTATCGGCTTACATTCAATTGAGGAAATTGTGAGTCGTGACTGTCGTTGCCCCTACCCTTATGTAGGCAATTCAAACGCTAATCGGTATTATAATCTGTTTTGAATACTAACTCAGGATGCTGTGTCTGCTTGGTTGGTTCAAATAGACATTTAATCTTTAAGAGTGCTTTTCCACCAGAGATGTGCTGTGCAGCTATGGTACGAAGATGTAATAGCTCAGCTTTGAAACTTCGTGACCGTTTTCACTGATACTAAGCTATGTAGCTTTGCGAGGAAGATGCGCAGCTCGAGTATGTGATGTATCGATAGTAGGGAAGCCATTCATAGCATATAAAAAACATAGCTTAGCTGAGGCCGTTTCCACGAGTGCTAAGCTAATGATATGCTAAGAGTATGTTATTTATTACACACGACCTACCTAATTATAGCGAGAATACTCACGTATACCTAGAGAATAAACATGAGCTATGTTTTGTATAATACCTAGATTGAAACATGTACTGTGTGCACCAGTCTATGCTTATCAAGCAGCACTATCATTTTGTATTAGTTGGCGATACAGAGAGATAAGCAAAACATGTTGCTGGTGATTACAGTTACAATCCTAATTAACGCATAAATACATACTAGATATTGCATTTATGTTAATGACTTAACATACAGCATGCCTACACTTAACACGAAGACTACGCAGCAATAGGCAGACCAGTCTAAAAAGCGCGTTGTCGTTAGTTACAATCCAACTAACTACTGAGAACTTAAATATTCATGATTATTTCATTACGCCTACAAGATCTAAGAATAGTTAGATTTCTTTTTTTGAAATTATAGTTAGCGCAATCCTCACTGTATACTTAACAGTGCCTGTTTCGATTAGGACGACTTTCTTTAGTATATTTTTGAGGACGATATTCTTAAAGATTTTAATCCCATACGGCAGGTATGGGTTCTCAGGTGTGATTATTGACCCTCTTGTAACGATTAAAACTTAAAGGACCCTCATAAACCGTGTCAAGTATTTTGTCAAAGAAGTTTTTAGGACAAGTATGCGTACTTTAAACGGTGTTTAGTGAAATGGAAAATCTTTTCCAAATAATGTGCAATATGACTGGTTCATTGCTCAAATTGTCCCAAAAGGCACCGAGAGGGAAATAACAGACCCGTTGTTATGTAAAGTACGTAATTATAAATTGTTGATGAGGATCATCATATAAGATAATAGAGCAGACGTCAATCAAGCCGTTCATTAACAACAAACACGAGTTGTAGGTGTTATTCATTATAATGAATAACTAAGTACTTGAGACAAGAAAGCAATTGTAAAGTGATTTGTGTAGAAAAACCCCTGCTATCAGACAAGTGGGGACTTGACAATCAAGACACAGTTAGGTACATCGGAAGCAAAAAACGACCACTAGAGTTAATGGGCAGTCTGACGGAATCATCAGCCATCTCCAAGATTGCAATTCCCATAAAAACAGCATTCAGACCACAATTGAATTCTTCGGTAACTAAGCGAGTTATTTTTTAATCAAACTACTATCTTGTTGAATTACTTTTTTATGATTTCCGACTTCGAACGTTTTACCTTTATGACTATTCTAAAGTCAGTCCATTTAGGTGCGATTCGATTAAAAAGTCAACGTATAATAAACATTTATCGTAAATTCTTGGCAAAACTTAAATGATTCGATTCATGGAAAGAAAGAGTATTCGTGAACTGAAATTCATTATCGCCATAGACCTTCCCAGTCCCCAATGACTTCAAGATCGGCCGTATTGAGTACATCGTAACCGTTATTTTATTACCGTACCAAAATACTTGATCGTGTTACTCATTTTGCGCTAAAACGGCCTTGAAGTTACACAGAACGTTAACCTTGGCACCATGTTACGCTCAAGTAAAACCTGATAGCCGTATACTTTTAATTCACAGCCCTCAATTACACACAGTGTCAGTTTTATGTTGATTACGCTTGTACGAACACACAAGTCCAGAATCAAATCGTATCAATTTTGCTCCAAAAGGAGATGATGTAGGCTCTAGTTATTATCTTTATTATTTTGATTCTTCTGTATGCTGGTTACCTCATTTTAGCAATTATTCTTAGCTTCTCGAAGACCTCAGTATTGCCTCGTAGACATATAACTACTTATTGAATTATGAATCATAGATTAATTAAACATAGACGACGAAATGGAAACCACAGTTTACTGGGAAAACCAGCTAACAGAATAACATTATTAATTCAAACCTGTTTTGCTCTTATAATAACCATTTCGTACGCGTAAGAATTTAGAACTTGAACGTGACAAGCAATTGAAACACCCGGTTGGTTATGTATAAAAGTGTGACCAGCTACGAAAGAATAACTTTTAGTTGGAACAGTAGGAGGTTTATTTATGAGAAACTACCTCTTTTAAAACCTTTCAGCAATGGACAGTTAACAGGCACTTGTTGCCGGTTAAGCTCCCGTCTCCCACGACAACCTCCAATATTTACTAATGTAGTTATTAGTTAGGCACATAAAATAATATTTAAAATATCTTCTCAGAATAATGTTACTTTTATTTGAATTCTGAATAGGCATTACGTCATAGCGAATGCGGAACCTGTATAGTTAATGCGATTATTTCTGATTCATTGGCAAGTAAGGACAAATTCTAAGAAGTCAGCTACGACAGGCTTTTGTGAGAAGATATTTACGTGTGACTGACTACATTGTATTTTAAAACGTAATCGATTTTAGGTCATACTACTGTACACTTTACGGGGATATCCGTTCTTAAGACCTCTGCACTTTTAACTTCTCGTCTCAAGAAGCATATTAGAAGCTGGGAAGTACCTAGTCCTTTTTTTATTCCGTCAATGGATTACGATTGTGATTTGTCCGTTTAGTCATGGTACATTCACCATTTTTTTTAAATCTACAGATAAAAGCAAGCATACAGATTTTAGATGTGTACAGTGTACAAATGGTATTCGCAAAATGTGCTAGGCAGTTGATACAGCCTAGTTAAAATCAGTGCAAAGTCACGTTTTCCTAACATCGTCAAATTCAGTGCAGCAATCAATCAGTTCTAACTTCTAAATACGTAAATATTTATTCTGGTCATTTCGTCTATGAATCATAGATATTTTCAGTCATTTTGGTACAGCGAATAACTAGTCGTGTTTGATAATGGTATTTATAAATAACCTTATTATTTACAAAAAAAATGTGAGTATTATCGCGAACATTTTCGCGATAGTTCTAAAACTTCTAAAAGAGCGCCAATTTGAGGACAATAAACTTTGTTGTTGGGAGTCAACACAAAAAACACATTCGTTTTGGTGTTCTGTTGACTACTTGGGTGCGTCATTAAGTTGCGAAATTTAAGGCATAGGTACTTGGTAGATAAATAAAAAATATAGTATAAAAGCCACACATTTCTTGTAGAGGTATCTTATGGTGGTTTGTGACGAGTTGACGACGTATGATAAAGTTCAGAAACAAGCAGATTACTATTTTCCTTTATGAATTTTTATCATCTGTATTTTTTATTTCTGTGACGAATCTGTCTACGAAATTCAATTTTCGTATTTCTGATTACCAAGATGTCGAAATTAAACGCCAATTTCCGCTCTGTCGTGTATTGAAAATTTCTTAACAAAAATGCCTAAAAAAAATAAATATTTTATAGATGGTATAAAAATGAGAATCAACAGAAAAATAAATATCATCAGCTGTGAATAAACTGACATAAATAGTCATAAGTAAATAATGTTTGATTTATTCAAAGCATTACTTAATTTGCTTGTTTTGTTAATTAAACAGGTAATTAGTTAAACGGTTAATTCTTACATTTTCAGATAAGCAGCCATTAGTCATCATCATAAATTAACATAAAAGCATTGTTTAATTGCAGTAAAATTGCAACGAATTAATCTAAAAACGAGTAATAGTATTTATTTATTTTATTTAAAAAGCTTTATGCACAAGTACATGGGTGGACATAATGCCGTTGGCATTGCGTTGGGTTATTTAGTACTAGTACAAATAATAATGAAAGATACAATTGAGATGAAAATATAGTTATAAATAAATTATGACCAACAAACAAACACCCATTGAAAGTACATAAATAATAAGGTTTAGTCAGCACCTGGCCAGTCCGTTGTATGCTAATTGCTAACTAACCCAGTTATTGTTCTAACTGTACTAGAAACCCACACTACATAGATATAGCCATGAATCATCTGTTATCATAAGACAAAAAGAGTTTTTATTCAACCTCTATGTTATAAACTTTTTCATTGTTTTTTTTTTCTCTATGATTATGATATTACACTCAGCATCTGGATTGACTGGATATAAATCTAAACAATTGGAATGTTGCCAGCATAATAATAAAAAAGATGTTTATTTTGTTTGTTATGTTTTGAGAAGGCATATATTTTATAGTTGTTCTGATATGAATACAGCTAAGCTGTATTGTAAGATCTTTATGTTCAATTGGTACAATTGAATAACATGCTTCTGAATGTAGCTACATGTTTACAAGGCTGCAGTTAAAGTATTGAATGATAGTCCTATATTACTGAAGAATACATCTGTGACCTAGTAAAATTATTCAGTTCTCTTTTTAATTTCTTTCATAAATGTTAGGAGATGGAGCAAAGTTATCAATTAAAACAATTCTAGTGTCTGATTGAAAATGAGAGCAGAGTTTACTTATTTGCCTAGTAAAGTAGAGAATCAACAATACCTATCTAGTTGCTCATTATCACAACAGATATTTTGTAAATGCAAACATTGAGCAACATGGTGATAGGAGGACTTTCCTATTTTTGTCACTGTGACTCAGATAACTGTATTTGTTTAAGGAAACAGAAGATTGCTGTTTAATAATTTACATTAAAATTTTAAGTCATTGTGCCCTTTTCTGGTCTCACAGTTAGAGCTATCCTTGACACAAACTGGTCACAATAGGAGCTTTTTCTTAAACTATGACAATGACTTTCCTGAGCTCTTGAACTGATAATGATATAACAAGACAACAATGAGAAACTTGATTTCGAACAATGGATCTAAAGCAACAAAGAATTTATATGAAAACCAATAAGAACAAAATTATAAATTAAAACTTACATGAAATAGGTATAGGGCGAAAACAGTCAATTCAAAGACACTACACAACACAAAAGTTTCAATAAAACAGGTTCACTCGCTATCTTGAGGGCTTGAGGGCTGCCGTATCGGGAATCCCAAGACAAGGATTGGTCATAAGCAAATTCACGCAGTCACAAGTACACTCGTAAATATTAAACTCAAAATAGGAATTTCAAAACGACTGAATGAAAACTGGTTACGCGATACGACCGACTTGGCAGTATTCCATATCGTCGGCCTAATTCGCTAACCTGCCAAATCCATTTTGGCGTAGTTTACAGGAGAGAGTAAAAACTGTATAATATTTTATTATTTTTATATATCAAGATTCTGAAAATCCCGTTGATTTCTGTAATGATTCTAGACATTTTGTTAGTTTTAATTGCAGAATAACTAAGACACAGTTCAGAAAAACAATAAAAATAATTACTTAGCAGGTTTTCGTTACATAGTTTTATTTTTTTGAGGATATAGCAGTTTTACTCTTATGTGAACATGAAATGAGAGTAATTTTTTGTTGAAGTTTATGAAATATAATCAAATAAATTTAATCAATTTGTATCAAAATTTGTATTAATATACCAAATAACAGTACAATCAGTCTTAAAACTTTTTTATGTTAAATGGGCCGACGTTTGGCCGCTATCTCGCCTGATGGTAAGTGATGATGCGGCCTACGATGGAGCACGTCTGCCCATAAGCAACCTATTCACTCGGGCTTTGAAGACACCCAGGTTATACCCATCAGGAAACACAGACTCCGGCAAGGAGTTCCACTCCCTAGCAGTTCGCACAAGGAAGCCTGAAGCGAAGCGCTTCGTGCGTGTGGTTGGGATATCCACCAAGAATCGGTGACGCCTCGCCGATTGTCTTGTGGTACGATGATGGAAAGGACTAGGAGGAATCAAGTTGTGCAGTTCCCCCGCACACTCTCCGAAATGTATCCGGTAAAAAACGGAAAGGCTTGCGACCTTGCGCCTGTGTTCAAGGCTTTGAAGCCGGGCCTCCACAAGCGCATCATCATTGATGAGCTTCTTGACACGCCTTTCAATGTTTTCGAGCGCATCCAGCTGGTATTTAGCCGAGCCGTCCCAAAGGTGAGAACAGTACTCATTACATGACCGAACCTGCGCTTGGTACAGGCTCAGCAGCTGTTTCGGTGTTAAGTACCGTCTCACCTTCGAGAGGATACCCAACTTCCTACCAGCCAGATGCGCCTCTATATAAGAGCCGAAGTTTAGCGTTGGCGATAGAGTTACGCCCAGAAGCTCAAGATGATCCGATATTGAAACGGATACATTTCGGAAAGTAGGAGCCAGCGGAAATTGACTCCGTTTGGCAGAGAATAGACACGCCTGGGTTTTGGTAGCGTTGAACTTGACCAAGTTGGCGTCACCCCAATCGGAGACCGCCTTCAAGGACGAGTTCAACCGTTCGACCATGGATTCTCTTAGAGACTGGTTCTGTGTTCCGCTAGTCCGCGCATCGGACACATACCTTTCAACAACTGTGCTGTCATCTGCATACCCAAAGATACCGGGCTTAAGCAGGTCGTTGATGTGCAGCAAAAAGAGCGTTGCTGAAAGTACTGACCCCCCTCAGGGGTCATCTGGCGTTGATGCCAAATTGGTCGGACGAGCAGCCATCGATGACTACTCGAATTGACCGATCCCTCAGGAAGTCTGCAATCCATCTGCACAGATCAGCGGGAAGTCTATACGCAGGAAGCTTGCCGATAAGGCTGTCGTGCCACACCCTGTCAAAGGCCTTAGATATATCGAGCGAGACCGCTAATGCCTCCCCGTGCTTCTCGACGAACTAACTTGTGTTAGTTCGACACTCGAAGTTTTATTTGTTAAAACATTATAAAACTTCGAGTGTCGCGGCACGCACGTGGTCGGCGTACCGTTGTCCGTACAAAACTGGTGCCTCAATAGGATTTAGCAGGTTTTCATAGTGTAGATTTGCTACTGGGTACAAAGCAGTTTTTCGTGCGCGGCTATTCTACCCGACTAAAGATAGATATCAACCTTATTGTTTTCTCATAAGGTAGGTAATCGTCTAAACTTTATGAGCAAGTCAAAAACTAAAATTGACCAAAAAATGGACTTAGCAGGTTAGCGAATTAGGCCGACGATATGATCAGTGACGGACAGACTGGGTACACGCGCGCAGCGCCTTCGATGCAACACTAATAATTAAAAGCAATTGGCAGGCGCCCGGGCGACGAACACGAACAATGACCCCCGCCAGATGATTCAATCCATAATAAACTCAACAGTTAAGATAAACTCACCGTAGTCATGACATCACGCGAACAAACTCTGGAGCCTAGACCTCTTTCTTGCCGAGCCGAGAGGATTCCAAACAATGAAACCACAAAACAAGATTGAAACCTCGATAACTCAACGAAAATAACACAAAACTTCACACCCGAACTCTTCACTACTTAATTCTGGTAAAAATACGACTATTCTTCCTATTAAGCAAATTAATATTAAATATTTATTATTATAAAAAATATTTGACAACAAAAGACCGTTCACTCATCTTGGAATCGGCGAAATAACTGTGTTGCCAGATTAACATTTTAAAATTGTACCTTTGAATAATGGTACTTTTGACAGTAAAAAAGAAAATAATAGTACTTGTTGCACCACAGCATTTTCTGCTATCACACTCACGGTCTTACATTTTCTGTAATAGTAATTACCAAATAATTGATTTTTTTAAATAATAAATCTAAAAGAAAGCATTTGAAATCATTTCTTTTTTAAACGATCATTTTGTAATCACTACTAATTTTTGCTCTGAAATGGTACAAATTCAACAGATCATGGCAACTTTTAGAATATGTTCACGGCAAATATATTTCTGGGATAGACAGTAGGTACATTCCAAAAGTTATATTTTTCTGGGTAGTTATGATATCAGTGTGAGATGTAAAATGGTAAATCGTGAATCACGTTCATTACTCATTAGCATCCCTCTCTATTGGTGCTGTAATGTGATACAAAAATAAAAACTACGGAATAATGGACACATTTTATTGTATTATAGCAATACATAACATTATCTATACAGACTACAACAAGGCATTCACAGTTATCAAAATATCACTAATGTGTTACTGCACGTTGCCGAAATGGAAACGTGTACGCTGAACTAAAGTTACTGCGAGCTGGTGCAGCGCGGAGAACAAAACTCATTTGTCAACAAAAATATCCGTAATAAATAAATAAGAACCTATCAAAACCTGAAGTACATTCATAATAATTTCATTAATTTAAGCTAAACATTTTATAGAAAAAAATGTTCTAGTAAAATGATGCAAAAGTTTTGTATTTGATATCAATAAATTAATGAAAAATGTATGAACATGTGAATATTGATCAGACATTCGAAAATGGAAGCTGTTCTGTAGCACACACAAAAGCAATCGTTAAAAACGTTGTTTTTTATGTACAAAAATTACGACATGCTTTGTGAATTAGATCTAAAGATGTAACAAGCTAGAATATAGGTAGACTTCACAAACGCGTTTTTTTTTATCAATCTTTCTTAAATGGCCACGAAGTCTCCAATATAGTGTTGTCGACTATACTGCCAGGGTCGAGTCGAACTTTAACTTCTTAGTAGTTGTTAATAAACATGTTTATAGAAAGTGCATCACTGACACTTCATATAGACAATTTTATTTTATAACAAGATGTTGCCAGTTGCATAAACAAACAAAATTGCTTGCCTACATATTACACTTTCTCTAATCGAATGTGTATCAAAATTCATAACATTGTTTACAAATGTTCATTTTTATTAACTACAATTGGAATAAATTACTGATTTATTCATTGATACAGGAGCCCTGTCCCTAAGTATGTTGTCCCAGTGATATGATATAGCACTTTATTCCAGTACTTTGAAGGGTAATGGCGTAGTGTCGGCGGTGCCAGCTGATGAGCTGAAGTAGGGTGACACATCAGACAAGTAGTTCCGTGGTAGCAAGCCAATGAGAAGCGCTATTTTGGCGGCTATCGGAGCCTTCTCTTCATCATCTATTATTGTATCCTGGTCTGGCATTACCTAGAATCATAAATACAGCAAATAAATAACCTTTCTTTAACAAATTATGTAGGGTATAAGAGTTGATAAATAAAAATTCAGTTAAGTACCTTATCCACAACATGTTTTTGTACCAATCCATCTCCACCCACATAGAATGTAGAGAATCCGTCATACCAACTGTGAAACAAACAAATCAATGAATACTTTACCTGAGTAATTTCAGCTTAAGTTTAAAATAATATCAAACAAAAAGTAAATTGAATATTGGAAATAGACTTATTGCTATGGACAACAGATTATTTTTTTAAATTGTAAAATCATAGCATAGTCAGAAAACTTACAGTTCCTGGTCTCGGAACACCTCCTTCATGTTCCACAGCTTGTACTTCCAGAACATGAAGAATACTTTCAGCCCGGAGATGCCTTTGATGCGCCATCTCATCCTGCGCAAAATATTGATGGTTAGTCGCAGCACAAGAAACAATAATATTATTCATTGTAATTTTAGTAGCAAGAATTACTAGGATAGTATTTCTTTTATTTAAATGAATTATTAAAATAATATCATACTGATTATTACTTTACTTACTTGACAGAAGAGTCCTCAGGATGTGCTGTGATCTTCATGACTTCCAGCTTGACATAGGCAAACTTCAAGTGTCCCACTGTACGCAGCAGCGCCACCTGCTTCACGTAGTGGAATAGACCTCTGTGGAATGACAACAACAAACATATTAATTATGAATATAAATTAACTAGCCTGTTTCATAATATAACATAAATTGTGACGTAAAGCGCAAAACTCGAAAATGGCGAGAATATAAGAAGAAAACTAAGAAAAAAATTAAATGCACTAGGAAATAGAACTAGGATTAAGTGAGGGTTAATGGGTAGTATGAAAGTAAGTTTCTTATGTAATATCCCAATAGCAATAATTTTGTTATATCCAAAGCTAAGTTTCACTTAGTAAATGATCCTTTACAAGTGAGCTACTTACACAGATGTGGTGCCCCTAATGTTGTTCACAAAAACCATGTTGGGATGGTAGATGGAGTAGTCCAGGGGCTTCACAAACAAATTTGGCATCTGGAAGAGATAAAATGTGAGTATCAATAATTTTGCTAAATTATTTCCAATAACTTGTAGCATAGTTTTTGACATTGAGAGTATTTTATTACTATTTTTTCTTAAGCTACTAACTTAATTGGTGCAATAATAAACAACTTATGTTCAAGATTTCGGTCCAGTGCTACTATACTACTTAACTTATCGTGCTACAAAATTTATACTGACCGTGTCTGACAGTGTGTAATACACTTTCATGAGTTGTTCTTCATTTGGTTTGCCATCGCGGCTGGGCGCCACGACGGGTGCACTTATAGGACTGGACAACACGGTACCGCGGCAATATGCGATAGCGTCACGTTCAAAATCCGAGAGGCAAGTCGGTTCTATATCCTGAAAATAATAAATTATAATATTATTACAACCTTACATCAATTATTACTTGGAAATTAAAGTAGGCAATAAAAGAAGCATAAATAGTGATAGGAGACATCTGATTGAATTTTACAGTATTTAGAGTTTGAGTCAGAAAGAAAAAAGCTTGATTGATACTCACATTACTATATTTAGTTAAGTCAATATCACTAATATTGGTATAAGGAACATCAAATGTGTACGGAGGCATTCGCCTCTCTATGTAATCATCCGATGTCAGTCCCAGGGCCTTCACCTCCACATCTTCACCATAATAGCTACTTTCATCCGAAGATTTTGTTTTATCATAGATAGACGTGGATTCCTGGTGAGTGAGCCTGCTGATTACAGCCTCATCGTGACCATAGACATAGTCGATGTTGCTGTCTGTGCTACATTTTGGCGCTAGTTGACAACTGGATATGCGTCGACGATGTAGGAACTGGAAAATATCATACACCATGAAATACATACAATAAACAAATATTTGAATTACAAAATATAACCATCCTATTCTCCATATTATCTATCAGCTGCACTTGCAATCACTAGGTTAAGGGAGTAGATTACTATCAGTGTAAGTCAGTAGTTATGCTAAAGATTATAAGAAAAGCCTTGTTGAACTACACACATAATTATTCTTTACTAGTAGACACAGCAAACTTTGTTTCACCTTAGAATTTTTACATGATTGTGAATTGTGATTAGCAACACATTTCACTGATTATTTTCATATTATAAATAAACTATATTGTTAGAATTGTGCCATATTCCGTTAACATTAAAAATCAATATTTAAACAGTAGTAATGCATTATCTCAGTTTCATTGAAAACCAATCTAAAATCAGATAGCAATATAATCTATGGTAATAAATACTTTGCCTCCTCTACAGATAACAAGTAAATAATGCTTTTTTAATAAAATTCTAACCTAAAATATTTCCTTATAATATAAATTAAAAATGTATTATGTATCAAACAACTATAATGATGCTGGTGGGATGCCAAGACCTAGACAATATTACAAACTATAAATAGGAAGTTTGTAAACAAATGTTATCAGACCACTACTTATTCAAATATTATCCTGAAACTTAATTTCATGGAAATAATGTTATAACCTATTGCAGGTGCAAACATGTTACTCTAGCAGCGGAACTAGGATTTTTACGAGATGGAAATCTTTACTGCCTAACATAGTTAGTGTCAGAAACTGTGTGTTAGCACCACGTGAATAGGTAAATCTCATTCCGCATATTATAATTGGTTCAATGTCAAGGAGGAAAATACTGTTGGCGTTATAAATAATGCGTATTTTTCGTGTATTATATAACAAGTTACAAACAAAAACTAACATAAAATACGAGAATAACATTCAGTATTAAAGAAAACAACGTAAATTACTCACTTCTTCCAGAAATTGTGTCCGCAAAGGGATTTTTCTAGACAAGCGGCTTGAGTGATTTTTGGTGGAAACGATGCCATTTATAGGCAGTATTCTTTGAGAAATCGTACGTAAGCAGATAGACATTTTATTTGTGTACGATAATCACTCTAAATAGCTTGGAATTCCGAAATTTTTCGAAAATATGTCGCAAAAAGTCCCGACATAGCGCAAAGAGATTGACAGTTGTGTTTATTTTTAATTTTCGAACATCTGATTTAGCACAGACTTGATTTAGTTCAGCTTTTATCTTTTATTTATTAATTCTTAATTTGTAAAATATCCTGCTACAAAAAATTACAGTTCCTCGTATTCCATCTTTTGTAAATAAATTAAATAAATGATTAGTGAGTTATTGTAAAAGCAATGTAAAAGAAACTCATTGTTATTTAAAATCTGTGGAATAAAACATCTGTGTCCCTGTTCGATGTCATGTGGTTAAATTTGACACTGACGTATAGCTATCGTGATTCGTGATCGATTTGTTTGGTATTGTATTTCTGAACGACTGATTTGCGTAGTAATCACGAATTTTGAAAAAAGCTATACAAATTACAAATCAATAAGGCTAATTTCCTAGAAAGTCTATTCGTAGACTTAGAGGCTAACAGATATGAACCTACAAAGAGCTTTCCAGCGAGTTTACGGTGTCCTATTGAACACTAATGCGAACACGGTACGTGCAATTTCATAATATTTTTTTTTAATAGCGTGGTATTTTAAGGATTTACCTTGGTTATATATTTCTAGATTTCGCTTACTACCTAACAAAACATTCATGAGAAGTGACCCATAATAAAGGGTTTCAATAATAAATACCCCAAGTATAACCATTGGATAATTTTTGCTACTATTTTAGTCTCTTCATTCATTTACACTCTTTTTGTATGACCTTCAATCAATTACTTTGCTCTCTAATGTCGTAATTTACGTTGTTTTCAGGCAGCACCATGTTGTTATTCAGTCCGTCTAAAACATACAAAAGAAGAGGTGAATGAGCACAGAGCTAAGGTGATGGCTAAAGGGTTACCAGAGAGGAAACCACTGCCAGGCGTGAAGAGCATTATACTAGTTGCTTCAGGAAAAGGAGGGGTCGGGAAGACCACTACTGCTGGTTTGTACTTTTCACCAATATTGTCTAATATATATTGTATATATGTATTGCCATGAAAACATATCAGTCCGACTTGTGATTTGTTAGTAAATCAGCGGATGAAAATGCAACTTAATACACTATAAACCATTTCATGAGTAATATTGTATTTCTTCTATACTACAATTTTTTAGATCCTTTCTACAACATGACTATAGAGTGGTAGTAACACACGATGCTTTGAGAGCCCAGTAACTGACTGAGGTTTAATCATCCTCCAAATTAAGAGAAGAAACTTCTTAATTCACTTTAAAGAAATCATGCTCAGTTTGCCAGGAGCCCAAATGAATGTAATAGTAATATGTTTGGTGAAATACACCTGATGGCCTTTCCGAAATCATTATTAAATACAATTCAATAGTTCTTTACAGTATATAAGAACTTCTTAACCCGTTCTGTGCCAAAACGTAGATCCACACGAGACAATATATTTTCAATTTTTTCTTATATACTAGAGTTCAAAGAATATAAATAAGAGAAAAAGGAAATAGAAAAACACTAGCATAGACAGTTTAATATCTATAGTTATTTATATTCATATACAAAATTAAATTTTAATTGCAGTGAATCTCGCATGTGCCATGAAGGTGATAGAGCCTGATAAGGAGATTGGTCTCTTGGATGCTGATGTCTTTGGTCCATCAGTACCCCTGATGATGAACATCAGTGGAGAGCCAATGTTGAATGATGATCACTTGATTGAGCCACTACTGAACTATGGTGTCAAATGGTATGAATTAATTCACATATGTAACAGAAATTAACACAATTATTATTATTACATTGTCTATTTATTGTGTACGACTCATTTTAGTGTAATTAAAATTTTTCAGTACACCAAAATAAGCACCCTTATCTCTCTATCTGTGTAATATTTTCATTTACACACCTAATTATTAGGTAATACACAACTTAATAATAACTTTATCTTATCACCTTTTCAAATAAAAAGTTATCTGAAATTACAATGTAATAATTATGTAAGTTAATTAAGTAAATAAAGTTATGAGAAATATCTAGAACCTATTACCTATCTACATCTAGGATTATCCAAGGACATGCTTTGAGTGAGGGCAATGGCTACTACTCATCATAAATGGAGCTTTGTTTTTAATTATTAGCCAGACAGATTTTTCGATAATCAAAACCATAGGATGTCTTCTGGCTGATGATGAAGGATCTTTAAACTTCCTATCATCATTCATTTAATATTCACATTGCAGCATGTCAATGGGCCTGCTAGTATCTGGTGAAAATGCCGTGGTGTGGCGCGGGCTGATGGTGATGCAGGCGCTCGACAGACTGACGAGACACGTGGCGTGGGGGCCGTTAGACTGCCTCGTGGTCGACACGCCGCCCGGCACTGGAGACACACATCTATCACTTGCACAGAATTTGCCAATAGATGGTGGGTACCACAATGTTTGTGTATTGTTATCTCAAGTGTTTTCAATTTATTACTGTAATGTTACGGTTTGTGTACTGTTATTAATTTTCTCTAATTATTTTACAGGAGCATTAGTAGTGACCACACCCCAGTCAGCAGCCCTACAAGTCACGAAAAGAGGAGTGAATATGTTTGAGAAACTAAAAGTTCCTATTGTCGGTATGGTGGAAAACATGTCACACGCCATTTGTTACAAATGTGGCACGAAGAATTTTGTTTTTGGTAATGAAACCAAACAAACCGCAGACCAAATGGGACTCGAAATAATCGAGAGTTTCGAAGTGGATCACAACATGTCAGAGTGCATAAATAGTGGCAAGCCAGCAATATACGCCTTACCCGACAGCATACACGCAGAGAAATATAGACAGCTAGCCAACAAAGTGTTCAAATATATAGAAAATAAGGACAAAGAACAGGCAAAGGCGAAAGAATAGACGCACAATGTGTTGTGTTCACCTGTAGATGTTCAATTAATATTATTATACAAACAAATTATACAAAGAATAAATGTTTTATAGAATTGAGCGAGTCGTTTTTAATTTTCAAACAATGAGTACAATGACCTTGTGTCCTTCGATGGTGGGAATTATATGAAACAATACAATAAACAGTTCATAAATAAAACATTTTTATTATATAAAAATTTATTCGGAACAATCTTTTCAGGAATCTTTATAACTATGGCCAAACTGAAACTTAAGAAAATAAATAAAAAATAATACAAAAATATGTGTCTTTTAAATACTTTTGATAAATCAAATAATTATTTTGTATATGACTACATTTTATTATTTCGTTAGGTAGATGAAACACAAATCTTCGAATTGTGATACCAAAGTTTCACTTATGGCTACTGGAATATTCAAATTCATAAAAAGAGCATTTGCGTTTACAATCAAAGATCCGTAGTCGGTTATTCAGTCAGTAAGTACAAAATAGATATAATTTCATATAAATATTTACATTGAATCACAACAACAAGAAACATAATGGAATGAAAAATGTAACGCGAAGAGAATGAAAGCAGGAGTTGGTTCAGTCTGAGTAGATACACTTAAAGGCAGAGGAGAGGACCGCTAAGGAAACATCACGTCTACGCGGGAAGGAAGGGAGTTTATGGTTTGGCACGCTTGAGCGCAGCATTGATTGGAGTGCTACAAACATGCGCCCGACACGCATCGTAAACTGATTGTTTGTGTCGCCAGCCCGAGCTGTAGCCTCGCAGTACCGACACAAGTGACGCATTGTGATGCCTCGTCTTGCAACTTGTAAATATTTCTACTTGTGTTCATACAACTCGTCAACATAGCTAGCTCGCGTCACGTCAAGTACATGCTTTTGTAATTTTACAAATAACGTAGCGTTGTACTTGGCGTGATGTAACCTAGAGTTATTGCACAAAGTTTTACAATGAATAGAGTTTCGATTTCGAGCACATTATTGCAGTAGCATGACCATACAATGCTGCAACCATGCTTACTGCATCTTGGGATTCACAACACTATCTGTTAAACAGTGCTAGTACTAAATTACTAATATAAAAAATTGACAATATAGAAATTATGAATGTGTTTATATAAGTTTATTATCAAAACGTAGGTCATTGACCGGGTCGTTACCTATTTGCTTACCGTACTTTATATTGATCGACCAAATACGTGCACATTTATATAAAATTTTGTGTTATGACACCAACTGTTGTTTTGCTATGGGCAGTTTGCCATGCATTATAATTATAAAATACATGATAACAAAGTTCAAATATATACAACATCATTTTGTAGGACTAGAATCCTTATGTAATTTTGCAACATGTTTTATATGTATTACATTTCTTCACTTACTCTGGTATTAGGATTAAATACCTTTCGCACTGTAAGCTATGTTGTTCTATAAGCCGACCTAGTACCAACTTGGGTTAACACAAACTATTTGCACAAGACTTCGTCCCACAAAACTTACTATACAGAGTGCTCCACTGAAATAAATCATTAAAAAATAATCCAACACAATTGGAAGAAGGGAAGTTTGTACTAAATAAAATAAATAAACTTCACAACTTCTTAATGCGTTAGATTATTTCGTACCGAGACACCTTGATGGAGCACCATGTATATCAGGGGTGGCCAACAGGTCGATCGCGATCGACCGGTCGATCCCGAGAGCATTTTTGACCGATCGCGGACCAGAAAATAAGAAAAAACTTTAAAGTTTTTGGTACTAAAGTATGTGTACACATAAATATTTTGTATAAAAGGTCGATCGCGACGAACTTTTAGAAAAAAAGTCGATCGCGACTACATATAAGTTGGCCACCCCTGATGTATATAAAACTAGATAAGAGCAAACTACCCATAGCACAACAGAACAGGATATGGAAGTAAGCTCAATGTTCACAATATCGCCGACTAGTCAGATTGTCACATAAAAACACCAAATTATATGAAATTTTTTCTTTCCTCTTGCACCATAACATCTTATGATTAAAATATCAATAGTCTTTAACATGTGCATACATTGTACACACCGGTCGCGTTTCTACCACTTCTTCTTGTGTTCGTCCATACTGACACCGCCCGGGCCCAAGTAAACGATCATTAGAAGACCGCCGATCACAGATAAGGTCTGGAAACAAATGATATTAAATTATAATTCAGACAAGCTCTAAAGACGATTTAAGACATTGATAAATGTGCGGAGAAATACATTTGCCATAGACATTAGAGAGTGTTCAACCGGTCCCACTTTACGTATGTTCGAATAAGATAGTGTTACCTGGAAGAAGTCATATTTGAGGAAGTCCCTAAGAGGCTTGTACGAGGGTACTGTCCACCACGCGTTGTGGTACAGGTTGAGCAGGGAGAGCACCACCACCAGCATCAGAGCAGACAGCTTGGTACGGTAGCCCACTGTCACCAAGATCATCAGGATACTGCCCAGCAGGTCTTGCACGATCTGAAAATATTACATACATTCTCATGATAACTCCAAATTACAACAACACAATTCTTAGATAGACCTAATCAAAGTGAGAGAAACCGTGAGCAAGAGAGACCTTTCCTTTGCATTCGGGTAAGTAGGATAAAGATGCGTTAAAGTCACTAAAAACAGAAGAAATATCAGAGATCCTTTTAAAAAAATCCGCTGTAAAAGCAAGTGATATTCAACATACGCGGAAGAAGATTTAAATAATCATTTTTTGTTAACCTGTTCAAGAGTTCTAGAATTTAAATCAGTTAGAAACAGATAATATTATTTGAATATAGGTAAAATAGCAGACTGGTTCAAGGATTTGCAGATAGATAACCTTGGAAATCTTTATTGGCATTAAAATGTAAGAAAAAATGGTCAGATGCGTGTCCGCAATTACCATGGCTAAAGATGACGCTTAATCATGTCTGCCTACTCTCGTAGGCGAGAGTTTATATGCCCCACTTTTTTTAAACTATCAATTTTAATACTTGCTATGTCCATATTGTCCATACCCAACTAAAACAATTATTCAGACAGAGCAAACATGGCACAAAAAATCGCCGCCTCAGAATAATCGAAAGTAATTCCAATATGCAAATAAAAAAGCCGGTCGTCTATTAATAATATATTCTGACAACCGTACATTATGACGTCACTCGTTAACTTAGCATACTTCATGTGAAGACGTGTTCAATGATTCGCCAGCCTGATTATGTAACCCAGTTTAAATATTAAATTAATTCATACTAAAAAGGTCATGGTGTAAAATGTAAAGGCTAACTAATATTGACTTGATTTTCACTTTGTTACATGTGTAGGGGTGATATTTTCACATTGAAATCCATCTTGAGTTATTAATAATACTTTTGTTTTAAATAGTTGTTATCCTTGATTTTAACCTGGTCAAGAACATTTATTTTCTCTTCCTACAAAATATTTGAAGAATATTGTGGAACTTTTGATTAGTTTATAAATTTAACTAAAATACATCGATAAATTAATAACTAACTATCCTGAATAAAATAAATGTATTGCACTGTGTATGTATGTCAAAATAAGGAAAAAATCGACACGCAGTTGTGCAGTTAACAGACTACTCATACTAGCAACCTCACTAAACAATCAATTAATCAAATTAATATTATACTTAGAACATCTACTAACCTGTAAGAATGAAATCTCGAATCTCAACAGTGTGATGAACATGAATGCCAAGAGTATTCTGCCAGCAAGCTGCAAGTAGGTCTTGGGCTTGTTCTCTCCGAGTGACGGCACGCCGGCGAAGAGGCTGCGGCCTTCAGCACGGGCCTCCGCCACCACCAGCAGTAGGGCTCCGATGAGGGCCAAGTTACGGAGCAAGAATTGCATGTCCCATAATATACTGTAGGCGAATGTCTGGAAGAGAAACGGAATAGGTGGTAACACTGTAGAAAATTAATTCATAATTCATATTAAACATGGTACAAGATTCTTAAGTGTACCTGTTGTCAAATATATACGAGTACGTAAGTCATCTAGCTGATGATGCTGAGCCCAGAGCGACTATCATAGGACAAGTAAATAGTATACACTAAGCGTTTCATTCATCGCTAAAATAGTTGTATACACTACCGACAAAAAGTTTGGAAGCACTTCTTTAATGTTAATTATTTTAGAAATAACATGAGTTACAGTATTATTTAATTAAAAATTGTTAGGTATTTAATTAAGACAACAATTAAACTATAAAATAGAAACATTTTTTTATGTATTAAGCACAAAATTAATTTATAATTGATTTTCATCTATATGCCTTTATAACAGCTTGGCAGATTCTAGGCATTCTCTCCAGTAATTTATTCTAGTAATCAGCGCTAATTTCTTTCCAAGCTTGCTGTAGATATTGTCAGAGTTCCCTAGTTCTCTGTGGTAAACGTTCTTTGGCTTTTCGATCTAATTCATCCCATAATTATTCAATAGGCGATAAGTCTAGTGATTGTGGGGGCCATACCACCAATTCAAGCACACAGCTCGATTCCTGTTCTTCTAAAAAGGTTTTGCATATTCTTACTGACTGTTTAGGATCATTATTTTGTTGAAACACAAATGATTCACCAACAATACGTAATTAGGAAGGGAAATCATGATTCTTTAATATTTGCAAATATTGCTCCTTCCTCATGATTCCATTAATTTTAACAAGATCTCCGAAAGCAGTTCCAGCGAAACAACCCCAGACTGAAACATTACTACCGCCATGATTTACCGATGATACTAAACAGTCTTCAGATACTCTTTCATGGGATCTGCGGCGGACAAGGAGTCTTCTATTAGACCCAAAAATTAATATTTCGATTCGTCTGTCCATAGTACAGTTTTCTATTGTTCTATTGTCCAATTTTCATGTTATTTTGGCCATTGCAGACGTTCCTTATTATGTATTGGTGTTTCACTGCCGCACAACCATGCAGACCAGCAGATTCAAGGTGGTTCTTCACTGTAGAAACTGACACTTTTTTGTTTCGCGTTTTATTCAACCCCCGAGTAATATCCGGGGCTGGAGGTCGACGATTACGGTTTGAAGTTGTTACTATAAACCTGTCTTTGGCTGCAGAAGTAACTTTTGGTCTTCCACTCCGTTTTCTATCCAACAAACTGCCGGTTTCCCGAAGTGTCACAAGGGTAGAATAAACACCCTTAGGCGATATATCGAGGTTTTTCGCAATATCTCTTTCAGAATAATCTTCATTATTTAGAACAATAATAACCAATCGTGTTTCAACTGATAACTGATTTCCTTTTCCCATCTCAGACTCAAAATATTAAAATTATTAGTATTTTTAAAAATACGAAGTCAAAGAAGCAAAACTCTTATTTAATTGCACAAAATTTAATTAATCAGCATTCTTAACACAGTTCTCAATACATACTGTCGAACATTATAAACTGTAACATTAAAAAGTCAGTTTGAGGGTACTCTGCAAATTGAACAAAGTAACAGCAATAATCGCGTTTTAGTGATTTTTACGTAAATGTTTCAGGTTTGGACACCACGATTATTTATATTACAGTAAAATGATTTAAAATTATATTTTATTGTATTACGACATCAATTAATATAGATTTTATCAATTTGCAATACTTTACATCGAAAATTACTGCTGCTTCCAAACTTTTTGCCGGTAGTGTAGGTAAAAAAGCCTCAAATGCACATCAGCTGATTGTACGCATTAGGTAGCCACAACAAAAAAACACGGAAAGCGACAGTGAATACCTATTTAAACTTAACGATTTAGCATAGCGGAACTTCATAAAATTTCGCACATGATGCGATTAAAAATGCAAGCTAAGCATGACAAGATCATGTCCTTCAGTAAGGCTACTCGTATGTGACAAAAAACGGCTAGTTACAGGAAATGTGACGTGGACTTAAATTAGAGATAAAACCATTACGACTAAAAATAATATTGGTCATTGTGTCTTGATGGGGTAACGACCCTGAAGTCAGCCGACCGTGACAACGCATTACTACGAATCTCCATACAATACAATAACATCATTACATAGGAAAACGACATTTGACGAACAAGATTCGTATAATTTCCTTGTCTTATTTAATGAGTACTTAAAATCTTGCTGTTTTGTCAAAATTCGTCCAAATAATTGTTACATAGAAACTAATACAAACCAACTGTGCCGACGTCTCCTCTTGGACTAACGGGATATAATCGAAATCGGTTCAGCAGTTTTCATGTAATTGGCACACAAACATACAAATTCTAGAAGCTCACCTGTAGTACAACGATGAAGAATAGTACTCCACACGCGATGTCCACCTTGAGCCTGCCCAGCACCATCACACAGCCGCCCAGCTGTCCCACTAAGTTTACTATCTGTAAATAAAACATTCAATAATCAACCTAATTGTCACTTTAATACGTGCTTTATTACGCATTCTCATTCTATTAGAAAAAGAAGACATTCAAGTTAATTGGCAAAGGTACAATAATCCAGATGATTCAGAAAACGTGTCTAGTAAAATGTAGACTAGTTTTAATTAGCCTATGAATCAGAGGGCATACCTATTGACGTCACCGGTCACCACGCATGAACACTTTTCCGTGTAACATTGACATTTGAGTATTTAACTATAAAGCACATAACATTTTGCTGGATTCAGGAATCGGACCTTTTGTACCTTCATTTCTTATGTAGGATGAGACAATCAGAATGCCTTAATTTGTTATTACATTACCGTCGAAATGAAATCAAGTCTTATCCATTATCGGACATAAAGACATCCCCTGCTGGGCGATGTACGTTCCTCACTTAGCTAATTACGGTACAGGGTACACAGATACAATAAGTATGCGTTCAAATACATTAGTAGGGCACATAGCAACGGTAGAACATTCTAGATACTCTCCAAAATACTGTATGTAAAAACCGACACAGTAATTAAAAAGCTACGCACGAAAGTGGTGCGTCAAAATAGCGTGAAATTATGGATATGTTACGACTTTAAAAGGAAGAAAGAACATCACGGTGCGTAGGTACCAGGTTAATATAAAAACATAACTTATATTCGTGTTGTGCCAGTAAAACATTAAAATGCTTATTGTAAAACGTTAAACCCGATAAGAGAGCGTGTACAAATTTCCTCAAAGTTATTACAGTAACAAAACCTAATATTTAATTATTTCCAATTAGGTTAAAGTTCAGACGTGGCTTGCCTGTTTATAAAAAACTTGTTAGGGCACTGCCGGTCGTGTATAATAGTTTCAGTTTCTAATCATCCAGCCATACAAGATTAATAAATCTCGCAACAATGCACCCATATGGTTATGGGGCTATTAAGTAATTTACTCGTGTATTGATAAATAATCATTGATCAGTGGCTTTCTTGTGGAATACATTGTATCACATTTCCAACAATATAATGGTTACAATAATTAATTTACAAGCAATTTACTTCCTCATCTGCTCAATCCCAAGTGTTCAATTCATCTCCAATTCTCCAGAACACAATAAAATAAATTGGTTAATAAACGACGTCACTAATTTCCCCACTTTACGTGACGATTCAGATTGTTTTGCAATAACACGAGCAAACTTGGTAATAACATCAATTCTTGTTTCGGTTTCAATGTCCAAAAGGTGCCTTTATAATCATTTACAAAACATTTAGACGACAAAATAAATACAACAAAATGATTAAATGCAGTTTTCACAAGAATAAACATAATTAATGAAGTGTGCACAGTGTAATTAAAGAACAAAAGCTGCAGTTAGTTTTGGCGCTTGTAACAATACGAAAATATGCAAAATAAATATTATATCAATAAGTAATTAGCAACATGTGCTGTGAATAAACACGTGGCATACAGTGTAGAGCAGGTGTGGTGCCAACTAATTGTATTATTGTTTCCACTTACAAACACGCGCTGCAATTTATAAACACTATTTAGGTATCTCATTTAAATTAGCTATCTCATTTAAGTTAAGTTGTTCACATTTGGTTGCCTGGGTTTTAGTTTCAGATAGGGCTAGGTACGACTACACTCATCTGAAACGATCCCAATGGAACCCTACTTCTGAGTCTTGGGTACGATTCCTAGATTTGAAATCCTCATTAGTAAAGAGTTCGGATTACTTCGAACCCATGCGGACGGAAATTAATAAGTCTGTATAAATTATTTTTTATACTACACAAGACAATTGTTTGGAGATTTCATCACGATTCCTGTTTATGTGTTCACATAAACAGGAATTAATTATGGGTGTTCCGCAGGGGTCAATTCTCGGTCCGTTTTTATTTCTTATTTATATTAATGACTTACCTTACCTTGTAAAGGATAACCATGGGATAGTACTGTTTGCTGATGATACCTCTTTATTATTTAAACTCAAACGTGGACAATTAGTCAGTGATCATGTAAATAGTGCTCTCTCAAAAATAGTACGCTGGTTTAGTGCCAATAACTTGCTACTTAATGAATCAAAAACTAAATGCATTAAATTCACAACACCAAATGTTAGGCATGTCAAAACCAGCGTGCTAATCAAGGGCGGGGAGTTGGACCCTGTAGATTCAGCTATCTTTTTAGGTATAACCCTAGACGCTAAGCTACAGTGGGCCCCACATATAGATAAGTTGTCGAAAAGGCTCAGCTCAGCAGCATATGCCGTTAAAAAAATTAGAAATTTAACTGATGTAAATACAGCGCGTCTAGTATACTTTAGTTATTTCCATAGTATCATGTCATATGGTATTCTCCTGTGGGGGAATGCTGCTGACATTCAGTCTGTCTTTGTGCTGCAGAAGCGAGCCATTCGATCAATTTATAATCTTAGTCCGAGGCATTCTCTCAGGGAACTATTTAAAGAAATTAATATAATGACTGTTGCCTCTCAATATATTTATGAAAATGAACATAAAACATAAAATTATTTAAAAAGTACAGTGATATACACAATATCAACACTAGAAATAAAAATAAATATGTTGTTCCTACTACTAGACTTAAGAAAATAAGCGGTTCGTTTAGATGTCAATGTATACGCTTTTACAATAAAATTCCCAGCCATATTCAAAGTTTAAACCTAGGTAAATTTAAAAATATTATTAAAGAAAAACTTTGTAGTAAAGCTTTTTATAAAATAAAAGACTACTTGGAGGATAGTCAGGCTTGGGAATGAACTGCTATAATGTCCACACAGGTCTTGCTGACATGTTTGTAACATATAGTTACATTTTTTATACAATTTGACATTAACATGATTTGACATTGTTTTATATTTTTTTTTCCTTTTATATTTTTATATTTCCTTTTAAAATTGTTAGTTTGAGGACCGTGTGAGACTTTTGCTAGTCATTTTATTTTTAGTAAATTATATTCTGACAGTTTGAGCATTTGTGTGGCCTACCCAAATGTTCTTTTGGTTGGTGTTGTTCGTCGGATCATTCAGCAACAGCCGTCAGCTGAGCTGATTGTAAACTGACACATGCGTGCTGCCATCTGAACAGGTCCGCTCAAACTGCTGTGGTTCTTTCCTCAAAAGACCACTACAGAATCAACTTGCACGGTTCTCCGACATCTTTAATTGATTTTGTCTGGACTTTAAAAGAGACTATGACCTCTGAGTTTGTTTCGGCATTTCTTCTCAGAGTAGTCAGATAGGAAATGCCGGCCTCATCTAGTTATTTAAGAGATTGACGTGTAAAAGTGTTATTTTATAACCTATTTGCAAAATAAATATCATTTATCATTTATCATTTATTTATCACAGTCACACATTCAGAATGACAAAAAATCTCAACATATGATGTGAAAATTGCAAGATAAACACTTTACCGGTGATTGATACAGACTCAATCGTAAAAAAATGTCAAGCTACGCTTTAAGACAGATATGTATTGAAGTTTAAACAAAACTTTTGATAAGTGACTCGGGGTTTTATAGAAACAACAAAAAGACGATAAAGATATGAAATGATAATTAATGAAATATCTCATTGACAAGAAACTGGATTTACCAGAGGATTAGTATTTCCCGCCTAGTGATTATATGGATGGAATTTAAATGACCAAAATCTGACACAAATAATGAGCGCGACCTTGAGAAATAAACTAGGTACTTATTCACTTACAATTTCAATATTCAACAATACTACGAACCGCGAACTTTGTCGACGATTCAGCTGTGTCAATGGACATTGATGTTTATCTCTAAACAGTAAAAGCCAGTTTCGACTGAGTTGTTCGAGCCTATAAATTAGTAGAATCGCCGACGTTGACGTATGTGTGCGAGTTTAAGCAAAATTCTTGGAGGTATTTGGCTTACTACAAACATTACTTACAACAAACATTGTGGCTAGGACCTTGCCGCAGCCCCATGACATGTCCATATAGTCACGCTGTTCTGACCACTGGAACCACATGCGGAGACCATCCTCGAGGAATGTGGAGATGAGGCACAAGCGGGCTACCGTGGGCAACACATTCTTGCCTTTACGGACCACCTGAACAAAAATATTAAACAATTACAAATCAAATAATTTTAAGCAAGATGTTTTGTCCAGGGAATCGGGGATATCCCGATCTCTGGTATCTCTTACAAGAAAAATGAGGTCACGTCCTTATCAAACCTGAATAAAATTAGATGTAAAAATACCCAAAAACATTTTTCTGAGTAAATATTGATTGCGGAATCTGTATAAAACAAGGAAAAACTGGCATCGTCGCTTCTCATGTTGTAAACATGATTAAATTGGACATCAAAAAGTATACGCAAGGAAGAGGCGTACCATTTGCACCATATCATCATTAGTTGAAAGCCAGTCGTACGTAAGCACGAGTCACGAAACAGTAAATTAATAACATTTTCATTACTAAAATTGCAAGAATTTGTCATCGACACGCGAATTCCGACTGTTAATGGGTAATTTTATAGCTTCATCCGTTATTAAATTGTACGTAATAGATACGTCAAAATCTAGTAAATCGTGATACAGTAACACATTTTCCTATAGAGTTCTGCATAACTGATTGCAACAATTAAATTAAATGTTTGATAGTGTTCAATATTAGCCAGTTTGTCGAAACAAAAACGTCTACCACATAGAAGTTATTTGTCTTTGTAAATAGCATAACATGAGAATATGTATTGTTTTTCATTCATAAGAATAAAATGAGGTATGAATGAAGAAGGCTTCCAGAATAAATAGATAATTTCGGCAAACGGAAGCACAGCTCGATAGGCGCAAGTGATGAAGTAACCAGTCGTTCAACACACTTTCTCCTTTCTATCGCGCCTAAAAACTAGTTTCTAACATAATACTTTCATTATTATTATAAAACTTCGATAATACGAGAAAAATATTAACATCCAGTTATTTTACGAATTTAAACTCATTGATATTGAAGAAAAGTCTAAACATTCAGTATGTTTTCAGCAAACAGATATATAAAATGGGATAAAGCAATACACCTGTCTTTCTAAAAATTGCATCTCATCAGTAAACAAAGTAATCATGATATGTAGCTTACAAACAAAATAAGTAAGAATATCGGTTTATGATAGTATTACTATTCTTTCTTATTGTTTGAGATATAGACTACACATTTTCTTTAAATGTGTAGCGGCTTGGCAACATCGTTAGTTATGTTTATTTAATAATATCAACTGTTTGATGTATACCTAAGTAGTTAATCAATATAACACAGTAATGATGACTTTACTATTATGAGATAAGGAAAATGAATATATGATTGGACACTGGCCAATACCCTGCTAAGGGGTCACCCTCATAACAAATATAAGAAATTATGTAATAATTTAATTTTGAGAAATATATTTCACATCTAAAATCTATCAGCAGATAATATACTTATCAAAACTTGAGTACATAATTATTACAAAATGTAATTAATATTAATGTTACACAAAAGTTATTCTTAGATTACAAAATAAGCAAGAAGATAAAAATAGATAATGTAAGATACTTTACATAATTTTCAATTCCTTTTAAACAATTTCAGTTGTGTGTTAATCCAATTTCCTGGTTGTAGTAGAGTGAATACAAATGTTATTCATTTTATCAAAAGTAATAAATGTTGTAAATTAAGCTTAGATAATATTTATTTTAACTGTCATGATTACTGAGACTATCTCAATTTTAGTATATTGCTTTTAATATTCTTAATTCTCATAATGATTCCTCAAATTAGACCTGGTGAAATTGTCACTGAACTCTTATGACAGTAATCTTTTTAGGAGAACAAACTCTGGAATTTATGTTGATTATTTTTTAATAAATCTTTTCTTGTCATTTTAAATTGTCCAACTGTTTTCACTGTTTAACTACAATTTTGCTCAGTGGGTTGTTGTCTTGTTTTGGTATAGTATAATTAATAAATACTACAATGTCAAACTGAATACAATCAAAGTATTTTAGCATAACATAGCATAGCAATAATAACATTTAGAATAGGATCCATTAATTTTTTAACTAGATTTAAACAAAACATATAAACTTATATGACAGACTGGAAGATGATTGTCATAGACATATGAAGTGAAAGGTGTTAAAAAGTAAAAGTTTATAGTCTGTGGACAATTTATTTAAAAATTTACAAGTTTACCAGCAAATAGTTAAATTTTCATTGATAGTTTGTTTATTTTACTAATTAAAACCATGTTTTGTATAGAATATTAATAACATTTAAAAGAGATAATTATTACTCAACAACAAAAGACATTAAATTTGTTCACACAGTGATCTATCACCACTAAACTTATTAGTAGCTACCTACTTTCCCAATAAAAAAATATTACAGTAAAATGTTTCTATTATGTAAAAAAATATTACAGTTATGGGCTGGTTCAAAGATAAAGCATGTTTTGCAATAATGTTATACATATTGGTCATGCTCTTTTAAATTACATTACAATTTACAATGTAATAGATTGGTTATCTGTGGATTTGATCTCAAGTTAACATATTTAGATTAGTTCTGGACCTGGCTTATTTTATTTTACTACACACCACATGTTAAAAGTTGTTTACAATCTGTTCCCAACTAAAACGACATTTGCCAATATAAAGTTAAACTCAATTAAAAAATATAGGAATTTTGCATTGTAATACTTATGCTGACTCATAAAATAAAAATAACAAACCGGTCCTGCACGAAACTACTAATTTAACTGATGAAATCAAAAGATAAGTAGGTTAAAGGGTGAAATATTATAAAGCTGCAAGTAAAAAGCTGTTGCAGCTTTTAACTGAACATGATCATCCCTTTAAGATATGGCTATTTTCTTTAACTTGGCAGCCACGCAACGCCATCGTTATACTATTTATATTAACTTATATTATGTATTTCAACTCATTCAAGAAGCGCCAACAAGAAAATAAGTTCGGTGACGTGACAATCCTATCCAAAGTACGTTTTCAATTTACAAATTTCCGTATAGTATATAAGCATATGCTAGATTAGAATGCAAGCGTACCTGATCTGCAATATCCTCAGCAGTAGACACATATTCCCTTGGAATTTGCATTTTACAAACCGTATCACAAGCACATTCACTAAAAAATGAAATTTCACTGCCTTTGGTTGGAACCGTCACGTCAGACCGTAGCCGTCGAATGACGTGTGGACAGTTGGAATAGACTTCCTGTCCAATTAATTATCTTTTACATAAACTAGTCCAATTCATTGCCTGAAAACTTTAAAAATTCTTTGTTAATTAAAATGATGTATTTCTGTGCTACTACCGAACTGGCTACCCTAATGTGAACTTGTATAAAATTAAGAAAAAATAAACGATCCGGATGTTTTCATTTCAAAGCTTGCTTGGTTTTTCACAAACGTCAAACTGATCTGAACGTTTAGTATCTGCAAAAATCTAGAGACATTGTACTTTTTTTAGGAGTAATTCACAGATTTTTTCTTAATAATATGATTTTAATATAATAAGTTTAAACTTAGTATAATTATACAATTAACGAATAATAAATTTTATATACTTCGAATGAGAAATACTCAAAGTTATTCACAAATTACTCGGCACAAACTAGACGAAATAAAAGTCACCAAAATCACCAAATGAATGAATGAAAATGACTTTGTTTGACATTGACATTTGTTTGATTGCTAATACGAATGTGATCATTCCCGTGAAAATAAAGCAATAGTGATATCTGGCGATATCCATCTACATTCTAAATATTGTGTTGTGAATTATAAATCTGTACTAAAAGAAACTGTAAGTGTAAAACAGTGGGAATTTACTGTCAAATTTGTGAATTCGTAAATTGTATTTGTCTAATGTTTTGTACCTAACCTATTTTCCAGAAGATGCTTGAAGTTACTTGTAATGATCGTCTTGGAAAGAAAGTGAGAGTGAAATGCAACCCTGACGATACAGTTGGAGACCTCAAAAAATTAATAGCAGCCCAAACTGGTACGAGATACGACAAGATTGTTCTAAAGAAATGGTACACAGTGTTCAAAGACCACATCAAATTGTCTGACTGTATCCTTTTCCAACAACTATTTATGTTTACTATCTCTAAAATTATCTGCATTCTTAGAGGAAATACATATGCCTTACTTTTATATTTCAGCTTTATGAATAATCCTTTAGGAAAGAAAACTAAAAATTAAGAATTTGCATTTAAAAAATAAATGTTGGTATCTATATAGAGTTGCGTTCCTGGAGCAGATCTAAGCAAGATCCTATCAATATTATTTTGGTATAGCTATAGTTAAACTATATCTATTTCCTAACCTAAACATGAAGACTGATATTTTTAATTAGTTTCTGTATAAAATTAATAGTTATAATGTATATATAGTAATTTAAAGTAATTTTAAATTCCTTAATTACCACACTCAGATGAAATACATGACGGCATGAACCTGGAACTCTACTACCAATAGCCGACAATGGAGTCTGAACAACTAATTGATAATGTTAATTTTACAACTAACTTAATATTTAAGTAAACTTTAAGACTAAAATTATTTGTTTTTTTGTTTTTATTTCTTTTTGAGGTAATTCAACAAGCCAACTCGCCCTGTGATTATGAAACACATTAAATATACTGATTACCTAATAAAATAAAAATAATCAAAACAGTTTTGTTTCATTTTACTGAATCCTTATTCATTAAGATTACAAGCTGTATAACTCAAGAATCTCTGTACAGTCATGGAATAAGTTGTGTATTATTGAGTATTGTAAGCAAAAGAATATATTATGAATCATAGCAGGTGTAAAAGGTAAATGAGAATGTATTTTAGATGCTTTTAATATTGGTAGGGTAGTAATAAGTCCGAATTTGAACTGTACTATTCAGTGAATTAAAACGCAATGTACACATTTGAATATTGTAAAAAAGCATTTTTGTAAGTTTATTCAGGGGACGGAGATGCCCCCACCAAATTTAGAAAAAATTAACAAATTTCCAAAAAAAAATTAGAATTGATTTATTTTTCTATTTCTCTAGAAAAAAAAAATTGTTGTATATGGCAATATTTAAGTTTCACAGAAAATCATTCAGTACTTCCGTTTTGTTTGTTTGCTACATACTTCGTAGCGTGAAGTTCTATTCCCATTCCATCATCATCGTTCATTCATTGGCGGCCATTGTGGTTTACTTTGTTTTGTCAAATTCTGAAAAAACCAAATCATTAATTAGATCGATTTTTAATGTTTAAACCCTGCTTATTTTACTTTAATTTGTGAAGACGGTGCTATTAGCATTATAATTAATATTTTACATGATAAGTATAGTGTTATAAGTAGTATAATGTCTGAAGTTGAAGGTGAGTATCGTGGTTTTGTTAGAGTGATTAGCATTTGGATTGGCCCACTAATATTTGTTGATTTTCAGAGTTCAGCCAGCAAAAGCCTGCAAAGACGGGCAAGCAACATAACATATTACCAATATGGGGTAATGAACAGACTATGAACCTGAACCCACTAATATTAGCAAATATACAGGGCTCTAGCTACTTCAAAGGTAGGTAAGCAAACATACCAACGCACAGGAGCTTGGACTTCGTTTGTTCCACTTTTATTTACTTTCATTTGTTACCGTTATTTTTCTGTTACTGTTTCTGACTAACTCAAGAAATTTTTCTGCCAAACCCTCTATACACATTTTCCCGCTTTTTTGTTTTATCTGATGATAATTTTATAATCTGGTTTGAAATTTTGTAAAAACGAACTACACTGACCACTAAGTACATTCAGGCAACGTATATTTAAAATATAGTTTATAAATAACTCGAATCTATTTAGTTAGTTGAAACAGTAACATCTAAAACAAATGAAGTGTGTTAAGTTTTTAATCTAATATCTGTTTTCTACTCTCTGCAGTGCACCTGTTCAAGTTGAAGACATACCATGAGGTGGTGGATGAGATCTACTACCAGGTGAAGCACCTGGAGCCATGGGAGAGGGGGAGCCGCAAGACTGCCGGCCAGACGGGCATGTGTGGCGGCGTGAGTATGTTCAACCGTGTCATACTTTGTTTGTTACACTGTATTTTTTGAGACTAGTCACCGCATTATTAATACATTCTAAAAATATAATTTGATTCATCAGAATTACCTACCACAGTAAATTATTTAATAATATGATTTATTTGTCATGGTATTCAATTTTCAAATAACTTGTTTTTGCTAAATTCATTGTAAATTGTTTTAAGCCATTTTGTATTTGAGTGTAGATTTTAATTATTAGAACTTGTGTCAATCTGAGGAGGTTTGAAATAGTGAAAACCAAATTGAGTGATTATTTTCAGGTTCGTGGTGTAGGAGCTGGTGGCATTGTGTCCACAGCATTCTGTCTCCTGTATAAACTGTACACTCTACGACTCACTCGTAAGCAGGTCAATGGGCTGCTGCAGCATTCTGACTCCCCCTACATCAGAGCACTTGGTAGGTATGAGTATATTTATTTTTTGCTATAATCTAGTGTATATTCTTATAGTTTACTATTTTTCTTCAAGATCCTTATTATTACAGGATTCATGTACATTCGCTACACACAACCACCAGCAGACCTCTTTGACTGGTATGCAGACTACTTGGATGATGAAGAAGAAATAGACCCTCGTGCTGGAGGAGGAGGCTCCACAACCATTGGTGCCTTGGTGAGACAGATGCTCATCAAACTGGACTGGTTCAGCACATTATTCCCCAGAATACCAGTACCCATACAGAAGCAGATTGAACACAAGTAGGTAACTTGGTACTTTTTATACAGTGGATATTGGAGTACATTAAATTGGGAATCATAACAATTAAACAGGGGTCTATTGTTATAAATTTCAACCAATTTGTAATGTAATGTAGTTTCCAATTATGTAATTTTATTGGTATTATTGTATCTGAACCTCATAACTGAGTATCCTGTCATGATTCTAGCATGGCTTGCGGTCTTCGGTCGACACGCGACAGTCCCGAGCTGTGTGGATTAACAGGAATTTATTATATTTTATTTGACCATATATAGTTTTCTGATATTTATTGATCAAGCTTATTTAGAAAAAAATCTATAATATAAACCTGACTGGAAATTAACCTAGTTTTACGTTTTGCAATACTAGGTTAGCAGAGCACAACAGGCAGTCTTCAGCCACGAAGCCAGCAGCCAACTATCGCGGTGGAGGTGGCAACAGCAGCAATGGCGGAAACAGTGCGGGCAGCGGTGGCGGGGCTGGTGCCTACAATCCTAGTAGGATGGACTCCGACCGAAGAGAGCACGACGATAGAGATAGACGAGATTATGGCGAGAGCGACAGGTAGATTATGAAACATTTCAATTGAATTATGGACTAGAAATAAACAGTAGAACATGGTATATGAACATGTTTTTATATTTTCAGGTATTCAAAGGATAGAATGAGACGAGATGACCGCGACAACCGAGACCGTGACCGCGAACGTGATAGAGAGCGCGATCGTAGCGACCGCGATAGAGATCGTGATCGGGAACGTGAAAGAGATCGCAGAGATCGAGACCGTCGCGACCGCCACCGTGATAGATCGCGATCACGTGACCGACAGCGTCAACGATCGCGGTCTAGAGATCGCCGCTTTAGATAATGTTCAGCAAAATATAGATGATTATTATTGTGTCCTTACAAATGAATAATAATGATGTTCTGGATTTTTGTATTTTCTTTCAATTACCTGAAATCTGAAAAAAAACAATGCCAAAGAGTTTTTTTTCTTTTTTGAAATTGCTTAACTCCTCATTAGGAAGATTTGTTTTTTTTTGTTGACGAGTTCCGTTTTCGAGGAAGGCTATAAAGGAAGGGTATAGCGGGAGTAGTAAATATATTGCATAAAACAAAATTAATCATTGACTCAAGTATTTTCAATTGTTTATTCCATAGCAAAAATAAAAATGCTTGAAAAAAAATTCAAATTGAGTCTCACAGGACTAAAATAACAGACAAGCTTAAATGCTAATAATAAATACATTTGCAATGGAACATTTTAGATTCTTGTATTGTATGAGCCTATGCTGCGGCACCCTTAGTTTCCTGCTGCTCAAACTTAGGATACTTCTGTTCCACATCAGACCAAGAGATCTTGCTGTTAGACAAATCTCTCACAACTGCAGGAACATCATCCAATGGTAGTCTCACTTGTCCCATACTATCTCTTTCTCTCAATGTAACAGAATGGGGTTCTTTTATGGTGTCGAAATCGACGGTAATGGCATAAGGCACACCCAGTTCATCAGTTCTAGCATATCGGCGACCGATTGAACCAGAGGAGTCATCGACTTTGTGCGACACATCGGCATTAATCAAACCCTGTGACAGTTCCCTGACAAATGGTTGGAACTCAGCATTGCCACTGAGGGGCAAGACTGCACACTTCATAGGTGCTACTGTAGCTGGTAAAGAGAAGTAAGTCCTCTGTTCATCTCCTTCTCTCATTCTGAAATTATGTTCTAGGATTGAATATAGGATCCTGCCAACACCAAATGAGGGCTCAATTACACTTGGGATAATTTCCTCAACATGGACTGTTTTTTGAGTCTTCTTCACACTAACAAGGGTTGGTGTCAGTTTAAATTCACCATTTGGAGTGCATAGGATGTATTCTCCATCACCAGTTAACTTGGCTTGCAAATTTTCTAATTCAGCAGAGTCCATAGCAGCCAGTCCATCATTGATGATTTTAGCATCTTTCTTAAACTCTTTGCCAATAGCTGCTTTGTTAGGCACAGCTTCAACAACTTCAATTTGTTTAGGTGCTGGTAGTTTCTTCTCAGCTGCTAGCCTGATACCAGTAGCTTTGCTGTGCTGGGTCAAATCATAGGCAGACCTATCAGCACAGCCTACACATTCCACCCAGCCATAGCTGGTGAGACATTCAGCATCCCAGCAGTCACAAGCATAGTGAGCCATCTCATTACCCATGTGCTGTCTGAACCTCAGCTTCTTAGGGTCAATTCCAACCGCCAACATGTACAAATGGATTCTTGCCATGAAGTAGCCCAAAGTTTCATTGTTCACAATGCCTTTAGCAACAGCATCACCAATGGTCATGATCTCAGCAGGTCTTCCCTGTTCCTGACTATCAGCAGAGTAAAACAGCATCTGAGTGTCCTTTACAGATTCAAACTTAGGGTGGTCTTTAGAGTCACAGAAGTGTTCAATTTCACACATGGTGAATTCTCTAACCCTGAGCAAACCAGAACGAGGAGATATTTCATTTCTGAAAGAATTTCCAATTTGGGCAGCAGCAAATGGTAAACGGCCCTGGTTAAACTCTAAAAGTCGTTTAAAGTTGACAAAGATGCCTTGAGCAGTTTCAGGTCTTAAGAAACCTTTAACTAATCCACTGGGACCTATCTGAGTGTTGAACATAAGATTAAACTCAATTGGTGGAGTTAAATCATTGCCACTGATGGGTGACTTCATCTGGAACCTCTGCATCAGAGCTGACATTTGGTCGGCTGTCATACCGTCAAGCTTCACTAGAATATCTTCAATCTCAGCTTTAAGCTCAGCAGTTGAGGTTTTCTCGCTTTTTACTTTTTCAAGATGCGCCTTAATTAAGTGGTCCAATCGGAAACACTCTCCTGACTTAACATCTTTAGTCATAAGATCTGCAAACCGTTCTACATGCCCAGAAGCTTTAAGTACTGGCTCTGGTGTCAAAATTGAGCAGTCCACCTCCAACATCTGTTCCTGCAGAATAAAATATTTTCTCCAAAGTTGGATCATATTGCTCTTGAGAGCGCATCCCATTGGACCAAAATCAAATTGGCCAGTGATGCCACCATAGATGGCAAAGGACTGGTCATAGAAGAACCTTCTTTTGATAAGATCTTCCATTTTGGCACGATCAAAAAGTTCTTCGGCGGGAGCGAGACTGAGTTCTTTATCCTCCAAAACTTTTTTCCTTGCCTTAAGTTCAGCAACAGCTTTCTTTATGTCAATTTCAGGGGCCTTTTCTTGTTTGAGTTTCCTCACCAGGTCGCCCTGTTCCTTGACGCTGGCGCGCAGGGGCGCTAGGATTTCTTCAACTTTGGGATCAGCCATGATAATTTCTCTTAGTGGATTTGGTATTTTAATCTTCCTGTGAAGTTTGTTGCTCCCCCACTCTATGTGAGATAATCTGACTTGATTGCAGAAGATAGGAATCTGTTTACTAAATACACTACACTTATATAATAAAGCTACAACGTGTCTCATTTAAGTGAGAGCAAGTAGTCTTCCTTTTAATTTATTAAGCCATCTGGTAGCCGGTTATTAGCTTTTTGATCGCGTGGTATATGACGAAATCCCAGTCACTTTAGTTTCATGAACCTACAGTCACTTTTTCGTTGCAGTATAGGATTATATTTTTAGCATGAAAGTGGTACAAAAAATGTACTATTAGAAGGATAGAAACGTTAAGAACAAAATCAGTATGCTCAAAATTAAACTTCGGCCTTACATGAAACGTAATCGAAATATTTTGACAGCTGGAAAATGTCAAAGGTTTGCCACACGTAAAACTGCGTTCACATAGTAATATATTATTTTTGTTTATACTTTGATTTAATATCATGACGTTGTTATGAAACTATTTGTTATTTTTTATTAATAATACCTTTATCAAGAATTAATCAAGTTCGCTACTATTTTGATATGGACTAGTGTTAAAATGTCTTGAATTTTACGCGAAAAATAGCTGTAAGCTGGAAGATAAATAACCTAAACACAGAATGGCAACACTGTGATTTAGCATCTCTTTCGCACTCTAAATCACTGCGTAAAATGATTGCGAGATGAAGCGTGATAGGAATAGTTTTAATTATTTGTTTTCTTTTTCAAATAATTTCAGATTTGACAGCACAAAGGAGGCGGCCATTTTATTGCTGGTTGGTGAACGGGGGGTGAAGCTGTGGCTTAGTGCCCAGTAGCATTGTTGTATTTTTATTGAGTTATTTTTCTAAACATCCGTTTTAACAACGTACAAAACCGTATACGTACTTAGAGTAAGCATAGGTGTATTTATGTATTGAGTCGGAAGAAGCAATGGACGATCCAAATAGGATGATGGCGCATAGCGGCGGGCTTATGGGGCCGCAGGGCTACGGCCTGCCTGGCGGCGAGGGAACTCCAACCGCAGGCGAAGGTGAAGCCCGCAAGCAAGATATTGGTGAAATATTGCAACAGATCATGAATATTACAGATCAAAGTCTTGATGAAGCGCAAGCGAGAAAACATACTCTCAACTGTCACAGAATGAAGCCTGCCCTATTTTCAGTGTTGTGTGAAATCAAAGAGAAAACAGGTAAGCAAGCTGACGTATTTATATTACTGGCTACTGGATTTACGCTGCATGAGGAATTTGTGTTGTATTTTAATTAATGCCATCGCCCGCCACGAGCGCTTGGTTTCACTGGCTTTGTGTCATGAACGTGAATTTGGAGAATAAAAAACTTGCATTCTACGTAATCCAAATATTTTATTAAGTTACAGTTTTCAAGCTCTGTCAGTATATCTTTAAAAATATTTTTTTGACAATCTTCATTACCTTGTATTTATCCAAGTTTATCAGAATATTGATTGTAGAACTTAACTAAATTACCTAGTTGATGCAACCTCTGTATTCTCAAGCATTATCCTTTACAATAATAGTATGAACAATTTTAAGTCTTTCATTGTTATTTGTACTAAAATTTGAAAATACACCATTTAAATACTCGATTTGTCACACAGTGCTGTCCCTCCGCAACACGCAAGAGGAGGAGCCCCCAGATCCCCAGCTGATGCGCTTGGACAACATGCTCATAGCCGAGGGGGTCGCTGGCCCTGAAAAGGGTGGTGGTGCGGGCGCTGCAGCTTCGGCATCAGCTGCTGCTGGTGAATGGGGTAAGTGACTTCATATTATTCAAATACATTTTATTTTCCTTTATTAATTATGTGTTACAAGAGTGTGAAGTAATAGGCTGTAAAGCCTATTTAGACGAGGGTATATTGAGAATCTTTCAAATTGATTAGTGTCATATGTTGTCCTTGGGGATTAAAAGTTTTAATAATGTTTGACAGACCAATAAACAGTTCTACTTGTAGTAGAATTTTCATCTACCTACATTTATCTATTTTCAATTGGCATTCAATGGTTGCTTAAACAGTTTTTTGTTTACAATAAAATAAAACACATCTCAAAATGCTCATTTTCAAAGACAGCACATTGAGTTTATTGCTTTTCAATTGGCAGTAATATAAACAAGCCATCCAACACCAAGGTTGTTTATACTACACTGATATTGATGAATATAATAAAGAAATATCTTTGTAAATAAACTATTTAAATTTACCTGTACAGTAGTTGTATATGAGACAAGGAAGACATAATTATGTTTAAACCATAAAAACTAATCAAGTACAATGTTCCTTTAAATCTCATGCATGTAAAAATATTTAGACACTACATGTACATGCTTAAACATATAATTCTTTGTATGTAAACTGTGAATAAATGGATGCATTGTAAATTAAATCTTTTAACGGAAGCACATAACAGAAACAGTGAAATATTATGTAGTTTATGCAAGAAACTGGTTAGCTAGTATTAATTATACTATTGTAATTCTTTACTGGTTTTAGTGGCACATAAATTGTATTACACTAATAAACCACACTGAAACTTAGTACAGCAGAAGATATTGCTTTACATTTTGTTACTTTACATTAACATCACAATAAAACTAAGATATAAATTGATAAACCAGATGAAGTTGTATTTCATGTTGTAGATAAAATACCTTAAATAAAATTCTCCTCTGTCATTCCACCAGACAATGCCATCGAGCACTCTGACTACCGTGCGAAGTTGGCGCAGATTCGCCAGATCTACCACCAGGAGCTGGACAAGTATGAGAATGCTTGCAATGAGTTCACCACCCACGTGATGAACTTACTCCGCGAGCAGAGCCGCACCAGGCCTATCACACCTAAGGTATACTCAAGGTTTAAGTTTGTTTAAGAAAATGTATACTACATAATCATGCTTAGGACAGAGGCAGCCCTAAATTACGCAAATGCATTATTATTCCAAGTTAATGCATATCCATTGTGGAATGTGCCACCTTTCTTTCATTATTTTAATGTAAAGCAGTAAACATTCAGGACCCAGGACCAATATAAATGACAAGTTGTTGTTTTGTAGGAAATTGAGCGCATGGTGCAGATCATCCACAAGAAGTTCAGCTCCATCCAGATGCAACTGAAGCAGTCCACCTGCGAGGCCGTCATGATACTGCGCTCACGGTCAGTTGCTACTTGTAGTTATTGTCTTAGATATTGTATAGTTTGCTTACCATGTTGTAGATATATAAGCAAGTGTGGTGGACAAATGTGAAAATATTGATTTATGGATTATTCTCTGCATTGGTGCAGTGAAAGTACTTAATTTCCTTACATTATTTTAAAACTTAATATTCAGTTAAGTAGTGGAATGTTCTCGAAACATTTCGTGCTAACCAGCTCAACTTTGGCCTCTTTAAAACTATCAAAAACAAAATATCGGAATTCCCGCTTGCAGTTTCCTGGACGCGCGTCGCAAGCGCCGCAACTTCAGCAAGCAAGCGTCGGAGATCCTCAACGAGTATTTCTACTCGCACCTGTCCAACCCTTACCCCAGCGAGGAGGCGAAAGAGGAGCTGGCGCGGAAGTGCGGCATTACCGTGTCCCAGGTACCGTGACGTCACTTCCCCTTTCAGTTTCCTCGACTCGCGTCGGAAGCGGCGCAACTTCACCAAACAAGCGCTCGAGCTGCTCAACGAGTACTTCTACTCGCACCTCGCCAACCCCTACCCCAGCGAGGAGGTCAAGGAGGAGCTCGCCAGGAACTGTGGGATTACTGTATCACAGGTACTTGGGGTTGCCAAGTCTCAGAGGGGCATGATTCGTTGCACAAGGAATAGCTGCCACCATTTCAACAACATATTTGCATGCAGTAGTAAACTCGGTTTATCTTAAAAACATAGAAAAATAACGTAACTGATTTGATATAGAAGAGTACTTTGTTAGTAAATTCAAATAGAGTTGGCAACCCTATAGTTACAAGACACGTTCAACACTCGTGACGGCCCTATTGTTGAACGTGAGAATACAGAATACAGTAGACGACATGGCTAGGTAATTTTTAACCACAGCTTGAAGTCTCAGCATTAGTCTTGTTAAACTTACAATCGCACAGTAAATCATTGTGTCGGCTCGTTAAGCAATGTAAAACAAATGTATTCGAGTACTGGAGCGACGTTTTGAATAGATACATACATCTTCCGACAGAAAGGGCAAATTAGCATAATTATTGAGACATGGTTGGAACTGAATTCTTAGTTGACCTATAATTAATATGAAATTTGAACTCCCTTTCTGTTATAATATAAATGTATCTATTGTTTTTAACATATGCATTATTAAAAGTCAATTGTCCTATTATATTATTTAACATTCTCCTGTATTCCCCAGGTGTCGAATTGGTTCGGTAACAAACGCATTCGTTACAAGAAGAACATCGGCAAGGCGCAGGAGGAGGCCAACTTGTACGCCGCTAAGAAAGCTGCCGGTATGTAAACTGTTTCATCTGGTGCTACTATAAAGGTAGTTTCCAGTACTACCTCGTTCTACTAGTTATATTGTAGTCACTTGTGTCTAGGTAAACATTTATTATTTTCTTGTGTATCGTAACTCAAATTATGCAAAATATTTTAGTATTGAGACCTAAGACATTGTAACTTTTATTTTCAAAGTTAAAAATAAGAATCCTATTTCTTCCGCATTAATGTAGATCTCTCACCATTGCACCTCCATTCCTTGTTTGCTAAGTGTGGGTACAGAGTGCGTTACATAGAGATGTTTTCGCACACAGACTTGCCTTGGGTTGGCGCGGGGCGCGATGCTAGCTCACCGCCCGCCAGAGCTTCGGCATATTACAGTAAATCATAGACATTAACTAGACTTAGGCTAATTCGCACTGATTGACGGTGTAGGGCCCGCCTCATACCCACGTTTGATGGCTAAAGGATATCAGTCGCATATCTGCATCCTAAGAACTCTCGTGTGACAAGGGCCTAAACGGCTATAACCTTTCGTGCCATCTGGCTCATTCATATTGTCCGCCTAGGTACTATTTCTGAATAGCCAAGTGTCACATTAGGCTCTAGACGTGTAGGAAGCCTCTCAGTGCGTACGTAGCCTTACACACGGCATTACACGGCGCTCGGCGCTGACTGTACACTTTGACCAAATATCTCTACTCCTTAAAATATCGATAATTCATCGTGTTGTGGAAATCTTTTCTCTATACACTGCCTGCATATTGTTTATGCTTTTTCTATTTCATTATATTGCACACAAATAAGTTGAATCCCGATAAGAGATTCCCACACACGTGGTAGGTCCCCTCTACTAGTAATACTCTTATACATGAGTGATGCGCGTGCGCAGCTGCAGGCGCGTCGCCGTACTCGATGGGCGCGGCGTCCGGCACGGCCACGCCGATGATGTCGCCGGCGCCGACGCAGGACTCCATGGGCTACTCGCTGCCGGCGCCGGGCTACGACCAGCCGCAGCCCAGCTACGACGGCTCCATGGGCTACGACCCCATGCACCAGGACCTGTCGCCGTAGGTGCTCCGCCGCACCCGACCCTCAGGTAAACCCGACTGAAAGTGTTTCATGTTCATCTTTGTGATGAAGTTTCCCAAATAACTCGAAGCTAACCAGTCGTGTATTGTTCCAGGTTACGGGTATGACGCATAAATTGTGCAGCTTCCACAGAATTGCCATTTACATTTACTATTATTATGTTAAGTAGGTCAGACTATACTTACGACCGCTACTTACGCCGGCGCGACACCGGCCGGCGCGCCTAGCCTTAGAACATAGGACATTGTATACTACACAATATACCTTAGACTACATAATATTATTAGCGATATTTTTGGAAGGAAATGTAATGAATCGTATTTTTATTTGTATTACAAACTATACGACTGGCACCCAGTATTTGTTTAACGTTTATAATATACAATTTATTTTATTATTATAATAATATAGTCATTTTATTATAAATTAATTTTCAATGGCAACTATTTTATAGTATTATGATTTTAATCCGAGAAGTTGTTTTAAAATCTTTTTGTTTATATTTTATTGTTTTTCGGAAAGTAATTATTTGGGCAGTATTAGTAATTTATATACAAAAGTAAATCATCACATCGATACGGCGGGGATCTCGTGTTTCTATTCGTTCTAATAATCTTTTACTCTACGGTGGTTATAATTATACGATAGATGTAAGTGAATCTAGTGTAATATTTAATTGTAAGTATTCAGATATTTTGTGCTGACTAGTGTCCTCTACGAGTGCGTCCGTGGACTGCCACGCTTGGAAACTGTACTACTTGCCGACACTCTACTCATGAGAAAACTAACGAAATGAAACATGCGATGCTTTCATACGACGATGTATACGCTGTACAAGTGAAAACAGTATCGTTTTCACACGCCCGGCCTCCTCCAACAATAATATTAAACACGCATTTTATAATTATAAAATAAGTACAGATAGAGTTAAATAATAAACCTTAGTACGAGCACGATCACTGCACTACCTATGTATACGCAATCGAATATATTTATAATTATATTTTTATATACATTTATTATTGTTGGACTATAAATTGTATTGTAAACATGTACTAACTAATTATCATGTCGGGAAGTAGTATTGCTCCAAGTATCAACATGTGAGCGCGGGCGCACAGTCTTGTGTGCAATTTTAATATTTTATTAGCAATGGTTGTGTTAGTATCGCGCACACGCAACTTGGCATGAACTGATTTAAATGTGGAATCGTTTTAAAATACCAGTCTGTTATTATTGTTATTTTCAAGCAGGTTTTGTATAAGAGGCCGGCTGTACAGCAGACCTCAAGGTATGTGCATCACGTATTCGGTCTGTAACATGTAACAACGGCCTAAGTGACGGTAAATCAGGAGTTGTGAATATCAGAACAAAATATTTTAACTGTCGTGGTGCTATGATGTTGGTAGCACAATTTTATTTTACTTGTTAGCCATAAGTTAAATGTTATTTCATTTCGTCGTACATTTTCATCGAAGCATAACAAGATCTTAACGATTGTAACTTAAATTAGTTCCACTTAGTGATAGTTTGGATATGAAAAATGCTAGAATTAAGTTAATGTGTTCTAAAACAAAATATCTGAAACAGTATACGAGATAAAAACGAAAATTTAATTGATGTTTTAACGCTGTGGAACATTGTAATTTCGCGTGCCGCCACCGATCGCACGTTTCTTACTCGTTCACGATAAATTATTTATTATAATGGTTATAAAGTAACGTTAACATAGTTCCCATAGACGGGCGGGGCGGCGCGACACACATGTATACGACGACGAGTTCAATGTTATTGCGACCATCAGATTGACTAAAATACATTTTTGTGTAGTTAACACTTGTTTTATTTTATTAACACCTCTATAACGTTATTTACTTAATTTCAGCCTAAAAAAGGTAGCAGATATGGATGCGGTAATAATGTATATGAGTTGGCCATTATTACCAAATGTTATCGTTGTTTTTGTCGTAAATGTCGTAATTATTCGTACGATGATTTGTGTTAATTTCAATTGTTTATTAAACAAATCTTATGTAATGCAGTGGCGTAGCGTAGTGGGGGCGGCGGGGGCGGCCCGCCCCGGGCGGCACTTTTTAGGGGCGGCAAAATTAAACAATAAATAATAAAAATATTTTGTAAATATTTCAACCATTTTATATTTTTTTCGCAACTAGAGATCGGAGAAAGTAGTGATAGTGGGGATGGAACCTTTAACGAGTGGTCCTGCCCCGAGAGGGAACCTTTAGACAGAGTCGACTGTACAAATTTGGACCGATTAAAATGAGCTTACTCTTTAGGCGTAGTCCTGAAATCATGGAAGACGGCCTTGGTCCACCCGATCCCTAAAAAGGAGATAGAACAAATCCGTCCAACTACAGACCGATAGCCATAACTTCCCTCTTCTCGAAAATAATGGAGTCCATTATCAACTATCAGCTCTTACGGTACCTAGAGGATCACCAGCCACTCAGTGACCAACAATTTTTACGGTTTTCGTAAAGGTCGGTGGGCTGACACACTGTTGGGCACAGGCGATCGAATCTAAGGGGGAAGCGTTGGTAGTTAGCTTGGACGTGGCGAAAGCCTTCGACCGGGTTTGGCATAAAGCGCTTCTTTCGAAGCTTCCTGAAGCCCAACCAGCGGGTTAAAAAAATATATATTTTTTTTAATGGCTTCCCGAGAATTGTGCGAATGGGTCTACTGCTTCTTTGCAGACAGAAGCATTAAGGTCGTTGTCGACGGGGAATGCTCCGACTCTCTGTCTGTAAACGCAGGTGTCCCTCAAGGCTGTGTGCTATCACCTACCCTGTTCCTCATCCATATCAATGATATGTTGCAAATCAGCGGCATTCATTGTTATGCGGATGACAGTACAGGTGATGCCTATTATACCGGCCGCTCTAACATTTCTCGGGAAAACGTCAACGAGAACCGAAACAGACTTGTGTCTGAAATCGAGACTTCTTTGCGGAGAATCTCAGATCACCCTACTAAGACACAGGTCTGCGTGTTTACCGTTAAAAAAGTACCGTTGTTCGTTTTACCTCAGTTTCAAAGAATCCCCTCTGACTGCCTCAGCCGGTATTGGAAATCATCATATGACTTTTCCCGCCTTTGGCGAGGCAAGAGGGAGTGTTACACGCTTACCTACTGACTAAAACCAACACGTCTCTACTCCTGCTCTTCGAGCCGGAGCCCCGGTATTGGAATTGGGATACTTGGCATCAACATTTCGAGCGACTTCCAGTTCCGTGGCCATCTAGAGGATAAGGCTAAATTAGCCTCGAAAAAGCTAGGTGTGCTCAACAGATCGAGGCAGCATTTCACTCCAGCCTTCTATATAAGGCGCAGGTTCGGCCCCATATGGAGTACTACTCTTATCTGTGGGCGGGGGCACCTTAGTGCTTTTTTTTATTTTTACATTTGTTCTCCACGGACTCTTGGTCCGTGGTCATACAATTTGTTTTTCTTTTTACACTAAATTTTATCCTATCCTAGTACCAGATCCTCTATGGTTCAGCGGCGTGCGAATATTGTTGATCAGGAAATTTAAAACCGACTTGACATGGCAATGCGTAGAATGTAGTCGTTGGCATTTTCTATCGCTATACCACGGGGACTGCTCTGATTCAACTGTTCTCGCCGAAAAGTTCTCTATTATGAATGTAGTAATTGTAGTATACATTAAATTAAAATACCTAAATAAGGGGGCGGCAAAATTGTCTTCCACCGGGCGGAAGACACTCACGCTACGCCACTGATGTAATGCGAGTTGAAGTCTATTATGAAGATACTCTCACCCTCCAGCAGTGCTGCACACGGAATATCTGAACTGATAAATACACATACACAGTCAAAAATATTTACACTTGGTTATTTAGCATACAAATACAAAAAATAATGCAAATATATTTTATTCTTGTTGAGGTTACAGAGGTCAATACTTATAGTAAACGTGATTTGTAAGTTACGTTTCACGTGAATGAAACCCTTTCTTTTTTTTCTTTTCTTTTCTTTTTTAATAACGTTGCCCCACACTAGGATTTTCTCCTGTGTCGTGGGTGCGTTTACAAACATACAAGTTCACATACACATGACACCCAGACCCGAAACAACAATTTGTGGATCACACAAAGAGTTGTTCCGTGCGGGAATCGAACCCGCTACCCGTTGCGCGGCAGCCAGTTGCCCAGCCACCGCACCAACCGTGCAGTCTAGTCTGTATACATATATTTTTTTAAACCGCTGGTTTCGAACCTTGTTAAATAAAAGTAGCGTGTCTAATAAGTTCCAGCCGTGACTGAACAAGGGATCGGTGGTACTCGTTGTACCCACTATCTCTACTGCCAGTCCTATTCCGTCATAGTTGTATACCGTTAAGAGCTCGACTAACGACTATGATAGTAGATAGCGTTAGCCATGCGTGGATTTTGTAAGATTATCAAGAACAGCGTTATCTCATGGCAGTGCGAGAATCAGATAACAATGCGATTCAATTACCTACCACATCCTAATCTATCCCTATACTCACAATTAGTCCGATAACACTAGTTTCAATGCAGTAAGTAAATAGTATTTGAGTTTGTTTATTTTTATCAGAATACGGTGACCTTGCTACGTATGAATCAGGTGGATAGTGGCGTCATGTCATGTTGACTTCATCGTTATTCGTTAGTAGCGCGCCGTCTGTCGCTCGAGTAGCCTGACTCGCTCAGTTCTTTGTTATAAATGCTCAAATCTGTTCTTAACTTAACTGCCTCCGTGTCTGCGAGAAATTGTAAGTACCTATCAGTTAAAAACTTTTGTTTTCATTAATTTAATATCTAATGGTGAAGTGTAAGCTGTGAAGTCATTTTAGTTAATTTGTATAGTAAACTATAAAGCTAGCGATGATCCTTGAACGTGACATGCGAATTTCATAATGAATTGACGATATTACAGTTTAATAAGTACTGCCGGTCCTATGTGGGTCCTTTTTTACTTAACTAATAGGCGGTGAGTATTTATTATTTAATCAATTAAAGCTTTTAGGTATATTAAAATACGTCGACACCTATTTGTTTACTTGAGTAAACAAACATATAGGTACTTAAGCAAATGATGATTGCAATGAGGAATATACCTACTTTTAATATTATATTACAAGTTGATTAGAAGTTCATAACAGTATTTTGTAGCATGGACTAATAAATATTACTCCATGGTCAGCAGCGAGGGACTGTCAAAATCTCGACAAATCTAATCAACTGTTTAGAATGTAAAATTATCAGATAAAAACATAATAGATATATTATTTATAGTGAATTTTATATAATAAAATAATGTAGTACATTCACAACCTACCTATCTACAGTAGGTACCTAGTCTACTCAACTGAATTAACAAGCAATTAGTGTGAGTGATTTTGAAATGTATTTATTCGTAATTTATTCATCCATGTTGTTGTCGGTTCTAGCATCGAGAATGACGAGTGTACACAGCGCGTACAAGGAGGAGGTGCATGATGTGCCCATGTCAGTCATCATCAGGCCTTTCATACCAGAACTTACGGAAGAAAAAGTTGTCTCACTTATGGAGACGATACAGGTAAAATAAAATATTATTTTACTACATAAGTAGTTGAACTAAAGGTTACTTACCGCAATGCTTGAGTATTTCCTTTAGGTATAGGTAAATGGTTAAATGAACACTAAGTTTCCAGGTTAATCTTAGGTAGGTATTATAACGTTACTCTTCGGAATTACTTGAAAGACTGGAACAAGCCTAGTTGCGCACGATAGGTTACCAAAATTGGTCTGCTTTCTATATTTTTTGCATTACATCTTAGGTGCATGATCCTAGGATGAATATAATATTGCATTTGATTTTATTATGTGGGCACCTTTATCCTCTAATTATATTGAGATTTGAGAACCTGCTGTAATCAACTGCAGCTATTAAAATATTATTAATATTTAGCGCCGGTGACAACGAGTATAACCGGTCACGGTCAATCACTAGCTACCATAATCAACTGAACTGTAAAGGTAATTCTGACCTACATTGTAGTACACGTACTGGTTGTAGTATCTTGTTATCCTACATGGATTGTACTTAACCCCATTTATAAAGGACCTCCATATCTTGTGTAACTAGTACCTTTCTAGGAAATATAAGCCTTAAAAATACATAGGTACAATTACATTAGTTGGTGTGCCACAAGGGAGCATTTTAGGTCCTTCACGGTTTAATCAACATCTTTGGCGTCAATAGTATCTTTGGCATTGACTAATTTAGGTAACCAAAAGTAATAATAAATTAGTAGGTAGGTAATCAGTTTTAAATGATCTTTAAAGTCTAAAGGTCAAAGTAATTTGTGTATCTAGAGGTGGTAAAGTTATCACAGATGGATAAAAAATATTATTGTAGGTAATTTAAACTATTTTATTATGTAAACTTTCATGTTTTAAAATAGCCTGACGATAATTATTGTATCTACGTAATACGTATTTAAGCTATTCGATAATTTGATATTTATTTTTAAGAAAACTGTTGTTCACAATGGCAGTTGATAGCATTTTTCTGTGTTGTGGTTTCTCAGTGGTGACAAAAATATTCCTTTTTTGCAGAAAGAAGAAGAGGCAGGCAACGTACCTCCCATAGACATCCTCTGGATAAAGGGCTCAGAAGGAGGAGACTACTATTATAGTTTTGGAGGCTGCCACAGGTACGCCGCCTACAAACGTCTGAACCGGCCGACCATTCCTGGCAAACTGATCAGATCCACCATCAGCGACCTTAGAACGTACCTTGGAAGTAGTACACCAGACTTAAAGTAAATTATTTTAAATAAGCATTAGTTTTAATTATTTTACTTCCGAAACGTAGTTATTCTATGACGATAACATTTATGTGAACGAGTTATAAACATCAATCAAATCTCATAGGTACTTAAATATCAAGCAGAATATTACCTGCACTAAGTTGCATAACTATACTGAACGTGAACTTGATCAAGAATGTTAAGTTTTGTTAGTTGTTAAGACACAATTATTTGTATAGATCTTAAGATAAGCATTTAACGATTTCCTACAGCGGATACGATCAATAATATAGGCATATTTCTATACTTTGAAATATAATTTAATATTTCCCGTTGGGACCAAAACCTGTTTCCTACGACCTTAGATCTAAGGACTTCTAATATTAAATGTTACTTTGCTACTCGTTTATTTTTGTAATAAAATTGTTGTTGACGATAAAATAAAACAAATAAATTCTCCAACGGTGTATTTATTTGTGGAGTGGCTTACCTAACTACAGAACAATGGATATGCCGTTTCTGTATATTTACAAACATGAACATAAATAATATCAAAATACATTTATTACTAACGCAACGGCGGCGCACACAAGCACTGGGAACGTAATGACAAATGAACACAACTACTATATCTTAGCACCAACTTTCCATACATGCAGACATTTAACATAAATTTGCTATTACATACTACGTTTTATATCAATTTTAATACAATGGTAATCCCTGCATACTTTACATAAAACTTCCAACAATAATAATCTCTAATGAATTTGCATTTCGTTCTATTATCACGTGTGCTTGCATGCATTAACATTTCCATTAGTATTCCATTCCAATGAAACAAAACAAAAATATCTCCTAATATATTTGCATACAAATATTCTCATTTAATTGCATATGAAGCTCTGTATATGAAGGTAGCGCAAGGATTACCAATGTGCTAATTTACGTATGACATTGAGACGTCCTGCAAACAAAAATAAAGTCACTGTGCGCTTACCAAGATTTAGAACATTGCAAAAAAGGAATTAAATAAAAGTAAGTTCAATTTGCGACCATAAAGCTACCATGAGAAAATCAACTTTTGTACTGAGAAAACATCAGTAAAACACTCACAAAATGTTGGACCACCCAATAAGATGTGTGAACTTAAAACTAAAATACACAACGTACATGTAAATGGTAATAAATGAACATATTCTAGTGCAGATAACAACGTACGTAGATATTGTATGTAGTGTTTATATACGGCGTAATATTACAGAGATCATTTCATGCTTGCTCATAATTTAACATATTTTGGCACGAATCATAAAATTAGCGACTCAGTGGGAGCGGGGGAGCTAACTATACTTACAATATTATTGTATGTTACATACACAGAATTATATAATCACTAATATCTTAATGAACGTGTGCGCACGGCAATCGGTGTTCACGTTAGCTACCATCTCCCAGTACATTTGAATAAAAATGCAAAATAATATTTTCTATATTGATCTATCTATCACACTGCGGCCGTGGCTCGCCACGCCCGCCCCGGGCTCGCCAACTAAATAGAAAAAATATATATCTATTACTTTACAACAACCATATTTTTACTATGTCTCATATTTTTTTATATCATTTATAATATTTTATAATTTTTACATAACAACGGCACCCTGTCGCCATGGACAAGATAAACTATGTTTTAATCAATAGATATATTTTTTTCTTCACATATAATAATTAAAGCAGTGTTTAAACATTGGTTATCATAAAGATTATATTGAAGCACATTTTAAATTTATATTTTATTCAGTGGCACTAGTGTTTATAAGTAACATTTAAATCCATTTAAAATTTACATTTACTTTTATAATTTATTATGACGAGATGGAAGTGGCTCAGTGTACGAGAAAATATAAGTTTATTTACATTACTTACGAATATAATAAGTAAGGAATACTTAACGAAATAATGTTTAGATCTAAATCAGTTACTTTGTCATCCTACAAAAGTAAGTTAACGTTAAATAACGTAGAATATAGCTTAAATAAAGGTACGCTCAAATAGTGAGTCTGCTGCACGTATGTAAATAGAACAAGACGGTACATATTGCCACCTCCACATATGTTTATACGACATTGTTTAGTTAATGTACTAACAACCGCACTCAGAGACATTTAATGATTACTTAAACTATTTCTTAGCAACGAGTTCGTATCAAAACCAATTGCTAAGGACTGGGTTAAGTAACCATTAAAGGACTCTGAGTACGGCGGTAAGACTTAAATTACTTAAGAGAAACGTGGAAGGATAACATTCATTGTGCACGTCAACTTACTGGTACACTAAACAATAATTACACAAATAAATTAACAATGTATTTACATTAGTCGTAACCAAGTATATGGAAACATTTTGACAAGTATTTCACTTTCTCGTGAAATTTGGAAGAGAGTACCATCGAAGTTTTGTCATGAATGAATAAAGTGTCAATTTGAGTGCTAAGATTCAACATTACCATTTTTTTTTTCATTAAGATTTCATGAACTATTTATTTTAAGTTTAAAATGGATATAACTTTTGAGTTTTTAATTAAATATTTAGATTTAGATAACAAGAACAATAACTATATTTCAACGAGGGCTACTTTCATCTATTATTAAATATTCATTTAAGATTGTAGATTCCTATTTTTTTTTCCTTTAGACTTTTTAGTAAATGAAGCTCGAATTATTTAAAATTTAATTTATTATGTTTGTGATATGTGGATGACTGTTTTGGAAGCATCGTAGATTGAACATTGACAGGTGACTAAAGGTATTAATTGAAAGTTTTCCAAATTGAAAATGTAACTAAATACTACGGTAGGCTACGAAGACTTACTACGGCGTAGCGTTGTGCTACGACCGCGTTAAAAGTAGGAAGATAAAATCATAATACATACGTTAAAGTGTGACCATAATATTGCAACTAGAGTTAATAACTAAAAACACATATAAACTATTGCATTTCAATTACAAAAACAGTGTTCTCTTACACAAAAATGAATGTTATATATTTGTAATAAGGTTTAAATTAAATATAAACTGAAAATTCGTGCAATTGTTTAGAATAGAGAAAAAATAATACTATGCATTGGAATGTAGACAGAACGGCTAAAATGAGGTATAGTACGTTGGCAGCGAATTGGCATAACGATTGTTTAAGAGAAACAGCCAAGCAAAACATGTATTTTTTGATATACTTGATTTTGTGTCTCTCTTTATCATTGCTACTTTCAAAGTATGAGTGAGACAACACTTACTGCATAGTGAACAATATGTCGGCTTAAATAATTGATTCACCTGCGAAGGCTATAAGAATGCGTTTCAAATTGAGCCTTATAATGGAAGAAATAAGCTACATTTTCATTACTAAGCGTTATGCCAATGTACAATAAAAGTTGTTTAAAAGACAAAGTTTGGCACTCCACCTCAATCTTTGAATAAAAATGAAGTCTTGGCCGACATTGAGGTATTTAATATAAGAATAAGCGATTAAAACAAATAAACATCAAGGTTTTACACACACTCGGCAATCATGAGACATATTAATTGCGAGCCTAGTGCTAAATAAAAAGAACTTTAAAATATAATATTTTCTTAATTTTTTTTTTAAATGAAAGTAGTGATAAAAATTCGCTATATTGCACGTAAAATTATGGCTGCACTGAGGTGATAGTTAATCAAATATAAGTCTTATGTTGAACACTTTAAAGTACAAATAATAGAAATCGTTAATACACAGTTTGAGCATTACTTTCCGTCATGGTGGGTAGTGCACGGGACGAGAAGAATTGTGATTTACGCAAGATCATTATTATAAAGACCAAAAGATACAATTTCTTTGAGAATTTATGTGACATTGAAAAGCCAACCTTATACCGGTAGTATAAAGATGAGAATTCTTTATAACTTATCGCTTTGTCTCCTTTTTTATTGATTTAAATCTTACAGCACTTGCAATAAGGTTGACTATTCATTATCATAAATAATTTTGATCACGACGGAGTTTTTAATATCTTGCATAGATCACGAAAGAGGTGAAGACAGAATAGTCCACGACTTAACAAATATAATGACATGAAGTATTTATAACAACAATCCTGAATGTACGCTGTAATGCGCTTATTTAAGAGATTCTATACTCAGAGTTCTACTAAAGTAGACTTGTCTAACGAAAAATGGGCTACACAGTGTCAAATTGTAACTTTAAAAAAAATAATTTAAAGATAATCAAAGTTAGTTTCGATACGAATAAGTATAAACTTTGACACCGTTACTACTATCACTACGCTAACGGACGATTTGCATTTATCAAACAGTCAGTGAATTTTATCATTTTATTATTGACAAAATACTATTTCCTAGTACGTCTTAGTCTTATAAGATGTAAAGAGATGATAGTTTGCACATTCCAACGTACATTCGATCCGCCATACAGTGCGCCTGCGGCACACTACTAGAATATATCTACATTAAAGCATCGATACGCACCATCGAAACATCGCCGACTGCCATTCTGAAGAGAGCTGCTTAGTTTATACCTTTCAAGATCAGATTTATTGACTTTATTTGAAGAATAGCTGCTGATTATAGCTGCTGAGGTTCAAAACAGATTTTTATTCGATTCGGTTTAGCGCAATTTGCGCAACCGTTATTTTATTTGCGCAAAAAGTGCTAATTAGATTTTGGACAATTTAGTATTGCCTAAACAATATGTTCATCCAATACTGTTAATATCTTTAAAGACCCATTTTCACTCGATCCAGCAGTATTTGTCAATAAAGTCTATATTTCATTTGTATTACCACCGATAATTTTACACATAATAACATACATATATGCACATGTATATATAACACATATCTTAACACTGAAGTGAGATTGCTTCGTAAAGCCCCATCCACACGACTAGAGATTTCTCCAAACTTAATTTTGAATAACTACGTAATAAGTGCATTGGTAAATATTATTATAGTTTCAATAATGACTTGAAGAACACGTTGCTATGATTAATTATTTTGTAAAGTGTCAACACATCTATATTCCTTCCTATAGCAACACAAAACATTTTAATTCTTTCGCTCCATTATTTCCCCAGCTGCCTCTAAATCAAAACGTGTTCTTTCACACAATAAATTGTCGTGTAAACCGGATGCCTTATCCAATATCTCTAAATAAATTCTCACAAAATTATTTTATATCTCGTACATAACGTGAAACATTTCAAAAACAATAACAGACTGTGCACCACAGACTATATTCATCTACACATCATTGAAGAGCAAAGATTATTCTTCCGAAACAATTTAATATTTGTCTATACATTCAACTCTTTTAAAACTATTAAGACGTATATATGTAAAGATACTTTTTCATCGTTTTATATTTGTATTGTTCACATTTATAATTATACTAGTTAGCACTTCTGCAGTCGAACTTTCCCTCCCCTGTGGGGGGCGGGCCACCTATATCTTTGCTTACCCCATACATCATTGTACATTTATACACTCCCTCTATATATTTACACAGTCCTCTAGACTCGTGGTATACGTCACCGTTATACACATCCATTACTATTCCGTACAATATTATTATCTACCATTTATCGAACCGTTTAACATCGATATGAAAATATAACTGCCTCGTTCTCGTTTTCTGCTTCATAATAAACACTCATTACGCTAAGACTAATGTCACCTTCCGTCCACTGGTAGGGCGTCACCTACTGAGTTTTTACACGTTTCGACAACACCGACATAGAACATTTAGATAGAATAAAACACCCTCAAAAATATGTAAGAATGTTCGTTCGTCGCGTGGACTATATGATGGCCGTGTACCTCGCTGTGTGGGTGTGTGACACCGACTACACGAGGTCGGCAGTGTCCGCGTCGTCCAGGAGGTCCGTGGCCCTGGGCGACGAGAAGTGCAGCTCGCGCTCGGCGAGGCAAAGCTGACATCAGTCCAGTGCGCCGATACACTCGGGCTCCTCACGGACACACTCCTTCGGGAAGTAACCTGAGCGGTTGTCGCCCTGGAAACAAGATTCGATTTTCAAATTGAGCAACTCTTAAGAAAACTAGGTAACTGTCTGCCTACAACTTCGCCCTTGGTTCTTAAACCTTTATGAACTATACATCAAGAATTACTCAACAATCAACTGGTAACAACTGCACTAAAATCGATTCAGTACTCTTCAAGTCCATCGTGAAGAGACAGTGGTAAAGAGGACTTTATAAGTGAGTGAGTAAGTTACCTTATCGAGCGTCCGTCCCTTCCACCAGCCGCGACTGTCGCCCTCCTTGCTGAGCACGAGGACCTTGGCCCCGGGCCGCAGCGCCAGCTGGGAGCTCTCCAGTGGACGGAAGTCGTGGATCACTGTCGCCACCACGCGGCGGAATGGCCAGCGGAGATTTGAGTTTAAACTGAAAATTGTAGGTAGTATTACGTTATGATATAATAAACTAAACACGTTTAACACGCTAAACGCCATAGGGAAAATACATGAGCTTAATTAGCCGATGATTTGCTTGGAACAGTTTTTTTACAAGGCCAAAATTGTGTTTTTCAATTTTTAGAGAGTCAATGCCAGTCGCTTTATTTATAAAACGTTTCTTTACTCTATAATAAACATTCAGTCGAATTTGATAAAAGCTAAGTTAGTGCAGATCGCTTACCCTTCAAAGTTCTCAGAGAGACTGGTCTTCTCGTAGTAGGTGATGAGCTCGACGACGCTGCGGAAGAACCGCGACTCGGACAGGTAGTAGTGCTGCACCTGGTCTATCGGCTTGCGGCATACACGCATGTGCTTCACTGTGTTGTCTGTCCTGAGGACCATAAGGTGTTTACTTAATATGGATATCAAATCAATCAATTTATAGTATGAGATCTTTATTATGAGTTAGGTACACTTCAGCTTTCTTCCTTCGAAAAATGTATATCATCATTCACTACAACGAAACCTTAGCCACCGAGCATCATTGGTTGAAGCGCAATGCTGCTCATAATATGAACTCCTAGCGTGGTTTGAAATTATTCTATTAACCTTGTCAAACAAACTATTACCCGAGTAAGCCGTACAACATAATTCAACATCTCAGAGTAGATGCAAAATACACAATGGATTTAAACAATGTTTTCTACGTACTTGAGCGAGAGCGCGAGGTTGGTGTCAGTGGGCGCGTGCATTGGCGCGTGGTGCGCGTGGTGCGCGGCGTGCGCAGCGTGCGGCCGTACCCGCAGCAGGAACGTGCCGTCCACGCGCCGCTCCAGCCGCGCCGTCGCCGTCTCGCGCCCCATCTCGCCCACGTACCTGCACGTTATTTATTTACAAACTTGCATATACAACATTACAGCTTACGCCAATACGTTATACAGCCAAAAGAAGAAATTAAAAACTAATACAATTTTCAACAAAAGACATACAACCAAAATACAACAAAAAAGAGATACAACAAAAGAGAAAAACAAAAACAAAAAAAAAACACCTAAATAGTAATTAAACAGACAAAAAACATAAACACATCTTTACAAAATACATAATATTATTTTTTATTACCTAACATCCATCCTCTCACAAAATCTCAAACATTCACGACACACATCTATCCATCTCATTGCAAACAAATCACACTCCGGTATATATGGTGCGGGTGTTATAATGTTGTGTGTATACATACCACATGTAGTAGTGCAGCGCCTGGTCGGGCGCGTGGTGGTGCGGGGGTAGGGGGGGCGCGGGTGCGAGTCCCCCTCCGCAGCGCCCCGATAGAGCGATGCACTCCTTGTGCGCACACGCATTGCACACTGTGCACAAATAGCCCTGCAAATGTACAACACTATAAGTATGTACTTACTTCAAAAGTTACATAATATTTATAACACATTATAATACAAGTTACCTGAAATATCCTTCCTTTGAGGAACTTGGAACAATGGTGACACGTGGCGGGCTTCTCGAATGTATGTAGCACGAACTTGTGGTTCGTACTCCGACAGCCTGGAGGCTCCAAGTTGTCGCTGTGGGCAAATATTAGTTGGTTAATTCAATTACATTTGAGAAAAGTAGAAAAGTTAAAAAAGAGAAAAGAAACTAAAGAACAAATGGTGTGGATGCTTCTTAGAGCTTTATCATACTAGCGTATTGCAAGGGTCCTCAGAGCGCAGCGGGCGCGCAACAAATACGTTACGGGCGCACAACGAAAACGCCGCGAGTACGCTGAGGGGACATTGCTAACACGTCGCAATGTGTTCTGTGCCTTTGATGTTGTGGACCATCAAATACGTTTTAGAAAAGAGCCTTTTAGAAGAACAGTACTTACATAGCATCTCTAATGGCCTTAACCCATTTGCGCTTGGCGTCGTCGGTGCGCGCGTAGAGCGTGAAGGTGGCGTCCTTGGTGCGGCGCACGAGGTAGAAGTGCGAGGCCCAGCGCGCGTCGGGCCGCAGCGCGCGCCGCCCGCAGCCCTCCTCCACGCGGTACTCCGCCAGCCGCACGCCCACGCGGTACGAGTACTGGTTGTCCTGCGACGACAGGAGCTGGACTTGTCTTATTATACTGAAGTATATGCGTGTGTAGGTGTGGACTTAACGTGGGAAATATATTTAAAGAAATTTAATGAATGATGGATGGTCGCAAATGCGATTTCCGAGTGAAAGGTCTCAAAAACTATTAGGTTTTTTTCATTTTCGACTTTTGGTTTCAGCAAAATTATGAGTATTGTAAGGCAATTGGCTGATTTTGTACCGTATGTGAAATCTAACGTTTGTGTTTATTCCAAGAAAATAAAGCCAACAATAAGTTTGTAAAAGTATATTGTAAAAGTAACATTGTTTATAAATCTACAGATTTAATGATTGAAGGCAGCTTACCTTGACGGGTTTGCAGAGCAGCATGAGCTTGTCGAACACGAAGACGTACCGCGAGCGCACCTTCTGGTCCTCGTGGGCCTTCACCTTGAGCTCGCCGTCCAGCAGCAGGCGCCCGTACGCCGCCAGGCCTGCGCCCCCCGCGCCTAGGGCGCCGCCCTCCCAGTCTATTATACTCTCCTAGAAAGGGGACACAGGACATGTTACATTTGTACGGATTTAGATAATTATTTGAGAAAATGTGTTAAGTGTGTTCATGAGTAGGCTAGAGTATTCATTTAGATAAACCATGTATCATGATCAAATCAGTGCAGAAGGCATGGGAACTCAGGTCCGTTTTCAGATTGAATTGATAAAGACCAATTTAGAAATAATTATCATCATTTCACAAATAAACAAAAGTCATAATATATATATTTTGCAGTATTGTACTGTAAGTACCTGTACTTTAGCCAGCAACGCAAGTACTTCGCTGTCCCTCTTGACCTCGTTGATGTACTGCGCTACGTCCACCATCGCCTCTTTCGCCCTCTCCAATCCTCGAAACTCCTCGTGATTCTAAACATAACAAGAAGGAAACCATATGTTTACTTACGGTGGCGCTGTTGTCGTTTTAAGGCAAACATAAATTAAACATTGATTTTTATTGATATTCAGATTGTCGCGCTACAAAAATTGTATGCACTATGTAGGTAGACTATGGTGATTAATGCCAATTAATTTACACACTTTTATGTCTCTACTATGCGGTTAATACGAATGAGAAAGACCTGGGAATATTTTTCCCCTTTTTGAAGTCAAAATCGTTGTAAATAGATAGTACAAGATTAAGGAAAGCCAAGACAAACTTACGGGCTGCGTCTCATGCACGAGTTTGTCGAGCAGCAGATGATATTTGAGCACCCTCTGCATCGGCACCGACAGGATGTCGCGCAGCTGTATCCGACCGTCGCTGTGTTCCTTCTGACATTTCTGTTCACACACAACATTACACCTTATTGTTAACGAGTTGAGTTACATTTTAGCTTAACATAGACAAGTATGTTGTACCTATGTATTGCGTAAACGGTACAGTTTTAGTGCTAAGAATGTGTTTTGGCCTTCAGCAAACTGTTGCAATTTGAAACTTTCAAACAAACCTTAATTGAGTGATTTAAACGAATTTGTAAAAGAATTTGGTCGGTATTTTAGTAACACATTTAAAGAAAATGAAACTATTGAGGTAATAATACAATACTTTAGTTCTAAGAATTTAAACTTAAGGCCAAAGCCGTCTGATGGTAAGCGATCAGCACCGCTCATAGGTACCCATAACAAGGCCTACACTTACCGCTAATTGTTTACTGAAGGTAGAATCTCTGGCATCTAAGTTTTTGAGCGTCTCCTGAGCGTTGGTGAGGTTTGAGCAATAGTCTCCGTAGAGCAGTAACCGTTCGCGCCACGCAAGGAACACGTCCGCCAGCCGCGGCGCGCCGTTGCCAGGCACACACGCTTCTGTCGCTAACTTCAGCTGCCTTAGTAAACCCGTGTGTGTCTCGTGCAGTTCCTGGAATTTGTTAATTAATTTTGTTTAAATTGGTTGAAGGATAGCTTTTTTGTTATGAGGTTGTTTGGATCAAAAGATCAGAATGTTAACTTGTCTTTTAAAACATACATTCTACTGATATTTTGATTCTGTTTATTTTTATCTTCAATATGGAAAAAGCAGATAATCTAACTGCCATATTTCGGTACTGGCTCCTTGCTGTGATTTGTACTTGCAAAGACCAGTTCCTTAGACATAACAATGGATTTAACATTAAATGAGAACATGTTTTAGAATCGTCTCACCTTAATCCCGAAGAATATGACTTGCATATCCTGAGGTTTGAGGTACGGCATCAGTGGCCTCAGGAAGTATTTGATAATTTTGCTGAGAACATCCACATAGTTGTTCTCAGTGTCCACCAGCTCTCGTATAACGTAATCTCTCTTTTCTAAACTATGTGACGATGTCGCTAGCTGGAATTTTTTTAAACAACCTATTATTATTTGAATTAAGAAATACAAACAATATGAGGGACAAACTTAGAAGGCTTAGACTGCATTACTATCATCACGTTAATATTTTTCAAAATGTGGCCCTATAAATCTGTCCCGCAGTGCACAATAAAATATAAGCGCAGACCAAAGCACCATAAACCCAGCTACCATCCACTATCTACAATTTACATTCATTTGTTTCTATAATGTCAAGTTCCGATGGGATATCGACCAAACCTAAGTAAAAAGAAGTGAACCTTATGCCAAAATGTGCAAGATTTGTTGCAACGGAGTGCAGGATGTATGCGCACCGGCTTATAGCACACAGATGTGCTAAACGTGCAAAATGGAGCGGCCAAAAATCCCATGTTCCGCAACATCCGCACCGCGTTACTATATTTAACGTGTTATATTTAACCACTTACATTGCGATATCCACTTATTTTTATCATCAGGAACGCAACGCTATAGAAACTGGGTGTTTATAAAAAGAGTGATAGCAAAACTAATAGCGGCGTAAATACATCGTGATCGGAGCAGCAGCGGTGCCATGCCATGCATAATTCAATCGCCGTACGGAACGATTTGCTAAACTTTTACTTGTCCGCTTGGAATTTAATACGTCCGTCATCCGTGAACGGCTTTTTGTTGGGAAAATTGTATAGTTTGTACATTTCGTGGCGATCTATTATAACTGTGACATCTTTATCGTGACGGGAAATACTTGAGCTGTTTTAGTTTGAGCATTTCCTTTAGTACTTTCGAAGAGTTTACAAGTATCTTATGTTTTACGTAGAAAAGCTACTCTATGTAAATATTTATCAATTATAGCCCAGTAATCGGAAATCGCTCTCTAGCACTATCATTAAACACTTTAGTACGCCATTAATATGAATTACCGACATAGTGATGGCAATATTGTGTCTACTAGTGTTACAATGAATTATTTGTCATTGATTACAGATTCGAAGCATTAAAAGACATCAATGAACTAATAAATGAAAAATTGGTTTTATACACTCCTACAGTACAGTATTAAAACTCGATTTTAAAATAGTAAGGAAACAGAAGATACCGTCATGCAATAAGTAACCATTTCCCATGATTGTGTTTAGAAATTATTACTAATTCATCCCAAACATCCCGAATAAGAGTTTCATTGAGTCCGGCACCGCTCCTCCTCCCAACCACCGAAAGCGAGCAAAGAAAACAAAACCAAAAATAAAAGGGGACCCGTAGCGTACTGTGTTGAAAGCGGGCGGCTGCACGGGCGGTAGGTCGAGCACGCTGTTCTTCACCACGCACAGGTCGTGGTAGATCTCCTCGTCGTGGATGCGCGCGCAGTAGCTCGCGTACTCACCCACGTCCGCCGCCGGTGCGCTCGCGCCGCCGCTGCGTTAGCGACCCACCATCGTAACGTATCATGCATAAGCTTACGTATCGCTTTTGGATTACTAGCTCACAGCCAATCCCAATAATCAATCTGCGGTTTTTCTACCTTAAAATATTTATGAAGTGAACAATTCTAGCAGGAAAACCGGTTAAAGGGATCTACCGTACATCTACTGGACTAAAACAAGCTTGTGACGTGTAACTAGAGTTGTAAGAGCACCGCCCGAGTCGGTGGGCGCTCAGTAAGTGCAACACTGAATGAACTAGTGAGGTTGTAATTAGGCTGATGTTGGGATAGCTAATAAAACAAAAGCAAATACGAAAATAATCAAATTGATGTCCATCCAAAATGCACACGTTGATATCTCAAAGTATAAATATAATTTTGAGTACAAGATTCTTGTAACATTCTTTGCTTTGAAAGATCATCGTGCACAAAACTAAAAAATCCATAAATTAAACTTAAGGATGTAAAAAAAATTACAAAAAATATCTAATTAAAAATGGTGCGTTCAGATGATTTTTATAATTATTATCGGCCCAGCGTGATCCAGTTTCCAAATTAGAAAAGCGACCCAAGATTTTCCTGAACACAGCATTAGAATAAAAAGAAATAATATGACCAGCTAACAATTAGATGACAAAAATATCTAGCTACCAAATTACACGGAGGTACATTACATAACAGGATACGCTAGCATAGTTTAACATTGATAACAATACGAGTTCCAAATGATAATGGCACTTCCAGAGATGGTATACAACCAACATTTTATAGTGGCCATTTTTATTTCCAGCCATGACACTCTACTAAAGAGTTTGTATTTATAGAATACATTATTATCTCTGACTAGTTAAAACATATTTTATAATCTATATATCTATAGTTAAATCGTAGCTAGCATTTCCTTGAACAATTATTCACAGCTCCTACAAAAGAGACTACACCTAAATAGTAAATATTGTAGTTTCTAGGTGCGTACTGATAAGTAGAACATGGACAAATAATTTAAACTTGTAATATTCATATCTTAGAATAGCATAATGATTGTACCAAAATGTTATAGTAAAATTCAAATCAAACTACCCAAAGTTCCTCAGACAACAAATCATATGACTTTCTTTCATCTTAATTAAAAAAAAATATTGATAAAATGATAAATGATATTTATTTTGCAAATAGGTTATAACATAACACTTTTACACGTCAATCTCTTAAATAACTAGATAAGGCCGATTAATTATTATTCCTATAAATTATATTAATACATAGCATGGAAATTGACAAACATGATCTCTTTGGTGTATAGTTTATCAGTACCACAGCCATAGTTTATTAACAAAACTTTTCTCATTCAAAAATATGAAACTAGTTTTGTGTTTGAGTTTTCAGTACAAGTTTCAAAGATGTGGCGACGTACTCCGGAACTTACAGTCCTGTGTGGAAGTTTGGTCTCTATCATAAACTTCTATTACAACTTAGGAAATGCAAAAACTACACTAAAAGTACATAGTTAAAGTCTTAAAGAACACTTTCTTGGAACTTGTGGAACAGCTAGAGGGAGATATGTATATTGCAATGTTGTCCATTCTGTTTCATTTCAATCAATACTTTTATAAACATAGATTCACGTCATTATTTACAAAAAGCAATCAAGGAATTCCGCAAATTTTCTGTCATACTTCTCAGTTTTGTGAATCCCTTGTTTTCTCACCCACTTGAGAAGTATTGCAGAAATAGAGGATGAATGTGGACTAATGTATTAAACTTTTTTTAAATGGCTATTTAAAAAATGATTGTCATTTGATTAAGACCTAGACTAGCTTATCATCATGTCCTGTACAAATCAGTACGCACGTCAACTCTCTAAGCCCAATGGAAGCGTATCTACACGCCGATCTATTTGCTCGAAGCTAGACAGCGATCACCCCTATTAACAACACATCACGCTTGGCAACTTAATTCAAAGATTTCGACAATTCGCCATGATACATTGACTTCAATTAATGCAATAATAATTATAGCTAAAAGTTTTTGATGATTTCAATTCTAATCTATATATAAAAATAAAGTTTTCCTTCCTGACGCTATAACTCCAGAACGATGAACCGATTTACGGTTTTGCATTCGAAGGAGGTCGCGGGCTCCGTGAGGTTTATAGCAAAGATAATTGAAAAAATCAAGATGCAGGAAAAAGTGATGCGAAAATTTGCTTTAGTAGTATAACTTAATAGTGAGATTTTAAATTTATTTTAGATACAATCTACAAAGTTAAAGGAAGATTATTAAAATGCAACTCTCAATCTATAATCTAACTCTGAAATCCATCAAGACTAAGTTATTTAAAAACATCTTTATTCAATCAATCTCGATCCATGGCTCTGCTAGATTTTTCACTCCCTGTCTATATACCTATATCTGCCGATATGAAGTCCAAACATTCATTAGTTCTTCGTATTTTCGGGCGTTAAAATCGACAGTAGGTATATGCAAGCAACTCGTAGTTATGATGGAAAACTGTTTATCTAGAACGTAGCGTCTAAACACGACTATTTAGGTAACTTTGTTAATACGGCCGCCTTTTGTTTTCATTTCATCATCGCTAACTAACTATAGAAACATTGCAGCTGGAAATACGGAAAACTGAAGACAAAATAGATTGAATGGACGAGGAAACTTCGAGATTACAATTGATAGGGGGCAAGGTGACTAATTTCATTAACTACCAACAATATATATTATGTATTTACTTTAGTGTTGTTTTGCAACTCGCCTTTTCTATTGAACTTCCTAGCACCTAAAATAGGAGGCAAACGGGAAGACAGATCACCTGATGGTAAGTGATCAGCAACCCCAGAGGAGTCATCGGTGAGTTTACAATTTCTACTTATTAAAGAATGACTGTTTAGATGAAATAAAAGCAATTCTATTTTGGTTTGCAAATCGACTAGACCGAATAGACCACTAGCTACCCAGCGGCGAAGTGACAAAGGTCAGAGGTGGCAAACTTTTGAAGCCAAGTTAATGAAATCTGGAGACACCGACAAACCAGGTCAACTCACTGAATTGTTTATGATCAATCTGTTTTGGATTGACTTGACTGATAGACTTCGTCGATGAAGTAGGACATATATTCAATTTTAAAATTAGTATTAACACAAAGTGCGCCAGTAAATCTTGGAATGTAATACAAGTTCACGCTTGCGTGTTAAATTACCATTTTCTAAAATTGTAATAACCGCTACTTTGTAACCATTTCAAAAGGTGTATCACCGCGGTGAGCCTAAGTGGCGGCCTATTGAAGTTGTCATACAAATTGATCGATTAGAGCAACACACATTACTCGATGTTGCTAAACTCAGTACGCGGGTCGTCCTCAAAGTAAATCAGTTCTCTAGAATTGCATCAACTTCAAGGTCTCTTGGAAGTATTAGAGTCATAAAGCCATTATTATGATTGCTAATTAGTTTAGTATATTATAAAAAAGGAATTTTATCAAAGTCAGGTGAACTGATATGAAGTGCGGGTGTGCACAAAAAACAAACTAGTATTATTATGTTGAAAGGCCCTATCTTTAAATCGGCCAACAATCTTGCGAAAAACAGTTTTCAAGAAAAGCTAGGCCCCACGTATGTATTGTCTATGGCGTCAAAACTCAAGAGTGCGATTCCACATCACACAGATGCGGAATAAATCTAGGTGCCTTTAGTGATTTGTAAAACTTATCCACATCTAAATTGCGAGGCTTGGTCTGAGTCTAATAACTTCTGACCTTAGCAAAGGTTGACCTTAGTCTGATTTGAATAAATGAATTTTAATATAACGGGAAAGCTATCTTAGTAAGATAAATCCTGTAAATATGTCTATTTATTAAGCAACCATCGGGAAATTGGGATAAAGAAACAAATCGAGCGTAAAAAGGTGTGGGAGGAAGTATTAGGAATTGGGAGCTATAAATAGACAAGCAAATGTTAGAGATCAAAGGGACGTCTCCCCGGCTCTCATTTGTAGAGCAAAGTTATTGTGTTAGGGGAACATATCCGAGTGTATGACGACATGACAAGACATACGTAGCTCGCGATGCCTCGGAGGCAGATACACAAATAATGCAGACATGTTCACATAACAATGTTATGGAGAATTAGAGATTAATTTAGTAAACTTTGTTTGTTTTTGCTGGCTTGATTATTTACCATTAGGGAAAATCCACTTAGTAATAATTATCCAGCTTAGTTTATTTTCGGAAATCTAATCAAGATCCTTATTTACCATATCTATTACTCATTCATACTTCGTAATAGCAACAATTAGACACCTAAGTAACAATGATAACAATAGATATTTATACTACTTATTTATCAAATTGTACTTAGAAGGATAACAGTTATAACCCGTTTTAAATAGAGTGCGAGGCAAAGCGGTAAAACCACATTCTCCTGAAGTACCTAGATAATTTTGACGGGTTATATAGATAAAAGGACTTATACGAAAGATACGAGCCTGTATGACTAACCCATTCTTAGAAGTACCAAGTAGGCTTATCTGGTATTATCAAGTTCGCGAAAACTGCACCGCACCGCGGCGCGGGCGACCCATCCAAGCTCTCAAACGGACAATCACAAGAACTCGCGTTACGTCATCGAATTAAAAATTATTTCCGTTTCAAATAAATTCGCTACCAATTATAATAATTATTCATTTACTATGCGTCATAACTTTCTAGTGATGCGTTTTACCTAACAACAATGATTTCAAAGATTCGAAAGTGTAATTATGAATTATTATAATTGTTAGTTTGTTGACTCCATTAGTAAAGGCCAGTTGTGGAGCAACCGGCGCGGCGCGTGTATGAACATGCGTAGGGCGGAAGCCAAAAAATGTTTGTTTAAGGAAGTAAGGACCAAAACAGTACAAAAGGAATGAGTTTACATAATTAGGTATGTTTTAGGCAATAAACGAATCTTTCAGCCATTAAACGTGCATAACGGTTAAAAGGGGAACGCCAGAAAAAGCAAGTGAATACACAAATAATAATGAATATTCGCAGTTACTAAGAAAGATAATCTTGTAAACAAGAAGGCCTACGCTAAAACGGGGTTATATAAAATAGAACTAATATAGATAGATAGATAGATAGATAGATAAAACATTTATTCAGTACAAACAATAACAGACCTGACAGACACAAAAAAATAGAATAAAAAATAAGTGGGTACACTATACAATTTACATTACGGTAGAAGCAACACAAAGAAAAAGGAGAAAATAAAAAAATAAAAAAAGAATTACGGCGCGGGTGTGTATAGTTTGCACCGAATGGGAGTCCAGCTCAAATAATATAATTATTATTCCGCTTTTTCAGTTCCAGCGTGGAGGCCTATTTGAACGGAGGTTGAATGTGGGCTGAAGTTTCAACAGACAGATACAAGTTTAGCTCGCCAGTTCGCTATTGTTGGGCCTAGTTTAACAGACGGACTGTGTAGGCGGGAGTACACTGTAACATCATGTGTCTATGTACAACCATTATATTATATTGTATACTGAAAACATATATATAAAGATAATTTACGTTATGATATGTATAATTATCTATTATGTCTAGTCTTATTTGATTTCGGACCTATTTGGGTAAGTTGGGCATTGTAGTAATTCTGGGTAATCAATTTCTCGAGATCTTTATTCAGAATTCGGAACACCGACCCTTCCTACAATGGCGCATATTCGATCAATTAAATCTGATCATTGAGAAATTCAATCTTTTTCTTATGATCCATATTTAGATAATATAATCCATCCTATCCCTCTATTATTCTACCTATATCCATCTCTTGCTTCCTGTATTTTCCGACTAGGTATCTGAGGTTTATAGAATGTCCACAGATAACTCTATTGTGTAACTGTCATGAACAGCCGACTTCAGCAAAGAGTGAGACTTGGCATAATAGGATGACAGATTAAAAATAAATACTATTCTTTTTTTATATAAATAAGAATAAATAATGAATATGGCTAGATGGCTACGATACGCAGATTTCCGAGAAAGATCTAATCACATAACATTAGCAATTTGTATCGTTATTGAAAATATATAACTACATCACGTTCCCAACCCAGTAAATAGGATTTATGGCCTTTCGTGTGGGAAGTACGAAAATGATATTTTAGCCCAGGGGCGTCGGAGCGTACACAGATACACATTAAGTACTAACACAAATATACCGCAAAATATTATGTATATCATATTTCGGTTTTCCGAAATCCTGAAAGGCGTTCACAAGATAACAGTTTTCCGTCACATGTTGGTACCTATAACGGTAAGAACTTTATTTTGTTGCTAAAGCAACGAACCAAGTGTAACTCATGGACACATTATAGTAATTAATATTTAACCGAAGGAAAGAGACATGACAATATTCACATATCTACCGAAAAATATTCAATTAGGTATTCTAAAACATTGTGACCAACTCGGAGAAGTGTCATCTACTTCACTAGACATCATTGCGGCCATTAGACTACTTGCGACAGGTGAAATGTTTCATGTGAATAATTATTAGAGTAACGAGGAGGAAGAGAAACGTCATTACACATATTTAGTAAAAGTCCGTCGTACACTTAGCAGCAGACGCGCGGCCGCGTGGCACAGCGGGACTACATATTAAGACGTGCACGTTACGTGTAGGCGTTGAACTACGTAATCCGCAAAGGACTCGCGTATATTCCGCGTAATAACACAATAAAGTAGAAAGTTCGTAGTTCGCAACTCCCACGCTTGAAGCGATTAATTAAATGAAAACTTGGACCATATTATGAGGATGCACTGCCGAGGTCGCTTGCGGCAACGTCGGGATCCCTCTTTGTTTCAAAGGAACGTTGATACGCGAATTAGGGCAAGCAAATAACGTGAAGTTGAAATTAGGTGACTCTTGATTTATGTCGTTATCTTATTCGTGAATAAATGAATGTTTGTATTCGTGCGAGCTTGCATGAATGACGAATGTGGAACATGCTGCGAGAGACGCTATTATCATTTGGTACTCCACAGTCTTTGTCTACGCAAACAGAAGACTCTCGTGGCGGTAACAGAGTGCGAGAAAAGTCATAATTTATTACAATGAGACGAGCACGTACTTTCTTATTAAAAGGTTTGCGCTGCAGAACACAAGCGAATGATTGCGACAATCTTCGGGGACTTTTCGGCATGAATAACACATAAGAGTAATTTAAAGCATTACGCGCTAAGGAACGACAAATTGGACTTTATGGATATTTTTTCTGAAAACCATGTTTTCTCAAACAAGAGCATGTCGCATAATTTCACGCTTGCTTTAATAGACAATGGTCTCCTTTACTTCCAAGTTCCAACATCGACAATAAGGTTCCTACGCAACTTCTCGCTAATTCATAAAGGACGTCACATTCACGCTATTTTTATCTTGTCATTTAGAAGTAAGTAGTTGTGTTGGTTCTAAGAAATGTAATGCTGGTAGTCTGGTAGGTAGTACATTGTCTGTTGTTAATGTATGGGAAACGCGGTGCGATGATATATTTAGATAACAAGAAATAAAGCAAATAATGTGAGCACTTAACACGCGCGCAGTTCCGCGGAATGAGTTAGATTTTCACTTTTTTATTACTTTACTAACTACTTCATTGACCACGAGCGCGAGATATACAGCCAAGGACATCATGATACTAGTAGGTATATTCATCAGGCCTAGCTGCATTTTCAGTAAATATCTCCCCCAAATAAAGTTTCACTGATTAATAAAGATGAATCGGTTTGCTACTTATCAAACGTGAGCAAAACAACAGAACTCGGCGCCAGAAACAAAGTACTGCCCTAGACAAATTCCTTCACAAAGACATCGTTATTAAAAACTGAATATAAACTTTATCACCGAGGACACAAAGTTGTGAATGGTGTAAAAGTTTAAATACAGCAGATGGCTGGTCAATTATGCAGGCAATTGTGAGTTGCACAATGATCAGCAAAGCGTATTCATTGATGAGCATTCAAAATAGATAAGTAACAGTTGATGCTGGCGACAGTTACGTAATGCTTCGTATTGCTATCATTTAGATACCGATCAGGTTATTGAACTAGAAAATATCCTAGGTATCAATTTTATTTTCACATAAAATTGCAACAAATGCTGTGATCGTCTATAGGTTGTGCATATTTTCGCGTTTGATAAATAATAGAATATTTTTTCAGGATTATAATCATTTTCTGATATAGGTAGAGCATATATGAGCAGCCTTAGTAACATTATTAGAAGGAATTTTGACTTTAATCTGCAACTTTTGCGGCATATTGAGGAGCGTCCTACAACGAAATAATAAAATAGTAAATTATAATTTTGTATTCCCAACTATGTTACGCGCAACTGTGGACTACATTCAGAGGTCCCTCACTGTGACAGTAAGCCCGCTGCGGCTGATCTCAAACTTTTAGTTATAAATAACAAACGGATTAACTATTGTTGTTTGTGATAACGTGGCGACCGGGGAACATGATTTGAATATTAACAAGTTAGGTGAAAGTAAATCCTGGGATTATAATGTACCAAGCGTGATGTTGCCAGACTAACCGAAAGAATACGTTTTACGGTCAGATATTGATTAAAGTGGCGGTTCATTTTGAATTAAACAGCTTGGATCAGCGAGCGTAGTTGTAGCTGACCTTTGCACGCAAGCTGGTCCTTGCTGAGCGCTTTACACCCAATAAATATCTGGCCGTAAAATGCCCGAAATAAAAGGACTATCGAAAACAGCCACCTCTGGCGTCGCTGATGTAAACTTGACGTAACAGAGGTCCTCGTAAATCTCCTCCACGCGGTCCTCGCAGGTGGCGGAGGGTATCGTGAACTGCACCCAGGGGACCTCGGCCGCCGCCGGGTGCCCGGGGCACTCCTCTATCACGCTCGAGTAGGGGGGAGGCGCCATGGTCGCACTGGCGCTACTACAAGGGCCGTTAAATTACTTAGCACTTTCAAAGTTGTAACGAGGTGAGTTCAAAACTAGTTTGGTACTTACACAGATTGCAGATCTTTGTAGATGTCCTCTTCCGACTGTGTCCGTAGCGCTGAGAATGGTCTATAACAAAATTTTGAAGTTTTACTACTGTCAGTCCCATATAAACCACTAACTGTACTCTAACTTCTTTTAGGAGTGATCTATGAAGTTTAGAGAGTGGAGTACCTATCTCTGTATAAAAACCTGCGTTATTAATGTTACTCACTTGATATTCTTAGCTAGAGCCTTGGGGCACTGGCTGAGCTTAGCCAGCGTGCACAGCACTCGATGGAAGTTGGACAGATCGAACAACATGGACGGGTCGAACAGGTCCGTCTCCCGCAGCTCAAACACCTCGTGACATGTCCGGAGGAACACCTTGATGTTCCTCATGCACAGGAACTAAGGAGGAAAAGATTATGGTTGATTAATCATTATAGTTATGTACGAGGAATTTCCTACAAGAAACGCTAAAGTATTTAAGAATTAAAGATGGAAAAAATGTGCTTTCGTGTTTTCTTTTTACAAAAATCTTGTTCGTTTTACAAAAGCAGTAGTTAGTTTCTATTCCTTGGGCGGACTTATTAAATTCCGATTGTATTGTTTTGTTTTTAACATATCTCATTGGTAGAAATTTCTAATTAGAAAATACTAGTTGAACAGCCGAAAAAGAGAGTAACTATGTCACAATTTATCCAATCGGATTTGTTTAGTAATTGATGTAGTTATTCATACCTGTATTCTTTTAAACGTTAATTATGTATCAATCAATTTACCTTAAACCGAACGGAAACGCAACATAAAACTGCGCAGGTACATTGACCAACAAAAGTAGTTATTATTATTATACAGTTACAAAACAAATTCATAAATAAACCTGACGCCATCCGCCATCACAATTTGTCTACAACAACACATTACATAAAGTATTACACATTAAATAAATATCATTCTGTATTCATGAACTAAGTTACTTATGTTGGTGATAGTACCTACTTAGTTATTTCGGCGTATCATTAAAGAGCGGCGAGATCATTTGTAGTGGTTTCCTCTCTTACTCTTAAAACGATAACATTATCTGGTACAATTACGTGCGTCGTTATTGAAGCACTTTTACGAGAGATAACTACGGGTTTAGTAGCCTTATGACGACCTAATATAAACAGTTTAACAGTATAATTAATTAACTGTTTTGATACATCGGAATTTTTGTTTTAAAATTTCCATTTTGAGAATGTTTAGAAATTTTTGATTCAACGTTTTTTACGACACGTAATTTGATAACCGCGTTTATAGGGACACAGGAGTGTATGTATCAGTAGCCCTATTTTTGTTTTATAAATCTATGAGTGCAAAATGCGCATTGCAAGCGTTAATAACATGTAAATTTTATTGACAGCAGGTAACTATCAGTTAACTATTTTCTACTTTATGTTTATAATACAACTTTAACCAACATGTAGCCAGCTAATTATCGCATTTCTTGCAAAATGGACTGTAAATACAACTTGACAACTACTTTCCTATCTTATTAGCACTACACATGAGTAGCACAAACACAAGAGTAATGACCTCAAATTACACTACCTGCCAATTTTAAGGACATTATTTACTGTAACAAGTTAATAAGTGTGTATTTTACAGAACAGAGTAACATTATGTGTGCTCCACTACAATTACAAACATTTCTGTTAAGTATTATGATGATGGGTCCCCCATTAGCCCCCATAACATGTAATCAATGTGACATTGAGGCACATTCCTCCACATTTTTATGGTAGTCACATGTAACAAGTTGTTTACTAATGTTACATGGCATATGTAAGAGATATAGATTTGACATCAATAGATAATAACAGTTTATTGTTTGGTGCAAATATCTAGATATGATAGATAGTATATTACTTTGAAATAACATCAATATCAATAGTTACGATAAAAGTGCAAAAAGATAACTTAAGTTTGATTATACTCTATTAACCATCAACTCATCCGTTTATGAAGGAGTAAGGAAAGTTCACAGATGAACCAGTGAAATTATATTCTTGTTACTTCAGGAAATACCTACATAGTCTATAGTCTATAAGCATTTACATTCCTAATTTAGTAGGCCATTAACCAAGGCATGGCTAGTTGACAAATATAAACAAAGCACAGCTATTTTTACGACAGTGCCCATAAAACATAGGGCGACTAGTTTTAATGGCCGCCAGTTGTCACAATATGGTCTGTAGAGTAATAAAACAGATATCCTTAGTGACAATAGGGAGTGGAATAGTTCAATATGACTACTGACCTTAGGCACCAAAGGCATGGTATTACTATCAATACAAAATAACAGGAAAACTAGCTACTACTAAAACATAGACTACAAAAATATGGATTGTGTTAAGATTGGTATGAGAATAAGTGTGATAGAATATCTGATAGGGAGACTGGAAAGGAAGATGTCATTGTTATTTTTATATTCAATAGTGGTTGGCACAACCCTAAAAGTATCAGGACAGTCACAAGTTGTATGTAGATTAATGATTATATTTTATTGTTTTCCTGTTTGAAATTATTAAATTAAGAAACAATTAAAAATATCTTATTTCTTTAACTTGTCTAATAAGCTTAGTGTGTTCATCAAAACAAATTCTTCTTTCAACTAATCTGCTATTTCCTTATAAAATATGCTGTACAATTTCATTATGAAGGTTTTTTTTTAACAAAGCTACCTTGCCTTAATTGAACAATGTAATAACATAGAGGACACACAAGCAAGGTTTCTATTAGAATGTACAATTTATTAGGAATTTCTATTTCTATTGCGATTTGTTAATATATTTGACCATGACCCATTGCTATTTATAACAGGAAAGAGGTAAATACTTGTATTATTATTTTCACACTTAACAGGAAATAAATATAGTTTATGTAATATAGTGTTTACATTAAAGCCATCATCATCAGCCGAGAGACGTCCACTGCTAAACAAAGTAGTCCCCTTAGTCCTCCATTAAAAATTAAAGCCATATTTTTGTATTATTTTATCTAATCTTGTTAAATGTTGAGATGAGTTTAAAAGATTTTAATACAGATAAGATCCATATTGAGGTCATTGGCCCTAGTGAAATTAATCTTCCATCTATTAGACTTGTTCATAAAGGTACATATTACATCAAGGTATATACTTGCATTATGAATTGACAGTGAGTAGTAAGCTCCGTCTGTTCATTCACAGTAAGTTTACGATGCAGATAACACCGGAACATATATTCAGTGACTGTTGAATACGCACATATCAATAGCAGAGGTCCATTCATGATTGCATGCATAATTAACTACACCAACACATTATAACTGTTAATGTAATGCTCTACACATATTTCAGTACTAGGAACTCCTCTTGTATCACAACCACGAAATTTTAATTTATAATCTTCGAAATATATTTCGGAAACCAAAAAAACACGAATTCATCAATGTAAATCTGTAAACCTTGTGTCAAAATTTCAAAAGCACAAATCTCCGACCTAGGAATTAGTTCCATATAACATGCGTGCAGCTATTATGTGCTAAATTTAATGGTTTTATAGTAATTAGAGTGAAGGTCGCGGCGGCGGGGGCCCATTTACCTGTGCCATCTGAGGCCGCTGGTTCACGTCCTTCATGTCAATGCAGCCTGGATGCAGCACATTAAGCAGGTTGCACAGCAGTACGCCATCTCGCAGGGTGTACGCCAGGTCATGGATTGAACTCGTTTCCCAGTTCGCCTTATGGTCGGGACGTAGCAAGCCACATCTCGTCAGCCAGGACGCGCACTCGCGCCACAGATCCTCGCCGCCAGCAGCCATGATTTACACAAACTTCGAAGTGCACATCGATAGTATCAGCACTGAGCACTGCTTTTTAATAATCAACAGGCCATTATTAAACGAGGGTTAATTGATAATTGACATACAAATTGATACAACAAACACAGGACGAGCCAAGCGAGAACAAGATTTTTTGACAACTAAAGTATAGTGTTGCTACAAAACGTATAATAATTCGTTGACAGATAATAATGATTTTCTTTATCTATATTTTTTTTATTTGTCAATTTTAGAAGTTGCTGTGTAATTTTTATTTGTATGTTAATAGAAAAACATTATTGTCACCTTGACAGAAAACATTAAATAAAAATGTTTGTTACATATTTTGAAAATCTAGGTCAACAATCAACAGCTGTACTGTCATCTAAATATTTTATCTAGCAACATTGGTAGTAAGTGGAGTGACGCGACTGCACGTCGAACGAACGATTTTTCATGAAAATTCCAAGATAAAGTGCATTTAACGTGTAAAATCAGTGTAATTATTAAGTCAAAGGTAAGTTTTACATCAATTCCTTTTATTTGTGGTATAAAATCTGTAATAAAAACGTTTAAAAGTGTTTTAAAACTTATCTATGACACACCCATGTATCGGCGAATTCTTTACGAATGTCCAACTTTCCGAAAGAAATCAGAATCATGAATAAGGAGATTCTAAATGGAAAATCATGTTAATGCCATCTAGTACCATTTTTCATTCCAGTAATTCCTCCGGAAGTCCAAAATTGGCTCCGGCCATAATCCTTATTAGGTTTATTTTGGAGCATTACGTCATTGTACATAAGAGGGAAGTATGTGGGGTCGATAGGTAGCGGTGGATACGCCGGCGGCGGCAGTTTTACTGCGGTATACAGTGTCGACCGTGCGTGTCGGGCAGGGCGATAAAATCTGGAACAGGCTGTCGCCGTGTCCGCCAGTACTTTCTACGTCAGTACACAATCTAGACTCTGTGACTAGAATACCTAGAGTGTATTTACCTCTGCAGTGCTGTGTATTGATTTTTTTCACCACTTCTATGTTTATTTGAGGTATTTGAGTGGGTTGTTATTATTTATTTACATGTTTTCTAGATCAGCTGATTTTCTATTATATTTTTGCATATGTGTTTTGATTTTCCTATTTAATTATTATTACCTATTTTTAATATTATCAGCAATTCAGTTTTTCATTCAATTACTGAAATCTGCGATACCCTAAAATATTTTTCTTCATCATTCAGATAAATAGGTCAACATTTTCTTTGAAATTTTGCCTTATTGCACTGTTTTATAACTACAAAAACTTTTAATTATGATATTGCTGTAACTATATTCACAAAGTATAGACTATAGGACAAAATCATGGTAGAAATAAATAACTTAAATACTTAAAGCCATAATCCTGGTATACACCTAGCCAGTCACAGTACAAAGTATGCATCAAAAAGCCAGCTATAGATCTAGAATTAATTGTAACTCAGTACTTCCAATGCCAATTGAGCCCCACCCATAGCATGACACACATTTGGCTGTGCATGTGTGTGTGATTGCAGTGCTCTAGATCAAATTGCATTGGTATTGATTACCTGGCTGATGTGTGCATCCAAGTGTCACATACATGTTGGACAGGTGTAATTTTAATTTATTCATATTAAATGTTATTAATTTTTGATCAATAATTACAAGACATTCTGTATGAAAATACTAGATTCACTGCATCATCATTCAAGCATTTCAATCAATTGCTTTTGTACTTAAATAACCTATCAATTGGTCTTGTAACTGCTTTAGCTATTAATTTTTAATTCTATTAATATATTTGGCTCTTACTTATCTATAGACCAAAACCTTAGAACATATTTACTATCATTGTCATTAGTGCTCATAAAACGAAATCAGCAGGTTGAGTGCCTATGACACAGGAATCAATACAAAATAATAACATTTCACTAGTTATTCACCATGGTATTGTAACTAATTCAGAACATGTAATAATAATGGTCATATTTTATAATCACTTATCTTTTTAGTTTTAACAATGACACTACCTGAGCTCATGGACTGATAAGCAACAACATTCTACACTGATAAACCTTGTACAAAGGCTGAAAAGTGTATTGTAAAAGTACTTGCTTTAAAATAGGTTGCCAAGTGCAGTACTTTAAGGACCAACTATGTTATCATCAGGTTCACAATACATTACTGTAGGGTGAGTCACAAGGCCGTGTGATGTAAGCCTCGTCTGGCAGGTGCCATCATGTAGATAAGTCATAGAAGTACCAATCTGCTTTAATTAATTATGATCATGTATGGTTGTATGTAGAGGTTTCTCTGTATTATTTTAGTGTGGTTTTCTTGTGTTGAAATATGGTTGGCTTACTCTTTATAAGTACAGTTCCAAGCTAATTAAAAATCATGTCATGTCCACAAGCTAGCTATTAGGTACAGTACCATTAAGTTTTTAAAAAGGAATGTTAATATAATGATAAGATTACCTTTATACAATGACAGAATACCGTCATGAAAGATAAAGTGAAGAAATAGCTCCATTAAATTGTTTATTACGTTTAGCGAAAAGAGATTCCAATAAGTAAACAACTCGATCGTAAAATAACTGTAACAATAGCCGTCCTAGTAAGCTAATAATGTAATGAATGTACTTTGAATACAATTCTAACAAACAATACTCAGACTATGTTATAGCTTAAGCCTATATTATTATACTATGTACAATATTATTACAATCTTCTTGCAAATAGATGGAGATTAGAGGCGATATATGTAGTTTTTTCAGCAGCTTCCAATATTTTTTCGTAACATATAGGTACATCTACTCACACATTAGTATAACTTGGCTTTACTGTATTGTGTAGAGTGGCACTTCTGTTATAACTCTTTATAGTGACAAAGTCAAGTGTAGTTTGACCTTCATCTGAGTTAATGAATACTGTTTGGTGAGATCAGGAGCATAAAAAATATGGCTGACGCGGCACGGCGGCACTGATAAAGATTCAAGTTTGAATTTTAAACGTTATGTCCGTTACTACGATCAGGTGATGCCTTGTTAAAATCTGTCTACTTAACAAACTTTGTGTGTGAATAACTTAGGTTTTTGTTTTTACTTTCTTCATAAAACAAGGTTATTTCTACACTTAGGTTATCGTCTAGTAGTTGCAGCGTCTAGTAGCTTTTTTTATTATAATTTTAAGGGTGTATTTTTCACGTATCCAACACACCAAACTTTATTTATGGAAACTTGGACATCGTAATCTACTCATAGAAATATGCTTGCAACTCTGATTACTTGATTTATCGTATTTATTTTAATTGTTTCAGTTAATTTGACGCTTCCATCATGGAACAGATACCACCACCCAAGGAGGTGAAGATCCTCGAGACCGCCGAGGATATTCAAGAACGACGTGAACAGGTAAACATGCTCTTTTATACGTATTGTAATAATATTTAAGGTCCTCTGGTCCGGTCTTCTAAATCAAACATGAAAAATCCGATGAAGTGACCTCCACTCATTCTTGTACTTTCTAGGCATATCACTTGCTCGAATCGTTCAAATGATGCAAGCCCATTCTATGCGATTTAGTCACAGATTATTTCTACACTTGCGTCACAGTACTTGTAACACACTAAAATGTGAATATCGAAAGTCACCTTTAAAGTGAAAAATGTGATATCACAGTTCCACTACAATCAATAACAACACTTTAAGACTAAAATACTCTTTTAATTCAAATATACTACATATTTTAATACCACCAAATTCCGTTGAAGAGAGTTATAAATGTACTTGTAACATAGTGATGCATTGTGAACTCTCGGATGTTCTCACTACGCTCAAAGGATGTTGCTAACGAGATGAAGGCACCGTTTCCTCTAGTATTTGCATACACACAGATACGTACATAGATCCTACTGAATAGAGACACTATTGTAATGCAGTATGTATTGAGGTGCGGAAAGCAATCACTCGCTTCGTTGTGCTCGGCGGGTATATAGTAATTGTGAATACGTAACGGTTCTATAGGCATTAACATAAGAATTGTAGACTGTATGTAGCATATTGCCAGTATCACTTCAATAACCAGATTTTAACGACTTGATTTCCAGATTTCAAAGTTATAACAACCGAAATAAATACCTGTCCTTTACACTCTAAGTTCGTTATTCATATGTCTATCTGTAGTCTTTATATACATTATTATACATAGTCTCTGGTTTCGATAACCTGTTAAAATATAATTCATAGGTACGGCATTGCGTGAACGCCCCTCTGTTTGGTCACGTCGCGTCGCTTCAATTAATTAATATAATGACGATAATACCAAAGTAGAACACTACAGATAGGTGGCGACTAGCAATATCACGTACTCGGTACTATATCGGAATAACATCTTCAAATACAATGAAAAGGCATAGATTCTGTTGAATGAATGATTTTTCTATGTAGCATAGTTTAGTCTCACCCTAAATCGCCTTAAAATGTTTATGCGTTGATGATACGATTGGCCTCATATTCCCCTTCTACAAAAACAGCGTTTCCCCTCAGTAAAAGGCATGTGTGTCCAAAAATAGATTGAATTTCTTTTAGGATGTTTTCACATAACTTAAGGATTGTCAGAAACTAAAATTTAAACATTTGCTTCATTTTCTTCTGTTGTGTGATATTGATACAGTATCAAAATGATTATTTTTAACATAAATAATTATGAAGATAAGATAGTATCGACTTGACGAAAGTAGTACGTCGTTGCCGATAGCATCTAGCTAGTAGCTACCCTACACATTAGACAAGCTGTCCAAGAGGATTTGTATTGATTGACTATTTATAGGCGGAGCCTCCCGACTCTTCGCACCCTTGACCTGATAAGCTACTGCAGACCTGATTCTGTATTACTTTGATAAATTGATGTTTCTTCTTTTTAAGTAATAGCATTTATTTCGACCGTACCGTTCCCTTCTTAAAAATATTAGAAGTCATATTAGTTAGCAGTATTAAATGTGACGCACAGGATCTCGTTTTCATAATCGGATATTTGTAATTTAATCATTATTAACCTTGTCTCTTCTTTCAGGTTTTGAACCGTTATGAAGACTTCAAACAAGAAGCCCGCGCCAAGCGCGAAAAACTGGAAGACTCACGTAGGTTCCAGTACTTCAAACGTGACGCTGACGAGCTCGAGTCCTGGATCCAAGAGAAGCTGCAGGCAGCCAGTGATGAGAGCTACAAAGACCCTACCAACCTTCAGGCTAAGATCCAGAAGCACCAGGCTTTCGAAGCTGAGGTGGCAGCGCACTCCAACGCTATCGTAGTGCTTGACAACACTGGCAGTGAGATGATCTCTGCCGGTCACTTCGCGTCGGAGACCATCCGCCGTCGCTTGGACGAGCTGCACCGTCTCTGGGAGCTACTGCTGTCCCGCCTGGCTGAGAAGGGCATGAAGCTGCAGCAGGCTTTAGTGCTTGTGCAGTTCTTGAGACACTGTGATGAAGTCATGTTCTGGATTCATGACAAGGTGAGTGAGGAAACAGCATCAGTATCATGTTGAGGTAGATCGGTAGTCGTATAGCAAGCAAAATTCCTTTCCCGAAGCCAAGGAAGAAAAAGAATTCTCCTCTTCGTCATGTTATAAGGTTAATAAAAATTGTTTACACGTGGGCGTAGCCTACATTAGTACATAGGCGGGGACGTGAACTCGCCGCGATGTAGGTTGAGTTAACTGCTCGGAATATAGACTGATTGTTTGTCTGTTAGCATTGCCAAAAACTCAGAAATGTTTTATATGAGAAAATGACGTCAGCACTTAGAAGCAGTCGAGTGATGTGCCTCTATATTGTTGATATGAGTATGTGATGAAATCATCACTATGAATGTATTTCAGAAAATATATGAGCTGCAAAGAGAATACATTTTCATAACTATTAATATTGTCATAATCATAGATAAATAAAAATGAACATGGAAACAATCCTGATCATCTGATGAAATAATATCACACAGTTGCCTCAAAGCCACATGGGAGACTAATTAGAATTAATTAATATCCTCGGAATTTAATCTTTACAATAAATATTGTTTATTTATCAAACAGTATACTTCATTGTAGAAAAATATTCTAAAATCAACCTGCTTTACAGGAGACATTCGTCTGCGCGGACGAGTTTGGTTCGGACTTGGAGCATGTGGAGGTGCTGCAGCGCAAGTTCGACGAGTTCCAGAAGGACATGGCAGCGCAGGAGTACCGCGTCACTGAGGTCAACCAGCTCGCTGAGCGACTCGTACTCGAGGGACACCCCGAGAGGGAGACCATCGTCAAGAGGAAGGATGTAAGTATATAAACAAGCTACCAAGATACAAGTTGTGCCTATTATTAGAACTTATGACGGGATATTTACCATGTTTATTCACTTTGGTGAGTTTCCGATATTTCGGCACTGTTGCAAGCGCCATGATCACGGATTAATTTAAAAAAATAAATAAAGTTGTGCCTAGTTTCGGGCCTACTGTCATATTTGACTTTCACATCATTTGTGATTGTTCTTATTTTATGGCTAGTACTAACTAAAGTCTTAATATGAGTAGTTGGTACATGCACAATCTGAATAAGACTCATTGTTGAACCTTAACTAATTGATCAATAGATACTCCTGGATAAGATTATCTTTTCACATAAGAAGAAATTATGTAGCCGTGATCACCACATTTACTGAAGGTATTGATAATTAATTAATTTAAAATTGAATTATCTTCTTAGGAGCTGAACGAGGCATGGCAACGCCTCCGCCAGATGGCGCTGATGCGTCAGGAGCGCCTGTTCGGTGCGCATGAGATCCAGCGCTTCAACCGCGACGCTGACGAGACCATCGCCTGGATCTCCGAGAAGGATGTAGTTCTCGGATCTGATGACTACGGCAGGGATCTCGCCACCGTGCAGACCTTGCAGGTAAGATACTGAATTTAGTAACTGATTTGATCCTTTTTCAAATAATACTAAATTCATTAATAATCTTAAAGAAAGAAGAAATATTAAGACTATATTCTTGTTGTTCTGTATAGCGTAAACACGAGGGCGTAGAGCGTGACCTGGCAGCTCTAGAAGACAAGGTATCGACCCTGGACGGCGAGGCAGCGCGCCTGGCCGCCATACACGCCGACCACGCTCCCGCCATACAC